>NC_092793.1:45859731-46459731 GCF_918797505.1 Bemisia tabaci | reverse complement strand
TCGAGCATAAATACGTCCAACTCCTCCGCGGCGAGTCCCGACATAAATCACGGGGAAAATAAAAGAAGGCCGAACACCCTACGAGCCGCATCGGATCGAAGCGAAGAAAAGGCTCGGAAGTTTTTATTGTAGTATCTAATTGAAAAGCCCGCTCGATCTAAGATGGCGGCATGTGTGGTTACTCGCAATTGCGCGGCTCAATCATAATAAAGATGATTCACGGAGCGAGCCGCGGCCGCAGCCACGCTATCTATTAGCGGTTTGCAACACTGCAAACGAGAAAATTATACATTACCGCCTGGTAAACTTTTAACTCCTCCGAGGCGGCACTTGCTCTTCGCTCGACGTTGCCTACTTCCGTCCAGAGTTTCCAAATTTTCCAGTTTGGCGGTCGCGATTTTTCCTTCCTTTGGAAATTTTCATTTCATTTTGTACTCGACCCCCCCCTCCTCCTTCTGGTGGCTTAAAATACCTGTTATTTTCGATTTCATTCGGCTATTTTCTTCAACACGTAGAAAAAAACTTCGTGCGGGGGACCCGAAGTTTAGGTCATATGGATCTCTGAAGTTTTCGGATTGAGCATCTGAACACTTTAGGTCCAGCTGCTGAGGTTTGGATCACACATCTGAAACTTCAGTTCTTACATCTGAAGTACTTCGGTTTTCACATCCGAACAACTTCAGTTCTCACATCTGAAAAACTTCGGTTCTCACATCTGAAGTACTTCAGATGTAAGAACTGGAGTTTCAGATGTGTGATCCGAACCTCGACAGCTATACCTAAAGTGTTCAGATGGTCAATCCGAAAACTTCAGAGATCCATATGACCTCAACTTCGGGCCCCAAGCATGAGGTTTTTTTCTCTCCAGGTACAGGGGTAAGAACCAGAGGGGGTTGATGACATTGCAATGTTACAAAATTTCATTTGACTCAAATCAATTGAATAATTTTCTCGAGAAATATTGAATTTTTAAAATTTCTCTATGATCGCCCTAAAATTTCTACTGTAAGTGAATAAATAAATAAATAAATAAGTAAAAGCAAAAAGTTATCGAGTGTGGTTTGAAACGTTGAAGTACGATTAAGCTTTTCTGACCTCCACCCTTCTTTGAGGAGGATTTTTCTCAGCGATTCTCAGTCTTCGTTTCCTATAGCAGTATCTTTCTCTGCACCTTTCGGAACCAAGTTAAAAAGCCTGATGCTCTTTACAAGATAGTTACCCTGGCTCGGATCCAGATGATAAAGGGAAACAGCTTGCAGCTTATCGTAAGACAATTTTTAGAAAAGTTACAATAGAACAGGAGTGTAATATCATTTCTTCAAGTACAGAAATTTGACGCCTTCGAGTGTTCCCAAGCTGAAATTTTAATTTCGTATTTTTTCTTCAATTTGGCAACATCTGCGTCAAATCGACGACCGTCTCATAAGGCGTCACGTAGAGGCTCCGTCCCACATGATGGACCCTTTGCTTATTGCACCGATGATTAAAAACATAACATCGTGCTAGACGCGCGTATCACTCTCAATATCAATGGCACCGTTCATATCATGGCATCATCAAATTTCGTGCTTATCACCAAATTTGACTCCTTTGAAAGTGATGCCCGAATGAGGCTGATATTCTAAATTTACAGTTGGTACATCAGCAATAGAATTGATTTAATAGAGGGAAAACATTTGTCACGATCATAAGGTCAAAAACTCGACTCGTCCAAGTTTCAAAGGACTTCAATAAATCGTATTTTTTTTCCGCGGGATGATTTTTTTAATGGCGCCTTGAAATACAGCTCGTGAGTTTACACCTAGAAATTTCAAAAATTCACCTCATTCAAATTCAATATTACTGGGCATATTCTTTACAAGGAAAAATAAACTTGTGCTTCCTTGACCCTAAATGTTTTTCACCACTATCAATCCCATTAGGGTGTATGCTCTTTTGGTCCTATGTACTTCAATGGCGTAATTTAATACATATTTTTATTTGGAAAACACCGTTAATTTGGAAGGAGGGACACCGTGAAATTCTGTCTAACAGCTTTCATGTGCATTAATTTTACGTTTCACTAACAGTGCATTTTCTAACAAAGAAAAAAAAACCCAGATTGAAGTGGTATAGTCTCTTCCCAGAAATCAAGTTTTGTCAATTTCTTTTAAAATCAGTCGAAAATGGACTATTTATTTGTTTTATCGCCTCATTTTTAACACAAAGGACCCTCAAGCCGTTTTTATCCTATACTTTAGGACTAGTTAAATTTTTTACTCAGCTCACCACTCTGGGGTTCCAGAAATGGGTAAAATTGGGAGCTTTTGCAGCTCAGCTCCCAGCACCCCCCCCCCCCCCCCCGTTAATCCTTCTTACTGATTCCTCCCGGCTACGAGAACGTGCGAAAAATCAGCGACTTGTGGCGTGCAGCAACGCCAATAAACGGCGTACGTAAGGAGGAATAATCGACGAGGTATGAAGCAAGGGGAGTAAGAGAATTACGATGAGGTGGAATTTGCAGAGTTACCGAGACCGAAAAACCTGACGGCGGAAAGCAAACACACCGTCTGTCCATCTTGCCTCGGCTGTCCATCCATCCGATCATCAATTGAGAACCTCGAGAGACGAAGGCGGGCGTTACAAGTGATATAAGAGCGCCGGCGACGTTGCCGATTTTAATCTTTCCAGGTACACCATGAAAAATTTTCTGATCGAAGAAATGAAATCTCATTGATTAAGTCATTTGAAATTTCATCGATGATCTTGAAAACTGGACGTAGTTAGGCTAAAAGAACCATGTTAAAATGAATAAGGCACACAAGAATCTTCTGCGTGTTCGAGTACATAGCTCCTTTAATTTAGCTTATTCTCACATAGCTCCATGAAGCATAAAGGCAATCAATTACGAATGTGTGCTGAGTTTTGACTGTCAAAGCGGCCGGTAAATTGAATTTGTTAGGTAAAGCAAATAAAACAATACGAAAATGTTGTGGCAGTGCGTCGTTGCACAAAGAGACGAATTGCACTTGCGGAGAGGAAGCTACTCATTATGGTAGGTGAAATTACAGGGTTTACTTATTGAAATAATTTTTTTCTGATGTGATGTGGTCGTTTAATTTTGTGTCATTTTTTTGACGTTCCGAAGACAATTGAATGGACGAAGATACGAAGAGTATAACTAATTAAAATGATGATACATATACATATAACATCAAAAATGAACATGCTATTGGTGATGCATTACTTATGTATAAGTAAATACAAATATCTGATAAGATCGGATAATTACCACGAATTTATGTAATAATTCATCTTTATTATCATTTCTTACTGCTCATCAAATATTTTGGCAGACCTATTTCGAACACGTGATTAATGGGTTATGAAATTCCAATCAGAGCCTGACTCAGTGCGTGTGCTTAAAACTGGAAGAAGTAAAAAAAGAACCAAAATATAGTTGCATTACGGCAAGATTTTTCCCCCTCTTCAATAGAAGAATAGTAACAGTAGTGCGAATAGTAAACTTAAAAACATGACTCTGACTTCCTTGTCTTGGTGCCGTACTTTTTTTTTGGAGTCTGTAGAGTTTTGATCGTCAGAATTTCAGCGAATTCATCTTGAATTCATGCAGAAAGACGTGATTCAGTGGATGGAAAACTTATTCAATGGACGATCCTGTGATTTGCTTCATTACGCTGTTTGGTTTTTTCTATACCTTGTGCCTGAAGAATAATCTACTACCTGGCAACTCGAGCATCCACCCGGGTCCAGGGGTCTGCGCTGCCGTGATAGCGAAGAGAGCAGTAAGTCCATGTTTGTATGAGCCACGGTTAGCACGTGCTTTTATGCGTCTCGAGGTCCATCCCAGCATGCACTTACTGCTCTTTTCGCTATCACGGCAGCAGGGGTCTGCGCTCTGGCACTCCAGACTCAGTGTCTGCAGGCGAGTCATTAAATATTGCTTTATTACGTTATTCGCCGTCCAACTTTATTCGCAGAGACCGATGGTGGAGGGGTGTAGGGAGGGAGGGGGGACTTCATCACCCGTTGTCTCTCGCTCGACTCATTGAAGTCCGAACCCAGGACCCCCCATCCCGAGGGACTCCCCCCGACCCCGAGCGCGTGCTTCCCGTCGTATCCAATCAAATCGATGAGTCGTTGCCAATGCCCCCCTCCACCCCCCGCTCCGCCGTTCGTTCTCTTCTATTTCTGAGACTCTGTCACTGCTAATTATAAAGTGTGTTTTTTCAGCCCTGTGCTCCGAATTCCGGAACTAGTTCCAAATTCCAGAACCTTTAGAGATTTTCCTCAATTTTTCCCGGATCTTTTGAAATTCCCAAAATGTTCCGTATCTTTTTCATTTCCCGGATCTCTTGAAAAAATCTAAAAGCCATTGCGGAACTTTTAACGGTCATGAAGTTGAAGATTGGAACAAGAAATTTCCAAATCCCGGAACTTTTGACGGACAAAGAATGAGAGCACTATTTCAGCCGAATCTTGGGGGTGAAGAGGGCTGAAGTTCTTCGGGGGTGGCCAAAGTTTTAAGGGTTGGAGTTTCGAAATATATCCTGAAGCTTTGAAATTAGTCACAATTTTCCAGTCAAAAGTCAAAAGGCTACACTCATTATTTACGCACCTGCAGTTTGAAAATATCAGATCTTCAAAGACTATATGAAAGACTTATCAAATAACGAGTGTAATCGTTCGTTTTTTCATGAATGTAGAAGGCATAGTGTGCAGTACCTGCTCCTATGTCATTTTCGGCGAAAACATAAAACAAATCTAAAATTGCGCAACGAAGGAAGAGAGGCGACTGAAAAGTTGACGCCAAAATTGACAAATATCATTAGAGCTTATGTTATGCCTAAATCTCAAGTGTGACTTTTTTGAAGCTCTTCCGCTACTCTAATGATACGAATTACGAATTCTAAAATAAGGGCGAACGTCCAATTTCCGATTCCAATTGTCCGCAACGAGTGGAAATGGAGGAACATTCGATTGGTAGTTAAAAATCCTTGTTTGGGTCTCTTTGACCTCACAAACCGTAAAACACTCATTGAAAGCAGAGAGTTTAGCAGAGAGGGGACGAAAAATGAACTCAGAAACGAATGGAGCAAGATGACGAGAAACAAATGATTGAAGCCTGCTCGAATATTAAACTCAGTTTTCAATATTCGTTGAAATAAAACCACGCTTTAATGGACACGAGAGCAGTAAGAACCTGCTTACGAGGAATAAATTGGATATAAAAACATATTTAAATTGCATATTGGCACATAACACCCCTTTGCTGTTGTAAGGACGTATTTATTTTCAATTCGAGCCCTCGAAAGCATGAACTCAAACGGACGGTAGGGGTTATCTTTGAGAGTAGATACGCGTTTATTGCAGCCGAGGGCGATAAGCTGCTTCGAAACACCAAACACCACCGAAAGCCGAATAAAAAGACGCTGTAATAAAAATTTGAAAAAGAAGGTGGAAGGAGGGGGACGGGGGAGGGTATCAGGGGATAGGAGCTCTCCAGAAGGAGGGGGTGGATGGGAAACGCCAATTTAAAGGAGGTTTTTATTGCCTGGAAAAAAATTATAAATAATAATACATCTACCTATAATACGAAGCATAAAACCTCTAAGCAGTATTAGAATATAGTCCTATATACTCGATAAAACCCGATTCGTAGCGGCGAAGTTATAAAAACATTTATGATAACTGAATAATATGATGAGGAAAGCGAGGAAGACGAATGGGGAAGGACGATGGTGGGAGAGGAAGAGAGAGAGAAATTCATACTTAATCTTTCCCGTAGAGAAAACAATAAATCTTTAATTTTATACATTTCAAAAAAGCGCAACGCGGTAAATGCGCTGCTCTCAAAGAGTTAAACAACGTTGCCAGCTCTTGAATCTATATAGTTTGCTTTACTCTTTTGTCCGGAAGAAAGTCCTCTTCTAAAATTGCTGTAAATGCGGTGACTCTAACAATCGATTCAATATGTGTGTTGAGAACAAGGAATCAGTCAACCGATTGGATTTTAAATAGATAGAATCGCACAAAGATCACTTTCAAAATGAACAAACATTATTAGGAATGTTTAAAATACGCTCCTAAACGCATGATTTGCGCAGTCCGTATCACTCATTACCAAAATTACCGCATTTGCGGAAGTTTCGTAGATTCCACATTTCGTAGTTTCCCGTACGGAATAAGATGATTTTTTTAAACGTTGAGAAATTTTCACCGGAGAATCGCAAATTATTAAGAAATATCCGGAATTCCCAACTATAAATTTCATAGATATTCCTCACGATTACGTGCAAAAATCAACCAACTGAACGGAAACAGCACAATAACTATCCTGCAGAAAACTTAATTGATTGAGCCAATTTTGCAGCATTAGAATGAAGGTACGTTTTTCCGTCTAGGAAACGACGAGGTTTTCCTCGAGAGAGATGTGAACAAACCTAACTTAAGTAAACAACTCTTTTCAACAATTTTCAGGTATGATTTTAGCTGTTTTAAAGAAAATGCTTGCGCCTTACCTCGTTAATTGGGCGAAAACTAGCGCATTAAAACGTCATAAATAATAGATAAGACGGATTATTAACATGATGAGTAACATCACACCAGGATAGAGGGAATGCTAGAAAATCAGGGATGGCTCTCAATTTTCCGTAAGGTACCTGGATAAGAGTCCGGGCTCAATGCATTCGTCCAGGTCAGTTCAGGATGAAGTAGAATTAACATAGTTTCTGTTTCCCTGTGAGACCTCCCCCGACTACGAGGCTTTGATTTTATTAGCTAAAAGCCTTTACCTCATTCTTCTTCTTGAGAAGGAAGCCGCTGAGAGGCCGATATAAATGGGGTTCTGTCCGTTCTTATCCAAGCCTGCATAATCGTATGAATAATACTTCCTCATTAATTAAAAATGATTGAATTGGTAAGTCTGTCGAGGATTGGTATTAATGCCTGCTCCCAAGACACAAATCTTGGAGCAAGGCTTGTGTTGTCCCTTTTTTGGAGATCGTCTTGGAGGAATCGAAAAGAAGATCACCAAGCTTGGCTTCCGCTTAGAGCAGGTTATATTTTGGGCATCTCCTAGTCGTAGAAGAACGGTTTAACAGTTTCAAAATTTTAACGTCATACAGTCCTAACCTGAGGGAAATTCACGGTAAGTTTCAACGTAATGGCTAAATTGCAAAACCACATATCTCTATTTGCGACCTGGCAGGCTTCCCGCCGTATCTTATATTTCTTTGGAAAACTATTGTCAGTGTAATGTATTGAAAATCCTCTTGATCTTTCTTCACCGTTAGTGAAATATTTTGCATAAATTTTGAACTATACAAATGGCTTGTTTCTCTTCAAGAAAATATGATAGGAGTGGAAATTCTGAAACTTCGCAATGGAGATACGTGGTTTCGCACATTGGTCAAAGATGTAGCTTTGGTTTCAGTCGAGCAGAAATGTGACAACGGCATGGGACGGAAGATGTGTGATCGGATGTTTCAATGCGCCGAGATTGGTAAGCTTGCGGTGGAGGCAAGACACAACAAGTAGTTTACAAGCGCATTACAAGCTACAACTTACAAGCTCCGCGCGAGTGCACTAAACTCCGATTTGTGAGTATCTTACGACTTGTTAACAACATGTGAACCGCGATGCGTCCATCCCACCCACGCAACACCCGCGCCGCGTCACCATCACGTACGTCACACCTTCGGCTGAAAACCAAAGAGTCGGATGTACAAGTTGGTGCCACCGTTTAAACTCCGTCCATTATAAATAACGATTCGTGAAGCAGTGAACTTCGATCAATTGATGACAGAGACAATGTTTTGTTTCAGCGACATCGGAGCAACAATCGAAGACGCGTACAATGGGAGGAGGCGAAAATTCAGTTTAAGTTACAAAGGAGCTCGAATTGACATGGAGGTGTAATGAGGGCAATTCATATTGCTACTTCTCCCCAAATTTTTAGGAAGACAAGACAATGTTTGTAGTGTGGCGCATTGTACTTTTCCGAAAGGCGACAACCGAAAGCTCGGCATTGAGCTTTCGGCAGCCGAGATGGTAAAATCTCAGCTACAGCAACCGAGCTTTTTGCGATGTGAATGTTGCCAAAAAACACTTCATCGCTCACGACATAAGGTAAGAGTACATCAATAGTGAAAATCGAAAAATTATGTGTCTTGATTAACGACGCGACGTTCCAAATTTCTCGTCATTTTTTGTTTTCTTGCAGGAAAATCAAAACACGCGTATATTACTGAAATTATTATCTCCACATATGCAAAATGTTCTGCAAAAATTTTGAAGATTCGTTTTCAGTTCTTTCCCCCGACAAATAACACAACAGCGGGGATTTTAGGACATCGCAATTGAGGTTTTTTGTGACTTCTTTTAACGATATGGACTAAATCGTCCCACGCCGAATTATTAATGATTCAAAAGTTGACTTGGTAGATGGAGGGACAAAAGCGATTCCGTGCGATCGTGCATTTATGGGCACGAATTTGGCACTTTTGGCAGTCCTCACTCGAGTAATGTTTACCTTTTTCATGTTTGCATCCAGTCAACACTCATTATAAATTGCGCGACGCCATGGCTCCACGCTATCGATCTCCACGCAGCGATGTTAAAATAAAATCGATTGTATAAACGCAACACAGTGATAACAATCGAAACAAGTTCGCTGTATGTGTTCGATGTATGTGCTATCTACTTATCTCGCAGAGGAGCTTGCGAAATTCCCTGCATTCCATCAATTCGGTGCGCAGTGGAGAAAAAAAGATTGTTAATTGGAGAGTGAAAAATCATTCGGATCTGACTGAAGTTATTATTTAAATCATAAATGAAGGTCCCATTATGTTAATCTCAGTTTTCTAAAGTATGCCATTTTCCTCGTGTTCGACAAATGCACAGTGTATTCAACTTTGCTTGACACTAATCCACAGTGTATCTTAGTTTCTCTTAAAATCAATCTTGTTATCGGACCAGCAAGTGTGCTCACTACCTTCAAAAATACCTTGCTTTCATTGAGTCTCATTGAATGACACGGCATGATGAAACTCAATTCCCTTGCCATTGTTGCTAAGAGAAAAAAAACTGATTTTTGCAGATGCCAACGTGACTGCAAAGAGAGACGTTAGTTAAAAAAATCGGCATTGAAAATAATCAAGACTTCTATTAAATATATGTAAAAATTATACAACTATAATGAGTGAAGACTTGCATTTTCTCGTCTATAATTGTTGCAAAGTTGTTGAAACATCTGATAAACGTACGAATAAAACACGCCGATAAATACTAGGGGGATTTTCCAGTATTTTTTGACTATTTCGAATACATTTTGCGAAAAGGAGCTACTATTTTTCACTCATTTTAAAAATGACGTATGCGCCATTTCTTTACGTACGCAGATAGGTGCTTTCATTGATGAGCCATACATAGTGGTTTTTTATGCATAATGTAGTCCATTTGAACAAGTAACGACCCCAAGGCAGTGGCTATTCTTGGAAGCTAACAACTCTGTTTTTCCTCCATTTAAATGTATGTATGCCTCGGTAAGGCAGCTTGCCACACCTAAAAGACCGTATTCCATAACGGTTCGATGTATCGTTTGGTTCAAAACAATAGAACATAACCTCAAATCAAACTGTAAGGATATAAGTTGGAAAAGCTGAAAATGAGATATTTCCTGACAATTTCACTTTGCATTGGCATTTGGTACTCAAAAGAATAAAAGATCTGTTACGAAAGACCCGCTCTCTTAGATTTCTGAATTTACTCTGAGGCTATGTTTATGTTTTGAACCAATCGATATCGATACAATTTCACTCGTTTGACGTATCGAATACGATCCATATCGACATTTTCAATGGATTTAAATGGAGAAAAAACAATGTTGCCAATCTGCAAACTCGCCACCGACGGCAAGGTTCATCGCCAAGAATTGTTACGTCCTCCAGGAGGAAATTACTTAAATCCGTCTTCGGTCACCTGGCAACCATGTGACGTCATCTTGAGCCGTCGAGGGAGCGGGCAAAGACGCGGCATGGCGCGCGCTGATACGGATTTACACTCCATTGATTGATTAGGATTATAAATCCAGGATCCGAAACGCTTTGTTTTTTATTCGGAGGAGAAAAATCGAGAGGAGGCTTCAGAACGGGGGTGGGGGATCAAAAATAATTACGCGTAGCCAGCGAAAGGTCAAATAGATGAGCGCCCTCGAGTTGGGACTGAGGCGCGGAGTCCTGGAACCAGGCGTATGAAGAACCTCGTATATCCAACTTGAATTTGATGCAGATACGCTGTTTTGACTAAAACCGGCAGTGTACCAGCTTGACCCTTGCCTCATTAATAACGCGGTCGTTATTTCATCGGCTCGACGTTCACCGATCAAGCGGAGTTCTGCCGTGCTAAGGAAAAACACCGTATGAGCATTCAGGCGTTGCCATATCTCCTTCAATAAAAAACAAATTTACTGGGAAAATCCTGAATATTTTGTCTTCAATTTTTCAGAGAATTTTGTTCACAAACAAATCTAAAACATCTGAAAATTTCAAGGAAAAATATGCAAAACTCTCTTCGAAAATATATGTTAAATTCTGGGAAATTTGGCAACTCTCGAAGGTTCATACGGCGTTCTTCCTTTGCACGGAAGAGTTGCCATCGCACACTGGTGACTTTTCCGTGAAGCAATGAATGCTAATTTCCGAAATTTGCAACAAGGCGGCGTTGCCTTGTCATATTCGGGAAGTTTATGTGACGTCATGATGGACCAAATATTAGAATTACATCCGAAAGAAATTGGTTTCTATTAATACCACTATTTTCGACCTTTGTGTGATTAAAATTGCTTGGCCGTTGAATTGAAGGAACTGACCCTACAATTCTGCCGTCCTTAGGAAAACCGCTGTATGAACCTTCAGGCGTTGCCAAATTTCCTGGTAAACATATGACTATAATTCTTCCAAATTTTCCGATAATTTTGCTCGCAATTTCACCTACAGTTCCAGAAAATTTCAAGGAAAAATAAACATAACTTGCCTCAAAAATAAACATTATATCGAAGGAAATCTGGCAACTCTCGAAGGTGCATACGGCGTTCTTCCTTAGCACGGCAGAATTCCTATTTTGGTCGGATTTCCATCCATCGTGAGAGTCTGATACAAATAGGATGAGAGGAAAGACGAGACGCCGACGGTGAATGACGTATAGATTAAAGCATCGAAAAAAAATCCTTCATCAATGCTTTTTGAGAAATTATGAATTTTTCCTCCAAATTCTCAAGTATACATCGGTAGGGCCGGACTAAGGGGGCCGCGGCCCATGGCGGCAAATCTAAGGGGCGGCAAAAATTTGCAATTTTTTAAAGCGTAGGTATAAAAAAATCGGATTTATAAAAACAAAATTACAAACGAGAAAAGGCGACAAAATCTCTCATTCCCTGAGAGTATAGTAATATCTAATTTTGTCGTCTCTTAGTGATACAAGAGACAGCACCTTCAATAAGTCGAGTTAAGAAAGAGACCAAACACGTAATTTGGCCTGGAACGGCGCGACTTAGAGAGAAATGATAACGAGGACTTGGGATGAAAAGGAGAAGCCCTCGGCGCGGCGATCGGCATGTAACACATATTAGCGCCTACAAGACTGCACGAATACTTCACGCATTCCATCAAACCCAGTGCGGTCATTGCGGTCAGCGTGAAAAGGATAGCGCCTACAAGAATGCATGAATACTTCACGCATTGCGCCAAACATAGTGCGGTCAGCGTGAAACGCAAGCGCCTACAAGACTGTCGGAATACTTCACGCATTGCGCCAAACACGGTGCGGTCTGCGCTGCGTGGCGGCAGCGGAAGTTAAAATCATTGATCCACATTTAAGTTTGTTCTTTCATAATTTTTTCGTTCATTTCTTATGAATGGAAGGCCTTGTTTATTAGAGATAGGTTTACGAAACTTAACTTTCGCGCAAAGTTCCGTGAACTTTTGCTAGTAGTGTTGACAGGGCTTTCCCGAAAAATGTGTTTAACCCGAGTAAATGCGTCTTATGCACCCCTCCCCCGCTGACACGTTCATTTGATGGTTTTTATCGAGTTTCAAAACGAATGAGAGAGGGGGCGGCAAAATACAGGCGGGCCATGGGCGGCAAGTAGGTGAATCCGACCGTGTGCATCGGATTAAAAAATAAAATCCTCTGAAAAATTCACCGAAAAAAAATTCGCACATTTCTAAAAAAATCGTACTTTATAAGAGGAAACGCGGCAACCATTGACTGCTCATACGACGTTTCACCCCAGCACTACAGAGTATGGACGACCCTCCCCCGATCGTCGCCTTGGTTAGGCGTAATCGGTCTCATTTGTTTAACGTCCCCACAATTAGGAACCAATCCGAGTTGCCTTCCAGTTTTAATTGCGTGCAGCACCCTTAACCGGACCGATTAAAATCCGATTGCGCTTGATCTCGGCCTCGACGCCCGATGACAGCTCTCCTCAACGCCTCGGTGAAAAATCATTCCCCGGCCGATTTAATTGAAACGGTGAACGGATTCTTAAACGATTCACATCAAGAACTCATCATAAGAATAGGAGATTAACCTCATCTCATCAGTCTATGAGCGATCTGATGAATATTCTAGCGTCAGCGTTTGATTGCTCGAATACTCATCGACGCCTCAGATGTATTTTCTCCAATCGGGATTCCTCTTTAATTGAACCTGTTCAATTTTTGAACTCTCCGGACTAAAATTGAGGTATTCATCAAATCATCCCCCGGAGACTCTGAAACGCGACTGTTCGGTCCTTGTTAAGTGATTAAAATACGCGTAAAACTCGTGTTCTATCGTTTAATTGTTTATTTCCCATGCTGGTAGTTGCTCACCAATGTCGGGCCGCCGCACAGTGGATCGATTCCATTATAGAAGTCGAACATTAATTTTTGACCAAAACTGCGAATTTTGGTGCTTATTCCGTCACATTTTACATTTCAAGGGGTTCTTTGAGTAGAAAATTTTACGAGGAAACCATTGGAACCACTTTTAGGACCCTGAAGTTTTATATAAACGGAGTTATAAGCGTTTAAAGTTTCCAAATTCTGTCCGACCTCCCCTATTGACTCGATCCACTGTGCGCCGCCTGAGGCTACGATATCAGAGAATTAAAACGCGCGAAACCTTCCTTCCTCCTGCCGAATTGATATCACCTTGGGAAACTTCCGATTCAAGTCCTCTGTTCCTCGAGTCATTGTTATTGTTCGTGTTAATTTAGATAAGACTAATTATAATTTCATGTTATTCAAAAGTGGCTGATATTAATGGAGGTGTTTACGTTTTCAAATCGTCGCGTCGTAATTTGTGTGCGTCTCGTATAGTTACTGGGGTTACCATCACCGAGAAAAGCACTGAATTTGATTGATGTGAATCAAATGTGGAAAAAAGTCAATCTTTGGATTGATAAAAAAAAAAAAAAAAAAAAAAAAAAAAAAAAAAAAAAAATGGGGGTTCTCTTTTATTTTTGGTTGATAAATTGACTGAACCTTGAATTTGCCAAGGTAGAGCTGCTTGACCGACCTTCTATGTGGCCCTCTTCGAAATTTTGACGATTGAAATCGGTCCGGAAAACGTGGCGGATCGAATCAAAATATTAATCATAGGAGAAGAATTGTACATAAGAAAAGGTATAGATTAATGATAGCGATATTAGAGTGATTAAATCGTTGAAAAAATCCGTGCAAATAAAGAAAAGACAGATGACTCACCTCTCCTTTGCATGAAGCTGAATAAGTCGTCCAAAAACTCCTTCCGTTTTGGGTCGTCACTCAACTCGTACAACTGAAACATGTCCAATTCACAAAGTCATTCAACGCGCTCGCTGTTCGGGATAAGTTCATTAATACCTGGGGATGGGAGGCTAAAGCTACTTACAGAATTTTGATGCAGCACACAAAATAAACATCTAAAAATAATCCCAAGACGAGAAGTCTTGATTATCAATCATGATTTTTGATAGCTCCGCGCTGTGTTTGAAACTAATGATGCTCCCGAGGAGATGTGAAAGCAACTCGGTTGACAACGCGGAAAACTGCACTGAAAAACTGAAAGCGCTTGCCTCCTCGGCGAAGAGATTCCACCATTTGGCAAGGAAATTGATCATGCTTAACGAGTTTTTCTCGAGACTCGAAGTATCCCCGAAAATCTATTAAATAAACAAACTCCTCGCGATGTTTCTTGAAGCAATTAAAGGTTCTGTTTTTTTCAGCTCTTCATTTCAACTTTATCTTGATAGATAAAATATTTAAGAAGAGTAATGAATACACTGAAAAAAAAAACACATTGGATCTAGAGTCCAGACTCCTAAAAACATCGGCAAGAAAAAGTACTCTTGATTCAATCAGAATCTAGCTGAAATCAAGAACCAAGCCTCTTAATGTAAGCGGATTTCGTTTTGATTCAAGCAAAAATCCGATTGAACCAAGAGTATTTTTTCTTGTCAATGTTTTCAAGAGTCTGGACTCTAGATCCAATGTGTTTTTTTTCCCAGTGAACGGTAAATTTACCCCTACGTTAGTAAACCTATCATTTAATGGTAAAAATAACACGATTATTGCTTAAAACTACTATTAATTAAAAACGCGTATTGAGCGACCCTGATGTTAATCATGTTTTTTTCTCAGTGTGTGCACCCCGAACTCTCACTCAAATCCTTTCGTATGAAATTTAGAGACGAATGTAGAATCCGGCCTTATTCTTTTGTTTTAATTTAGTCCTATCAATCATCGTGGCCTCGACGACCGGTGCGCATCCCTGCCGAAGCTGATTAGCGGCGATAAATTGTATCGACGCAAGCTCATCATTCAACGCGGGCAACAATCCCTTCGCCTTCCTTAGAGCGCCCCACAGGTGAGGCGTGAATGAACGACAATCGATATTACCCCATTTGAACTATGGTGAAGAATCGATCATTAAGTTGTTGGTCGCGAACATCCTACCACTCGATCATTTCTCATAGGTTTAAATGATGGATAAATCGATTCATCGAAACGTAGCGCTGAGAGCGTCGCAATCGCTTCATCCATCGTCATTCCTCCCCGATTCCTATCTCTTTAATGCGGGCATTGTTTATTATGCTCCTCCAAAATCGATTATTTCGATATCAGGCTCGATTTCGGCCGAGACGCCACTCGCCGTTGCCGAGTGTCGGGTGTCCTGGTAAACCGCATTAATATAAGCGGATGTCATTTTGTTTGAGACTTGACAACTGAGACTAATTGAAAAATAAAAAGTCCTCGACCACAATGGGCGATATTACTTTTGTCTCTTGAATGAGATCTGATGACTTATTTTTGTGTCGTAACGTTGGTGGTGGCTTCCAGGTAGAGCGTGGGCTTTCTTGACTCCTGACGTTAAGGAAGGGGTCGTTAAGGCCCACCCTGGCTGGATTTCCTCGATTCTATGATTTTTTGCTCATGCTCAATGAGGGTCTACACTTTACGGAATGCATAAAAATTTTGTCTTTTCTAGTCTCTTTTCGGGTTTAAAACTGGCCTAGTCAAGAGTCTGAAGGCCGATTTGGGCAAAAAATGCAGATTTTTTGGCATTCAATCGCAGACCCGCAAAACCTGCTTCTCTCGCCAAAATCATCGTTTGTAGACCCGGGTTCAGGCCAGTATTGAACTCGCTGAAAGTTATAGCTCCGTTGTTTCAGAATTCTAAAATACTTGTCACAATAGGTATAGTGGTGCTTTTCCAGGGATGAGGAATGTAATTTCAGAACGGTCTCATCAAAATTATTCCTCTTTAATTAACATTTGGAGATAATTGGCCAACACATTGCGTCACTTCAAGTCATCAAATTCTTTGTAAAGTAACGTCATGAGTAATTAAAATGAATCGCGTTTCTCTAGATGCAATAGCACCAACTACGACGACAGTTCTTGAAAATTGCAATTTATGACTCTTCAATTATAAAGCCCTCAAAAGGAGTGTATATTCACTTTTCCCCAAGCGATGCAAAATCAACACCAACAGATCGGAGACTTCAACCTGTAAAACGGTCGTTTCGGTTTCCCCTCCCCCTTCTCTGTGACTTAGAGGCCCATTTTCCCTGTTTTTATCATATACGCTGAAAAAAAAAATCCGGCCGTGGGAGCCGCAATTACGGGCTATATAGAGATACCGTCCGTTCCGGGCTCAAAGGCCGGAAATTCCGGTGCTGGAGCCGTAACTTCGGCCTCTGAACCCGGAGCAATCGAAGTTACGGCTCCAGCAGCCGGAATTTCCGGCCTTTGAGCCCGGAACGGACGGTATCTCTATATAGCCCGTAATTTCGGCTCCCACGGCCGGAGTTTTTTTTCAGTGTATTTTCACGCCAAGGGGCAACAACGTAACCAAGGATAGACGAGGTTCTCGGTGAATATTCCCGGTCTGAAAGCGGCACCGGTGAATTCTGCGGAGAAATATATTGCTGATCATCAATGTTGCGCTGCGCTCAATCAAATTTTTGCGGTTTCGCTTTGTTAGCGCTGCGCTTGCTGCGAGCACTGGGCGTCCGACCCGAGCGAACCGCACATCTCTTCATAGAGCGACTCACCTATTCCAGTTGTTTCACTGATATTGATGGATTGGGCCTGCGAGGCCGGCTCATCACTCCGAGTTGCGGGAAATTGATGGAAACTTGCACTTGGCGCTCTCGCAAGTTATTTCAAAAACTTCGGCTATCCAAGTACGCGGTACTGTAAGTCGGCATTTGCAAGTATTCGCACTTGGTAGGTAGGTAAGCAAAATGTGCACGCTGTCGCGGACGATCCGAACACCTATTTTGGCGTTTTGAATCGAACAGACCCCCTTTTTATGTATTGGCACCTCTCTTCGAAAGGAGAAGAAGATAAAAAGAAAGAAAAATATTCATGGAGAGAAAAACCGACTAATTATTTCCGAAAGTTATTTGATTTACGTTCCCATGGATCGTACACGATAGTGATTCGATGTATCGATTGGTTCAAAACAAGAGATCATAACCTCGAACAAAAATTTTAGGATTCAAGTTGGAAAAGCTGAAAATGAGAAAACACCCAACAATTTTACTTTTCATTCACGGCAGTATTGGACATCCTGGATCCACCTACGAAAATTTGCCTCAATTCTTCCGACAAAAATAATTTAAAGCGGTCATTCACATTCAACTTAAATTAAGTCTCGTTGCCTCCAAACGCAATAGTTTGAGTTCCAACATTTCATTTTTATCTCACTAAAGTTATCTCGACCCCGTTTTTTGGCTGTAATGTCTATAATTATAATGAGTCTGGTTCGAAAACAAAACGCGCTTGCAAATGCAGCCATTTGAACGTATTTATGCCGAAAGGAACTATGTATCACGTGAACCCTATGCACATAGTCCCTTTTAGCATAGATACGTCTGTTCGGAAGACGATAAGAGGAGAGGGAGAGCCGCGGACGGGGAGACAGTGAAAGAAATAAAAGAAAGCTGCGGCTGATAGAGCTCGAAAATTTCCGGACAAACAACAATGAGCACCGATACGCCTCGAAAAATTATAATTTATACGACCTGAGTGGCGCAACCCGCAAGTGCTCATGCAGATACCGGGACAATAATTATGATTCCGTTTCACACCTACGGTTTTTGGGTCAGCCTGGCATAATGCTCGTATGAAATTTTTGAGCAAACAAGTGCAGCGACGATGTTAACGGTGCGATTGCATAGTCCTTGTCGTTCGACTTCCTCCAGTGCAGCTATCGAAAGACTCGACGAGCATTACCAACGTTACAAGTAATCACATGTATCGGTTTTTAAGGCCTCTAATTAAAAAGATCCGCAAGGTTTTAGATACTTTAAATTTTCATTTTTAACACAGTTCATGATTTATGAAAATTTTCTGTCAACCGCAATTCCGTGATATCCAGCTATTACAACTACTTATCACACGTGAGAGGTCATCGCCGTACAGTGGATCGAGTCAATTATTATGGAGGTCGGACATAAATTTCTTTCCTAAATCTGCAAATTTTGATGTTTATTTCATCACATTTCGGATTTCAAGGGGTGCTTATCGAGGAAAATTTCACGAGGAAACCAATGGAACCACTTTTAGAACCTCAAAGTTGTGTGTAAACGGGGTTAAAAGTGTTTAAAGTTTTCAAACTTTGCCCAATCTCTCCTATTGAAGCACCGACGAAAAACAGTTTTGCCAATTTTCGGGATCTGACGACGGATAAGATTAGACATTGAAACTTGGATTTTCGATAAATATTATTTGTTTTTCCTTACTCACAACTTACAAGCTCGCACTATCAAAACACAATTTTGTAGCTAGCACAACCAACCTATCATTATCTAGTGCCATCAAGTTCCTCTATTATAATTTTAGGAACGTTGCGATTTTTAGTTTACTTTTCTTACCCGGCGTTTAAGTCTCTCATCTTACGTCTCCAGTCATGGGAATTACTCAGCCCAAGTTTATAGAAGAGCTAATATCCGACCGTATTTCAGAAACGGCATACGTGCCGTTAACATCACTCGGCAGATATGTGATTCTGGCCTGAGATTGGTCCGCGCATCTTTTATCATGAAAATGGGGTGGGGAGGACCGCGATCGTAATTAGCCCGCGAATCGCGGTCACCTGACAATAGGATGCGCGGCGGAATGCCGGAACGTGTGAGGAAACATGTCAATAACTAACGAACCGGCTCGTCGGCGAAAACACCGAAGCGCTGCAAACTCATGAGCCCTGGACGTGATAACGAACAAGGGTGGCCGAGGCCCGAGAGATCTCGCGTGGCGTTGCGATGTCGGCGCAGCATGCGGTCCGGTCTCTCGGCGCGATTCCGTTCGCCCGGACACCTCGGCACAATGCCCCGGCGCCCCCCGGGTGCCCCCCTCGACGAATTTGGAGCAAAACTGGAATCCGACCGTTGTCTCCGCGCCTCCGCCCTCGTGTTTGTCTAACGTTCTCGTCGCGATTACTTCCTCCCTCCCCTACCGGATTATCCGGGGATGCGCCTAATCCGTTTTCGTAACATTTCGAAGCCCGCTCATGCAAAAACGGGAGAAAAAAACGCGGTAAAAATTATCTCGTCGAGACCATTACCGGATCATGTTGAGGGAGCTGTAATTTAAGGGCTCTTCGGAGAGATGAAGGAGAGATGTCCTGATGCCTTTATTCTAACAAATTTTTTGATTGATGTATTGGAAAAAAAACGGGCAAAAATTATCTCATCGATTCCGGTACTGATCATTTTGAAGAGGCTGTAATTTAGGAGCTCTTCAGAGGAAGGTCTTGAATTTTTTTTTATTTGAATAAACTGAATGATTGATATACCTACATTGAGCATAAGATACGTAGAAAAAATAAATTAATCATTCATTATAACTTGTCATACGCGTGGTGGCTCGTCAATTTTTTAATTTCATGCATCAGACAACGACTTTTTTCATTCTTTCTCTTGCAATCTATAACTTTTTCTTTTCATCCTAAGAAAATAGTTTAAATTCACTATTACTAATTCACACGAAACCAGACGGAATTCTCATTAGTTAACATTTAGCCTCAAATTTTCCTTTTTTTCCTGACAGCGTAGCACCGGCCTTTAGTATCGTTAAGCCTTTAGATACTCATGACTAATTTCGTATTTTACTGATTGCGCAATATCATTTATCGATGCTAATTCAAAAATATACCAGGGTCTCGTTTCCGTGAACGCATTATATAGAGACATTTCCGGCAGCCCACAAGACAAATACGCGCGGGTTTTGCACGCCCAGGAATTCGCCGTAGCCAAATATTCCAAGCACATCAGAGTCAAGCTTTGGTAAAATGCCGTACTTATATTCAAATGCTGCCAATTTTCTCTTGATGAAATACATTTTAGGTTTTTTTCTCTCAATTTTACACTGAAAGCGATTTACTCTTTCGAAGAATTCTGAAAATCCTAAGGAAAAATATAAGAAATAAATATTTTATCTAAGAAAAGGCAACGTTTTAATATTCTTACGTCTTTCTCCTTTAATACAGTAGATATTCACGTTGAGGTGACGCCACCCCACATCACAGGCATTTCAATCAACGCTACGATCAACCTATGGCACGATCCAAGTCTAACCCTCGCATCGTTGCCATGATAAGCATACTGTTTTTCCCCTTCTTGAAAAGAGATGATGTCGGTAGATTTCTCTGAAAACTGGCAACATTGCATCCTCGTTCGCGCGACAGTAACAAATGATAGAAGTGTAATTAATAATTCTTAACAAACAGACGCGGATCGCGTTTCGATACGGGCTCGCGTCGATTAATTACCCCTCCCCTCCGATCTTTCCTTTAATCGTATTAACGTTTACCCAGCGTTGAGGTCAAGCTATGTATTAATCAATTAACATATTCCGATAGCGCGATCCTCGGAATAATTTAATCGAGCTCAGCCCGACGCGCTATCTATGAGAGATATCTCGAAGCTTTCGCCTCTTACTCCCACGTGGTGATCCTGACGGGCTTGAGTTGTTACGTCGGTATTTTAGGGGCTTTGTTGCCTACTGTACGCCGTTAAAAAGTTGATGGTAAAAAAATTCACGTAGTTCAATTTTGATTGGTTAATAAAATAATCATCAAGTTATTTTCTTCCTTGTTCGGTTATTGTGTCCATTCACTCGACAGACTTCCCTCTGCCATAAGTTGCATGGGTAGGGTATATTTTATGACAACTTAAAAAAAACAAAACTTTATCCTCTGCATGCACTGCCAACAAGATCTAATTTTCTATATTGTTTGTTTATTTTTTTTAAAAAAAAATCTGAGTGTGCTGCGATGAACGTTCTAAAAATATTTTCTTAGACTGTAGTTATAAAATCTAAAAATTGCAATTTTCAAATGCTCTTTTTTTTGTTTTAAATGAAATGAAGCATCCTCGTGTTTCACTATACCTATTCCATTGATGATTTTATTGACTTATTTTTGCAAGGCAATAAATAAACATTGCTATTAGGATCTTCAAAAGAATCAACTAAACATTCGTAAAGTACTTAGTTAAAAAAAAAAAAACAAAAACAAAATAGCAAATGTGAACAAAGATAACACGCGACTCGTTTTGCAAATCGATGAGCGCACAAAAAACACAAATCGGCTTTAGCGTTCCAAGCTCACTATCACTTATTTTAATGTAGGAAAACGAACCATTTCCAATATGTGAAATTTTTCTTCGAATTTCTCTAACCATACAAACATATTCTCTGAATATTTCAAGTAAAAACATAAGCCCTCCCCTTTTGATAGCCTGAGGTACCAGGAAAAATTTACCTCTGAGGTTTGATTTGACTGCAACATGGTAACCCTAAGATATTGTTTACATCGTCGACCTATAACGTGACCCGAGGAAATCATGTGGGCTTATATGAATGGGAAATAGTCTGTAATGGAGTCTGTCAAGTGTGAATTCACCTAGACTGCAGCCCGATCGGAAATTAATCATCATCACACTCCGTGTCATAACCGGTTTGATAGCGATGAGGCAGGTTATAAAATCGGTGCATTGGCAACAATTAATAACCGCGACAATGGCTTGGGATGAGGAGCTCGATAAAGCCGCTTTTATGGCTGCTCAATCTCAACTTTGATTAAAAAGCAACGATTTTCCATTCCTCAATTTATGATGAAACACATCGCATATGATCGAACAGGAGCGCTGAGATAGCTACAGTATACTTCCATTTACAAAACTCAAGAGGACCGTTTTGCAAAAACGACTTTTTTCAAAGAAGAGGGCCCAAAATTAAAGTATCCAGATGCTAAACAAGTCCAATTTATCAGCTCAATTCAACTGATTGATTCAAATTGTGAGGCCTTTGTTAGATGATAGAAATTTCATAAGATTGCATCCCCCCTTACATTAGGGGCTGGTTGACATCCCCATCTACCTCCAAATACAACATAATGTCAGTTTTTGTTACCTACTATAGTTTATGAAAGTCTTATAAGCTGGGCCAACAACAATCTTTGGTAGTGGACAGAGAAATTCAAAGAAAATAAAATCGCGGAAAGTTAGTGAAATAATGATTCTTCCCTTGAGGATGCCCATAATCAAGCAATCCTTTAACTTTTCGAGGATTTTTTTGGGCTCTTTATACATATAAATAGATCTTAAAGTTCACGGAGGCTTGATTTAGGCTCATCCAATATTTGTTGCTGAATGCTAAAGTAATTAAATCAATGCAGGACTACTGACGATAAAAGATTTTCAAAAATTTTTCTTTCCATTTTGTGAGAACAATAACCATACTGCTACTTTTCCCATGACAAACTCTTGGAAATCAAGAGGAAATATCTAGGAGCGCAGGTTCTCGAGCTTTAGAATATGATTACGCTAGTCATCGCGTTTAACAACTGCAAAGGAGAAAAATTAAAAATTCGAAAGGAATAAACAATAATAATCAGTCGGGCATCAATCAAGAACCTCGAAGAACCGATGAGGGCATCGAAAATGCCGGCAGCGTTTTCACTGACCATTGCACAGACCCGTCAGTAAGCCGAGTAAATTATTCATGACTCCTTATCCTTTGAATACTCACTCGTAAGTTATCGATGTAGAACGGAAACAGTGTTTTATCAGGTTTTTCTAATAGGTCCAAGTTACTATTCCGTATGCACACAAGCTGCGGTGCCTGGCCAAAAATTCGGAGTTTTCTTCATTTTGATGAATTAAACCCTTATATATGTAATCTGCAATTAGGGTCACTAGTAGGCATATTTTAAAGAGTTTATTACTATTTTTAGACCAAATAGAGAATTTACAAGTGTCTGAAATTTGATGGATTTCGTGTTTAAGTGGAAACTACTGAGTGAGCTGAACACGAGGATACCCTTGGTTCATGAATTGAAACATTATCGAGAGGATAAGACAAAATGATCTAATCTGCTAAAATACATGTGTTTAAATGGGAAATGCCGCCAGATGACGTCACTAGGCGGTGCATTTTCTCTTTTTTAAATCTATTTTTATACTATTTCCCAAATCAGAAAAAAGTTATGAAAAATTCAGATGACGCAATACAAAAAATTGCATGCAAATTCTCCATTTGGTAATCAACGCCACGAGAAGGAAGGGGGATGAGCTTTATCCTAATCTTAAGATGATCACGTATTATCTTAATGCTACTTCGAGACCACAAAAAAACCATGCAAAAACACTGCCAGAATACTAAGTCACTGTGATAGATGCTAATCCTCACAAAATTCGCTACTTCCTCAATTCCACCTTTAAACAGATGAACACACGGTGTTCTCAAGTAATGCAAGCGGATGCTTTTGGAGTAGCAACAAGATTGATTTCGGAGACAGGATGCGTTTGTCCCAGTTATTGCGTTTGCGAGCACGCGTCGAGGCCATTCTCATCTCGTTCCTGTTATCATTTCCGAAGTGGACGTATTTAACTGAAAAGGAACTATCTCCGAGGTGACAAGAGCCCTGAGGCCAGGCAAGATGCATGCATAACAGGGCCCATGTCACAATTAGAATAGTTTCTTTTGGATCAAGTTTGTTCATTTTTGAAGTGATCCTACACCTCTGGGCATACGGGATCGATTATGTGCCCACCAGTGCATGATAAGTGATACGGCACGCCCCTTTGCTCGTCGATGTCTCTCGGATGCTGGAGCGATTTGGAATTCGCAGAAATATCTTCTCTGCAGAGAAGCAAAACCAGGTGACTTTGTAATCATTACGAATGTGTTTATTCGATCGGATCCAGGATTGGCAAGTGGTCGAGCTTGTAGAGATTTTGGAGCGAGGTGCATTTCAGGTGATGAAATTAAAATTGTAAATAAAATACTCGTGGTAAGTTGAGGCCATTTTACATTTCAAAAAATATTTTAAAACCTTTTTTCTTTACATATTTATTTCGATTCCTTGAATTTTACTGGTTCTTTTTGGAGTAATTTTATTTTTTTGACTTGTATCGGAGCTCAAAGTTTTTAACTAATATGAAGTTATGATAGCACCATTAAACGTATAAAGTAGTTTACAGTTCCAGTGGTTCAGTATTAACTCTTATTTGGGTCCAAAATATCATCAAGCTTCATAGTCCTGTTGAAAAATTTGCAATATACTTGACACTTTCCGGACCATTATTTCACTCGTAAAACCCTTCATTCAAAGTGGTTTTTCAGTGCTTTAGAAGACGATTCAGTAATCGATCAAACAATTGATAATTCCAGGATTTAGAACATTTCTTGAGAATTTTCGAGCATCACATCACGCTGTAGCATATTATGTTTTTGCACATAAAAAATTTGACCTTATATAGAAACATTTTAAAATAACTCTAAAAGTACGTCCCGAATAAATGCCTCAAATCTAAGGGCAATATGCGATATTCGCTCGTACTTTTGAAGTCATTAGTCTAATTTTACGAACAAATGCCTGGTGAGCTCGTGCTACAGCGTATTGTGATGCTCGAAAATTCTTAACAAATGTCCTAAAATAAAAAAAAAAAATCATTCATTGATTCAACTTCGAATCGTTCTGGAAAACACTCGAGGTCAACCTTAAACGAGGATACGAATAGGAGAAAAGAGTGGTTGTCTAAAAATCGGCAACAATGATCACTGGATACTTGGCGTCGAGCGAAACTATGTCAGTTGCTAATTATTCCTCCCGGTGTGGATGACGATTGAGTTTTACCCAGAAATCTACGCAAATCCGGAATCATTGCTGATTTCCGAGTAAACACTTCAGGATCCCTCTTGTGGCTAACAGTAACCGTGTTCGACTTTTAGTACTTGGTTTCTCAATCTCGGAAAGCTGCTTCGCTTTCCGTAGCACGCACCGGTATCATAGTGAGGCAAAAAATACACCAAAATTACATACAGTTTTGCTACTTCATTTGAAGGGTAAAAATTTATTCATTATTTTTTTTTTTTTTAATTTTTGCGGGCGGCGCACAGTGAGTCGAGTCAATTGGAGAAGTCGGACATGAATTTTTTTTTTTACCAAAACTGCAAATTTTGATGTTTATTTCGTCAAATTTTAAATTTTAAGGGGCGTTCATAAAAGAAAATTTCGCGAGAAAACCAATGAAGCCACTTTTAGAACCTCAATGTTTTGTATAAACGGAATTATAAGTGTTTAAAGTTTCCGAATTTTGTCCGACCTCTCCTATCGACTCGGTCCACTGTGTGGCGTGGGGGGGGGGGGTCGGAGGGGAGGCTAAAATGAGGACTGTATTAACACGAGCGATTTTATTCTACACTACAATTGTGATAATTATATGATAATTATAGATGGTAATTTTAAGGATAAATATAAATAATCACGGATTACATTACTCTTTACTTATTCCTTATCCAAATTTAAATGCATTGATTCTAAGAATAAAATCTGACGGACATTGCAAAACGTAATTTCGAAAGAACAAAATTTCGCAGCAATTTGGCAAGCTTCGTCTCATTTTGTCGTTAACGGGCGGAAAACTGCTCGGGTGGGTGGAAGAGGGAGGGAGGCGGTGGATTGGGGCGAGATTTCTATTTTTCGCCATTATTCGCATGGCTGCAGTTTTAATGCTTCATAGATCGCTCTATTATTCAATGCAAATCATTTTCTGTCTAATCAAAGCAGGATCTCGGCTCCCCGATCGTACCCCTTTTAATGGCTTTATATAGCGTTAGCATTAAGTATTCCCAATAATTTCTCGCGAAATTGGCTCTGTGCACGCTCTGTGCGTCACGACTTCGAGCGCCTGTGCTTTTGCCATTGTTCCAGTCTCTTCGACCGAAACCTGAAGCGTCGAATTTTATTCATTTTGTCGGAAGAACGAATTTCCGTTTTGAAAAATCCGGAACTGGTCCCGGATCTCCTAAGAAAATGGACCGTTAGGGGCCGTTCAAGTATTACGTAAGGCACTTAG
Organism: Bemisia tabaci; assembly: GCF_918797505.1. Classification (NCBI taxonomy): domain Eukaryota; kingdom Metazoa; phylum Arthropoda; class Insecta; order Hemiptera; family Aleyrodidae; genus Bemisia; species Bemisia tabaci. Next base: position 46,433,834 of record NC_092793.1, on the reverse strand, counting down.
GGGGAGGGAGGGGGTCCGAGCTTGTCTTACGGAGCCTTACGTAGGGGAAGCCCAAAAGTCCCCAATTTTAGTTTTTTATAACTGGTCATAACACCTGACAATTAAATTTCAATTATTTGCTTCTTGTTTGGCCGATTTTCATCAAAATACCTTTACAAAAACTTTAAAATTACAGCTATTTTACCAGGCGTTTTCAGTTTTTTTCTGAAAAAATGGGGGGAAGGGGTCCCGGCCAATCTTTTGTAATTCAAAAGGGGGGGGGGTGGTCAGAGATTTCTTACGGGTGCCTTATCCGGGGGAGGGGGAGTAAAAAAGTTGGCAAAAGTGCCTTACGTAATACGTGAAACGGCCCCTTATGAGTGACCTTTTTTCGGAGACAGGATACAAAATTGAGCATCACGGTTCTTACTTAAGTTTCGGTTCCCTACCAAACATAGGTATTTAATTCCTTGAAGGGAGGTTAGCTCAAATAGCGTCAAGGAATTCTGTAAAATCGTCGGTAGAGTTCATAAAACTTCCAGTTCAGAATATTGACGAGCACACTTACGCTCACACACGATCGACTTGTGTTTTAACCTAATAGGTTGCTGCATTCCATATTTTGATAGAATTTACTAGGCTGACAGCCAATTTAATATCTTGGTCGGGCTCATTTATTGTGCCGATGAAAATAAATAAGCTTCTTTTGGCCTGGACTATTCACGATGACGGGGATGTGTACAAGAATACAAAGCTTTGCCGGGCATGAGAAGACAAGGATGGAGCGAACAACAGGGTGCTCCTCATGTAAAGTCCCTCGAGAATATCTTGTCTTCGCTTCCTTTGGTTGGTTATGCTGTAATGACGCCTGACTTGCCCTCACGCGTACCTATTATTCTTATTCAGAACCACGAAAAAACAAATTGGTAAATTAACTTCCGAAATTTTGAACATTTGTTTGACAACTCCGGAGTTTTAAAGCGAACATCCTGGCTGTTAATTCAACGTCACGAGAAAGTTACATTAACAGCCAGAGGGTTCATATCAACATCCCAGAGTGGTCGCGGAAAATTTTAACATTTCGGATGATCATCCAACAGTGGTTTTCCCCTCTGTTTAAAAATCGAAAGAGTGTAAGGAGCTAAACCAATAAATGATAATAGAGAGACTCTCTATTATCATTTATTGGTTTTAGCTCAAGAGAGAGGGTTTGAAACCATAGACTTCAAATTGGTTTTGATGTACATGTTCTTGTCTCTATGATATTTATGACGAAATTTGCTTACACAATAATATTTGAGGGAAAATGCACCGATTGAAGTGAAGATAAATCTTCATTAGCCCAAATAGATCTGATTTTACATATAAGAAAATTAATCTTTTTGGCTACAATCTGATCTCTGCTCTCCTTTCCGGCATAATTCAGCATTTTACGGAATCGATTGATATCTAGACCCTATCTTGACTTTTCATGGCTCACCTAAAAGTTCCGCGTTCATTTGGTTTTGCTTATTTTTAGTCTCAAATTGTTCGTAAGTCTTTTCTCAATGCTTTGCGGCTTGATTTTTGAAAGTTACGTCAGAATGACGAGACATCAAAAATCAGCTGATCAAGATGAATAAAAAAAATTTTGGCAGTAAATTCAAGAATCATCGTGCTTAGGCCAAGAACTTTATTTTCCAAAGGTGGACGCCCACAAATTTCAACTTACGGGTCTCCTTTGTAAGGCGTTTCAATATCTATGCTCGAATCCCAATCTCACTCGGACAAAATGCTTTTGGGCCAGCGTGTAAATAAACGAGAGAAAAGTGCGTGGAAGCGATGACTGATCGAGAGACATTAATTACGTGTCGTTACCGTGGAAACTAATCAGTCCGCGCTCCGACAAATCCATCAGACATCAAGAATCGGTGAGCAGCCACAACAACGGACGTTTCCTCGGCCCCGATTCCCGCTTACGACGCGCCGCACCGTTGAGTGCTGTGTTGATCGGTGCCCATTCTTCACGCGAATTGAATCGTCCGCGAGTGATCTCAATCATCCGCCAATCACCAATCACCGATGGCTCAACAGTCACCAATCATCCGTCGCGCTCGCCACGTATTCACGCCTTCGCTCTCGAGGAATCGGAACCCCTAATTAAGAGGGAAAATGGGCCCCGTCATTCTGGACTTTTGACGAATTTTCCAGCCCTCGAGGTTAGCTGAATTATTTCCACGAACGGGGTGCTGACTTGTGCGAATGGTCATCCTGCCTCTCGGCGTTAAGGCCCTTACACACGTCGTTTAACTCGTGAAAGAACGCAACTAAATTTCAATGTCGCCAAATTTTCCGAGCAAATTGTATTTTTACCGGGAAAATCGTGGGAATTTCTAATTGGAAATTTCACTGATTTTTCCTCTGATTTCGTGCCAAAATCGGAAAAATGTTCGACAAAAATTGCGCAGGTACATTCGTGAAAAAAATATGATTGATTGTGTCAGTTTTGCAACCTTGGAATGTAGTTACATTCCTTCGCTCGGTAATCTGGTCCTATACCAGCGAAATTCTTCTACAGCAACGACTAAATCGGCTTAAAATTACCAGCTCATTTAAATAATATGGATTTCCTAGAAATTGGATCTTATTTTTTTAATTTGTACTATATTTGAATCGCGGTAAAATTTGAGTGATGTTCAGTCAAATTTCATCATTTTACTAACCCATGTTTAATATATTGTCTCTTCATGGACTCCCATTGGGCTTCAGTTTATGAACGGCCTCACATGAAAATCACCCCTCTGTGTCCATCCTTGTTGAAATAATTGACAGATAGCTATGTGATCCTGGTAACTAAGCTCAAAACAAGCGAATCCTTATTTTATACTGAAGGAATTCACTTCCTTTCGCTTTCCTCGTTGATACTTCCTTGTTGGCGAGTAATTGTTGTTCACACGATGATGCGATACCCTCCACTGGCTTCATTCAAAATGACTTGAAATAACGAAACCTTATCGGGGTGACCGGTGTACGCGCGTTTAATTACTTATGCACTTTCTACCGCTATATACCGTGGATCGCCCGCTATATCACGGGCTTCGAGCGGTTCCCAGGAAGCTTACAATATTTGACAGCAGCAACGTTGCCTTGTATTGGAAGTTTCAATTTTTTTTAGCTCACAAGTTAGCCACTCTATTTTTTTCCTGCATGGTTAAAATGATACTTAAATTAAATGAAACATTGGGATTGAGGTATATTGGTTATAAATGACAACCTGATACCACCAAATAAAAGCTCGTGCTTGAAGTGTAAGATCAATGTGCCTTCAAAAAAGCATCGTGATTTTGACTTAATTACCTGCTGTACACATTAATAAAGCATGTTTAAACATTTTTTCGTTCGCTGCTTTTTTTTGTCTTGAATTCATATCCAGAGTACAACGGAGCAATCTTAAATTTCAATGAAATAGGATCGTGATTTTGACTTAATTATCTGCTCTACATATTAATAAAGCATGTTTAAACATTTTTACGCTCTCTGCTTTCTTTTATGCCTTCAACTCATATCCAGGATTATCGAAGCAATCTTCAATTTCAATGAAATAAATTTTAATAACTCTGGAAAATTCCGTTTTATTGCTTTGGGCTCTCAGTAAAATGTCAAAAATACTGTAGCGATTTTAAAGCGATTGACGCTTGCGCCTTTTTGGAAAATGATCGGTTCACTCAGTGAATACAGGGGCACGTTGGAAATGTGCATTTGATGGAAAATTGGAGGCAGTGAGCGTTGACACAATAATAAATTCAATGCGATAAAACGACACGAATTTGCGCTCATTGTAAGGCGGATATCTGGCAAAGTCAGATAAAACAGTACCAATAAATAAGCCAGGGAACGGGCGCTTTTTATCAATTTTTTGTATAACGACGTGAGAAACAAATAAAATACGAATAGATTAGTGATAAGAGCCTCGGCGCAACCGCTTTGCCTTGGCTTCAAGGTTCTGCCGCGCTTAAATAATTTGTTAATTTTATTGTCCCATCGATTAGCCGACTTTTTATTTCATTTTCCGTCAAGTCCGCGAGTCAGAATAGTGTCACTCGTCTAAATCATTTCCTGGTTGTTGTCACGAGGTATCACGTGCGGACTCCACATCAAGTTCACTTTTATTATTACTTGTTTTGTGGGGAACTTCAACTGCCATCTGTGAGGTATTTACCGTGACAAAACTGGGCCAAGTGAGAGTGGCCATGTTTATTATGTCGTAACATGGCATGGTCCTGAAAGATAGGACACTGAAGGTCAGAAATTCATGGTAAAACTAATCGATCATCCAGGATCAGATTCGGTGGAATGAATTCAACCCACGCATTCAAGATAAATTTAATTTTGGATGATTTTAAATAAAGTTAGGCCAGATTTTCTTGAAGAGCAGCTGAAATTCTGAAAATCTAGTATCTGAAATAGTATTCTCAGGATTTCGGATTTGAACTCAAAGAATAGTTCCTAACAATTATATTAATATGAATTCAATAGTTTTCGTTTATATTAACTTTGACGGATTCATTTTTTAAAAAATAACGGAAGAAATTCGGCTCGTCAAATCCAATGCATGTTTGTTAGCTTAGGTTATGCACAAGTTGGGACTCCACCCCTATTTTCTTTTTTCCATGAAGTGAGAGACTAACCAACGGCAACCCACGGGGGCTCCACAGTTAGTCCATCATTTACCCGTTGGTCTTTAAGAACCACCCGTTCAACCAATAGGACTGCTCTATTTTCCTTTTGTTTTCTTTGACTATCGCTTTGTCCATCAATTTCAATATTCAGCCCGCTGACCCGTGAATTTTGCGCGCCGCGACCAATAACGAATCGACCCGAATGTTCGAGCTTAAACTCTTATCACTTCTAGGTCAGATTCCTTTCATCCGACAGAGGAGTGCGACACGAGGGGAATAACAAACAAAAATTACCATGACAAACCGAGGAAAACCACGAGAGGAGACTAATGATTGATTGGGTGGACGGAGGAAGCGGGGGCAAAAATTGAATAAAAAAAAGAAGGAAATTAATAAAAGCGATTGTTGAGCTGCCACATACCGAAGCTCGGGTGTGCGGTAGGGTAGGACGGAGGCCACAGTAGAAGCCTCAACACATAATTTACATGACAAACGAACGTCACAACCGCGCCGCGCACCGCTCATCGAAAAGCTGAGCGCCTCAATAGGGTCCGTCACCGAATGTAACCATCATAAGTTTACCAAAAAAGCTCAAGGATTTATCAAAAATTAAGCTGCGCATTGAGTGGACAAACCCACGACAGGTGGAAATGACGTGGTGTCCATGGTGAGTTTCTTCGGCCCATGGTTTTATGTGCAAAGCATTCATTAAAAAGGATAAGAGACTCTGTAGTCTGTAATACAGGGTGGCCCAGACCTATCGTGCCAGGCATTTTTCTCGGTTATTTTACGTCAGACGAAAGGCAGGACCGTTAGGACCCTCAACTTAGGATTCCCTGCGGGGTTGATTACCCATGAAAACGTCTTGTTTCCGGGCCTCTGCGCCAATTTATCTGCAAATTTTATTGCGTGATCTTGCATTTTTTGACGGGGCGCTCTTACCTCTTAAAGCTAAAAAAATTCTGTTTTTTCTGATTTTGATTAAATAATTTCAAAACTAACCTAAACGTAACGTAAACCTCGACTTTGGAACCGATTTTTCGACCTAAACAGGGCCGGACTGGCTAAGGCAGCTAGGCAGCGATCGCTGCCTAAGAATTGTCGGCTCAGGGGCCCCGTCGGGGCCCCTGAGCCGACAATTCCTGAATTTTTTCTTCAATGAATGAAATGAATCCATGAAAAAGTGAAAAATCCTTGAATTTATTCGTCAATAAATGAAATGAATCCCTGAAAAACCCTCGTTTTTTCCAGTCCTTGAGGGTTTAACTCATAACACCTTCTCTGAGGCCCCTACGGCCGGAAAAAGGTAACCTCAGGGGCCCCTGAAAAGATGCCAGCAAGGGCCCCTCAGCGATCGAAATATATGAGCTTCAAGGGTCCTGGAGCGGCCCTCGAAGCTATATTTTCCCGGCCTCTAAGGGTTTTTTACTTTAAACAGCATGACTCTTTCTCTGAGACCCCTATAGCCCGAAGAAGGTCACTTCTGGGGCCCTTGAAAAAATGTCAGCAGGGGCCCCTGACCCTGGGCTCGAAAAAAAAAGTTTCACTTTCAGGGGCCCTTCCGGGTCTCGAAAGCTCTTTTTTCCGGTCTTTGAAGGTTACTCACTTTAAAAGGACTTCTTTTGTGAGACGCCCCTACTGGCCCTGCAGCCGGGAGAAGGTAACTTCAGGGGCGGGGCCTCTGAAAAGATACCAGCAGAGGCCCCTGCGTAAAAGTTTGAGGAGGTTATGTGCTTCTTTATCAACAAGAGGAATCGCCGAATTTTTCAAAAAATATCTAAAAAATAGGTGACATTTTCGGAGGCGCTATTTATCAAATTTCAATGCGAAAAGAGCCTAAAACTTCTATTTTCAGGGGTTAAATTTTCAAAATTTTCCGGGGGAGGACCCCCGGACCCCCCTCAATCCTTGGGGGGCGACCCCCCAGGCCCCCCATAGGGGCCCAGTTTTTACGTCAGGGGCCCCAAAATCCTAGTAGCTGCCTAACTTTATTTACGCCAGTCCGACTCTGGACCTAAAATAGCCGAGAAAAAAGCTCGGTACGGAATGGACGGTAGGTCTGGGCCGCCATGTATAATAGCATGTTCTAGCATTAAATGAGGTCTCTCAATTTGATAGCCTCAATTAGCTTTAGAATTTTCTCAAATAATATACTTATGATGATTTTAGTGCTTCAAAACCAACGGTGGCCAGAACTTTTTCACCAGGTGGGAGAGCAGCTCACGTTCTAAAGTTTCTTAAGTTGGGGCTGTAGTAAAACAGTTTTGAAAATCACAAAAATTGGTGTTTCGGTGCTCTGATAGTGGCATTATGGGGACAATATACGTTGAAATACTGAATCATGGTGTTTACTGGCCAAGGGTACCGCGCGGCGGAACCGTTTTAACGTGAGATTCGGAGATGTATCAAAATTTGCACTGTCATAGAGTAGAAGGCTGTCAATGTGGTTATCGTTTAACAGCGATGACCTTGACCTGATCAATAAAGGAGAATCAGATTTGCTGATCACAAACTTGACCACGAAATTGTCTGGATGCCACTGTATCACCCATCGTCAGACTGGTGATGACGAGGTTACTCTTGTAAGTTCTAACTTCGTGATCACGATGAACGCTGACTAATATCAAATCGACGATCAGCTGATCGTCCTTCCTTCGTCACTAAAGAGCGTTCATACTTGAAGGAGCTGGAGTGAAGTATTATTTCAAATAACTAAAACGAAAGTTAAATCTGCATGTGAGTCTTACTTTCAAATCATCGAACAGAAACGCACATCTAATTTCTGATTCCTGTAGAGCGTTCAAGTATCAGGTAATTTTTAAGTGTTCACTCTTATTGTAATCCAGTGTTTTCCGAAAACTTGAATTATTATCAGCCGCATTATGAAGCAAGGTAGCGTCATCTCCATTTAAATTTGTGAGTGCCTCAATTATTAGCACCCGCACCCCTTCCTCCCTCTCATCGTATATAAAACAAAATCAAATTTTTCACAGGGAAATTATTCAGGTATGAATGGACTACATTTTTCGAACAGGAACTACAATTTTTGGCTCATCCGTGAAGAAACTTATGTGCGTAAGGAAACTTAGGGTACATACGTTCTTTCTCAACTGAGCCAGGTATCGTAATTTCTCATCGCAAAATGTAGTCCAAATGTTCGACAGTTCCCGCGTGAAAATAAGATTTACGAGAGGAAATTTCACAACGTTGGAATGCAGTTACGTTCTTTCATTTGAGAGACAACGAATTTATATTCGGGCAGGAAGTCTGCACGGAGTTAAAACAAACAGCGCCGAGCCCTCACGATCACCGAGACCGTCCAAAGGGCCATCAGACGAATAAAGTGCTCGGAAGGCGACCCTCAGCATTCAGATGTCGATTCGATCATGTTAGGAGGTCGAATTAAGTTGTAAACGAGGATCTAAACACCCGACTACCCGCGCCGGGAAGAAAACTCCCCCACGAAAACACTCCGAAATAACGTCGTCCCCCTGACGAAAGGGCGTATCTCAATATCCACGTGAGCTCTGGTTTGCATATGAGCCCATGCTCTCCGGGGCTCATGCGGGAACCGAGATTCGCTCTTCCGTCGGAGGAGCGACGATAAAAGAGGGTCGTCCGCCTCCCGCTGATGATTGCTTTAGATTATAGACCGTGGGTGTCAACAATCAACAGTCCCTCAGCCCCGGCCTTCCAGATTCCGCCTCGACCCTCCGCTGCCACGCAAGGGATGTAATTGATTCGGCCGTCCGTATAACGACTAATAAATGAATTTAGACCCGTGCGAAGATAGGCCCTCCGTTGAGAGCACGCACTAAAACTTAATCGTATTACAGAGTTGGGCTGTGGTTTGCGTTGCTCGATGAAGTGGCCTAACAGTAAAGCGTGTGCTGTTTTCTTAATACTGAGAGAAATATATATTGTTAAAAAGCAAGGAGTGAAATTCGGTGCCGGAGTCTATACAGCGCCCAAAATTCCCGACCGATATCAGTGCGAAGTGAAATTAGCACCATAAATGCGTATGACACTCTGTAAGAAGAGTACCTAAATCCCGTTCCGTAATAGTGTAAGTCACTCCGTAGCACGGTGGATTGAGTCAATAGGAAAGATCGGACAAAATTTAGAAAATTTCATAGCTCATAACTTCGTTCATACAAATTTTTGAGGCTCAAAAAGCGGTTCCACTGGTTTTCTCGCGAAATACTCCTGTGGTTGTACCCCTTAACATTTATAATGCGCCGAATTAAACATCAAAATTTGCAAATTTTGTCAAAAATTTCATGTCCGACCTTTCCAATGGACGCGACCTACTGTGCGTAGGGAGAATAGATCCTGCTCCACATTCATAACATACGTGGTTTTTGGACGCTTTCTGGGCTCCAGCACAGAAATTCGCTCTCCAAAATTTTTAACAGTGTACGTTACTAAGCAGTGAGCAAATTACATATACTAGTTTTGATGAATAATAGAGAGTCATGGCATCAAATGAACGTATTCATTAAAAAGAAACTGGAACCAAATGAATACAGAATTAAATTGGATTCCATGCATGTGTTACACCCCTTCGGTGATATTACCAAGTCCGGAAACTGGGTGACTTTTTTGCTGCGTCCGGGCAGACGTATCTCCGTTGCCCAGTCCGCGAACTGGACAATGTTCTTGCCCATTCCATAAACTCGGCAGCCCGTTGAGCCCGTCCAAGGATGGGCCGGTCAAAAGTCTAAAAATTACGCCAAAAATTTGAAAATGCAATTTTAAATGCAATCCTAATTGACGAAATAATGTCCCCATTGGCCAACTTCTGACGAATTATTCACGAGATTTTGAACTAAACTTAAAAGTATAGAAGCAATTTAAAATATTTAAATGTTATGTAAATAAATTTACTACTTTTTTTTAATTCTTTCAAAAGTTCTTTCAAAAATTCACGAGTTTTTTTTCCAATTTTACTCACATTTTCAGTATCTTAGAATTAGTTTTCATCATGTAGTCCGACGTTATTTTCTCCATCTGAGAAATGATGTACTCTTGATGAGGGTGACAGATTGCGAAAAAGTTTTCGCGGGGGGAAGTACCACTGCTGATCCGCGAAGTTGCGCGTTGCATTCAGCGAGAACTGGTCAAAGCACCTATAGAGTTGGAGTAAGAAGACTTAGAAACCCACTCCACGGTCGCGGCTAGGCGAGACGCATCTCGCGGTTAAGACGCTACGGTGTCGCGTGATTTTAATCCCAAAATAATGAAGCGAGATTGTCCAGTAGGACCAGGTGTGATATTTTTCCCCTGAATAAACAATAGGCCGCGGCAGAAGCGGGGCATCGCGTAGATGTCCATCTCTTTCATTGAAATGTCACCTTTAATTTTTTTCGATGCCGGCGAAGGAGAAGTGTTACCGTTTCCCATACAGATCGCGTACTCTATTCACCCGAGCGGCATTCAGCTCTGAAATGTGACAAATGTTCTACACGCTCCGGAGAAATTTGAATTTCTCCCGCCCCGACACCACTGCCAACTTGAACCGAAAAATATTCCCCGCCTCCGCCGCAATCAGATCCACCGCCATAATTTGTAACATTGCCCGGTTACTTTCTTACCCACGCGTTTAAGTCTCTCAGTTTAGTCTTGGCGAATTGACACTTTTACGACTTTTCACTGAGAAAAACAATGGCTTATAAACCAATTGATGGTTCATATGGTATACCACTAAGAGTGGTAAAGACACCATATAATAATAGCACAAATACCTTAGTGATGGTATTAGTATGGTACGAGATAACTTAGTATGGTTCACTGACTGAGAATCATTAGTTCATCTACGACTGTTAAAGGTGTTTCTTATGAACCACTAATTGGTTTATAAAGCCATGCATTTTTCTCCGTGTTCCATGTCTTATTTCGGAAGTTTGACGTTTCCAAGTTTGTTCCTGCTGGCTCTTCCTTCGATAACATTTTTCGGAAACAAGAGAATAGTACCCGATGGACCAATGGTATGGATATAAAACAGAGCTAGTATGCAGTGAAGGCAAAATATGAAAATATATGATCCAGTCGTCATAACCAGGGACAGGTGATATTGTTTTTAGCTTTTGTTCTTTTAGATGTTTCAATTCTTTTTGACGGTTCATAATGACCGGGAGACTGGTCGAAACGTTCCGTGATTTGTAATTATTGTGTTTTTTCAGCCTCGTTCCCGCCTTTTCCTGTCTATTTTTGTTATATCATTTGATGGAAGATTATTTTGGATGATTGAACGCACGTTCCTAAATTTCATTTAAGGGAGGGTGCTTGGCAACATGGAATTTGTTGAAGGAGGACGTTGAGATTAAGATAGAGCTGGGCCTCCGTGCGATCATGTAATGGATCTAGCTGGGGTTGCAAGTCAGTGGTGATCGTGCGTCATACATTACGCCTTTGTAATTTTTTCTTCACGAGTCCGTTTTTTTCTTCCTTCCTCTTTGATACATCATATATGTAGGTGACATACTTGGGCAATGGTGCCCTGATTTTGAGTTTTTCGGTCAACACTAACCACCTGAGACCGTGCCGCGATTAAAATCTCTCTCAGTTCAAAGGAGTGCCTTATAACTACGATAAATTCTAGATTGAATCGTGAGGTCCTTTGAAACATTGCAAAATAGCCACGGACTTTTTATTTTTGCAAGGATGAATAATCAATAAAATTTTCTTGGAAAATTTACGAAATTCAATTTGTAAAACGAGGAAGACCTTTCTTTTTCCTCCGCAATGAAAAGAAAGAAAAAAAAGAGAAAAAAAACTCCGCGGCTGTGAATGTGGAAGCCGTCATTATGGGCTACACAAAAAGTCGATTCGATTTGTAAGAATGTTGAATTTTACTCGAAAATTAGTAGAGAGCAAAGTTTTTTCGGTTTTCAGAGTTTTCTTTATTTCATTTTCCGATTGAATAAAATATAAGGATACAAAATCAGGGGCATATTCACGTAGTTGATCTACTCCCAAGTGATAACATGTTCGATTTTTAATCTTGCCTGAATTTACCCTGCGCTACGTGACGGTTACAGAGCAGCACCCTGAATTCCTGAAAGGATCAAGACTTCGTTGGGGTTTGCTCGGAAGTCCAAAGATTATCTCGCCACCCGTCCACTATTTTTCTTCTTTCTTGAGATCAACCATCCATGCCTTTTCCGCAGTTTATACCGCTTTAAGCATCGATTCCTCCCGTCCTCAGTCGAATGCCAGCCACTACCCCTTCCCACCACCACACCCTCTTTCTCATATCTTTATCAACGTGTCACGTTCTCCTCTTCCCGTGCGAAATCTCCTCCCTCTACACGGTTGTCAAATTTCTGCCTTCAATTTTCAACGCCTCCTTTTACCTCGAGGAATACCACTTGAAATAAACCAACTGTCTGAAAGAATTGAATTTGATCAAAACCTCATCATGGGCTTCATTATGAGTGCGACAAACAAGGCGAAAATCTATTCGGATAGTGGTGCTGAACAATTTGACCCGACTTCCAATTGTAAAAAATTAAACGATGAGGATAAAGCTGGAAAAAAAAAGAATCAGCCCGACGGTCCAGTTTCTATCTACGATATTTAAATTGTACCGGAATATTTCACTTCAAAATTCATGAGTATATTTTTTCCGAAGCAATCAAAGAACTCTCCGAAATATTTAATTATGCATTCATTAACAAAAAGTCCAACATTTTTTTTTTGCTTGAAAATAAGTGGCTGATTAAGTGGCGATACAGTTTAGAAATTCAAAACTCCAGGTTTTCCGTACGCTTCAGGATGCAACTTCTTTCGGGTACCGCGAAACTCAATGTAAATGACGGAAATACTGCGTCGCGCCATAGTTGTGTATATTCATTCACTCTTTTATTCTTTTTACATCTTTTCGGAGGCATTACAATATCTCCTCGAGATGAACTGAGTAGGGAAATGAGTGACAACTTACACGTACTATAAAGTGTAATATTTTGGCAAAAAACAGGTTTTTTTTTTTTACCTTTGAAAATTTGCGTGAAAATTGGGATCATCAATGGAATATTATAAACCGATTATTAAGTACTTGTCGGCTACATATCCGAACAAAATGATACGCACGAAAATGAAGCCATATTTAATTCGTAAGAGGAGTCCGCAGGCGGTAGTAAACATGAGAAAACGCGAGAATATAATGAAATCCTCGTGGTCATCGACACTGGAGGCCCTTCATCCTACCCCGCCAACACATTTCCGCCCTCCAACAGCAAGGAGCCCTCTTTATGAGCGGCTAATTAAGAGGTATCTATAAATTCAATTCGATTCTCAGCGTGGAAACTAAAACACATGTTGAATTGTCTACTTGATTAAACTACCGGTCAGTTTACCAGTTTCCTCCCTGAGAATCAACTTTTTAATTACAAAATCTTAAGTATCAGTAGGGCTAAATTTTTTTTTCTTGCATTTTCCAAAGTTGTGTCTTGAAAATGTTTGAATTTGAGGTGCAACGACATAATTGTGACTGAATCGTTCAATAAATACCGCCAAAAAGGCCCACCTGTTGACAATTATTGTGACATTCATTAGATACACCGTTGAGAATATTGGAGTTAAATTCTAGACCGAAGTCTATATAACGCCCAAAATCCCCGAGTGATATGAATGCAGAGTGGAATTTATTCTTTTTGCGGAGTGTCATACGCTATTATGGTGGTAATTTTACTTGGCATTCATATCATTCGCGGTATTTGGGCGCTATATAGATTCCGGCACCACATTCCGTTTTTTCACTCTCGATTTTTAACAGTGCAGCGGGATTTTGATAACATGGTAACACAGTAGAAAATCATAGATAGCCCATGACGTCATTAACAAAATTTCTGACTTAATGATTCTCGGACTATTAAGACTCAATTTTCGAAACCTCAAAACTGGAGGTTGGTTCATCCTGTCGAAACTCATGCAAGTTGCGAGTTTACTGCTTTGTTGCATTATATGATTATTAATGACTTCGGGCCAACTTCGACTCATTATTTAGAGAGAGAAAATTTTGAGGAAAAAGTAGCTAAAATCTTATATTTTTAAGTCTTCTTCTTCCTCCTTTTGTTTCATCGGAAGATATTTGCTCTGGTGCAGCCCTAAACGTATTGGTTGAAAGGAGGAAATGTAAATTACGAAATAGGGCCACTTTTTTTTATTCGTTGCTTATGTTGGATAAGATAAAAGAAACTGATGGACCATGTGACCTAGTTTATTTATGAGAAAAAGAGAATAGGTGCTTATAATGGGAAAATCTCCCAGATTTTCCTCAATTGACGGAAAATGCTCAAAATACTCGCGGCCTTCATTAAATAAGCTACAATTTGGCTCAAATCCGATGGATCAGCAAGGTTGAGTGACTTTTCCTCGTCTTACGCAATTTGAATTGCGGAGCCAATTGCATTGTTTTGATCGAGGTTATCACCGATTTTTTCGCAAAAAGTCAAGTTTTTCCTCTTGACAGAAATGCATTTTTGGAGGAAAATCCTCTTATAGTCGAATAAATAGAGGTTTTTGCAACCGTCTAATTGAGAGTGTTTCACCCTCAACTCAAAAATAGGCTAGCAGAGTAAGTCCATGTTGAATGCACTTCCATTACGATTGAGCCAGGGGAAATGGGATGAACAATTAAGTGTCCATGATATCCATAAGATTTGATCTTTATCCTAAAGTCGTAGATAAACTGATTGAGTGGCCATACGCCATAAGGTTTGTATAGAAATTCGATGGTTTCATTTGTAAAAAGGCACATAAACTTGTCGGCATTGTAGTAAAATCCGTCTACGTGTTTCTTGCAATTGAAATTTCTCGTATCTATATAACGCTTCATTAATTGATTTATGGTTTATTAATGACAAAATATTAATGAACGAACACATTGAATACTTCAAATAGAATTTTGACGTGAAGTTTTATCCTATTGTTTTGGTTGAAACCATATCGCAAATCGATCTCTCGAATATCGCTAGAATGGCTACATACAGTAACTGAGTCTGGTTTCTGACCGCTTGCAAAAATTCCGCTGGAGTATTTGAAATCTGGCAGTATTGGATTCGATCTGGCAGCATTGTTTTTTTGAATCAGGCCTAGGGTAATTAATAGCGCTGAGCTCTGAGAATCTTAATGAGGAAGCATGTGTCGTTGTGGGAGCGTCGGGGGCGATCGAGAAGGGAGCAAAATTGGAATCTACCCTTATAAACAGCTGTACAATCTGCAACTCATCAACCCCTATAATATATCTCCACTATTTCCTGCACCCCGACCCCCACCGACCCCGGGCGCTCCGTGACCTACTCCAATATAAACTGGACATCGTGTCTTCGGAGATGCGTGTCGCTCGTCGCACCCTCTTTCTTGTTACGCCTGTCCGCTCGACTTAAAATAAGGAAACGCACTCTCTCGTATCGCTGCGTGGCGACTACTTTATTTTTTCCTTATTTTATACACGTTGCTCTGCAGAGAGACTTAATGCGCGGAGAGCTGACCGTGCAAGGCTTAATTCTTTCGAAAGAAACACGAAAGAAAACGAAAAAACCCTCGAATTTCGCCGGATATTGTTCGCTAAATATATCACAACATTGGCAACAATTAACAACAACGATTAATTGGCAACATTTATTAAGTCTTCTTTTTTAAAAAAATCCAGAAAACCGAAACAAAATAATGCTGCCATTTGTTCGAGAGATTAATTTATTAATGCCATCATTGAGAAAGTCAATTTAATAAATAAATAAATAGAAAATTAATTTAAATTGACGAACAAATCCAGAAAACCGAAAAAAATTGATTCTGCCAAAATTTGTTCGTGAGATGTATTTATCATTGTCTTCTATGAGAAAGTCAATTTACTAAATAAATAAATTTAATTTAAATTGGCGTAAAATTATTCCATTAGGGCAAGAATATCTCTCAGAAAAAAAAAAAAAAAAAAAAAAAAAAAAAAACCGTTTCCTCAAATCAATACTTTTCCCTACCCACGAGTCTTTAATTACCGACAATTTTGCATAGTTTTTAAAAATTCTACCATCTATTCCAATTCGGCTTGGATTAATTTCAACCGGGCGGCAACACGGGGTCTGGCCCTCGATCAGAAGGCTTCGCTGCCCGCGAGAGTTGCGGATCTAAAGCAATAAAACCGCGTTATGATTCTGAGTGATAGGCCACACACATTGCACTCCTATATTCATCCGAGGATGATGGCCGAGAGGGTGAGGCGGAGGGGGGCCCAACAAACCACATGTTCTTCACCACCAACAGTCATAAACTTATGGAGAACAGAGGCCAAAGGAATCGGGCCGGCATCGGCGGAGCCCCTCCGAATCCGGCGGCTACTCGTTGTTCAGACACGAAAAAAATGCGGAAAAAAGTCGCAAAATCGACCATCGTTGCCAAGTTGTGACATTTTTCGGTTCATTAGTCGGAAAACATCGATAAGGTTTTCAGTAAAAGGTTTGCGGGAGGGAGTGGAGGGGGAGATCAGACGGTGTAATCTGCCCGATGATTTGTGGGAGGATCGATTCCGATGGCGATTTGGAGTCGCAGAGCGCTCTAGTGCGCTGAGTTAGCGGCTTGATATACATATATATCTAAGTTTTTCGACGGTTTTGGAAAGTTCGAAGGAAATGAGGCAGCCTGGGGTGTGTATTAAAGACTATACAGGAAGGGTGAAAACGTTGACTTTCATGAAGTGATTTACGAGAGCTATATTCCACTGTACATCATCAATATTTTCGCGATATTCTAAAAATATCGTCGTGGTGTTTTTGATGACGATGTCGCCGCGAAAAATTGCTCGGAATTACTTTTTTGAAAATTTTTGTAACAAGTTCGCTGCAAAAATAATTTTACAAAATATCTAACAATTTTTTTAAAAATGCTTTACATGTACATATTTTCCAAAACATCCCTTAAAAAAACTTTATAACGATTTAATTTTTTTCAGTAATTTTGTTCAATTATAAAAAATGTGTTTATCGAATTTGGCAGGGTAGGAGTCTTACAAGATTTTCAAAAAAATTTCATTTTCGCGGTCTTGTCAAATAAACGACCGGCAGAGCTTTTGCGGAGAGATTTGGGGAGTGAGAATGGAGCCGGATAAAGTGGAAACACCCGTGGTTTTTATTCGAATATAAAATCCAGCGACAATCGATTGTTGGGATCGGCTTTCTTTGATGGTGCGGGACTGCCAACCTCCTCCTCCCCGCCCTGGGTTAGTTTTGCGGTTTTCAGGTCCGATTCGAGGTTACCAGATCGTGTAGAACCACTTAAAGTTTTTCCCATGAATCAATGTGAAGTAGAAACGCCGATCAAAGAAATTTGGCAATCCTGGTCGGCGCATTAGTTTTCTTTCAGCAGAGTCGCTGTGGTTATTAAACATTACGTCGTCGGTTCTGTCTTGCTCATTTCGGATGAGGTCACGATTATTAAGATACTTTTTCATTATTCCAGGCCAGACTCAAATATTCCGCATGTATTCCCCAATTTTAACGACGCTACGGCGGCGACGGCACTGTGCGAAATAGAGGGAAATATTATTGATTGACTCCCTCTTTGTCGGTGGGGCAAGCTTGGCATAAAACCATACCTAACTGTCGGATGTCAAATTTTAGTCGTGAAACTGTTCAGTAAAAAAATCAGTGCCCGTGATATTTTTGATCGTATAGACATTCTTTTGTGCTTAACGGTAAAAAATCGCTACACCTAACGCATTGAAAGTCCTGTTAACTTTCAGTCGCTAATATTAAAATTTGTAAAAATGTTATGCGGTTCGGAATAACTAGGATTTTTTTGCAACTAGCCTTCAAGGGCTGACCTCAGAGGTTGAAGCTATACTAGGTTAAACGAAGCAAAGCAAAGATCATAAACCAGTTAAAATACGAGTTACACTCGGGTAAATTAATGAGAGCCTAAACTAAAATGGGTAATCAAGGCTAAAAAATTCAGAATTTCAATTGACCGAGATGGTATGGGGTCCCACCAACCCCACCTCAACATGCAAAGAAATGTCCTAATATAATTAAAAAGGACCACGAATTGTAATGAAAATCGCATATTACAAAGTGTACTGTTGTACCCGGTTGAAAGTGGTGTTTTCAGGACCTCGAAACGTCCTAAGCTTCTAAATTTTTTAGTCTGCATGCTCTATATTCTCAGGTCAAATGATAAGTAATGAATTCGACGGCCAAAGCGTTTGCATGAGAAAAAAATTGTACCTGCAGCAAAGTAAGCTCTGAATAATTAGATTAGAAGGAATCGGTTCGCAGCGAGGCAGAACGGTACTTTATCGAATGGCTCCCCTCGCATGCAACCACTATCGCTGTCTACTGTGTTTCCCGGTTAAGCAGTGAACCGATGGTTTGCCAATATCCCAACATTCAACCGGCAGAGCTTTCATCAGAATGCCGGGCAATAACCATAAAAACACGTTTTGATATTTTCCGTGCGCATCCTCAATTAGTCGCAACATGCAAGCGTTCCCGCCACGGAGGAGTAATCAGCACAGAAAGCCTATCAAGCTTATTTTGTTACAACTCCCAGTGTTGCCGCTTCTCGTCCCTCGACATATCCCACGCTCTCTTGTGTCGAAATGATATTTTCACCGGAGGAATCGGCAACCGCGAATTCGAGCTCTTGCACCAAAAGCATGCTCGTCAAACTTCACTATCGGTGGATATGCTTCTAAATTATAATTACTTACGACTAGATTGTAAGCTCTGTGAATTATATGCGCCTGTGCACGGCTTTTGTTGGAAAGTTCGGAGCATTAGCGTAATTTCCTATGATTAGGAGAAAGGCGCGGGGTGTGTGATTTTGTTTCCATCATTCACACGATAGACTCACTCAAATGAATTTTTTTGACCAGAATCACCCTGAGTGCATTTCACGTTGTCTAGTTTTCGCTCATGTTTCATCTTATTCATGACAATATTGGAACTAAACAACCTAACGCCTAGGGACTGTCTCTGAGTTTCTCTTACCACGAACAATGATAGCATCAAATAACAGAACTGCCTTCAAAAGTCAAAATACTTCACGCACATCCGCGGAGTTTAAATATTTGTATCACCCGAAGAATATAAATTTCTCAAAGTAGCAAGAGCCAAACGTGACTTTCCAACCTTGAACAATTGGACGTATTTCTGCTAAACGGAACTATGTGCATCAAGACATGAGCCCTGATACCCATAAGAAGACATGCATAACAGGGTTCACGTCATACTGCACATAGTTCCATTTGGCAGAAATACGTCCAATTGAGACTTCAAATCACGAAAATGCCTTCAAAAGTCAGAATACCTCATGCACATCCGCGGAGTTTAAATATTTGTATCACCCGATAAATAGAAATTACTTAAAGTAGCCAGAACTACAATATTTTCATAGCGATTTCTTTTTCTGTGAAATTAAACGTCTACAGTGATTTTGAAAATACGAGGTACTTCACACACACGCCCAGAGTCAGAATATTTGTATCCAGTTCGTAAAAGTTGCGAGTCGAAAGAGAGAAGACTAGAAAAAGCGCACGGATTTTTTTTTTTTTTTTTTTAAATTTATTTTCGCTGTAAACCTTCTCTTCATTTTTCTAACTGAATCCCTCCCTGTTTTACTAACTTCAAGTATTCGAATGAAACCAAACAATTCACCTCTGCAATCTCAGCATTTATTAAGAAATAATTCACTGTGTGTCAGTACGGATGCAAAAGAAACCGTAGAGTTTCAACACTCATCTTGCTGATGTTTTTTTTACAGTCATATAGAATTAATGAAGGGAGAAACTTATTGTTTCATATTTTTACTCTCGATTCAAACTCTGAAATAAGTTTGAGATTGATCCACTGAGTGGTGGGATGGAAGACAGTGCAAGACGGCACTTGGCTTGGTCTCCGTGCAGGCGAGCAGCGTGAGCCGCATCTGCGCCGATGCTTATTGGCTCGCCAGCCTGTAATTACAACTCGTTATAAAATTATACATTCACATTCCTCGTAATTTATTCAAAATGGCCGGCGCGCCGATGCACGGGTTCACCGCTTAAAACTGCGCGTTTCTCACTTTTTTTCCCCGAGTTCTCGCGAGGCTGCGTTTCATCTCAATCGCTGCTCGAAAAATTAAATTTCTGATCATTTTTACGGCCGTGTCTGGGGTCAGTATTCATTGCAAGATTGCCGTCCGTGTAACTTTATTCCAGACTTCCTTCGCGTCTTGAAGAGTATCACGCTGTAATGTATGTGGAAAAGTGCAAATCCAACCTTAAAATTACAAGCATGGCAAAGTTTCTTCTTCTTCCTATAAAATAGTTAGTTTGCAGTCAAGCCGTATTCTGCCGTGCTAAGGAAGAACGCCGTATGAACATTCGAGATTTGCCAAATTTCTTTCAGTAAAATGTTCATTTTTGAGGAAATTTAAGAATATTTTTCCTTAAAAATTTCAGGAACTTCAGGCGAAATTGGGAACAAACTTATCTGAAAAATTGGAAGACAAATGTTCATAAGTTTACCGGGAAAGTCGTTTTTCATCAAAGAAAATTTGACAACGCCTGAAGGTTCATACGACGTTTTTCCTTGGCAGTATCGTTCTATAGCCATTGGAAACAGTGTTCTGCCTTCCCTCTAAAATTTTAGTGCCACCTTGGTCGCAAAGCCCAATTTTTAGGAGCCATCTACTATTTTTTAGGAGCCAAATTTTATGAATTCGGGCCATGGCGATGCTGCGAACGGTGCTTATAGAGGGCGCTTCATCGCTACCCCTGCTTCCTGGTTGCGAGTTCAATCTGTAAAATTTTTTAGGCGCCACGATGGCCCAACCCCTCTCCCCTAATTTTTAGGAGCCAAGGCCCGATTTTTAGGCGCATGGCACCTGGGGGAGGCAGAACACTGATTGGAAATGATACAACGCTACTAGAATTGGATAGGAACGTTTTACTTGCCTGACGCACCTGTTTGAACTGCTCCTCGAAGCTCCAAGTTTGCTGCGACGACGAGGAGGACTCGGATGAGTGCGAGGAGGCGGATGATGTCTGATGAACGTTGACCGGGGCCGAGGGCGGGAGGAAGGGGAGGGCGGCGGCCGGGTGGAGGAACGGGAACGGTAGGGGCAGCGAGAATGGAGGCGGCGGAACCATCGGCGAAGCCGCCGTCGCCGTAGGCGTCAGCAGCCCCATGTCCTCCGCCTGCGAGAACGAGAGCCCCGAGCCACCCCGCCTGATTATCCGATCCCTCTCGTGGAACAGGGCGCTCTTCGTCAGCTTTGCCATCTTCTCCGCCATCCGCAACTGCAAAACAAAGAAAATCTCGTCAATCAAATTGATCTTACCTAATCTGCCATGCTAAGGAAAAACGCCGTATGAACCTTCAGACGTTGCCAATTTTCCTCTGATAAAATACGAATTAATTGGGGAAATTTTAAATATTTGTCTTCCAATTTTTCAGACTATTTTGTTCGCAATTTAATCTAAAATATCTAAAGATTTCTAAGAGAAATATGCATGAATTTCGTCATAAATACAACATGTTTTATACAGGAAAATTTCACGGAAAAAACGAGTTTAGGGCTGGTACCTGCGCGGAAGGTCCAGGCCCTAAACGGGTAGGTAAAATTGCTTTACCTCAACCCCCATAGGGGCAGGCCCGCCGCGGGTAGGGCCCGAACCTACCTGCTTCAGGGTTCAGCCCTACTTGGTAAGGGCTGGACCCTGTCCGGGTAGGGCTGGGTCCTACCCGTGCAGGGCCTGTCCCTGTGGGGTATGAGGTGAAGCAATTCTAGGGCCCAGCCCTAATCTCGTTTTTTCAGTGTTGGCAACTCTAGAATGTTCATACGGCGTTCTTCCTTAGCGCGGCAGTAATAGCGGAAATTTCCGAAAGCGCAAAAACGGAAGACGATATGCGCAAAAATACAAAAACCAAAAGCGCATATTTTAAACACAAGAAGGCGTCAAAAACACACACATGGAAACAAATCTAACCTACCCTAACCCAACGTGATTTAACTCCTGTCCTGAGCTAACCTTGCATTAGGTTAGTATCGGCCCTCATGCGTGCAATGCGACCACGAATTCCGAATCAGTCAACAACCACTGAAGATGGGAGATGGATGAAAGCTCCCGAAACTAGTCTGGTGGCAATTAGATACGTAAGCGAATTGAGTTTTTAAGTTGATTTTAGCCTTAGTTGATTATTGTTGATATTCATTTTAATTTCTTCTCTACTTTTCGACGTGTGCATTGTTCCACTTTCAATCATGAATTCAACACATCAAACAAAAAAGAATACGCATTCGATAATTGCCTAAAATTAGGCAAATAATTATGTCCATAATTATCGACTCTCGTCGCTTGGATGGCTGGACGATCACTTGAGAGGAAATTAGGTCCCATTATTAGACCTACGAAACTAGACTATGAAATCAATTTTTGGATTGATCCGGCTCTCCCATTACTATCTGCAGAAATAACATATATGCCGGTGGTTTCCCTTTATAAGGACGTAGTTTTTCATTCCTGTGCACCACAGAAATATCGGCATAGTTACATAGATGCATCCAAAATATTCTGTTATATAATAATATTCCGTTTCTACATTTACTCAGCACGGGAACAGGAAAACGGAAAAACGATTAATGATGCCAGAAAAAACTCATGGAGATAAGAAAGCCAATAACACTACATTGTGTTTGAAACGCCAAACAAATTGAGAGGATTCTCAGTTGAGAACAATGCGAGAAGGAAATCCGTGAGAAATTTAAATGGAAAAAAGCACAGATTACAGAAATGCATGCTTGTCATGTGGCTGAACAAACTGATATTTGTATAGTTAAAATATAAATAAAAGGGCTTAGAGTATATCTTGTACAATGCCTCGTCAAGAGCTGCAGATGAGCAGCGCGTTAGAAAATTGAGCTCTGAGAATTGTGTGGTCGAAGGTTTTTCAATTGATAAAATCCGGGGAACGTGCAAAACTGAGCAGTTACACAATTATTCTATTTTAGATACCTACCTAACATATTGTACTTAAATTCTTTTTCCTCGTAGCGGAACATTTCTGACCTAATTATGATTGTTACAAAACCGTTAGCGGGGATACTTACAATCTATTTTGAGAGGAATTTTTTCTCTGTGCTTAGTAGCCTGATTTTTGTCCTGAAATTTTGTCTATTTTAAGATACTGAGGTTTATGGACACATTTATTTGCTTTCAGTATGCACACTCTTCGTACAGAACTTTGCAAAAAAGAGAATCTAGGTGTAATGAACATGATATTATTCATATAATGTCTAATCCCATTTAAAAACTACTCGTAGAAATTCATTCATAAAAAAAGTTTACCATTTACAAAATATAATACCCTCCCAAAATTGTCATTTGCTAAGTCTCCAAATGGTGACCCTCGTTGCAAGAGCTGATTAAAATAAAAAGGGAGAATTCCCTTTGTGATCCTTAAACGATACAGAGATTTATTTTAAACTGGGGACTGTATCATGTTTGGTCGTGCTCAAATCTGTTATAAATGCAAATGTGACGTCTTAGCACTGGGGTGTCACTAAAGTTTAGGTTCATTACTTCATCCTCGAAATAATTTTCCAGTTTTCTGTGGATAAGAGAGACAACTGTTAGAGACACTAATAATTGTCCAATGTAATGAGCATGCTCAACCTATAGAGAGGTAAAAAGTGAATTCCAGCAATTTATTGCAATATTTCCATAACGTTGATGCTCGTCGGTATTGTGACGCAAAAAGAAGAGGAAGAAATAACGCTTCGAAATTCATCTTTGAAAGAACACTGAACTTCTTTCCTTTCCACGAGGAATAACATTTTAAAGTAGACTCCAGAAAACTTCTCTGGTTGATCTTCGGTTTCTGTTTTAGACTTCATCATGATTGATTGTAATCAAGTCTGATATAAATGCAAATGTGACGTTTTAGCACTGCCCCCTTTTATCAATGGTGTTCAATTTTGTACCTTTTTCCGATCATCGTCGTTGTGTTCTTCTATTTCTCGGTGCATTTGGTCATCAATGTCCTCGTCACCCATATCCTCGCCATCGCTCATTTCTGGACTCGACTGTAACAAACAAACAAAAGTTTGACTGTTAGCGCCTTAGTCACAAATTGAAGCATGCGCATGCAACAATGCAATGCATTGAATGCAGAATAATACAAAATAGCGCGTGTTCAACGCACTGAAGGAAAATCTCCTTGGACCGAGTGTCGAAGTTGGGGGCGATCAATGAACGTAACAGTTGAGCTTAAACACAAACCGATGAAAGCTAATATCGGTCGAGGTGAATAAAAATACAGGTTTTTATCGAAATTTTGGCGATACCAAATAAAAGTTCTGTGAGAGAAACTGTAGAGATTAAACTTACAAAGGAAGGTAAAACGAACCCGATACAATCAATGTCATTGACTTTATAATTAGATTGAAATTATGCATTGATTGGTTAGAACCTTCATGATTAGGTTTGCCCTCTCACCATGACTTTCAAGGAGAATGCTACCAAAGTTTTAAGGGACAATTAATTCATGTCGGCTTCGACTTTAAAGCTTTTCTTCCGGTATTGAGAAGTCCTTGATTCGTGTACATTTTAAAACTGGTCCGCATCAACCGAAAAAGTGTCACTTACACGCTGACAAATATTTCATGAAACGCTTCATTTCCACAACTTTAGTCATATTACGATGTCTACCTTCTTCCGAAAAGAATATTTTTATCACAAGTTTTCTTTGCTTATTTGTTTGAAAAACCAATCAAATTTTACGATTTCTTTTGTTCCTCTTAGCCCTTATTCTGGGGACATCATTCCTTCGAGATTTAATTTAATCTCAGTCCAATCCGTAGATGGTTACGACGCGACGGTAGCTATAATTTGCGACCTCAGTCAAGCGTTTCTAGAGAAGTTTTGAGTAATATCCCAATTCTTTTTCTCTCAACCCTTTTTTTTTGTTAGGTGTCAAACCTAGGCGGTGGCCCATTCAACCTCAGTTATAAGTCTGCACTTAATAAAATTGCTTTTTGCTTGTGTACTTTCTTACCCACGCGTTTAAGTCTCTTGGTTTAATATTCGTAAATTGACACTTTTACGACTTTTCTGTTTCAGGCGTTTTACGTTTTCAAGTTTATTTCCACTGGCTCTTCCTTCGAGAATATTTTTCGAAAATAAAAGACTAGTATCTGATTAGTCATAGCTTTGGATATAATATCGAGCTAGTATGCGGCGAAGACAAAATATGGAAATATAAGATTTGATCGCTAAGATTATTTTGGATGGTTATTGCCAATTTTACCCAAAACGAAGATTTGTTCAATAACGAATAAGATCAGATCTGTAGAGCCGAATTCAGGAAAAATTTTGAAATTGACGATTTCGAGTTCTCAGGAGGAAACGCTATCTCAAACCCTTTGGAACAGGCTGAGCGTGGTTTAAGTTGAATTTTCTCCACATTGAAAGGTGCTAGCTTCCGTTTTTTTGTGTTCATGTCAGAATTCGAACCTAAATTTAAATCTGAAAAAACGTAAAAGTCGGGAATTTTTGTTTTAGAACTTCAGGACTTCTTTATCACGTTCAATTTTTGGGGGTGTAACTTGCGTTTTAGTCTACGCAGTGGTACTGACAATGGACCACATAGACAAGGTACGAATTTCAGCATTCTGATACATGTTTCATAACTAAAATTTCACGTAGAACAGGATGCGCACATAGAAAATTACCGAAATTAACTCCTTACGAAGATATTTGATGATTCTTGATGTGTGAATTCAAACCACCCGCTCATTAAAACTCAATGCTCTACGTGATTCACATCGCGCGCTGAACGTTATCATGACAGTCTCTGCGATGTAAAAATCTGGCAACCTCAGTCTTGACGCTTTGGCTCAGCTGTAGCAAATTGCTTATAGTTTGAACAACACATGGTGGAAAATGAACATTGCTCGATTGAGAGGCTTGCAGAAACCGTTGTAGTGCGCGATTTGACTCGCGTAGAGCTTTGAGTTTCTTGTGAGCGGGCAGTTCGAATTCCTTGTAGCCAATGTGAAATAAAAACGTTAATATCTTTGTTAGGAGTTGGTTTCAGTAATTTCCGTCGTGTGAATCGTGTTCTACGTGAAATTCTGATTAAAAAACATGTATCAGATTGCTTCAATTCGTACCTTGTCTAGTGGTCCATTCGCCAGGAAGGCAGAACAACGTATCTCTCCTGTTACATGGCAGAAGAGCGCACTTGTTTCAAGAACCTCAACGACTTCCATGCGCGGAATTTCCCGCGACTTTCCCGTCGATACGTCGGCGAGAGCTCTTGGGAAACTCCGATGGACCGGTATTGTGGCGGGTGTCGGTATCTGCGGGGGTGGTGGCCTCAAGGCGCCAATCGCGGTCCGCATCTCCGCGGCGTCGTCGCCGTCGCGCTCCGCGCCGCGCCCGCTCGCGCAACGTTCCGCCGATTTCACACGCGTTAAACACTCATCAAAAATGGCGCCCATCTCGCATCGCTCGCCCGCTCCATGCCCGCCCATCGCCCGCCGCAGCGTGGACCCGGCCCAAGGACAATTCGAACACATCAGGAAGTATAGTGAGGATGGATTCTCGGATTTTAGGGGTCCTCACCTCGTACAACTGGAAATAATATTTCGTAATTTTTGGGCCGGATCTGTTTGAAAATTTCGAGACCTGATCGATGCGTTACAATTACATCGGTTACGTCGGTATTAAACGTCGAGCCGACGATTTTTGAAAGGCGGCGGTCAACGATTGCAACGATGAGCCTCTTTGAAGCCTCTAGCAAGTGAAGAAGGCCGATATTCTGCTTCTGATAACTCGAAGGCCGCAATCAAAGAACTTTTATCACTTTTGTAAAGTTTGGAAAACTCTATTTGTATTAGGGTAAGGTTATTAACCAAAGTGGCGCCCTGATATTTTTTTCCTGTATTTTTAACAAGTGAAATAAATTCCAAGAAAAACTGCAGATACATACACTGTTAAAAATCAATAATTTACTCTGAGTGAATAGCCGGCGTGAAAAAAAAAAATTGAAACATCGCAATCGAGAGAGTCTACGCCAAATGATTTAACGGACTTTTAGAGTGCGACAGAAGTTCTCGTGACCTCAGTCATAAGCATTGAAAGTCAAATGCAAGAATCAAGATGACGGATATTCTGTCACAGTCTAAAAGTGAATATATTTATTTGGCGTGGACTCTACTCGTTCGGAAATTCACAGTCGATATGTGGTCGGCCTCGCGCTCAATTGGACTACATTTTACAATAAGGAACTACGATTTTTAGCTCAGATTAGAAACAACGTATTTACCATTAATTTCCCCATGCATAAGAGCGTTTTCACAGCCGAGTCAGAAATAATGGTCCCAAATTGCAATGTAGTCCGATATTCCGCAACACTCGACTGCGAGGCCCCTCGAGCGCCGAGACGCTGCGCATCAACCCGCCGCTCGCCGGTGAGAATGCGATATGAATATTTTTCAATTCAACTCCCAGCGCTCATAAAATTTTCCACCGGTTTCAATTAGCACCGATTCCCGCCTTATTTTCATCGAGCCATTATTTCATTAACAATCCATTCTTTTTCCATCTTTCCTTCTGTCGAAAGTTTCTCACGCCGCCGCGACTCGACGCGGATACACCGCTCGATATCGCGCACAAGCGGTCGAGTGATGTTGTTGTTGTGCCGACCGCTAAGCACCTACCATTACGAGCACTAGGAGATCCATTTTTGATTGGCTCAACCGTCAGCCATACTAGGGCCCATGGAGCTGCCTTGAATCCAGAAAAATGGCCGAGGTTGCATGCATGAGGTTTAGATGGGGTCTAATTCGACTTGTATCACCGTCAGCTTAACTCAAAAAATTCCTCAAGTTAGAAGACCAGTGGGTTTATTGCAAATTTTATACATTGAAGCAAAAAGAAGAGTTGTCTCTGATAGAAGATAGAAAATAGTTAGAAATAACGATGAGCGCATCGGGAAAGCCTGAAATACGCTCCTAACTTCACGATCTGCGTTTTTTAACCTTCTCGCTTCAAAAACGATACTATGGCACAGGTGAACATTTTATAAGAGCAGTCGTTCCATTCAACCCTTGCGCACAAGGATGCTACGCAGTATTCAATACAGCCGACGACAACCAACCAAAACACTCGTTGCTAATTATATCGACCGGCGTGTTTGTATTGAAATTTTCCTAGCGTTGAGTGCTTCCTTGCGACTTGCGCGCGAACGCATCAGCCATGTTGAATACTGTGTGAAAGACCTTGGTGCACCGAACTGAATTTTGCTCGATCGACGGAAAAGGCCAGTTTGTAGAACCAAGAGCTCCGGTTTTTCGAACCATAGAGCGTCCATCGAACTTTTTTCCGTGCATGAACCTTCCATAAGGAGCTCACAAAAACCCATTTTGCATCTGGTGGGATGAGATCATCCTTCTGCTGAACGTACGAACGAACCTCGGAACCAAGAATCCCTGTAGTTTCAGACCGGATTGCATAACGGAGGGAACAAAGAGGGGAGTGAAATCTGTGAGATACCCGAGCTTTGGATACCGTGGGTTATGTCACAGGTGACAGACGCTCGTCAATACTTTTCAATAGACCACGAAACGATTGGGAGCCCGAGTCATACCCACAATCAGTCACAAAATCAGCCGCGTAGGGTGGTGTGCGACACTTGCAAGATTGCGTTTCTTGGATCAAGGTCAAGTCGGGAACCACTTCCAATTTTTCTCCACCGACCTCTCGGCTGATCCTGAGACAGCTGGTCTCATTATAATCCATTCTTTTATGGACTCCGCGTTGTCTGACGGTTTGATTAAGCCAGACTTCGATACTATATAGAGACGAGGTTTTCAGCAGCATCTAGCAACGCTGATCGGACTGGCGGTCATAAATTTTTTGTAACATTGCCAGATACATTTTAAGATAACTAATTGATAGCTAGTGATGACGAAAGCTCATCGTTCACCCATAAAAATTGTGGGCGTGAGAGAGTCTGAAAATTTTTAATTGTTATGGTCGACTTCCGTAGAGTATTTTGACCATAGTTGGCATTTTGTCCTTTGAAATGCGGCAATCCCGCTTTGAGGTCATGCTTTGCGCTCACTATTATTACACTTTTATTTTCCTTTCTCGCTGCTTCGTTTGTTCCTTTATTATTCTCGACGTGGAGGGAGGTTGTCTGGGGAGATGCTTTTCCATTGCCAATGATTCAATGTTGTTACTTGAGAGACTCATTTGATTATTTCATTGCCGGGTTCAAATCGAAGACCAAGTACAGGAGACGGTACGACGATTGTTATTTGCGAGCACTGGGGTTTAACCGGGAAATTCCTGGGAGTCCCTATCCGAAGTCTATCCCGGGAAACATTGACAGAGGAATACTCGCACATGTATATATCCTGCGATGTTCCCTGCAATTTTCCCAGGAACGCATTCTCATTCTCATTTCCATTCCCGGCATCTAACATACGGAGGAATCTTTGAATTCTTAAGTGATAAAACAAGATGAAACGTTTGGTTGTTCCGCAAAACCTAGGTCTACTGTACTAAGAACGCCATGTGAACCATCAGGAGTTTCCAAATTTCCTTTGACAAATCACAAGTTTTCAGAAATTTTTTTGAATATTTCTTCACCAATTTTTCAGAAAAATTCGTTCGTAATTTGATCAAAAAAGTCTGAAAATTTCAAGAAATAATATTCATAACTACCTTCAAAAATAACTGCTTACAGACAGGGCCGGATTTACCTACTTGCCGCCCATGGGCCGCCTGTATTTTGCCGCCCCCTTCTCATTCGTTTTGAAACATCGATAAAAACCATCAAGTGAACGCGCCAGCGGGGTGGGGTGCATAAGACGCGTTTACTCGTGTTGGAAACATTTTTTGGGAAAGCCCTGTCAACACTACTAGCAAAAATTCATCGAACTTTGCGCGAACGTTAAGTTTCATAAACCTATCTCTGCGTGGACAAGGCCTTCCATTCATAAGAAATTAACGAAAAAAATAAGAAAGAACAAACATTTTGGTTTAATGATTTTAACTTCCGCCGCCGCGCCGCGCAGATCGCACCGTGTTTGAAGCAATGCGTGAAGTATTCCGACCGTTTTGTAGGCGCTATGAGTTTCACGCCGACGACCGCTGCTAAACGCACTGAGTTTGACGCAATGCGTGAGGTATTCACGCAGTCTTGTAGGCGCTATCCGTTTCACGCTGACCGCAGTGACCGCACTGTGTTTGATGCAATGCGTGAAATATTCGTGCAGTCTTGTTGGAATGTAGACGCTAATATGTGTTACATGCCGACCGCCGCGCCGAGGGCTTCTCCTTTTCATCTCAAGTCCTCGTCATCATTTCTCTCTCAATCGCGCCGTTCCTGGCCAAATTGCGTGTTTGATCTCTCTCTTAACCCTTTCTTGCACCAATTTTTAATTTTAGATTTTTTTCAATTTTCTTTTGATATCTATGTTCCTTTAGGCTCCCTGAAGACACATGAATTTTTTCATATTGATCCGATCACCGGAAGTGCCTAAAAAATGGTGGTACAACAAGTGTACCACTAAGCAGCAAGGACCTCCTTATGTGCAGTAGAGCGAAACTGCTAAAAATTGTTAAAAATGATGAAAATATGCAATTTAGATAATTTTTGCTGATAAATTATAAGAGTAACAGTTACATATACTACTTCCTGCTACATTTATAAGCAAATGTTGAATGTAATACCGAAATTTTCATTTTTTATGTGTTTTTTTTACCCGAGAAAACTGAGGAGCGTGAAGGTTTTTCTTCAAATTTTGACTCCAGAATACCTAAGAAAAAATATTTTCATAGTTTTTACTCATTTAGCGCTTCATTTGATACTTTTACTTTCATATTTTACCAAAAATTTGAGAGAAAATTAATTTTTTTTTTAATTTAGCATCAATTATGCTGTTTGCTGACCCCGAAAAAACTAGATTTTTTCATGAAATCTGGGTTCAAATGCATGAAATTTTTTTATTTTTTTTTTCAAAATTGGAGTAGTTACATGGTAAAAGCATGCTGACATGTCCATACATCATGTTTTGTCAAATTCTATAAGTTTTACCAAGTCAAAACCCACCTTTCTTACCCCTCAAAACTGCTAGAAATAGGTAATTTCTTGAGAAATCGATAAAAATTAGTTCTTGGTTAGAATAATTTCCAAATTTTTGAACTCTTTCCTAATTCTGCTTGATGCTTGTTCAGACCTTACTAAGATGTTCCTATTAGCCCGCCCCTCCCCCCTCTTTCCTCCCCCTACCCCCAGAAAATGATAAACAAAACAAGTTATGTTTGAGGTACGTTGTTTACATGAGCCCCTGCTGCTTAGTGGGCCATATATGTACCACCACAAATTCGCGGTTTTGAAAAAAACAAAAAAATTTCATATTTTTGTAACTGATAAAAATTGAAAGCCTGCATCATGAGGAACCAGAAAATATAAAATTTACTTATCAAAAGTTATTTGAACGACGTGAAACAACCAAAATCCCGAGCTCTGACCAGCTGACCGTTTTATCCTCATTTTCATGGAAACAAACTAACAAAAATAGGACTAGCCATCCGATTTGAGTGAAACAAAAAATCACCGCTAGAGAGAAGCACTTACTGGACCTATACAAGTCGGCACCGCCTTGTTGCCACGTTTCGGATCCGCCAAAAAAATTATTTAATGGGTGGTACAACAATTGTACCACTATGCAAGAAAGGGTTTAACTCGATTAATTAAAGGTGCTGTCTCTTGTATCACCGAAAGACGACAAAATTAGAAATTACTATACTCTCAGGAAATGAGAGAATTTGCTTGTAATTTTTTTCTAAATCCGATTTTTTTTCATACCTACATTTAAAAAATTTGCAAAATTTGCTGCCTCCTAGATTTGTCACCATGGGCCGCGGCCCATGTGGCCACCCCCTTAGTCCGGCCCTGTTTACAGAGAAGAAATCTGACAATATTCTAAAGCTTAAACGGCGTTTTTACTTAGCGTGTACGACCTGACAATGTATTGAGGAAAATCGACTGTAAGAGTGTAAAAATGCGTGGCTCGCTTGAGGTGTTCCGAAATCATCGCTCCTATTTTGTTTCATTAAAGGAGACCAAACAAACACTATTGGTCAAAATTTTCACTTAACAACTTCCACACAGAATGTAAAAATTTTGTAAGTTTATACGGAATTGCCCTCAGCACTTCTTAATTTCTAGAATAAATCGTGGCATGAAGTCAGCCTACGCCGAATTCGCCGTTTCTGTGCAACTCTACTGCCGATTACGTTTGAGAACGCTGGTTGCAAAGCGATCGGAAGTATGATCAAGTATGACTCAATTTTCAAAAAGTAATCGATGTCCCAATGGGATTGCGGTGGATCACAGAGTGCGGCGCGTTGAAATCGGTGAATATCACGGATGAAATTCGGACTGAACCCGGCCTGATTGGTGCTGGTCAACGGCAGCGCAACCAGCCCCCCCCCCCCCCCCCCGTGGACCGGGGGCATCCGATGGCCCATCGCGTGCCGCACGAATATTTATTAATCCAGGGAGCGCGGTGTGGCGTCTGTTAGCTACTGCTCTTTTTATCTCTTCATATTACGCTCCGATCAGAACCAGAGCTGAGCCGCCGAGTCAGGAGCCGGGGCCCTCCGTTTAATGCATGTTATTAGCGGTGTTTCGTTTACTGTTCACAATTGGGGCTGTTGTCACGTCGGAAAGGGGCCCGAAAATCGCTGCACGGGTTCGATCTAAGACTTTTTCAGTGCGTAGGTGAGTACTGCCGTGCTAAGGAAAAACGCCGTATGAACCCTCAGGCGTTGCCAAATTGCCTCGGGCAAATCTCTAATTTTCAGGAAAATTTTTGAATATTTTTCTGCCGATTTCTCAGATAATTTTGTTTGTAATTCGATCTAAAGTGTCTGAAAATTTCAAGGAAAAATATTCAAACTTTCCTCACGAATAGACATTTTATCGAAGGAAATTTGGCAACTCTCGAATGTTCATACGGCGTTTTTCCTTAGCATGGCAGAGTACGACTCCTCCTTTGGGAGCGGGACCATAGCGTATTCTACAAAAAATCAAAATTGTATGTACCTGTTTCTGATGCTGTTCCACGTCTTCAAATTTTTCAATTAGGACCAATCCCACAAAGGCCAATTTTCTGGACCCTCGAGGGCTGAAGTCGAGAACACCCTGCACCCCCAACACAAAATATAGCTCTTTACGGGACGGGAAGAGGAGAATCTAACGCCACGTTAGTTCGCCTTCAACTTTTAGTGTAGGCAACGCGAGCTCCCACGTGGTCGAATAGTGGTATCATCGTAAGTGTCGCGCTTTTTTACGAACGCGTAAAAGCGACTTTAACGTTTTATTTGTTCGCCTGCAATTATAATTCTAGGCAAGAGGAACTTTCACGTTGACGAATACTGCCGTGCTGAGTAAGAATACCGTATGAGCCATCAGGCGTTGTCAAATTTCCTTCGTCAACTCACGAATTTTCAGGAAAACTTGTGAATATTTTCGTCCGATTATTCGGATGATTTTGTTCGTAATTTGATCTAAAAATTCTGAAACTTCCAAGGGAAAATATTCATGGATTTCTTCATCATAATAATAATAATAAAAAAAAAAAGGGTCTGCGAGAAAATTTGGCTGCTCATAAGATGTATTTACTTGGCACGGCACACAATGGATCGAGTCAATAGGAGAGGTTGGACAATATTCGGAAACTTTAAACGCTTATAACTCCGTTTACACACAATTTTGAGGTTCTAAGAGTGGTTTCAATGGTTTTCTCGTGAAATTTTCTTGCAGGAGCTCCCCTAACATTTAAAATACGACGAAATCAAAATAAAAATTTTCAGTTCTAGTCAAAAATTTCATGTCCGACCTCTCTATTTGCCTCGATCCACTGTGCGGCAGTACGGAACCACCGTAGATGCATTATGCCAGAGAACAGCTTTCTGCAGTTTTGATGGCATTTGGCAACGTCGCGGAGCTTCCGAATCCCGGGAGCGTGGATTAACAAGATCCGAGAGATTTTCGATCCACGTTTACACGATCTTAATCGCGCGGCGCGAGGATCGGGAATCGGATCCCGGATCGCGCTCTAATGATGATGATAGATCAGATGCGTCCTCGGCCACTAATTTTATTTCTCCTTTTTAATTCGTTTCCCCGATCCGGGAGATCTCGAGCCTCGCTTTTCGGAACTTACGTGTCGGTCGTGAGTCAAGGACTCGCCGTCCTCCGCAGGGCATCTTTTTCGCCCGCTCCCGCAATTTTTTCCCTCTTTCAAGGTCGAATCCCGAGTGTGTGAATTCGGTCAAAACTTTCCGGTTTCCGTATCGCTTGCCGAGCGCTGTCGTTCCCCGCACGAAAAAACTTAACTGCACTGCAATATTGCCAAATTTCCCCTCTCATATTGCATTTTTGTCTAGGGGAATGTAGCGTAACAATATGGGGTGAGGACGGACTTGTCGAAATATGGAGCTCTTAAGGCCGGGATACACGCTCAAATTTCCGTCAATTTCCGATTAAAATGATGATAAAAATGGCGGTCAAATTTTTGCAAGCCGCAAAAATTTGATGGTAATAGTTCGCACCAGTCACCACTTGATCGGAAATTGATGGAAATTTGAACGTGTATCCAGGCCTCATGAGCTCGACCGGAAGGACAACCTTCTAGTCTAGTGCGAAAAACACATTCTTTCACAAACGATGAGCCATAACAACTGTAATGATAAATAATTCTGAATAATTTGATTTTAAAGGTTGATTGCCCTTTCGGGCCATGAAAGCTCTGTGACCAAACCTCGAATTTTCAAAATTATCTCTAAAATTACCGACAAGCTCGTGCCCTCCCCTTATTGACACTAAGGGAAAATCTTGGGCATTTCTCACGGAAAATTTCATTGAGTTTTCTTCTGATTTCATAAGGAAATCAGGAAATTTTCGGACAAACATTGTACAGATATACATACATAAAGTCGCGATTATAGCGCCGCCTCGCGCTCTGCGACGCCCAATCGCCATTGCCCCCTATCCTCCCAGAGATCATCAGGCAATTGGCACCTTCTGATCTCCTCCTCCACCCCTTGTCGCCAACCTTTCACAGGACGTCCACGCCGTCGCCTTCCGGGAGGAACCCAATCGAAGACCTGCTTGGGCAACCGATCATCTGCCATCCTTCGCACATGTCCATACCAGACCAACTGCTTGGACCTGATATCGTGCACGATGTCCTTTTCCACACCCATTATCTCGCGTACCCTTTCATTGCGGATACGCTCTCTTCTCGATATCCCAGCAGACCTTCGCCAAAAGTCCATCTCGGTTGCCCTAAGCATGTCTTCAGTTCTTTTCTTAAGTTGCCAGACCTCACTCCCGTAAGTTACGATACTCTTCACGATGACGTTGTAAATTTTCCTTTTGGTCTCCTTGGAGATACTCTGGTCCCAGAGAACCCCATTTAGCATCGCGATAGCTTTCCTGCCTACATACAGCTCTGAGCTTTCATAAGCTCGGAGCGGCGTTTCGCGCCAACGTTACCATCCAAAACACCTATTTTCAAAACAATTCTTGTACATGGAAGAGCCCCATCCGACTATAAATGGAGCGAAAAAAGAACAAATCCAAGCATAGCCGCTTACATATTGTGCGAGACACTCCGAAAGACACACACTGTTGCTGCTATTTACCGAAAGCCCCCTCGCCTTCCCCGACAAACACCCATTTAATTGAGGGCCGCATCGTACCCAAAGAGAATATTTAATATTTCACTCCAACCTGTTCCATTAGGCCGGCGGACCAGGGCCGGGCCCTTCTGTTTTTTCGGGCCTCTTCACCTTCCGCGCGGCCCTATCTGGCCCTACCTGTGACCCAAGCGGAGATGGTCAAATATTATTCTTATTTTTTCCACGAGTCCTCTTGTTTGACGACGACGTCTGCCTATTTGACGAGATCGGAGTCCACTAGATGTGATATCTAACCCCTTTTGTTTGTATTCATACCCTATTTGAATTGGAAATTCGGATTCGGTTTTTTTTCTCTTCGATATCTTTAACCATCGACCGACGTGCGGCATAACCCTCCTCCCTCCTACACTTAAGGATTTTAGATTGGTGCGGAGCCACGGTCGTTTAACGTGGAGCCAGGCTTTCTATCCGTGTTTCGAGCCCTAAACTTGGTACAATTTTTCGAATTAGCTAAAATATCACTCATTAAGAGACAAAAATCATGCTACGACCACCTCACATGTTAAAAATTATGCAAGTACACTGAGAAGAATGTTCTTCTTACATTTACTGTGGCATTAATTCTCGTCGATCCAGTTAGAAATCTCTTTAGAGCGAGCGACAAGGCGTCTCTGTAGAGTGATAGGATATAAATGTTAAAAACAAGGGAATTTCCCATTGTTTCTATGAACAATTCCTGTTGCGGCATATTTAACAGGAATTCCCGTTGATCCGATGAGAAATTACTCTCGGTGCTAAGCGATGGACACACGGTGTTTTCTTCAATGGTCACCGTATTTGTGTTATGCGGGGGAAAATAAGACTTTCCGTGGCTACTATAGATTACTGTCTATAGGTACGTGATACCCACAAAACTTAGTAACCAGTACTGGACTTCTAATAGTGATAATAACGCGGTTTGTTCAGAAATCTACAGTACTGATTACTCGACTCTCTGAGAATATGTATGATCAGAGCATCTTTTATTTCATGTCCTTTTCTTAAATCTGCAGATAGACGTAGCTCAGTTTTTGTCTGCCGGAGAGTCAATATAGTATAACCAAGTTATTATTTAAAATATGCCTGGGCGTATAGAAATTAACTGACAGACTATTCATTGATTCTGAATGAAGCTATTCTCATTTTTTCATTGTTTATTACTGTTTGACCTTTCTTTGCTATTAGGTATGGTAAATCCTATCGTTTAAGCCCAGTTATAAAGTGTTGTCATGATCAAGTCATTCCACTAGATGCTTTTTCAGGATCCCAAAACGTAATTAACGACGGAGGACTCCCAGAAAAAGCCAAGGCAGCAGATACGGATGAAATTATGTGAGCAATACTAAATATTATGATATGTTTGTTCAACCGAGATGGAGGTAGTTCAATAGTAGTTCTTTAAATAAAAAGTCAATTACCATCCCGTAACTGTCGGTCCCCACGAGCGAAGAACTCACACACTCGGGTAAATACCGATAACGTAAACTCGGGAACGGGAACAGTAAGTAGCAATACATTTATCGGTGGGCGGGGAGGGGGGTGGTTCGAGGGGTTCGAAGCAACCCCCCTCAGCAGGAAGAGCGATAAGAAAACGAGGTCATGTTTTATGAAGATTTTCTGTCCGGTATAAAAAATCAATTTCCATCTTCCGTAATGGGGCTCCCCATTTTCCTGCAACGGTAGATTTCACATTTCCGCCCGATTTGTAGACGATCCCCGGCCCGGAATATCGACGGAAAACCGAGGCGCGATCCGTATCCAGAGCCCGGGAAGTATCGAAAAGCGTGTCGATATATCGAAGCGAGCCCCGGCCGGGGCACGAATTTGAAATTCAAATTAGCCGCATAAACATTAGAATAAAAACTCGTTAAGCTGTCGTAGAGCTACTAATAGTGACCATTACTCGGCACCGTTAATTAAATATACAAATTAATAGGCTCGAAAACACGTATCGGCACACTTGAAGAAAGCTTTCTTTTCAGCGTTTTCGTCTCGTGCCCCTCCTCGACGAAATTGCTTAATGCCTCGTTCGTGCAACGTGATTCCCCCGAGTTTTGTTCCGTCGACTCGCCGCTACGTGCTTTGCACAATCGGCATTGTAGGAATCTTCGGCTTCGACCGGATCTCCATCATTCTGCTTTTTATTCCTTTCAACTGCTTACGATTTGTTGGGTAGTATTTTCAAAAATAAAATATCAGGAATAGTCTCTTGAATTTTTGCAAGTTGGTCTGGGAATCTTGAAACAATAGACCACCAGACAGGATGTGCCTTCGTGCATTACGATACATGTTTTCTCATCAAAATTTCAAATAGGATACGATTCATGCACGCAACGAAAATGATTGAGAGTGACCCCTGACTAACGTTACTTCTTTACTACGTTACATACTGACGTTAAAACGTGCATAAATTCAAACTTCCCGCTTAGACAAAAAATCGATTACACTAAACGTTACCGTAATGGTATTTGTGTTATGATTTCATTCCAGGCTCAATCTCAGTGCCTCGGCTCAGCTGTTGCGCGTTGTTTTCGCTTCGAACAAAACAGGGCGGGTCAGAGACAGTGCTCGATTGAGAAGCCTGTCAAAATCGGTGTACTCTACAATTTTTTACGCATAATTTTTTCGACATTTGTTTTTCTACCGAGCGGGAAATTCAATTTGTTTGTAGCCAAATGCAGAATAAAAACGTTAATATCTTGATTAGAGACTGCTTTTAGTAATTTTCGTTGCGCGAATCGTGTTTGAATGAAATTTTAAAGAGAGAGCGTACAGGTTGATCCAAAAGTCCTACACAACTAGCAGCGGGCATCACTTATCAACTTTTCAAAAAACTGAGATTGAAACTTAAAATTTTGTGAGTGCACTAACGACGAGAGAGAATGTCTGTTAGACTCCCTTCCGCACCCCCCCCTCCACCAAATTTTCAGGAGATCCCTCTTAAAAAGGGCAAGAGCCTTGTAGTCTGCATAGGTGGTGCGGAACTTTTGGTTCACCGTGTATGGGATGATAGAAATTTGCGCGGTGTCTTGAGGCTTCTTCTTGGCCAACTTTTTAATCTTCAGTTTAGTCATCATAAGTCGAATTTGAGCGTTGACTCACGAAAGTAAGCTTTACACTGCAAGGAGGATTGCAGGGCGGAATCTCTGAAATATGTTGTGTCTGGTTGCGATGCACTTGGATCGTGTTTAATCGGTCAGAGGAGCCAGTGTGGGTGATGTCAGTAGGCATTATAGGGCGTTGGGAATCGCCGATGAATTACAACTGAGCTTTACGCCGAATTATTTTCGTCGGAGCTCTCTGGTCCGATCGGCGAGGATAAATCATTCATAGCGAGCAGATTAAAAAATTTCAAGTCAAACTTGCGACGCATCGCACCTGTTACAAAACGATTTCAAAGCAGAGCACTCCCGACCGCCATGTTGCCGCAGGAGGCGATAAATTAACGGAGAGCCGATGGCGAATCCATAGAATAACCAACCATCGTCTTAATTTATTTTGTCCAACATCAAATTCAAACATTCATATTTTTCTTTTATATAATAGCGTCTTACAATTAGTTTGATGCGACCTTATTTCCTCCTATAGTAGACCTCGATTTTCCTGCTTGATTCAAAGAAGATAACGATGCAAATAGCTGAAAGTTCACCACTTGGAATGCAGCTGACTAGGGTGCAAGAGAGCCTCAGCACCCCAAAAATTCTGACGAGTGGCTGAGAGGGCCCCGGCAGAGCTCTTGCACGGGCCCTCAAAGCTTGAAAACCCACATTTAAAGGAGGACTTTTGATCAGTTCGGGGGAGTCTCACTCAAGAGAAGGGCCCCGAGAACGTATCGGCACCTCAAGAATTTTCGAGCCAGACTGACACTGTTGGAATGAGTTGAAGCGTCTGCAAAATTACACGTGTGGAATGTGAATCGTGTCATCTATTTGCAAGAGACATATCAAATGACACAGATTCGGGTGTAGCTATAAGCGCTCTTCTTTGCCGATGCGCCCTAATTTTAAGAGGTAGGCAAAACACATTCTCGATGCAGTGATAGTTGCCTATACGAGGAGCTGCACGTAAGTCGTCAATGTTCCATGCCTCATAGCAAATTACATCGAACTTAGGTTAGCTTCCTGCTATTGACAATCTTGATGCTGACTCTAGTTTTCGATTGGAACTATCGTTTCGCTTATTGATCATACAAAACACTGTTCCATTCCCTGATTTCTCAGTAAAAATAGCTTCTCATTGAACGCGAGTGCAGGAACCGCCACTGCCTTTGATATTTACCACCTGTTACTCTTAAATTCTCGATATGTTTCTCATAGCTCTCACCAATTATTCCAGGATATTTGAAATAAAAATTGCATTCCTCCAAAAGGTAACCATCATTAACTATCTTTGAGTTTCCTGCTCTGAATTTTGTACCGTGACATCCTCGGGTCTTTCTTCAAAAAGTCAAAAGAGAAACGAAGCTTTTGAAACGTTGGAATCACGACACAAGTGGTGCGATGCGCGTTTCCACCGATACGCGTCAAGAAGGAGAAAGGGAGGGGGAAGGAGTGAATTTTCCCGCGAAAATTTCACGTTCGGACGACTCGTTACGGCAACCGGGGGCGCGCCTTGCCTTTAATATCATTCATTATATTCCTCGGGCCGCGTACACATGTGTCTCTCATTAAATGCACATTAACGTCTGTTGGCCGAGAATCAAACCAAATCAATCGAACCGCGGCGGGGGGAGGAGGGGGCGGTGGATGTATCCAAACGAGAGAGGGCATAATTAAATCCACTCATCAATTTGACAGGTAAGTCACATCAACATGAGCGAGGCGCTCCCCCCCCCCCCCCCCCCCACCTTCTTCCCGTTTCCACACGTCCCGCTGCAACCAACACAAACAATTCATTTACCCGCCGCGACTGTAACTTTGCTCTCCAACATTTTAAATTTAAATTTGTTTCATGTCTTATTTTTATTTCATGCCGCAGCCCCCCCCCCCCCCCCCGCGTCCTGCTCTTCGGACGGGCTCGCCCGCCCGCCCGCCCTTTTTCAACGCCTTGCGGTCAAATTGCGCGCCCGCGATTTTCTTGGAGCGAAGCTCGCGGAACGGACGCAACCTCAAATTTGGCCCCTGTTGAGTGATGCGTCGGAGACGATTGCAAAGATGAAGGGTTGTAAGTATGGGGTGTCGAAGATCTAAAGCTCCTATCAGAACTTCAGAAATGTTTCTGTGGACCTTCGTTGACCGCATTTTGTAAGGAGGAACTACTATTTCCGGCTCATCCATTAACCACGTGCATCTGTTTAGGAAAATCAGAGTAAGAGAGATGGAGGGAAGATGAGAGCAAAACAAAGAGGGGAAGACAGAGAACGAGTTGCAGATCAGAAAGGAGAAGAGTGAGAAACCAAAGACGCGAAGGGAGAGAATAAGAGGAAGAAAAAACAGAGGCTGAGAGAAAAAGAAGAAGGAAAGAAAAGTGGAAGAGAAGCAAGAGGAGGGGAGAGAGAGAGAGAGAGAGAATAATGAAAAAAAAAAAAGTCTGCATAGAAACATGGAAAGCCAGGCGCTGCTTTTAATTGAGCCCAAAATACTTAGAGCAAAATTTAATGCAAGTTTTCTATGTTTGGTGTATGTTTTCCCACACATGCACTCACTCACTTTTCTCTAGAGGATGTGTTGATCTCGAAATATTGGTACATGAGGAACATCATACTTCACTTACAGACAACCCCGACACGAACTAGACATCATCAGGATAGGCATCATTAATTTTTTCTTCCTCCTGGATTATACAAGGCGAGTATTTAAAAGTGGTTTGTTTACTTAGTTTCTTTCACTTAACGCCTATTTTTTCTAGATTCATAATCAATACCCGAACAAGCCGTCAATGATCAATTTGCCTGGTCGAACTTCATTCCTGGAAGGATCCTAACTTTCTTGGGAAGTTATCAACCATCGTAACTTGAGGAATAACGTAAACCTCGCATATCTTTGCGACCAGTGCGCAAAGACACAAACCAACTTTGTGAAGAAGGTTCCTTTAAACGTGCTGAAGCTCTCACAACCCTCCATTTCGTACCGGAACGATGTTCAGACGTCACACGGATCCATTAATCACCCTCTTACGCTCAATGTACGGGAGAGGGCGGTCAAACGGTCTCATTAGTTTAACTGATGGAAGTTCCGCTGACTTTGGAATGTTAACATCTTTTCAATTGCCGATATCGATATAGACTATAAAAAATTCTAACGGGGTAGTTTCGAGGAAAAAAGTTACTCTACGAGGGTCTGAAAGTTTCTCGGGTAAAACTTCTACTTATTCTCGGAGATTGAAACAATTAATTAGGAATGTTGATAAACGGCAATTATTACTTGAAGACGTAGCGGTGGAGCTTTCTTTGGATGATTACTTTAAGGAATGAGAAGCATTAGTATTGATTAATTCTTGTCTTGGTATATTAATCACTCATCAGGTTTGCGAACTATCTTAAAATATTTTAAAAAAGCGTTTATTTCCAGGAAAAAAAACCAACATGTGCACCAGCTACTACAGTTCTGTCTTTGATTTTACTCTTCTCAATTTTGATGATTGACTGAAAGAGACTTTTATAGAAAAAAAATGAAAAGAAAAAATACTTTTATTTGAGTTTCTTCTTCTTCTTTCCTACATAGGAAATGTAAATAAGCCAAGGTAATCCTCTACATTATACAGCTGGGATGGATTATTTCATTGTTTTTTTATTTTTGAATATTTTTTATAATTTTTTTTTAAGAAGAGAGAATTCGTCGAATAGAACTCAATGCCGCATTGCTGATACGCTAATTCATCGGGGGTGATTATAGTCATTACTCTAAACGTAAGTGATAAAAAGCCCATTTTTTTCACGTACTATGATGATCAACGTGATGCGCAGCTAAAAACTAAGGTTAAGAGTAGACTAGAGCAAGAGATTAACCTTTCGGCCCCTCCACTCGATTGAAAAAAAAAGAAGAAAACTCCATATCAAGATGAGGGTTGAAAAATAGGTGGTCCCGGTCCGTATCGAAGGGTAGCACGCAAAGACATACTTCACCGACTGGTTATGAATGAGATGTCTCACTTAAGGCGCCACGCGAAGGATTGAATCCAGGCGATGAGGACAAATGCATTATAATGTCGGTGATATTGTTGATATTTTGAACAACATGCGACGAGAGGAAATTATTTCAGAACAATGCATTGTTGATTCGAAATGACTGTGGGCGCCAGGGCGACTGTGATAGATACCGGTCATAAAAGAAATCCTATCAAACAGTGACAGCCCGATTATTTTCCCTTAATTTAGATCTCCAATTTTTAGAACCTTTATAATACGAATACACGATGAGGGATGATACAGTGATTATTGAGGGATGCTTCACCTGCATCAAAAATCGATTCGGTGGGGT
Organism: Bemisia tabaci; assembly: GCF_918797505.1. NCBI lineage: Eukaryota > Metazoa > Arthropoda > Insecta > Hemiptera > Aleyrodidae > Bemisia > Bemisia tabaci. Next base: position 46,391,034 of record NC_092793.1, on the reverse strand, counting down.
GGGCTCGGGTGAAATGCATTCTATCTCATGACTGATTGTCTATTGCAAACAATAGATTGATGAGGACACTTTAAGGCGTCGGTGAATTTTTGGACGTAATAAAATGAATATTTGGAGCGAGCATCATCTTGTCACCGCAATCAATGATGTACAGCGTTCTCGCAAAATTACTAGAACCAGAACAGGTGTAAACGTAGAAAAGGTTTAAACGCGTACAGAAAAATGATTGACTATGCGTGGAGTAATTTCGTTAGCAATTACGATAGATAATACATTTTAACGTTGCTTTATTGATATCATGTTGGTTGCATAAATGACAAACGGATTTTCAGACTGAAACTCACTCTCATCATAGATTTCAAGATGTATACTTATCTTGATGCTTGAAGTTATGATCAAAGCTGTTCAACAAAGCTGCTGCTTTGAACATACGATTATAGATTTATAAATTAAATCAAAATAATTGCTAAAAAATAAAAAAAGGTCAATGATTAATCAAAGGAGCACGCTTCCCCCATATTATGATCTATGCTAATATATTGATGTTGCTGCCGCAGTTTGATGCGCAGGTTGAGGAGAGATCAAAAATGAGCCATTACCCCTTAGTGTGAGTGTAAAATTAGCTACACTATCATCCCTGGTAAATGTTTCATATCATGCATCTCACGGATAATTGAAGGTATAAGTCATTTGAGGTGTAAACCTGTCACGAGTACAATTTAAACAGGGCGCGCGTTAATTGAGCGATAAATCAAATTAAGAAAATGAAAAACACTTTTCGATGATCTTGTGCGCTTTCACGGGGGTTGCAGCCGAAAGACATCTGGATTTTCGTGGAACATATCGAGGTGCTGAATTTATAAGCCCAGCGTGACAAAATGGGTTTGGATTTATTAATAAAATATTAACGCTAGGTTAAGGGCAGCAAAATCAACGCTTTCAAGGCTCCCAACGACCCCACGTCGCAACTCCTTGCGTAATGTGTGCACTGATGCCGTACTGTTCGAGACGATGCTAATCTGAGGGGGAAGTATAGTGGTTTCTGTATGAATTTTGGTCGGGGAGCATTAGGGTGCGTCAAAAAAAATGAAAGTCTGAAATGTTCCGCTCCCCAGGCGGCAATCGATGACGTTTGGTAAAAAAACATGTTTGCCAAAATTTGGGCCAATTTCAACCATTTTAAATGGTGCCAAAGGTCAATTTTGTGATGAAATTATGATATTTTGGTTTAGACCTCGATTTCGTACAAAAAACTCGATTTTACGCTGAAATCGTGCGTTTACGAGAAAAATGTCAAAGAACTCGACTTGTAGAGGATAAAATTTTACACTAGGAGGACGTCTTTGTAACCGATAAAAATCAAATTGAACTAGAAAAACTCAACTCGGTATTTATTTTTTTGGTCCTCAGAATTTCCGAGGTCTTACTAAGTAGAGGTTTAAAAGACTCATTTTTCACGAAAATAAGTCGAAAGAGGGTATAAATGAACTGTAGGCAAGTGTTGAGGATGCAAATGTCATCAGAACTTCCTCAGTTTCAAAAAAAGTTCCAACTATTTTGCACAATCCTCCAAAAAGTGTACGGCTCGAGAAGCAGGATCGTGCTATAATAGTAGGGGGGAAGTGCGGTTTGACCGGGAAAAATTGCGTAACAAACTTTCCCTATGTAATCGTCATCAGTAGGTCCCCCTGAACAACTTCCTAAAAGTTAAAAATGGCCCGACCCCGGAATATCCCTCAAAAAAGTTAAAATTGAAAATGGCGGCCGTAATAAGAGGGTCCGGGAAATCGGTATTTTAAAATGCTCATTCTGTCTCATCGTGTGAGGTAGCATTTCCCATGTAATTTTGGTCGTAGATTTCATAAATGAATTCCGCAAGGCCCCTTCTGAGATTACGTTTCTCTCGGTAGTCGTATGTTTCCTTTAATTTCCTTTATTAAATACATTTATAACATCAAATTTAAGTTTCTTGGCCATAAATACATGAAAATAAAGACACTTCACTTTCCTTGTGCCTGCGGTGAATATTTAAAAATATGCAACCTCCTGCCTTTCACATTTGGCCGCCATATTTGATTTGGAGCGCCCCCTTTGGCCGGAGGGCCTTGCGGAATTCATTTATGAAATCTACGACCAAAATTACATGGGAAATGCTACCTCACACGATGAGACAGAATGAGCATTTTAAAATACCGATTTCCCGGACCCTCTTATTACGGCCGCCATTTTCAATTTTAACTTTTTTGAGGGATATTCCGGGGTCGGGCCATTTTTAACTTTTAGGAAGTTGTTCAGGGGGACCTACTGATGACGATTACATAGGGAAAGTTTGTTACGCAATTTTTCCCGGTCAAACCGCACTTCCCCCCTACTATTATAGCACGATCCTGCTTCTCGAGCCGTACACTTTTTGGAGGATTGTGCAAAATAGTTGGAACTTTTTTTGAAACTGAGGAAGTTCTGATGACATTTGCATCCTCAACACTTGCCTACAGTTCATTTATACCCTCTTTCGACTTATTTTCGTGAAAAATGAGTCTTTTAAACCTCTACTTAGTAAGACCTCGGAAATTCTGAGGACCAAAAAAATAAATACCGAGTTGAGTTTTTCTAGTTCAATTTGATTTTTATCGGTTACAAAGACGTCCTCCTAGTGTAAAATTTTATCCTCTACAAGTCGAGTTCTTTGACATTTTTCTCGTAAACGCACGATTTCAGCGTAAAATCGAGTTTTTTGTACGAAATCGAGGTCTAAACCAAAATATCATAATTTCATCACAAAATTGACCTTTGGCACCATTTAAAATGGTTGAAATTGGCCCAAATTTTGGCAAACATGTTTTTTTACCAAACGTCATCGATTGCCGCCTGGGGAGCGGAACATTTCAGACTTTCATTTTTTTTGACGCACCCTAGGGGAGCATGCGCTCTTAATATAGAAAGTAATAATCAAGCCCAAACTGATCATCCCTCATTTGCGAGAAACGTCATTTCCGGGTCGAGAGAAATCCCTAATCAATTATCATAATGCGACACATCCCTTAGGTTTTAGGGTCCGGCGTGTGTTTTCAGTTGTTAGTCTATTTATAGGTGTTTGATCCCGGGGTGCTTGGATGAGGAATCGATCCTCTCAAATGACTCGGAATCAAGATACCACTCGACAGCTCTGTCGTGCTAAGGAAAAACGCCCTATGAGCCCTTCGGCGTGGGCGTGGCTAAATTTCATTTGACAAAATACGAAATTTCAAGGAAATTTGTAGATATTTTTCTCCCAATTTTTTCAAGAATTTTCATTGCAATTTAATCTATAGTATCTGGAAAATCCAAGGAAAAATATTCATTTTCCGCAAGTATGAATGTCTAATAGACGAATATCTGGCGACATTTGGATACTTATACGACGTTTTCTCTTAGTACAGCAGAGTACCAACTCGTACTGAACATATCCTTTTCCACCCCATCGATACCGTAAGCGTCTCTATCCATCGCATAGTAACTATCTAAATGATTGCATACATGGGCTTTATTTTTCAATAAAGAACTACATTTAATTTATGGCTCATTTTAAAAAGAATATAGGAGCGGTTACTTTCTGCATTCAGATAGGTGCTTCCATGGATGAGCCAAAAATATTACTTCCGTATATTCCAGTTTTTTCCATTTTTCCTCTTTTTCAAAATTTCCAGCGTGGATAAACCACGCTGTTTAAAGACGTCCAAAAGAAGTAAAAATCTAAAAACCCACCCCTTGTTAAAGGATGAAATGGATTGCATTTTGCAAAATGAGCCGGGAGCATTCCGATGTCGCTAAGATTGTTCAACCTTTTTAACCTTGCAAATATAAACTGATGATCTAAGCAAGTTTTATCTTCACTTCCAATAAACTATAAATTCAATGCGAAAATTACGTTTGTAAATTTAATTATTGCATCATTCCAGTAATTATATTGCAAAAAATGTAAGCTTCAAAATCCTGGCAACATTGGAAATGCTATTGGTTCCTTTTAGCGAAATGCAATCCAGATGCGATTATACTTTTCCGGAAACCCAGGGTCCACCTATAGTCCAGCACCGCGAAGGGAGAGCAGTGGTGGGTTCTGTATGGGGGGCTCTTGGGCTGAGGCGCAGGCGGGCGGGCGGGCGGGCGGGCGGGCAACGCCCTTCCGTCCCACCGGATCCAGATCGCAAATTAACCCCAAAACAATAACCCGGAGCCAAGTGTATGATCTAGACGCCGTTCCGTCCCCCTCCCCTCTTCCCGAGGGGGCAATTTGCAATTCTTATTTTTCACTTTAGCAGACGGCCACGAGCGCGGTTTCCATTCGGTGCTGACGAAGTGCATTGACGGCATTGACGATTTTTGACGAGCTCCGTCTGCGGCCTCTGCCCTACTTCGCAGCGTTGGACGGAGGATTGTCACAATGGTTCGCCAGAACTGTCGTTTGATGTGGAATTGACATGCGACGTTGTCGATTTTTATGAGGAAGGACTGCAAAAGGAAAATGTTGAACTTGATCAGGTTGAAACCCCAAATGATCATGTTCCAGGATAATTTTTGAAACTGAATTTCATTCATGATCGCTGCCAGCCTAGCCACCCTACTTCCTCTTGTGAAGGACTCTGTTTCAGATATTTCCTGAGGGAGGCTTGGCTGCCCATTTGGGTCCTGGAGTCTCCGTGAAATGATCTGTCCCTTCCAGCTTCCTTTCTTCGATCACCTTTTTTATTATATTAATTTTTCATCAGCTGAAAGTGATTAGCTGATCAAAAAGTGAAAATTTATGAGTAGCTGATCAAAAAGTGAAAATTTTTGAGTTTGAAAAAAATTTCTGTTCCATTTCAAGTTTTGGTAGCAGCTCAGTCTTTCGTCATGAAACTTTGCTCCTAAAGGTAATCTTTAGAGCAAAATCCAAATATGTGGAGTAAAATTATATTAGTCCACTTTTTGGGGCGTTCGTCTTCAAATTGGCAATATTTCGTGCTGAAGGTGAGGGCCACCCTTAAAAACTCTCACGGACTGAACCAATGCAGTTTTGGATCTGAAATTTGGATCGGACGTTCAAAATTGATACTGATGACTAATTTTCAGGAGAGACCAAAAACTATCTCTCAGATTTTCAAAGAAAAAATAAATTGATATTTTTTTTAATATCTTTGGGAGAATGTATCTTTGGAACGTTTAACTTTAGATCCCATGTTCATAGGGAGAAATAGAATTTGTTGAGCTGAAGCAACAACCTCTACTATTTGACTGATTACACGTGAGACGCCCTGCGGATGACAGAGGTGAGCTGACACCGGCAACAATGGAATTTGTGGCGCGGGTCGCATCATTGAAGGCACGACGGCGCGGCGGTAGAAGTGTTTGACAAGTGACACGGGACCGAGCCGTAACTTTAAGTTGAGGTGCCGCCATGGCGTCTGGTCGGTATTAAATTCGCATAAATTTCCCTGGCGTGTCAACAGTATCACTCGGCCTCCAGTGCCTAGCAGATAGGACCTGCGGCCGCGACTTACCACCCGATTGCTTCGAAAGCTCACCTGATTCGCTCGCTCTCGTAGTTTTCTCTGGTCTCCCAACGATATCACTTCTATATATTTTCATGGCCAAAACTACAAATTCTTTGTGGAGGGCATTGGATGGATTACCTAAATTTTCACGCTTCAAACCCTAAAAATGGGAAAAGAATCTGAAACTTATGATGCTGATCAAATTTTATTCAGCGTGTGCTTACGAGTCATGACGTCGCGTATCTCCTGTGATAGATTGCTCGCGCTTTCAAAAGGAGTTTGCTTAATGAGCCAATCGATGAAGCGTGATCATTAAAACGCGGTCTTCCTCTCCAAAAATAAGAAAAAAATCATAATGCGCCTCCTTGAATCGAATGAGTTTTTATTAACTGCGCTACAGGGTGTCCAGTCGTCCACTGTACGATTTTTATCTAAAAAATGCACAGCTGTGCAGATTCAAGCGCACAAGCGTGGGAGGTAACACTATTTATTGCGTTCTAAATTTCGATGAAGCGCTCGAAGCGTTGTGTTAAATTCAATAATAGATTTTGACCAGACTCAACCGTCTGCGCAAATGATAATTGTGGTCTTGATGATGTACCTAGGAAGAATCAAAAATTCCACAAGAAAATCATCTGAGATGTAAGTACTTAATTCTTTCGTATAAAAACATGGTGTTCATGAATAAAACTGACCCACAAGTACAAGAGTTGGCGTACTCAGATACCTTTAAAGGAGAGTGAGATATAGATCGAATCGGATTTAGACCCAATGGGCACACCCCCCGAGGGTTTCTCATCAGGTGCATTTCATTTTCCGCCAATAATACTCGTACAGTACACTACACAGCCCACTGCGAGCTTTTACCCTTAAGTATAGGCGATTAAAATACTTGGGGAGCACAAAAAAAATTGAATCCGCTGGGCCTGACGTCAAATTCTGTTGATGGTTAAAGTCGAAATTCTGAAATCTATCAACCCTAACAACACTGATCAACACGTGATCAAGAAACAAAATAAAAATTTTCCGAAAAAAATTCGAATTTTAAATAATCATATCTTTTTAATTGTTAAGCCACAAGCTCAACTTGGAGACACCCTGTACTCAAACGGTTAGAATAATTAACATTTAGTCTCGCCAAAAAACACCGGCAAGTTACCTCGCTGTCAAGCGCATCATTATGCCAAGGTTTTAATACCCTTTTGTGAGTCCAAGCGCAGTACATTGCCGTGCTAAGGAAAAACGCCGTATGAACATTCCAAGGTTGCCAAATTTCTCGTGATTGAGTACTTATTTTTGAGAAAATGTATGGTTATCTGTCCTAAAAATGTATAGAGACTTCAATTAAAGTGCGAATAAAAGCATATGAGAAATTTGAAGGAAAATATCCACGAATTTCCCTGAAAATTTGTATTTCATTGTGGAAAATTTGGCAACGCCAAGCTCATATGACATTCTTCCTCAACACGGCACTACGCTGCTGTGGTAAAGGAAAACTCCGTATGAACACACAAATGCCGCCAAATCACTCCTAATAAAATATTTACTTGCGGAGATAATTATGAATTGTTCTATTGGAAGAATTTTTCGGATGCCAAAATTTCGAGGGGAAAAATTCACTATATCTCCCGAAAATTCCACATATTTTTGGAAGCAATTCAGCAACGCCCCAAGGCCCATTCGTCGTTTTTCTTCAACGCACGACAGGTCGTCGTTGCCATGCTAAGGCAGAACGTCGCATGAGCCTTCAGCCGTTGCCAAATTTCCTTTGAAAAAAGACAAATTTTCAGGCGGACCAATTATTATCGTCCTCAAATTTCTCTGAGAATTTCATTTGCTATTTATCCTAGATTACCTGTAAATTCCAAGGAAAAAAACTCATAACTTCCCTCAAAAATGACGATTTTATCGGGTAAAATTTGGCGACGTTCCAAGGTTCATACGGCGTTTTTCCTCACCAAGGCAGACTATCGGATGTATCGTGTCAACCGCCGACTTCTTTTGACGATCGGACTCGCATTAAAAATAAATCGCCCGTTTACCTATCCCTTTCATATTTTCCCCGCCACCCCGACCCCCTCCCGGCAGCACGGTCAGATTAAAAAGAGGAGAATAATTTTATAGGTGTCGTCGTCCAAAGGCTGGGCGGGGGGGGGCGACCGGGAGAGGGGGGGGGGGGGTCGAGCTTGAGCGTGAAAGTTGTTTTGTCACGGGCGCGTTGCTCGAAATTTGTCTCGCGACGTCTCGGCGGGAAACGGAGCAAGTCGAATCCGAAATCGCTCGAGACGGACGCGGAGTCTGACAGGGTCACAATTCCCTCGTTATACGACTTACGAGCCGGGCCGCCCCGGGATTTTATTAATAGATTTCGGCCAGAACGCGGGAGTGATAGTCATCGAACTGAACTAATGTTTGTTTGCCTCGTCGCGTTCCTTTGTCGATTTTTCTCGCCCTTTAATTCTGTTTGTTTAGCCCGGCTATGAAAAAGCTATCCTGCGTCCCGCGGCAAGTGGCGGCGTCTCTGCCAGAGTGAGGGATGGTTTTTTTTCATTTTCCGTTGATCCTCCACCCACGAAAAAAGGACAACGTAGTTGCATGTAGGGTACTGTACATTTGAGATTCATTCCTCGGAATCTGCGCTGCGGGTCTCCGAGCCTAGGTGACAATGAAGGTAAGAAATAAGAAAAAGTAGGGTATAAAATAGTGACAGACAAAAGCACTGGAATCTCTGTGAAATTCACTCTGAATAAACATTACTACACTTGCATGGAGTAACCAAGCTCAACCAAGGAAAAGTAGGGGTTGCAGCCCTGATTACACAAAAAAATTGTATTTATGTGACATGATTTTAAGTACGTGTTTAAATGTATCAATTGTAAGTATGTGCTTCTTTAACAAATACTTCGAAACCCAAATACAGCAATTTAGGGGTAAAAATTTCTCCCCAGAGCGATTTCAAAGTGATGAGCAGCAAAATATCTTCCCAAAAAGAAAAGTCTCTGCTCCACGCCAAACTTCCTACCAGACGATTGATGAGTTTTCCTGCTTTCTTCCTCGAGCAATCGTGACATATGAGAGTGATACCACGATTCTGTCACGTGGGAGCTCGGATTGCCTACCTTGAAAACTGAAGGCGAACTGATAGTGTGGTAAAGTCACCGCTCAGCACGTTACGTTCGGTGAATTTTTAGGAGGCCCCGGTCCCCTAATTATTTACCGATCACAATGATTAGTAACTGGAACAGACAAGGGCATTGAGGTGACTTTACCTGACTATTAGTTTGCCTTCAGTTTTCAGGGTAGGCAACCCGAGCTCCCACGTGCTCGAATAGTGGTATCACCATGAAACATACGCAATGAAAAAGGGATTTCTCGAGAGGGCCTAGAGCATAAATTGACGACAAGCCGTACAAACTGTTTAATCTTTCTGACCGATAGATTGAACTCTCTGGATAAAGGAATTCAATGCCAAGTAAGATATCCAACGGGATAAAGGCGGCGAGGAAGTGACGCTGGAGTTGATAGAGAGGTTACATGCTCGGAGCGTGGCCGGGTTATCTGCGATTGTCGCGGTAGGAGAAAGGTGAGGGTGAGTTGTTTATGTGGGTCTGAATAAGGATCCAGCGGGCGCCACGCACGGCGCACGCTGGATCGCCATTCACCAAAGTCCCATTGTTCGGAATCCGCACTCAGACGCCCATTCATGGCCCCTTTACTACTACAATTCGCACACTACTCCCGTCGCCTGAGGAAGGGTCAAAGATCGCCCGACGATTACGGATGTAGATTGGAGGGTTGATCAAATTCGACATTGGTTAAATGACATCGTCAGCTGACATCAATAAACCATACAAGCAAAAAAAGGGCTCGGTTAGCAAAAGGTTTTGTTACTCTACGTTAAGTAACGCGAAAAAACAGATTTATGCTGGAGACACAACGGACGCAAGAAAGGGTTGGCGTTACGTACCTTTTTTGTGTCTCTCATCTGAAAGTTTAGCACTCAGATGTAAACGCGGTATGGTGCGGGCCTAACGCGACAGGCGTGGGACGCAAACCATTTTTACGTTTAGGTTATAATAGTTTAGTGTCTGTGATGAAAATTTTGAATTTGATCAATATTCTACGTATATTTATACGTGCCTCTTAATGCTAGAGGAAACTTTGCGCAAATGAATGAAATCAAACTGAACTATATAGCACGCAAAGTCCATGCGTATGGTTCCTTTTTTATGAATTTTCAGTTAGTTCCTTTTAGCATTCCTCTGTACAAAAGTTCTTGATAATATTGATATTTTATTCCCATATTACAGAGAAGTAGAGCTGATTGACTCGCAGATTGAATCAAATGAAACTCCAACTTGAAGTTGACTTAAGTAATTTAGAGGTAGTAATCAGGGTCAGAGTAATTTCAGAATCACCGAAAGGCAGTTGCACCATAGCCAAATGAATTGAATTGACAAAATCTGATTTGAGAGCAGATCAGTGGAATCAAAGCCAATTCACTATCATCTGTAATATTGGAGCAGAATATTACAAAGAACAGTGAACTCACTGATCGTGAAGGAAGGCATCTTTTCTTAGCACTGACCGAGCCTTTGAGCATCGGCCTTGAGCCTCGAGCCATCCGGGCAGTCGAGCCTTAGAGCAAACACAGCGTGAGTATTTGTTTCACAGTCAGAGCCCAAAAAACTGCTCCCCGAGGAAGGCGATTTGCTTCAGAGCACGGAGCCGAGATTCTAGCACCCTTACAGCATCCCATTTCACAATATCCACCCCGATTTCAAAATGCGGGCATAGCGATTAATTATGCTCCCAGTGCTGCCAACTTGACAGCGCGTATCATCTCAGTCGCAGGGTCCGGGAGGGGATTTCAAGCTGTTGAAAGGCGGCACCACTGCTCCCTGCCCACTCGAGGCTGAAAGTCGAGGAAACACCAAATGTGGAACAGATAAACAGCGGGTGGGCCCGGGCGGTGCGGGGGAGGGAGGCATCGTATCACGAGTTATTTAGATCTGAGCACGAGTGCGGCGTGCCAGGGGGAGAGTTTCTGACCTACCCCAACCGTCTTCGACTTCACCGGGAGCCTGAAAAAAGATACAGGACCAGACTTGCGGCCAGCACTCCTCGGTCCTTGAAGTCAAACCCCTTCCTCCTTTGGATCCGATTCACCCTTGGGCACTGGAGCAGGCGCGCAAACATATTTACACAGGTTCTTAAGTATACAAAGTCAGATTAGCTCTCTTGCCAATGCATCACGGAAAATCGGAATCACAATGATGCTTGAACTTTGGTTCTTGAATAAATCCAATGGAGAATTTGCACGCAAGTTTTTCATTGCTTCATCTGAAAGTGTTTAAGGAGCTGATTTCACTGTATTTTTTACAATTTTTTTCTGATATGGGAAATAGTTTAAACATAGATTTAAAAGTGAGAAAATGCGCTGCCTAGTGACGTCATCTGGCGGACATTTCCCATTTAAACACACGTACTTTTAGCAGATTAGGTGATTTTGTCATATCTTCTCCAATAGTTGTTCAATTCATGAGCCAAAGGTATTCTCGTGTTCAGTTCACTCAGTAGTTTTCACTTAAACACGAAATTCATCAAATTTTAGACACCTGAAATTCTCTATTGGACAGTCGGTCACCCCACCAAACCAAGGGTTGGGCGCAAAAACTGGCTTCCTCGTTTGAAGATAATTAGATCTTTCCTCTCACTTATTTGAGATATTGGTAGAAATCTAGGGGTGAAATTCGGTGCCGGAATCTAAAGAGGGCCTAAAAATCCCAAGTGATATGAATGCGAGGTGAAATTAGCACCATTCATATCATGAAAATTTGGCACCATGGAAATGTAGTCGAGTCTTGTCAGTTGATAGCCAGGGTTGCTCCAAAAAGAGACCGAGCACAGGTCATTTCTAAAGTTGAAACTCAATACATATCCGCGATTCAATTTATTCCGTAAGAACGACTAGCTAGGCGCGAGGAAGGGAAAAAACCTGTCCGTGAAAGTCTTCCCTGAATCGCGGAAGTGCCCGGTAAAGCGCGTGAGAATTCCGTAACTAGGCGGTGGTGGCATGAGCGTGATGCAAGGTGCACACTTTATTAATAAGAAATACCGAATCGCGCGATAGGGTTTCTCTCGAGGGTTCATTTGGACGTTTATGCTAAAAAGAACTATGTCTCATGCAAACCCTATGCACATAGCTCCTTTTGGCATAAGTACGTCCATTTGATATGCAACTAGCAAGGAGGGAGAGGGGTGTCGGAACTGTGTCTCCGTCTTCGTGAGGGTCAGATGAGGAGTTTCCTCAGACGTCGTTTCATTGGCTTCTATTCCCTATAATTTAATGCTTTCCTTCGATTCTATTTACCTTCGCCGGAGTTTGTTTTCCTTATTCCTTTTTTCTTACAGATATCGGTTCCCTCTTAACCCGATTAATTCCTTCGCCAAGTCTGTCCTGTCCTCCGCCCGCCCCGCCCCGACCGGTATCGCGGGGTTGTTATACAACTTGCTCTTCGCGCCTTAATCGCTCGGACCACATTGGCTTCATAAGCTCCGTTGATCGATAACATGATATTACGTCACGAGTGCCTGAGTGTTCAATATAAAATAAATGAGAATTAAATCCTGAGAAATGCTCCAAAAAAGGAAATTAAATTTCCGGTTTTTAAATTTTCATATTCCTGCAGCCGTGCCCCGCGGAGCAAGTTGCTCTTTATTTTTATTGAAGGGTGCTTAAGTTTTTCTCCGTTCAACATAAATTGACTAAAAAAGACTTAAAGGAGACGAGTGAAGTGTTGAGTGAATTTTTTGCACGTTAAAAATCTGAAATTTTAGAGCATGAATTTTAGCCAACTCGAAGCACGCAAGAAAGACTACAGGCCAAAGTAACCGAAAACGATAGTCAAAGCCTCCTAAAATTGTCCTGTTTCGGGGAACTGGAGACTTGGTTTGAAAGTGCTTACAATTGAAATCGTGTGATGTTAAAAGCCTCTGTGAAACATTTTTAGCGGAGCTGAGAGGTGATTTTGGCGTTATTAGAAAGCGAAGTTAACTTCTTCAGCACACATGAGCACACTTCTCCTTGACAGTGCATTAAGAGACATGATAATTAAAATGATGTTTGCAAATCATACAATATTTGCAGTTTATGAACCACCCCCAGTACTGAGCTGGAAAAAACAATGAAACATTATCTTCATCACATTTTATACATTTCGGAAATTTTTGAAAATGAAATTTTGCCGCCCTGAAACACTGACTCCAGCCGGGAGACTGCGAAACCATGTCCCTGTACAGTGTAAATATTCGGACCATTAAACAGCGACACGTATCGAACGGCATAGCCACCAGAGAAACCCATTGAAGATTCGTTGAAGTATCAAGATCGGAAGAAAGCACTGATCTACGAGATTTCTGCCTTCGCATCAAATACGGCTGACTTCCCTAAAGGTGAATACAAGGCAGGAACAATTGAATTTCGAAAGATAACGGGTTCAAGACTGCCCAGGAGCCGAGAGAAAGGCGACGAAGCAAACTCTCCTAGGGTTGACCGTCAGGTAAACGCTCCTACCCTATATTTTCCACGTCCGCGTTCAAATGCGCACAGTGCGTTACTTACAGGATAATTTGACCACATTCTGCATATCCAATACTTTTCCATGGCGCTTAATTCCGTTTGACAGAACGCGCTATCCGGGATTCTAAACTCCTCAAAAGGAACTCAATTTGCACTTAGTTCCGTTTAACAGAAATACGTCCAATTATGGAATACTTGCAATCGTGGGGTTCGTCATGGGTTTCCGTTCGTTAGTCCATTACTTGGCTCCTTTGTCCATTACAAGCTCCCACACCCAGCAATACTGCCGCGCTAGGGAAAAACGCCGTATGAACCTCCAGGCGTTGCCAAATTTCCTTTGATTAAATACACATTTTCGAGAAAACTTAAGAGTATTTTTCTTCCAGTTTTTCGGATTATTTTGTTTGCAATTTCACCTAAAGTTCCTGAAGATTTCCAGGAAAAATATCCTTAAATCTCCTTAAAAATACATATTTTATCGGAGGAAATTTGGCAACTCTCGAATGTTCATACGGCGTTTTTCCTTAGCACGGCAGAATAGGATCTCTCCATTTTCCATTTTTCTCTTTTGTCTCTAACTTAGTCTATAGATGTCAATAATCGGCCGACTGGTTGCATCCGGCTGCGTTTCCAAACGGTTTCGAGCCCTGGTCACTGCGCGTCGAGTCGCGTTCGTCCCGCCGAAGAAGTTCATTCACCTGATCCTCGCGAAGACCCTACCGGGATTCTCCCGCGCCCCGGGTCCGGGGTCTCCCAGGTAGATCTCCGATTCAGGGATATCGATCGGGTTTGACCCCGTTCCGCCTCCCACTCCTCCGCGCTGCCCGGCTCCTTTCTTCCTCTCGTCGCGAGTTGTAATTCATGCAGACATCCCCGGCTCCAAGGAATATTCACAAGTAGAGTGCGCTCATGAATATTCCGGTCGTCGGTCCGCGGGGTGGAGGCACTTTCAAAACCCATTAACACTTCTGGAAGGGTCTCCGTGCAAGCATTGATTGTTATGGGGCCTGATGATTAACAGTTTGATTCCAAATGGACAACATTAATTCGATGTGTATCGTTTCAATCGTCACACAGCGCTTCCGTAACCCTTATTTTGGTGTGAAAAACCATCGGGGGTGGACTGAGGTCCCTTATTAGTGATGAGAGTAAAGACTCGAGGGATCCATTTCTGATTGGCTGCTGTATTTCAGGCCTTTACAGTGTCACCGACCGGAGTAAAGGCTACATGTCCACCAATTCCATAGGAAATTAGGGGTGCGGCAGGGAACAAACGGAATGAGAGAAGTAACTGAAGACAGGAATTTGGGAATGGATTGCTCAAATATTTGGAAAAACGTTCAATCTGTGTAATCCTTATTCCGGTCTGTGACATACATGAGCCATTGTGTCTTAACTGTCCCTTTAAAGGGAATCTTGGGTGGACTATTTCTGAATATTTTTAATCCGATTTTTTAAGGGATTTTTTTCGTAATTTAGTATAAAAGTCTCTGGAAGTTTCAAGAAAAAATATTCCTAACATTCTTCCAAAAATAAATATTTTCTAAGAGGCAACTCGACGACAGTAGAATGCTCAAACAGCGTTTTTCCGTAGCACGGTAGCATGATAGACGCTATGCGCCATTCAAACAAAATTTTGAATTCGTCGGAGGACGTTTGGACCGAATTTAACAGAAACAAACCAAATTTTATTTTGGAATAACATGTTGAGAGTAAAAAAAAAAATAACAGTTAAGGATCCTCTTCGCCCTCGAAAAGAAAGCTCAGGCCCTCCTCCCACCTTCAGTAGCTTACATTATACTCGATTGGCTCCTAAAATGTTCCATACAATGTTCAGAACTATATTCTTTAAAATAAAAAGAATAGGGCAATTCAACTCCATTGTGAGTGTAAACAACTTTCACAAACCCTTCAATCTCGATGAAAAGGGCGTGTATTTAGCCTAAATTGTGTCCGAATGAACTTTTCTTGCCGCGCACAAGAACTACTGAATGGGAGGCTAATATCTATATCAGCCGTGGACCATCTAAACGGAGCTAATTTGCGGCATGCGAAACTGGAGGGAAAAAATTGACGCCAGAACGGGTGAAATCGACCCGAACGGTTCCTGAGATGATTCGAATCAAAAGTGGGGCCGAGACATTCGCGTGAGAACATGGATCGTGAGGGAATTCGGTACAAGCCGAAAAGTTGAGATGGGCCGAGCCCGTATTATCTTAAAGTCAATTATTAATTGTAATTACATAGGTCAAGAGTGAGCGGTTAAGCTAGGTCGGCGCCTTGCTGCCAATCATTTACTTAAGTTCCCCCGTGTAACGGGATTTGAAAAATTAAGGTTCCTAGTTTTTTTTCATGAATTAGCACCGAAGAATAGTTGGTTTGATTTGTCTATTTTTCTTTTTTTCTTTTATCAGAACGGTATTTTAAAATGAACTCATGACTTAATGTATCATAGAAAAGTAGGCAGTGTAACTTGAGAGTAGTAGTAAAAACCGTCAAGGAATTGAAAAAAGGCTACCTCGACTGAGAAGAAGTACACCTAACGTTCCCGATTTCATAATTATAGATCAAAATTTTGCTTACAATGCGTGAGTGAAATCCTGAATTTCACTAGAGGCTTCTCTTTCATCACGGAGAAAAACATCAAACCTCTTTTATACGAGTTCTTGAACCTGATTTGCGACCTGAAAAGCTGTATCGTACGGATTCTTACCTGAAACAATGAAGATTAAAACAATAAATTAGTGATCAGATATCAATTGCTCAAAATTCTAATAAGAACTCACACACAGGGGAAAAATAATCACTTAAATTGTCAGCCCCTTTTGGTAACGTTGACAATCATTTAACTGTGGGTATTTAAATGAGAGGAAAAGTTCCATAAATTTAGCAACATTTGATGACGCTTAGGAATGTTTAATATCATAAAGACAAAGTAAATACTCAAATATTGCACGTTTTGGCAACAGTGTTCCACCCTCGGCTGGTCCGATAATTTTCATGGATCCACACCAAGGATGCCTAATGAGTAGAATGTATACGAATTATCCGTTCATCGAAAGGCCCGATCAGAGCCACGGCGAGCTGGCAATCGTGCTTCGAGCGAAAGACAATCGGGATTAATGCAGAAAACAACGGGACAACGGGTTGAATAGGGTTGGGCCATCGTTGGCGGGGGAGGCCGGCCGGGAGCTACTAGGAACAGGAGATCCCGTGCATATTTAGGAGATGACAGTTTTGATTCTGATTATCGGCCGATTGTTTCGGTGGCGATTTCCCGTTTGCCAAACCCGGGCTGGCGAACAAAGCCGCCGAGACTCCGATGAACGAGACCGTTCCGATCACCATTCAATTGAGATTCGACGAATTCTGGAATTTCCACAAGAGGCTGACCACAGGCCGTGAGAATCATCATCTCGCCATCGAAACGCAGATGTAAGTGGAGTCCATTATACAGCCGTGCTAAGGAAAAACGCCATATGAGCCTTTAGACAATGCCAGATTTCCTTGACTAAAAACCAGAATTTCTCGACAATTCTTTTAGTATCCTCCTCCACCACTTTTTCAGATAATTTTGTTCACAACTTGAACATACATATCAGAAAATTTCACGGAAAAATGTGCATAACTTTCCTCAAAAGTACATGTTTATCAGAAGAAATTTGGCAACCCTCGAATGTTCATACGGCGTTCTTCAATAGCACGACAGTACAGGCGAATTTCCGCGGGTGGATTCGGTCAAACTTTTCGACTAGATCGGTAGGGCTGCAATCCGCAAGGGAGAAGAAAAATATTCTGCTGAAGTTAAGAGCTGAACTCAGTGGCTTGGTGAATTTTGGCTGATGTTTGCATCCGTTTATTTCTCGACTTACCCCCCGAGATGGGTCGAGATATGTTTTTAATCGTGCTAAAAGATCGTTTCGAGGTGTAAGTGAAAAATATACAGTCTTTCATGCTAAGCATTTTTAAATACTCAGTATGGAACACCGCGTCAAAATTTCAAACCAAACTTTGCATTATTCGCGCTTGTGAAAATCGTTTGAAATGAATTGTTTCTATATCTCTCAGAAATGCTGACAATTAGGGAAGATCTCTTTCGAACCAAACAAAACAACTATCTCTGATATCTTAGTTTCCCTCAATTTCCTGACACTATCGAACCGAGACACGTGCGTAAAAAGCACGGTTGAGTTGTGAAAAGCCAAAAAATAACAACGGAACAATAAAGCCTCTCGAATTCACATGGATCCTTGATACCACTATTCGTGCATTATGGATGTGCTTGAGGTATCGTTAAAATTGAAGGCGAAATGATACACTTGTCTTGACTTCGACTGCGCGCTGCACTTACAGACGACCTTTCCGTTTTAAAACGGAACAACTATCCAAGACGTGCAAACCTATATCTACGCTACAACAGCAAAACTACGCAACTCACTTTGCGACGTTGCAGATTTCCTATCGTATTCTGATTTTCCGGAAGATGACTAACCGTGATCGACACTTTAACTAGTCATTTGGTGTTTTTATGCGGTTTAGAGAGCGGAAATTTTATTCTAACCGGATCTCTCACGTATGGAGGGTTCTATACGAGAATCGAAACACCCCCCCCCCCCCCCCCCCACGCGGCCTCCGCAATATTTGAACGGAGCCTGAGTTGCGCCCGAAGTGGAAAACGAGAGCTGAAGCACGAAGCAGCGGAGACACATCTCATTAGGGAAGTAGTAGTGAAATAAATCGAAGAGAAATCAAAGCGACTGACAATCTGTGCACATCGAAGCGCTTCGGGCTTGAAATCCGCGAGAAGCGAAGAGGGCGGCACAGCGCAGCGCTGTAAAAGACCCAGGATTGCACATCTGGTTCCGAAAAGCATTGCACTTCTATCATATGCACCGCTCATCTCCCGCCAGTCTTTACAACTTCCGCTCGAATTAATTCTCCCTTTTTATTGTCTCGCTTTTCATTCTTTTTCTTCCATTTTTTATTACTCGTTGCGTCTTCGGTCTGTCTCAGACTTTTGAGTGGAATATCGTATGCCCCATTAAAATCCATTCCTCAGAGTCGTGACTGAATCTGAATGGTTTCAGTAAGGATTGGAGTGAGAAGAGGAGGGAGAAAAATTTCAGGATTCAAAATACATCGTTTTATATTTGAAAGGGCGTAACTCCATTTCTATATTCTAGAATTGACACTCGCAGTTCGCTTCCTACTCGAAATTTGTTGAGAATTTTTCACAGAAAATTTCAGAAATTGTTCTACAGTGCATTCAAAATTTAGGATAGTGCATTCAATTTCTTAAAAATAAAAGAATTCTTGAGGATAATTTTGTGACCTAGAAATTGAGTAACGTTTCTTTTGTCTGAAAAGCGATAAATTCATGAGAAAAACGATAGAAGAATATTGGTGTGTCCAATTAAATCCTTAATAAACCTCCTCGACTCGCCTAATTTTTATTTTTGCCATAGTTTCATCCTATGGTTTTTAGTAAAATGAGGGAAGAGTAACGAAAAAATACAAAAAAAGAGAAAAAAGGGGAAAAACCTGCATGAAATAAAATGAAATTACATAAAGCTGGGATAAATATATAGTTTGAACGGTAGGGATATGGTTCGGAAGGGTTGTTAACGCTTTAAAGCGCAGGCCTGCCCGCTCGTTTTCAGCATCCCTTAGTCGACGGGGCTCCGATAAAAATGACGCCGAGCGAATATCATTTATTTGGGAGGGTGTTGCGAGGCGCGAAAGGGACCAATCACACCGCGCCGATTCCCGACATGCGCCCCACGGCAGAAAACCGCCCCTCAACGCCCATAGCAAGCTTATCAACCCTGCTCGACTGGCACCCTTCGAACTTCATCCAAATCCGGGACCAGTTTTGCTCCGCAACTTCGCTAATGATGAGCTCTCGAAAAATGTTATTGCACATGGAATGTGCTCCATATTGTTGTCCTTCTGACGTAAGGGCGTATATCGATTTCCCAATGAGCCTTAGAACACGTTGATCCATATTTCATACAGAGCTCATGTGGAAATTGAGATAAGTCTTTACGTCAGAGGAGTGACGATATTGACTGGAGTTTTCCGGTTCGATGAATAAAGATTTTGGTTTAGTGAACCTAACCCTCGGTTCACCGAGCTGAAATTAGGCTCTGTCAACTGAGGTGGTTGGTGCGCTCAACAGGGCTCCAGCTGGCCGATGATTGAAAGTTTAAAGTAGCCCGATGAGATATCGAATTGTGATATATTGCATGGTTAAGATAGGGCTATATGTCTTGTCGTGTCTGGTCGACATAGTTTCAATAATCGGCCGCTGTCCCAAAAACAGGCCCATTCGACCATCGGTTCGTCTCACTAGTTTTTTGCCTGGGCGCCTTTGGAACATGTAGCCGAATGACTACTACCTTTTTGATTCATTTAAGAAACCACATATCTGCTCTTGAATTCCCTGAGTATACATACGCGTGTTCCAAATTTACCAATACCGTAGGTGCCTTTCCGATAAGCGGTATCCAACGCACCCAACTTGAATATACCAAAAAAAATCTATATTCGCTGAGCCACGCTGCCTAAAATATAGCATCGCTAACACCGCAAACAGGAACCGAAAGGAGTAAACACAGTGTTACTGTAACTAGCGAGCATCACCACTACGAAGGACACTATTTTCTACATTGTTTTTATGCGCGGGATCGACTCCGAAGTCATTCAAAGGAGCCGCCGCCAAAAATACGGGTCCTCTCTTCTCCAATTAGGGGTGCTCCGTCACGTTTAATTCTCCCGATTTACGGAAAGGGTTGAAAGGCCCGGCCGCCGTTATATGAGGGTAAACAAAATCATTTTAATGCAATCATCCCTCGACCTAGATCCACTAAGAGAAATTCTCAGGGCCGAATAAGAGCGGGCCTTTTTCGGGTTTTGGATGAAAGGACGGATAAAATATGACGGTCTTTTAGAGTCGGCGGAGAATTAGTAACGGGACTATTTGCATTTTACATAATATTTAAAATGCGTTTTCGATAAAGCGGAACGATGGAATAAACTCGTCTCCTGTTTGCTCACTACATAGGTTTTCATTTTTACTTTTCTACTTGTTGTAAGGAGAAAAGCAGCTAGTGAAAATGAGAAGATATTAATGTTGATATAAAGTAAGAAGCAACTCCGATTATTTTATAGTTTTTTTTTTTTTCTAAATGCACTCGACGTAACGATGACTAGAGGAGAAAAATGCCTATCTCTGATTCCGACGTCGCACATTGCCGCTCTTGCGCCTTCCCTTTTCCGCAAGCCAACGATCTTTTTTTCATGTGATAGTCAGCAGAATTCCTTGTCTCACTCAGAAATATTCACAAAACATTTCAAGAGATATTTCGGTCGTATTTTTCTCAAAGAGATTATTGAATGTCATCCTAGGTATCAGGATAAAATTCAAAGAGCGACGCCAAGGGTGGCACAATTCGGGTCAGCGGGGATTTTTCTGAAACCGGGCCCAAACGATACCTCATGATACCTTAAAACTCTGGTAAAAATAGCTTGAGTATACGCACGGTTTTTGAGGACCGATAAGAACATTGTTAGCCATGAAAATTGCCGGAAGACTGACAATTTTACATCCATTTTTGAACATTTGACAAAGAATCCTTATTTGTCCACAATTTCTCCCCATTTTGGACCACTATGCGATCGAAATTTTTGAAAATGAACACAGTTATTATATGCACGGGGGCCAAATAAGAACATTAATAGCCAAATTCCATCGAATGTGTAACTTTTTCGTATTCATTTCCCCCGTCTTTTTGTTGTAAAAATGCTGTCCAGAATGATAGCTATTTGGCAACTTTGCCCCCCCCCCCTCCATTTCTCAAAAATCGTGCGTATACTCAAGCTAAAATTTTTACCAGAGTTTTAAGGTACCATAAGGTATCGTTTGGGCCCAGTTTCAGAAAAATCCCCGCTGACCCAAATTGTACCGAAAACGGTTGTTTTTGGCGTCGCTCTTTCGCCCGTGGGCTGATATAATTAGACGCCTGCATTCCGAAATTGGATTCAGATTTGGTATGATACGAGGAATTATGCTTGGTTAGGAGAAGGTGGGGGGTGCTTTGTGAGGTGTGCAAGAAATTAGGGGAGTATTATATTTTTCGAGATGTCAATCAAGACGGCCCCGGGACGGATGCGTCTGCCCGCATCCACGGGCGTCGCGACGCTTCGAGCACTCTCGCCGCGCCGCCGCGACGCCGACGCTGCATAAAACTCCCAACCGCCGCGCCACGCGCGTCCGGCTGCATAAAACTCCCATTGCACCGTGTCGACTTCTAGCCCGCGAAACTCTGTCCCGGTTGTCAGATTGAGTCCCACCCTTACGACTCTTTCCTATGATCCTGAGACTAGTCCAGAAAATTAGAAATACTACACTGGAAAAAAAATACATTGGATCTAGAGTCCAGACTCTTGAAAACATTGACAAGAAAAAGGACTCTTGATTCAATCAGATTTAAGCTTAAATCAAAAGGAAATCCGCTCAAATTAAGAGGCCTGGTTCTTGATTTAAGCTTAAATCTGATTGAATCAAGAGCATTTTTTCTTGTCGATGTTTTTAAGAGTCTGGACTCAAGATCCAATGTGTTTTTTTTTTTTTTCCCAGTGTATACATAGAGAAACATACAAGGTTATTCAAAAGTCACGCACCACTGGCCATGAGGGGGGGGGGGGGCATTGGGCATTTGACATTTTTGAGGTGCCCCCCGCCCTCCGAGGGGATCAAAACTGGAAAGTCATTTCATCTGAATACATATTTCAAAATTCACGCAGAGCCGAAATTTTTTTAAACAGTATGAAATCCTCCTTCAGCATTGTAGGAGCAACGATTCCCTCTCCCCCGTGCATACGTCAATAAGACGCGTCACTAGTGTCTCGATGACGTAAAAAATTCAATATACGGGTCACTTAAGATCTAATCCTATATCAAGCTTTGGTCTAGAATAATAATAAACTAAGAGAAGATTAAGGAAAACAGGTATACAACTGTCACTCAATCACTCAGTGCCTTATTGCCTTTTTCATGTTCGAGCATGTTTAGATTGATTTTTTAATCATTCATTTTCTCTCATCTTCGGCGACAATCACAGGAATCTCAAAAGTTTACATACTTCATTCGTGTCTTGCTCACCAAAATTCACATTCAGGAAATTCTATCCCCCCCCCCCCCCCCGTAGGTTACGTTTTTACCCGAGTTCATTTTGGCAACCGCGAGAACTTCTCAGCGTGCTCTGAATCCGGCTTTTACGGTTCAGTTGCTTTAATTACTGCACACATTACGCATTTACGCTTAAACTTAACTCAGACGACCGATGCTTTGGCCAGGACGCCCCTGTCTCGTCAATGGCCCATCATACTCAAAGATTCGAGCGAAGAAGGAGTTGACTCCGCTTCCATGATATCAAAGTTGTGACATTTCCACGAAACTATTAAAAGAGAGAAGTTGACAGAGTAAATAGAGGAAACGAGCGGTTGCTTTAAATATTCCTCGTTCTGATGTTTCAGATCATTCTGCAACGATTTTAGTACATACACTTGCGTTTATAGCGACTTCCTTCGTTTTTGCACGACTCACGTTTGTTTGCGCAAAATGCAGCCAACAATTTCCATCTAAAGAAGGTCAAATAGAGAATTTGCAAGTGTCTAAAATTTGATGAATTTCGTGTTTAAAAGGAAACTACTGAGTGAACTGATCACGAGGATACCCTTCGTTCATGAATTGAACAATTATTGGAGAAGACATGACAAAAGGATCTGAAATACGTGTTTAAATGGGAAATGCCGCCAGATGACGTCACTAGGAGGTGCATTTTCTTACTTTTAAAAATATTTTTATACCATTCGAAATATCAGGAAAAAAGTATAAAAAAATCAGTGAAATATGTGAGCAGTATATAAAAAATTTGTGGAATCAGTTGTTTGAGCACTTCCAGATGAAGCAAAAAAAAATTGCATGCAAATTCTCCATTGGGTTTATAGTCTTTAAAACATATTTTTGGCTCATATGGTATCAATCCTTCTTGATGATGGCATCATTGTCCGGTGCACGTAAAATTTTGCTGATTTTTGCATTCAATCAGCAAATTCGTCAGTTTCCTGGTAAACATATCAATTGTGAGAGATTGTTTCGCAAAGTTGAAACACAGTTGCGTTTTTCCTTGAGGAGCAGACGGGAACCTAAGAAATTGCACGTGAATTGGTATGAAATCCTCAAAATACGAGGCTTTTCCATAAATCTCATTGCGTGCACTCAGCACAAGCTTGATCCATTCGAACCTGGATGGATGCCACGGTTGACTGACGTGCGACAATTCTCTTTGCTAATTATTTATCAACGCCCAGCATCATTAGGTTCTGCTCTTTCTCCGTCCAATTTTCAAATATCCAAAATAGTATGGTAGCAGTGAAGATCCGAATGTAATTTGTCGCGGACGCGAGAGTCTTTTGTCTTTACATCGATTTATTTTTAACATCTCAACATGTGAATCTCGTTAGCGAGAAAATTACACGAGGGACAATGGCTCACAAAATCCAAGTTTTTCAATACAAAGAGAGCGCTGGTCACACAACGAGGATTTGTATTTACAATAAAATTTCTTTTGGCATAAAATAACGCACCGTATAGCTACATAAGTAACTCCATGCGACGTTTCAAAATCTATGGTTATATTGTGAGTATTGTTTAAAAGAAGACTAACTTAAACGACTTTTCTTTTCCTCTTCTTTCTTCCTCTCATTCTTCCTTTTTTCCATCCTTTTCTTTTTCTGCAAAGCTATTGCGCGGTTTCAGCAACATTGCAAAACATTAAATGCCCTCCTGATATTGTTTAAAAGTAATCTTAATTTTAGTATTTTCGCACTTGACTGTCTCTATTGAGGACTCGCCCTAGTACGGTTTTGTAAAAGATACATGCATACTGAATAATGCATGTTGGGAACATGCCGATGTTAAAGCTTACGTGATTTGTTTGTTAGCAACGACACACACTAGATCGAGTCAAATAGAGAAGTTGGACTTGAAATATTTGTCTAAAACTGCAAATCTTGATGTTCATTCCGTCTCATTTTGAAGTTTAAGGGGTGCTTCGAGAAGAAAATTTTACGAGGAAACCAATTGAACCACTTTCAGAACCTCAAAAATTCGTATTAACGGAGTTATAAGCGATTAAAGTTTCCAAATTTTGTCCGACCTTTCCCATTAACTCAATCCACTGTGCGACGAGACACGATTCAATATTCAACCTGGCAAGAGTATCAGGTGAAACGAGAGGCGATCCATTCGACGGAAATTTTTTGGGTATTGATTTTTGACAGTTAAGACGAGCAAAGACAGTTGGCTGGCCGTGTCATATGATAAAATTGAAAAATCTTCGTTGGCTTATTTATTTTCGGGCGATCAATTCAGAGCCCCGGATCAGAGCTGCAACTGAGGAGCCAAATCAATCAGCATCGAAGATGGAATCTGTTAATGTCCCGTCGACTCCCTCCGGTTTGCCCATTCGATATCAATTTGGCACTGGCTCTTGTTTGTTGCCGTGAGGCAATGGTTCAAACACTGCTTTGTTTTTACGGAGATCTCGATGTATCCGATCCATCGATTTCTGTATATTCGCGATTTATTCGACAAAGAGAGCCACCCGGTCCTAAAAGAAAGTTTAATATGGGCAATCAAATATTTATTGATTTCATATTACGGCTATGGTAGCAGAGTGTGCTTTTTCTCGTCCTACGGCGCGTGAAGTCTCCCTTCGTATCGGGCGAATTAGTCGGGATGAAAGTGATCAATATTTTGGCATTCAGGTGGGGAAAGTATTACGTGACGTAGCAAATTGAAAATCTCATTTTTATTAAACTTGGTCGAGGTGTACATTAATATTCTCTTTTTGTGCCGCAATTTTCTCAAGTTGGAGAGTCAATTTATCATCAATGCGTGAGTATTTTTGGAGCAAAAATTGTACAAAATCAGTTTTCGCAACATACAGTTAACTCAGTTTTTCTCCCCTCAAATCGGTCCATATCAGCGAATGTATACGCACTATAATTGTCACAATACTGCCGTGTGAACCTCCAGACGTTCCCAACTTTCCTTTGACAAATCACGAACTTTCGGGAAAGTGTATAAATATTTCTCTACTTATATTTTGCAGAGAATGTTTTTCATAATTTGATCTGAAGTGTGCGAAAATTTCAAGGAAAAACATGCCAAGTTTCTTTAAAAATAAGTACTTTTTGAGAGGCAATTTGGCAACATTTGAATGTTCATGCGGCGTTTTTCCTTGGCGTGGCCGAATAACTCACGAATGAAGAAGTTGAGAGCTCTTGAGTGCTATTGGTGTTGAGAAGATGCCAAATTTGCTCAAAACGGACCTATAAATCCATGCTAAGGAAAAAGGTCGTGTTGCCATATTTTCTCCTCTCCAATAAAATGTAAATTTAAAGAAAATCATGAATGTTTTCCCGGGATATTTTTAGATGATCGAGATCGAATTGCAAATGCTATACTTAGAAAAACTGGTGGGAAATTATTCAGCAATTTTCCGAGCAAATTCGTATTTTATGAACGAAAACGCTGCACTTTCCGCAGGCTCATACATCCGTTCCTCCTTTGAGGCGCGGTATAAACGGCTGCCCAGGAAGATGAAACGGTAAACGTCGCGAAGTCAAGACGAAGAGAGCTGCAGGATCTATAGAGGACTGGAGAGAGACGGAAAACCTCAATCCTTTTCACGGAAACGGAGAAAACAATGCAATGGTATCCCGTCTCGGCTGGGAGGCCCGAGGAAGTGCCTCTTTCCTCAAACGTGATCAAACACAATCCTCAGATTTTATGAGCATTGTCTGCAGAGTCGAACTCCCGGCTAAAGACATGAATATTTTGAGACGATCCAACCACCTCCAAATCAACCCTTTTACGTTGCTCGGGGTAGGGAAGCTGATAGGGGCCACTGATACCGAACCGTCTCAGGTAGAGATTCTTAATATCAGAAAACTCCTTAAATTGGACATTGATTAAAAATCCTTGAGAATGAAACATCGTCGGGGAATAGACCGAAAGTCTCAATTGAACCGAAAATGTATGTAACAATAAAAATATAACCTTGATTTACTTTCTTTATTTCAGACATTTTTATGAGGAAAAACCTCCTCAAAGCGTGTTTTCTTATTTAAATCCTGTAAAAATATTTTGTTTCTTCGAAGTATTTAATTTAAAAGTGTTCGGACCATTTATTTTTTCTTTTCATTATTGTCCTGTATCATTTCTTTGCAAAAAAAAAAAAAGAGTAATTGAAGGTTATCAATGATTCTCCTAATTTTTTCTCTGGGCGATTTTTGCGAAATCCATGAGTGTATAGCGATGATGCGGTGGGAAATGAAAGGTGAATTAAACCTCGCATTTTAGCACGTATGCGGCACAGCTCGTCATAATTAATTGACGATTTCAGCCAATTAGTCTGATGCACCGGCCATTCTTCCACTACTATAGCGTTACCGACGCCACTAACGATACTTCTACACTCCCCGCTTCCACCCCCGCGCTGGAGTACCCCCGTAATTACATTTTTTATTCGCGTATACAAGTTCTGGCGAGTCGCGCCCAATGAAATCAGTGAGCCTTGGCCTGTTGCCGCGCCCATTAGAAAAATCCTCGCAGAAAAAATAGAAGGAAAAATAATAAGGGATCTGCAGGAAGTGACCCTTTACTTCTACTCGAACGATAAACATTTAAAACCTTGCAAGCGTTATTGCTAATTTTAAAAAGTTTGCGTTTTAGGTTATTTGGGTTAATTTCATTTCGACCAACCAAAAATTATTTTATGAATCGATTTTATTTTTGGATTCTACCAGAACATTCGGTTAAAAAAACCAAAACCTTAAGTTACTCCAAGATGGCTTAAGATTAAGAAGGTATCCTGCTGAGTGCTGACCTAATGACTCCCCTGGTGATTACGGTTCTAAAGTTTCCCTATCAAGAGATTTTAACCGATAGAATTAGTTAGATCAGCTGAAAGACATTGACCGAAAATATATTTTACTATTCTCAAATTTTCATATTACCACATCATGTTGATTATTTCGTCTTAACTGTGTATATTATTACGCAACACTAAATGTTCATAAATCGGTAACTTGCCGAACTAAGCGCCTGAACTCGGGTGGCGGGCAACCCGCAAGGCACGGTCGCTAATTACGCTAATTCGACGACAAATCGCGCAATCCATTCGTATCAGATTTTATGTCTCGATTCCATAAAACTCTTAAATGCGTTAATGGGTTGAAAATAAAAACTTTATGATAGCGTGTAAGGCCGCGGCGAAACACGGCGAGCGCGAGGGGTATTTTAATGAACTACGAATTAAAAGCACATTAAGCCGCTTGTCCCGTACTCCCGTGTGAGAGGGTGTTTTCTTCGGTCTCATTGTTTACGAGAAAAGTTCATCGAGCGCCATGCGTAAGTAGCACCACGATATAAATACGCATTTGCCGCACGGGCAAACGCCCGTAGCGTCCTGCGATTGTAATCTTACGTTATACGTAACGTAACGCGACCCCACAGTCTAGACCCCCTCGTTTTCCGTTACACACCCGTAACGTAGGTTCGGAGTCCCCTTGAGCGTCAACTACTATATGAATGGCCCCTAAAAGGCCTAACAAAAATACTTGGTAGATGGTGCACTTAATCAAAATTCGCCGAAGTGCATTTCTCCGTAAACCTCAACTCATCCCATTTTTAATAGTTTTAATAAAGGACTAGGCAGCGTAACGTCTTGATACTTTCTCAGAACTTTCCTTAGATTATGAAGAATTTACTCATAAAATTTCAGGTCGAACTTTGCGTATGGTTTTCTGGTGAAAAAACTAAAACTAGAAAATGTGAAGAAATTAGGCAATGTCTTCTGTAGTCAGGCTGATTTTTGCTAATTTCGGTCATTTGTAGTGGGAACCAGAGGCAAACCCAACCACGTCGTCTGTTCTTCTTCTTCTTTTTTCGTTTTTTTGTTTTTTAAAAAAAAAACAAGTTACATATTTCCTGGAAATTTTGTGAGTACACTTTCTTTAATCTTTTAAAAATCCAACACACTATCGCCGACACTATCGTCGTTTTGCACTGTTTTCTCGGGGGAAAACGACCCACGAGAGGAGAGCAGGTAGCGTGAAATATACAGTTACGCTAATTCTTATTAAAGTTGTCCAATTAAATGAGAGTTATCGAGTGAGTGACGAGCTCACTAGCTGACAAAAGTATGATCTGCTGACAGCGTCAAAAAAGACCCGAACCGGTCAGCTAAGTATTTCCAATGCATCTGCTTAAGCTTCTTTTAATGAAACTCATCGAAATGTTGCTAATTTGTGTATTTTTATTTTGGCTTTAATTTTCCAGAATAATAGTGCAGACCCAGCACTATTCCACCATCTTCTTATCTAGAGATATCACTGCTATACACTCTCTCTCGTATCAGTGCGCACTGTGAACCCAGCCCTATACTACCCTCTTGTCTACAGCTCTCTATTACGCTTTCTCTCGTCTAAAACTTCCTTCGACATCTAAAAGTTCCCATCATTCAAATATCATGAGTTTGAGAGGGAATAAAAGTAAAGTATGTATAAGTTCTTTAAACCGTCGGATACTCAATTTCACCACTATACTTGCAAATCACCGTTTGCATGTTCAAGTAATAATATAAAAATGAAGTAAGTTTAAGAGGATGTATGAGAAGTGGAGTAAGCAAGAAAAACTAGGTATGGAGAAAACGGTCAAAAAACGCATGATGTAAGAAAAAAAATATCTCGCAAGATTTTTCAACTCTGCCGGTAGCCATCTTCGCTAATTGGTCTTTTCAATGCTTTCCTGATTCTTATCCTATGCAGCGCGCTTTCAACTCAGCGTCGGCGTTGCTCGTGCGGATCTTGATGTTGGTCGATGGTGAGAACACGCAAGTCTAATGGAGAATCTGGAAGTCGCTGAAATTTGATGAATCTCATTTAAAAAACTGCAGAGCGAACGAAGCATGAGAGTATCCTGGTTTCAAGAGTGAATAACTATTTGAGGAATTTAGACAGAACTTCCTGAGTTTTCAATGAAAATGTTTTTAAACGATGAATGCCAATATTTTTTTTTTTACGTCACGAGGCAGTTTTCTCTTTAAACCAATTTTCCTCTAATTTCCCAAAGCGAAGAAATTTGTAAATGCGCCATGAACTCGGTTCATCAAGAACTTCAATTTAAAAGATCACAATTATTATCGCGTGCAAACTTACTATCAAGGGCTTGGCACGGGAGAAAATACTCAATTCCTCCCCACCCCCCCCCCCCCCAAAAAAAAAGAAACAAAAGAAGAAATAACTGCATCAAATTCCGAAACGTTGATAATCTAATCGATTTAGGGGCGATCCAATCAAGGGAACTTTTAACAATTCAGATGCAATTTATTTAATACTGTTTCATTCCGGGCAGTTTTCTTAGTTTTTTGCAGATTTTCCCCTCCAAGTTATATACCCTTTCGCTGCCATTTTTGCCCAGATGAACGCTTAAGACGTTACCGGAACGATCGTCAGCCACGTCACTGAACCTTGGTGACCAATAATTTGATTAGTGCGTGAACGAGATCAGACGGAATCACCCCATCTCCCCCCGGCGAGGGGAGGGGGCAAGGGTGAGGGGTTACGGATCAGCCGAGTTCAATAAAGAAAGCGTTGAAAGAAAGCGGGCAAACATCGCGAAACACCCTCAAGTCGAGGCATGGTTGTCGGAAGCGATGGAAACTCACATTTCCCCTAGGTGCGGGTCGATCTCAGAGTCGATCTCGATCGATTAATAGCACTGCACAGATAGGGGTGTATCGATTAAGGCAATGCGATAACGATTGCATCATCTACGCGCTGCGGTTGACGAATTTTAACCCCCGCTGCGGCAAACTATCGCGATAGGAAGAGAATCCGAACAAATGCGCCCCGTAGCACCGCGTCTTGAATCGGGGCTCCTTCAATCGAGATCTCGAGAATGTGAATATGCCGGGGGAAACTATCGAACTGAATCGATACATCGATCGATGTTCGTACCGGCGGCATGTTAATTCCTTGGAGAGCCATAAATCGCGCCCGGCCTGCCGCCGATGTTGTGGGCAACGCACGGTGGGGAAAAGTGGAAGTTTTCTGGTCTGCATTAACAGAAAATTTATGTAAATCTCGAATAATCATTCACGGGATGGTTACAAAATTTCTGAGAGAGCACCCTGATCCTTAGCCCACAGACACCCTTCTAACCAACAGAACAGCACAAGAGAGAATTTGGGCAAGAATTTAGGGAGAATTGGTGGAGACGATAAAAAATGAAAATGTTGTACAAAAACGTCGGAAAACCTTAAAAATTTCTCTTGATTGCCCCTGCTGTTAGTTTTATGTCCTGAGGATTCTCAATAAACAACACTAAGTTCAGAAACACGTTTTGATGTTAGCGGACATTTTTAATAGGTAACCAGGATATTAATGAAAAATCCCAATTTTTTTCGGCATGGATATCATACATTTCCTCCGCTGCATTATCTTAATCTGCCACAGTCAAATCCAATTGAAATGTTCTTTTTTTCTTTTAGGAAACGCAACACACCGAAGAATTTGTGTGCCAGCCGCTAAATCATTTCATCAAAATTGTCATTCAATGGGCAGCAATTTGTGCGCAGGATCCAATATCAATATCACCGCAACGCTGCTGATATCGTACACTTTTTTTTTTATTCGTCATAGACTTAAACATGTTTTAAAATTTTTTGTGTACCAAACAAATGAAAAATATTAATAAATTAAAAAGTGTTCGCTGAATTTCATTGGTTTTAATCTACTTTCAGCTTTTTATTATTTAAAAATAAGTGCGTTGCAACTCAATCTTATCTACATTGCAATAAGTTTATCCCCTTTTTTTCACATTCAGACCGCAGTTAAGCGGATTTAACGGGAGTCCGTCTAAGTCGATCCGATGTTGCGTAATTTTATCTCATATTTGGTTCTAAATAGGACACAAGTATCGATGAAATTTGGTAAGATGATTCATCATAATCTTAGGTAAATTCATAAAGAGTTTGAAGGCGATGAATAAATAGTTCTCTCTGTACAAATAAGGCACGAGGGAAATTTATGCAACGAGAAATACAATTAGGCTATTCTAGTGAGATTCTTCAAATTATAATCATCACATTTAGAAGAAGTTATCGCAAACATTTTTATAATTAATAAAATGGTGTCTCCCTACTAAGACTTAACGCCTTAGGAAGAATTATAATCGTATGATGGATCAGAAGTTTCTTAATTCACCCGAGCTTGATGAAAAGAAATACGACATCGATTGTAAAAAATATTCATTCGCCGCCAAAACCTCTTTTCCTATCCAATGATATCACGGTGTGACCCGGAGTGTTATGGTCTCTCACACACTCGAGCATAGTATTTTTATTCTCACACACACTCGCGAGCGTTACGAGAGATTTATTCCCTCCCGCCTAGGTTGAAAGATCTTAATAGTCAATTAATTAACCCCTAATTTCATTTAGGTTTGAATTATTTGATACGCACCGCTCAGGAACGGAAAGCGAAGGGGTGGGGGAGGTTAGGCGCAATTTAGCTGCCTGGCTATGGGCCAAAATTCGCCTGATGTCTCATAGTACGAGGCAGAAGGATCTCTACTGAATGGCGCAAACCGATTGTCCCGGGTTACTGCGCAAACCATTCTCACTTATATAATTTCAGTCCGAAAATTGCCCAAATCGACACAAGACTCAATTTAAAAAAAAAAAAAAAAAAAAAAAAAAAAAAAAAACAAACAAAAAAAACAAAAACCTGAATCAGAATCTAAGGAAGTCATTCATTAGAATATGTCGTAAATAGGGGGCGTAGCTCCTCGGTCCAACTCCCGGGAGCGTTTCGCGCCTCAAGCGTTATGCGTTACTCCACGATTTTATGATATAGAGTAAGATAGTGCAAGATTTGACATTTTTATAATTTAGACGTAGTCAGCTTAACAGTCACCTATTTTCCAAAGTTTTTCATGATATGAAAAATGTTTGATTAATTCGCCCTAACATTAGGTATGTGCTTGAAACTCTGGATACCACTTTCAGTCTGAAAGATCCAACAGAGAAAGTTCATCAGACCAAATGTTGTCTTACTCAAAAAAAGCGTAGAGCTTTTTCGATATTAGCATGGCAAGTCATCATTTGAGCAAACCGTAATGAAGGACCTTCTAAGTATTTAATGGAGAAGAGTTCTCTGTAGTTCCCATGACTCTGCTCTCAAATAGCATAAATGTGCTAGCTAACATAAACTTAATTTATTTGGAAAACCAACTTCCCCTCGTAAATTCTATGAAGCTCCTGCGAATAATGTTTCATTTGAATATGTAATAGACTGACATTCTCTACACCTGGATCGCGTTTACGTTATGTTGACCATTATGGCCATTATGGACCATTACCATTATGTGTATTAGCTTGGCCATTATGTTACCATCATGTATAAACACCACTAATTTCTCATTACAATAAAACCTTGAAATAGGAAATTCAGTGTCGATAAAACTTAACATTAGTCAATCAAGACTACAAAATCAACTAATCAAACTATGGAACTTTACATCTAGATGTACAGAGAGCACCATTGCTAAGTAATTACCTCAGAAAAATTACTGATTCAAAAGAGAAAGGTGTTCATAATAGATTAAGATTTCATCTTAAAATACATTCTAAAACAAGCGAGGGTTATAACTTCAAAAGATCCGGTCTTTTGTCATCGGAAAATTAGGTTATTCTGGGCCGAGATCCCTGTACTTGAATTCATCAACCTATTTTTCCGGAGTTTTCTCTTCCTTTTATGGTTAATGAGATGTTCCTTGTTCGCAATTGGCAGCCTACAGCCTCTCTCTTGCTGCTTAACGCAGAACAGGTCTCGTTGACTTTTTCTACATTAAGATAGACGCTATGGCGTTATGCGGCAAAATTCCATTCGTGCCCAGCGCATAGTAGCTCTTGTTCAAAATCCAAGTATCCACCACTTTTCATTGATCTTGCATGGCCTGTAAATAATTTCCCTCCCCGTTTACATCAGCAAAAAATTGAAGGGGTATTCATACACGAGTGCTTCTTTCAACATAAATTAATATCAGGCGCAATTAATATCACTTATTGCTGTATGTGCCTTATTAAAGCTTACCTTCATTCTCAAAATTTCATTATCAGGCAGGGCGACTTTCTAAATTTCGTGCAGGGTTATTGAGTCATTTGTACGATTGGATGAGGGCTTTACTCGAGGAGGGTTATTTCCTTATTAGGGTTGGCTCCAAAGTTGTGAGAAGCCGCCTCGCCTCTTTTGATTAATAATATTTTCTTGCTCGATTCCACATTGGATCGCTAAGAAAACACCCTATCTCAAAATTTGGCAGGGCCAATTATTCCGTGGCTTTTCCCCCTCTTTTCTAAAAATCGATTTAATCTCCTTTCAGCTCTTAACGTTGATCTGCTGATCACTTCAACCTCATCCGGTTTTTAAGTCTTCGCACCCTAAACTATATTTTATACCGAAATTTCTATACAAAACTTGAAAATAATATCTCTCAATTTTATTAATTGTTATTTAAAACCTTAGATATGTCTACCACGCTAGGAAGTATTCATTCATGCTAAAATTAACTGAATGCAACTACATTTATTGAAAGGGCAGTATGTAAATCGCAATATTCTGTGCTTCACAACTTCCTATAATTTAAGAAATTAATTTTCAAGTGGTTCCTTTGAGCATAAAATCGTCTGATATACCGCCGTCCTGCTAGATTTTGGCACAAATGAATGGTACTTGATTCAGCTGTAACTATCGATGTGGTAAACATATAATATAAAATTTGCTTACGTGTTTGAATAGGAAAGTTACATCTACTATGCTCGGGGTTAACGCCTAAAGCATCCATTGTAAAATTTAATGTTAACGCCAATGATGACCGCAACGAAAATTGAGAGATCTGGGTGCGAGAAGTACACCTCTCAGTTTTACTATTTCATAATTGGACTTCGTTATGCAATTAGGAACTACAATTTCAAGCTCATCCGTAAAAAGTCAAAGGTGCATAGGAAAAATATTGCTGCATGTGTTGTTTCTGGACCGAGCCTAAGGTTGTAGTTCCTAACTGCAAAACGTAGTCCAATTTCCCTTGTTTAGTTTTTCCCTGACAGGAAAAAATGCATGTACAAAGATGATTCAACTACATTTTCTTCAAGAGGTAGCAATTTTTTAGTACATAAATCAAGTTCAATCATCCAATTGTTTCCTCATTAAAAAGGGGAATGGTTGGTGAAAACTTTAAAACACTGCAACAGGGAGCCACGTGATTTTCCTACACTCATGTGCTCGGTTTCCGTCACAAATGGACTGCATGCTCTGAATGTTTCATGCAACCCAAACTGAGAAAAGTAAAAGGTCGAACGGAACTTACCATGCTGCCCTCGAGATCGCTTTCCCGATGATCCATATCCTCCATCTGGTAGACAGGGACGGGCTCTCTATTTTTGACCCGAATTTTGACGCCGTTCTCAGGAGACGAGCACAAAAACAAAACAAAACACCCACCCGAAGGCACCAATCAGTCGATCAAGCCTTTCACAGTCGCATGGATCGGAATCACCAGCGGCGAATCGGAAAAACAAAACGGAAAATCCAGCGGTATCACATAGGAACGACTGACAACACGAAACGGGAAGCACAACAACACAGACGGAAACGAAACGCACGCACAGGACACAAATCGACCGTTAGAACCAAAACAAAGCACGTTTCCACGTTTTTCCAGGCTGGGGGATTGCGCACGCGTCGAGCACCGTATCAAAGAGATAGTAAATGAAAGGCAGACTCGTGATCCCCACTCGAGAGGTTAACCGCGCGGTGTCTGGGTACCTGCCCGCCGCCCGCCGCCGGCCAATCACAGCGCGCCGTTCTCGGAGGCGGGACCGATCTACCCCTACTTTTTAATATCAGAATCGCGTCGCCTCGAACCCCTCGCCGCGCGCTGCGCCCGAATAGAGGAGTTTATCCATTTGCATCCCAATTGAATAATTACAGTCGCCTTTTTTAATTTACTCGCTCTGTTATTCCTCTCTATTCAAGGAGCTCCGGGGAAAGTTCCCGTTCTTGTAATTTGTCCACGGAGGGCACAGCCGAGAGGATCCTCCCGATGAAATATGCCGCCGACGTTCATGTCCGTCTTTTAATGAACGCCTTTTCCGACGCTATCCCTCGGACCCGATGCTTTTCTTTTCATTTCTCCCGCCTTTCTTTTCTATTCTTGTCAACGCTCATCGCGTTTATTAACTCTTCTTCTCCATCTTCATTCCGTATTTTTCATTTACATTTTTTCTCTCAGATTTCATAGGTTTTTTGTCTCTCGTAAGCTTTGATGTCTTCAAGAGCTGGATATCCTTCACAAAATTGAATAGTCTCTATTGATCTATAGGGGATGCAAATGAATCTGCTATCCTTGAAAGCTTTTAGTTGTGGAGTTTCAATCAGCGACCTTTTGGTTCGCCGTGGAGTTCCTTCTCGTCAATCGTCGACCGTCAAGTTTTGGTATATAAATTGCAACTGAGTTTACCAAACAAAAGCTTATTCTCTGAGAAAATTTTCCAACACGACACTTAACGGTTAACAATTGGATTGAGGAACTTGGAGGACAAGAAGCATAAGTGCAGTTTTTGCTATTTCGAGAAATATACGTGCAATTGAAGTTTTGAAATTACATGGATCCTTATGGCGGAGAGAAAGTTCAAACTGACTTTTTGATGCTTAAAAATTTGAACTTGGGAGCGAATTTTTCACACAAAATGCAATAAGACCAGGTTTACTTGAAATCATCGATATCTCAATTTTTTCAAAAACTGCACTTGAGCTCCTTGTTGTCCAAGCCCCTCATTTCAACTGTTAAACAAGTCGGTCATTTTCAGTTCACGAATGACGTTTCCAATGCTCATGCTGGGCATTGGATGTTCTCCCAGTAAAGTGTAAAGTCTCCAAATACGTACTTCACTTCAAATTAATTTTTTTAAATTATAAGGGTTCGAAAAAATGAATGATCATTTAGGTATTCGTTTGTAACCACCACAGTCCTTTTCTTTGATTATTGTCCCAGTTTGATTTTTGTTGCCATCTTGAAGTTTTGTGACGTCAGGCGGGTACCACTTTTGCCAGGCGACTAACCGAAGAATCTGTAGCGCGCATTTCAAATCTTCGCCTTGCTCTCATCAAGATGAAAAGCGGAGGAGGACGCAAAGCATTGTTTGATAAGCGAGATGATGATGAGATATAAATTAGATATAAATGATCCGTCACATTCCTTCCTAGAAATGTGCCTGTTCCAGCTGAATTTAGTTTTTTATTTCTGAATGATGAAAGAATCTCAAAGGATCGAAATATGACTAATTACTAGCTCTGTAGCTTGCAAGATAACGCCCTTACCTGAGTTATGAATTTTTCCAGTATCGTTGAAAAGAGTACCTAGTAGCGGCACCCAGTGTCACAGTATGTCATACCTATTTGATGTACCTAGGTAACTCTCATCCAAATAAGAGAAGAATAAATATTTACCTTCATTAACACCAAGTAGACGAAAGTTCCACTGTGAACTTAGTTGGCCAATAAAAATGCAAACAATGAAGCAATTATTTTTATTTCCTGATTCCAAATGGTAAGAATTATGGTAAGAACTCTAAGGCATAGTAAAAACTGTATTTATCATTCCTCAATAAATACAAGGTTGACTGTTTGCATGGAAATGATAGTACATTAGTTGGCGGCTTATCTATTATTCTAAACTTTAGATTAAGTTGATGAAGGTAGCAGGTTGTTGTCAGCAAGAGCTGTTGATATGAGTATGTAGTTTAGAATGGTCAATTTTTAATTCTGCCAGGGAGCATCATTAGTATTTAATACAAAACTCTCAGGGGTCTCTGGATACTATGCCACCTCTTATCAAGAATGTTTATGCTAATTTTGTTGCTATGTGGTGATGGGAGAGATAATTTCAAGATTATTTTGGTAAAAGTCGGACAAATATGAGGATGCCAAGTTTATAAGAAAATCTCACAAACCAAAGTGAACATTGTTTCATGCCTCTGCAATTTTCAGCTTCGGGCTAGGTTCTCGCAAGAAGATCAGCACAACGCGCTGATCAAACTTTTGTGGAATTTCTTGTTAATTTTAGAATGTGTGCCAAAGTCACAGTAAGTATTCCACAAAAATTGCAAATCTGAAAATCTAGAAAAATAACAAGTACCTCTCAGCCTCCGCGCAATTCGCACCCCTGCTAATAAATGTTGGAGAATAGAGAACACTTTACCCTCAAAACATTACTCGCACTGATTTTAAACTAATATGTAATTATATGTGTACGATGGTGGATCTGAGCTGTACTTACTTACCAAACTTTG
Organism: Bemisia tabaci; assembly: GCF_918797505.1. NCBI lineage: Eukaryota > Metazoa > Arthropoda > Insecta > Hemiptera > Aleyrodidae > Bemisia > Bemisia tabaci. The sequence goes on along the minus strand of NC_092793.1, from coordinate 46,353,457 downwards.
TTGAGCGAAGTTGTTACTTAGGGGAAATTCATTAACTGCTGCCAAGGATTCACAAACTCTGACCTTGATAAATATTTCCGACATATACTTGAGATACAGTCAGATGTTTGGAATTCTGGACATTCAGTTATTGTTCACATACAAAAGAAATTGACTAACAAATACAACCGTTTTATATTTACATAACTGCTCAACAGAACATACCGACAGTTGTGATTAGTTTCTCGACAGCACTCTGAGAGCGGTAGGATAGCTAAAGGATCCCTACCCTGCGGCAAAAATGGAGTTGATTGAAATTTTGATTCACATGGTGCTAATGCTGTCAAGACTCAAGACAAAATTACACTCCACGCACAGTCAAAGAGTATTTTGATAAGTAAGATTATCCATTAAGGAAGTTGCACAAATCACAAATCAAACCGAAGGACACGGACAAACCAAGGAGCCAGCCATAGCCAGCTCAGAAACTCGGCAATTCAGTTTCTCTCACTGCAAAAGGTGGAACCATCCACAGTACCATCAATGTTAAGTTGAAGGGGTGAATTACTTATTTAAAGAGTGCTAAGTCATTTTGGGACTTTTTCGAAGAGATTTAAAGGAAAAAATTGGAAAATGCTCAACTATAAAATGAACGTAAACAATCCGCCATTGTATCAAAGCTGACGCACAAATGAAACAAGCGCTAAACACAAGGGTAAAAAGTACATACGTAAATTGATTTTGTTTTATAAGGAAAATGGTGAAAAAGTTAGGAAATTCGTATTGGAAATTGAAGCTTTAAGATATAAAGAACTCAGATAATTAATACAGTTTATTTAGAAACGGAGTTAAAGAAGGCAAAGTTAAGGAAACTCAGAAGGAACAGGGTATTTTGTAGGAAAGGGTTGGTATGTCTAGAATTGAATCGACGTATCGACGTATCGAACAGCGACTATCGATAGTCTCGAAAAACCCCTGTAAAATACGCACTAATACGATAAGCGGTTACATCAGATCTTATGGGAGCGCACTCACACATACAAAAAATCGCTCTTTCAAGCGATTTTTTACAAGAGAACAGAGGAAAATCTCACTAGCGATCGAGATTTTACGAGATTTTACATTGATTAAACGGCCCAGGGTGAAAGGAAAGTTCTCTCCAGTTGATCACTGGGAGAACAACTGTTAACTGTTGTGTGACGTGTTGGAAAATTTGCGAAGCGAATAAGCCTCTGCTTGTTAAACTCGGTTGCAATGTGTATACCAAAACTTGGTTGTTATTAACCAACGAGAAGGAACTCCACAGCGAACCAAAAGGTCGCTGATATTTGCTACCCATAGGGAAATCTTGAATCCCTAATGTAAGCAAGAGGTTCCTCTTTCCACCTTTTGCTAAAAGTCGTGTGAGGAACGCTATGCTTCTGGGGCTGTCCATGAATTGGACTATACATTTTGCAATTTGGAACTATAAATCCTAGCCCGGTTTGGAAACAACGTATGTGCCATTAGTTTCCCTATGCACATAAGTGTGTTTCTAGAAGAGCCAGAATTTATAGTTCCGAATTGCAAAATGAAGTCCAATTACGTAACGCTCTAGGGGGTGGGTGGATCATCCTAATTTTGTGACCGAGTGTGACAGGAGGTTGTCAAGCTCAGCGTTACGTGCATGTATGTATTTTTCTCATTTATTTTTTACGTATTTTTTCATTCATGTTCTACTTATTTCTTGATCATATGGCACCTTAGCATTTTGCCCTTTTTATTTTCTTCTTTCTTCAAAGTTTATCATAACTCGAATAACATTTATTGTTCATTGTATTCATTTTATTACTTGTATTTTTCACAAATTTTCACACACACATTTTCTGTTCGATCATTCTTTCTCTAAATACACATATATATATGTATTAAATTTCTGCTTCAAATATTCAGTTTCTTAATAATTTTTAATCGAATTTATCAGCCATTTAAGGAGATCACTCAAACGTAACCTTATAATCCACCTTGCGGCGATACAACAAATTTCAAATTTAGCTAAGTGATGTGTGAAAGCTACTATTGCCTAGAATTAGAATTGCAGGTGAACAGTTAGAGCATTTAAGTCTCTCCTTCGCGTCTGTATGTGCTCTAAGTAAGCGCGATACTCACGGTGATACCACTATTCGACCACGTCGGAGCCCCTGTTGCCTACACTAAAAGTTGAAGGCGAACTGACATATGGCGCGAAAGCCACCTCTTCCCGTCCGGTAAAAAGCTATGTGTTGTGTGTATTTCGAGTGAGGGTTTCATTTCACGTGTATACTACTATCCGATCACTGGCGAGCTCCTTTTGCCTACACGAAAAATTGCAGGCAAAGTTTTTTTTTTTTTTTTTTTTTTTTTTTTTTATTGAGAGTTTAGTGGCTTCTATTCCTTTAGGAATCTACAGCCATCTATAGGCACTATTTATTGTCCGAAGACATCAGGGAGTTTGGTAGACATCCATGCTCGGGCTTACAAATTTTTACGGATTAAGGCCGAGCGAATTCTGCTTACAGATCCACTCGTCAGTTCCATGAAAATTTGTCGCCACCACCGGGATTCGAACCCGGACCTATTGACCTAGAGTCAGACGCGCTAACCACTAGGCCAACCTGGCCGGCAGGCAAAGTTCTAGTTGCTGGAATCACCTCTTCGCGCTCGGTAAGAGGATATTTTTTAAGTGTTCCAAATGAGCTTGACACTTGCGGTGATACACATAGGCGGTTCTAGACATTCATGCTTGGGGGTGCCCAGAGGTGGAAAATGTCGGAGACCGGCCCCGAAGGGGACGGTCGCTCAGGGGAGGCCTAAGTTTCGGCCCTCAAGTTTTACCCCTTTCCTACCCTCCTTTCTCTTTCTCTCTCCTTCCTTTCTACTTACATACATTCTCTATACATTTAATGTAGAAAATGTTTAGCAAAACTTTCCATCAAAACTACAGTCTTACCATAAAAAAACAGTAGATTCTTTGTAAAACACGGCTATCAACATTAATTCTGTTTAAAACATTTTCAATTAATTGCTGGGATTTTTTCTCAGTGTGCGCGAATACAGAATCTTTAAACCCTGGTAAAAATTGGCGATAGGAGCTGCGTTTCAAAATACCATAGGGGTTCTTATAGACGGCTAAAGAGGGCTATTGAAAACCATATAGCTGGCTGTAGAAAGCTGAGCAACTCATATAGCCGGGCTATACGAAGCTATAACAAAGTATACAGTCGGGCTATAGTTCCTATCGCCGGGCTAAACACATTCTCGCCATTGGCTATAAAAGGCTATAAGAAATTGTGTAGAAATTCGTGTGCTTTGGAAATCATTAAGATTGATACGGAACTACCTTAATATTTACAAAACACACTATTTATATTTTCCTTTAAAACATATTTTTTTTTCATCAATTAAAATGAGATGGTCCATACAGAGTGTGCAAACATTTCAAAATCATGAGCTGAAAAACGGCGACTCCGCGAGATTAAATATTAGAGCCTAACACAAAGCGGAGCGGCGACGCATTGGTGCCTACAAACCTAACAGGGATACTTCACGCATTGCGCGGCGACGCACTGGCGCCTACAAACCTAACAGGGATACTTCACGCATCGCGCGGCGACGCACTGGCGCCTAACAACCTAACAGGGATACTTCACGCATTGCGCAATGCGTGAAGTATCCCTGTTAGGTTTGTAGGCGCCAATGCGCGTTTCGCGCTCTCTGCCCGCCCGCCGCGCCGCAGCGTGCCGAGGCGTCTGAAGCAACTATTTCACACCAGAGGTATTGCACAGTATCATACGAAACTGAAGGCGCTCTAATATATTAGGAATGGCAGGCATTCATCAAAAGTATACGGAGCTTTCCTCGCAAAATAAATTAAGATACTACGGCGATAAAAGAGAGCGGTAGTTTAAAAACTAACTAAGTCTTAGTATCCGTATTTAGTAACGTTTAGCATAAACTTTATCGTCCGGCTGTTACTTAATCGCCATCGGCTATAAAAGGCTATAAGAAATTGTACAGCCGGCTACAGAAGCTATTGGAAATTTTACAGCCGGCCTTAGGTCAATGGTATTTTGGAACACAGATTTTACTGCCAATTTTTACCAGGGAAAGCAGTAATTTCACGGTTCCGATAACCGTACTTAATTTTTGCTTGGGGGTGCCCGGCACCCACTGGCACCCCCGTAGAACCGCCTATGGTGATACAGTATTCGGCCACGTATAAAACCCCCGATTGCCTATACATCGTCAATATTTAGGTACATTCTTCTTCACTTCTCAATTTGTCCTTGAGTTTCCTCGGCTAAAATGATTAACCGGTATAAAAAGTGTAGGCATGACTATTCTTTGATAATTCTTGATTTTAAGAATTGTCTTTTGTCTTATAGGCAAAACGATAGTAAGAAATTTGTCCAAAGTCAGGAACGAATCGATGCATGAGAATTATTAAAAGGCTTCCTCTTAATAACGTAATATACATTTAATTTTTGAGTTTTACGCGATAATGAGCATGATGCTTGCATTTCTAAACCTTAATTTCTTGAGCTTTAAAAATATGTATGTGAAAATATCTATGCTTCGAAAAAACGTTCAGATAATTATTTTATTAACACTAATGTTCAATGTGGTGACGAGTTTACTCAAACACTCGAGCAAGTTATGTGGTGTGATATTTCAGCTCTCTTTTTTCGAAGGTCAGATGGGTGGGAGCGCAATCTATTGAGCAGCGATAAATGACTTCATCAAACGAGCCTGTATTAGACATACCAATTAGACCGTTACCTCGTTGCCTGTTTATCTTCACAAAAATGAGATTTTTATATTTTTTTAGAGTTATTTCGTTTGATGGTTACACAGGAAGAGGCCATTTTACCATCGATACGATTTAAACGCCAGCGCTATAATTAGAGTGCGCACGAAGGCGGTGAAATTCGGGGAGGGAGTTGGTGATACCTTTACTTTTCTGCCTGATGATGAAAAATATTTCGCATACAATCAGTAGGCGTGAATTCAAGCCATTCTTTAATTTATTTAATCGAACATTTTAGTTGTAGGAACTTCCCAAGTATTTTCTCATGATGCTCTACACTTTGTCACGCAGTTATAGTTTAGTTGTCTAGTAGAGCCCAAACCAGTAGGTATTGAAGTTGAAATAAAAAGGTTATTACTAAGGATCTTCACGGAGACTCAATTTTGGTTCTGGGTCTGCATTCTCACGTGATGTTTTACGCTTTGCTTTAATCCACGGTTATATTTATCAGTTGCCTCGCCCAACCAAACACAACTTTGAACTTTGGACGGAGGTTCTCATCATTCATTTAGGACAAGACTTCAACTTAAAGCATTCCTTTGCCGCATGAAGCGATTGCTAGAAGTCACTGGCAGTATTAAAGCAGCTTTTGACGAAAAACTTGAATATTTTTAAATGAAAACTGCAAGAGGCACGAAGAAAAAAATGAAAGGCATTGCGTTTTAGACGAGTTGAAACATTTTTCAGTTCTAAATATAAGTCATGTATGTTGAAAAAAAGTAACCGAATTGTATTACCACAATTGGGGTTACTTAGGTATACGAAATTCTGCCTCTGAACTTTTCCAAATGAGCCAATATCGATCCGTATACGAAACACAGCTTCTTCGTTTCGACAGGGAAGAAAACAGAAAAAAATAAGTTGAGAAAGATATTGAGGTATTTTGCCAAATCACCAATTGAAAGTAATGTCGAACAAATTTATGAGAAGCAAGATAATGTCTTAAAATGAGCTAGGTCTTCGGAATTCTTGTTTATAGTGCCGGGCGTCAAAAAATTGTTGCTTTTTATCCGGCATTTTCAGCGTTTATAGCAATACCAATGAAATGGACTAGGCTAGAGATACTTCAGATTTTGGAAAAATCTAAGAGCACGATCAGAAACAAAATTGGCCCAAGAAACTGTTCATTTTTCAATGTAAATCACGGTTAGTAAAGTGTAGCGGGAAAGTCGATGTATACTGACTCCGTCAGTGACGAGGCGTGAATGATCGATTATCGATATTTCTCCATTTGAAGCTATGGTTAAGAATCGATTACTAAGGTGTTTGCTGCGAACACCCTGTCTATCGATCCTTTCCCATAGGTTTAAATGGCAAATCAATCGATATATCGCAAAGCACGCCAAGCCACTGGACTCCGCCGTGCTAATGAAGTACGGCGAGAGCTCGCAGACATTTTCATATTTCCCTCGGTAAGAGGCAAATTCACTCGAAAAATTGTGAATATTTTTCTCCTAATTTACCAGACACTTTGGTTCGCAATTTAACCTAAAATATCTGAAAATTTCAAGAAAAAGGTATGTACAACTTTCCTGAAATATACATGTTTTGTCGGGGGAAATTTGGCAACTATCAACGTTTATACGTGGTTCTTCCTCAGAAGGGCAGTACTGATATATTAAGTTTTCCGAAAGTAACTTTAATGCGGTGAGGAGATCTTCCCATAAAAGCAACAAAACATGTTTCACAAAATTTCGCCCGATCCAAAAAACTCCGCTATTTTCCTTACAAAAACGTGGATCACTACTTACGTATGATGGCTTATAGTGTTTAAATTCATCGTTTAAAAGCGAGTGATATCGAAACGGCCCAACTTCCCGTTTAGTGCCGATGTATTCTAAGTTTTCTGTAAGTAATTAACTTTTACACGGCAAGGGAGGTATCAGCGCGAGGTCTCCAGAATATATTGTCTCTGGGAAGATCCCAGTTTTGGCAAAGCTGGAGAGGAATCACATTTGCAGGGACACTTACATAATATGGTATGATACGATATAAACCAATGCCTTTAATGGTTTCCGTGATATGCAGAGGCGGTAAGTCGCTCGGTATTCCCCCTTTGTTCCTCCTCCGACGACCAGACGCCAGGACGCAGACGGCAGAACAACCCTCCGCGGGTCATGGGGAGGAAAATCCAGCCAGTTTCTCTTTTCGGGAATAATATCAAAGATAGCTCCACTCGGGGCTCCTTAATTAATCCAGGTATTCTGCCGTGCTAAGGAAGAACGCCGTATGAACATTCGAGAGTTGCCAAATTTCCCACAGTGAAATGTTTCTTCTTGAGGAAAGTTATGAATATTTTTCCTTGAAATTTTCAGGAACTTTAGGTGAAATTGCCAACAACATCATCTGAAAAATTGGAAGAAAAGTATTTATTAGTTTACCAGGAAATTCGTGTTTTGGAAATGGAAATTTGGCAACGCCTGAAGGTTCATACGGCGTTTTTCCTTAGCACGGCAGTATTCCTTTGCCGCACATTGAGGAAGAGCATTTGCATATTGCCAAATTTCTCTCAATGAAATATTCATGTAGGAGGGAGGTTATGAGTTTTCTTGTTGGGAACTTCTGGTTTACCTGATGCGCCCTTCCCAGCTGCTGGGTTCCTTGCTGAGTACCTCTTTCTCCCAATGACATATTCAGGGGAAAGGCTATGAGTTTCTTGTTTTTCTTTTTTTTTTTTAACTCTCAAATACTTTGGATTAAATTATGAATAAGAATTTCTGGGGAAATATTCACAAGTTTCCCAGAAAATTTGTATTTAATAAAATCAAATTTGGTAGCATCTAGAGGCCCCTTAAACGAAATGTACATCGCTTTTACGTCAAAATCATAGGATTATCTCTTTTGTGTCCTCTGGTTTTTGTTGGTGGCAAACTTACGCAATATTCCAAAAAAATAACTTTTTTTAGCTTTCGTTCACGGATTTCATTAGTACATAATATCAATAGATAGCTTTAGTTGCTGGACAGTCCACGGGTAGGTCGAAGTTGATTTATAAACCAATAAATTTTGCAGATCAATATTTGGAAAATAACGGCTTGCGCTGGTTTTGCAAGGTTCGCATTTAACGTTGTCATTGACGAGCTATTCTGATAAAGATCGCTGATGTTCATGGATTCTTTGCTACTCTCGAATGCACTTACCGCATTTTACGTCAGCTTCAGACAAGCATTCCCTTTTTAACTGTTTGCAGTTATACCGTAACAGCCATACGCCCAAGTAGATGAAAAGGCTGAACTTCAAGGGTACGTCAGTTTTTTAAAGCTGATTTAAATTTCAGCCAGTCACCGCTCCGCGTTTTTCGTTCGTGCACTGCTCTCGTTACACTTTGAAGGTAGGTTAGTGTACTCTCTTTTTGATAACAATTATTAGCCAACGAAATACTCACATCGGGCGGGATACCTAAAAGAATGCAAATTTTGGCTCGGTGGCTTTCACCGGGTGCCGTAATCTATGCGCTCATTTTTGTGAATGCAACTTATCAAAAGACTCCCCTCGATGCATTAATAGACCTCGGGCTGATATAGGGTTGACTAGGACAATAGCAATTGTAAAGTGTTCGATATTCTGCATGCATTGAGGTCAACTTCGTCTAATTTGTGGTCTATTAAAACTTAGGATGCATTTGAAACACTTGCGCTAATTCATGAGCGGATCCAAGAGGGGGCGTGGGGGGGCGACCCCCCCCCCCTTGCTTGAAAAAAGGAGGATGGGAAAGGGAAGGAAAAGAGAAGGAAGGATCGGAGAAAAGAAGAAAGGACACTAATCTGGTAATTATTGATGACGAATTCGACTATGCTCATCACATGCTATAAAATTTCGACAATTTTCTGGGTGCTCCCTACCACACACCTCGTTCAAAGTGTCTGTATACGCTCATGTGCTAATTGTACTGATCCTGAATTTTACTTGAGTGCTCATGACTTTCATGCTTTGATGCGTTCCGCGCAAGATGGTATGGCTGTTTCATTAAACCTAATCCACGGATTAAATTCTTTGTTCCTTCTTTGAAGCAAAAGCAAAGCCTCCTAAATGTGGAAAATCATGTTTCCTTCTCTTTTAAATTGAATTAATTTGAGTTGATCCCTCCGATGATTTTAATTCGGCTACATTTCTCGATCAGGAATTACAATTTCTGGCCCATCCGTAAAAATACTTTTGTGCTCAGGGGAACCAATGGTACATACGTTGTTTCGAAACTGAGTCAGGTATTGTTGTTCCTAATTACAAAATTTAGTTCAATTTTCGGAGAAACTTTTAAATCTTTCCTCCCAGATTTTTCAGAGGAATTCATTACCAGTTGAACCCATCTATTCTGAAAGGAACAGCATGAAAGTATTATATTAAGTATTCAATAGGTCCTATAACTTGATCTGAAATATTTGAAAATTTAAATGAAGAATATTCATGTACATGACTTTCTTATAAAATAAATATTCCTTTGGGGAGAATTAAACACCGTTCAAATGCTTATACTTTTTTTTTTTTTTTAGCACGGCATAATACAGAGTGTCAAGTGGTCAAAGAGGTCAGCGGGCGAGATCAATAATTTGACATTTACCGATTTCAATCCCAATTTTATCAGCAAAGTTTAGGTCAAAAGAGTGTGGACGGCTTTCAGAAGACCTTCCTCACATTTAATGCACAATGCAAAAATAATCGAGTTGACCATAGCTGAAAAATAAAGAACATTTGTCGATCACGCGTGCTCTCACAAACCTAATTTAAAACTCGCTAGAGGTATAAAACTCAGGATGAAACTTAGTCGCACCAGTCACAATATAAAACGCCCGCAAGAAGTCGGTTATGCAATACCACATGACCGCAAAGTTGATATTGTTGTGTAGCAGACAGGCGGATGCCGATGTATTGAGACTGAGCGTATACCTGTTTCAATGTACAATGAGCTCTTTTAGACACTTTTCTGTGTTTATTGGCTGAACAATATTGAAGAATGACATTTCATAATAACATTCTTTTATGCGCCAGTGCAGTGTCAGTCCATTTTTTTCAGGTTTGTTGATATTCCTTTTCATTTTTGTTTTTCATCGCTTTCCCGCGGCCAACTTAGTTAGTATCAGAAAACCCTCAGGAGCAATGACACCACTGCAACTGCAACAAATGCAACTAAAAACGGAGCATTGGCGTCGACAAATAAAAGTCACTACGCCAACCATAGTGTCATGTAAATTGGTGCAGCTTTAATTTTTGCATAATTTACGATACTCTCCTAATTTACTGCTTCGTTATCAAAAAGTCTCTTTGCCACCTATAAAATTATAAAATGGGCCTTTAAATTAGATTTTGCAGTTAAATCATGTTTAAAATTGTAGGAGTAAAGTTCCGATACACATTACCATTAAACCATTACCATACACACCATTGGACTAAAAATCGGGTCTCTCGTGGGTTGCCCTTAATTAGTCCATTACCTCTCCTTTGTTAATTTCAACCACCCGCTTCCACCAATAGGATCCCTCCATATCTCTTTTGTCTATAGCTTTTGTCTATAAATTTCAAACAATCGACCCGCGGATCTGCACATTACATCCGCCGGATTTTAGAAATGAACGATGGATCCTGAGTCGGAATGAATTTTTTTTCGCGGAAAAACTCATCAATTCTTACGAAGATGAAAAGCGCTTACCGATACACTCCCGTTTTCCCGACCGGGAATAAAAACTTGAGAATGAATGAAAACAGGAAAACGGGAGGCATTTGTCTAAGGGCGAGACGAGACGAGAAAATTGAGCGAGTTGATACGAGAGAGGAGGTGCTTGAGTCGCACTCAATCCAATTTGGAGTGATGGGCGCTTAATTATGAGAAGCGGAACAATTGGAAAACTAGTACCTCAACGCCAGGAGTTATTTATAAAGAGTGGTACATTGTTGCCAAATTTCCCTCCCATGCAATTAATTTGCATGGATCCATGTAGCAGAAAACCAGGATCGGTGGGGACGAATGAGCTATTTATTTTGCTTATGTCGAGAGGCAAATAGTCGAATGAGGCCATTTTTAGAGTGCTCATGCATATATTGTCAAAGCTTAAAAACCTACAATATTTTGCATGAAATTTTGACACAAGAATCAAAGGAATTACCACTATTTAAAAACAAATTACAGCTCAAAGCGCTAAAAATCTTATAAATCATTGTGAAATAATATGAAATTTAATGGAGAATTTTCGTCCATCTTTCTGGATGATCTCTGTTCAACAAATTCCAATGAATCAAAATTCCTGTCGGAAAATGTACTACCATTGTCGTTATTTTCACTGCATTGAAAGTTGCTTGCGGACTCATTTGAAATAAAGAAAATTGGTTAAAAAATAACCTCGAACAATCGTGTAATTTTTTACCAACATTCATGCTGTAAGTTTACTGGGAGATGTATCATTAGTTTATCCTGAGTTAATTTAAGATTCATCGAACAAAAAATATTTGTATTTTGAGAGTTACAAGGACGTGTGTGACCATATCCAGTATACACATACGACAGAATAGGTTGTTGTTTTAATTGAAACCATTTAATGGTTATGGGTTACGCACTAATAAATATTGAGCGTCCCAGTTACTAAATCAGTTTGTCCAAGTATAAGTTGCTCCTGCAAATAGACGGATACCTCTCGCATAGCCATTCACTCGTGAAGCTCTTTTTTCCGTCAACTCGTCGCAGCACTCTGGTCGTCAGTGGAGATTCAAACTGGATTAAGAGAATAGAACCAGATTAGATTTGTTAGACCATGAGTCACGAGCTGAATAAGTCGAACATATTTCCTTCTGTTAAAAACTCATAGTCGAAAGTAAATTTTTAGAATGTGGAAACAGACGTCGAGTTTCATATTTTATCCCTGACCATGAGTCTTAAGGAGGAATACAACTTCAAATCTCTTTTTTGCGGTTCGATCTAGATGTGATTTGATATTGAGGAAGAAAGGAGGTGTTTGCATTCGGGGCATCTTCACATGAGAAAAACATTTTCTCGCATATGGGACCATAAGCTCAGATCATATGGATTTATGAAGTTTCCGGATCGTGCATCCGATAATTTAAGGTCCAACTGTCGAAGTTGGGGTCACGCATCTGAAGTATTTCGGTACTTCCGTTGAAACTTCTATGGACTGAAGTACTTCATGTCAGACGTGTGACCCGTACTTCGTCAGCTGGGCCTAAAGTTTTCCTATGCACAACTCGAAAACTTCAGAGATCCACAAGATCACAACTTCGGATCCCTTTAAATTTTCTCTCCGTTTTAGAGAAAAGGTTGATAAGATTTAAGATAAGCGAACCGAAAAAAAGTGAAGTTGATTTAACAGTCTGGATGTAAAAAAAAGTGTTAGAACTCACAAAACGCTGAATTACCCGCTACAGCAGTTAGTTTCACATCTTGACATTGCTAAATTAACTATGCTGTACCGGTTAATTCAGCATTTTGAAAGTTCGCGCGCACTTTTTTCACATCCAGAATGTTCATTCAACTTCACTTTTTTTTCGGTGTGGGTTTACAGGCATTTTTGTCATTGATTTCCGTGAAAATGGTGTGGTTTACTGAAAGATAGACTTTTTTTCCACCATTTCTGAATTTCGATTTTTCAACTCGGTCTTTTGAGCCATGATAGATTGGGGTTGGCGGTGGTTGTTCGTGCCGGACTTGGCAGCATCGCGCGCCCCAACGCCGGGCGAAGGGTGGGGCGCGCCGGCGGGACGATCCGTAACCGAGCGAAAAAGCAGTATAAAAGTTCAGAGGTTTTTCATAATAAAACAGATCGTTAATCTTGAGTTGATTCCGCGAAAATGCTACGTCGCAGAGCGCGGGAGCTGCCATTGGACGACGGAGAATTAATAACGAGCTCCTCGCGTGACGTTGCCGTCCCCGCTTCCTTTCGACAAACAATTCGACGTCATTCGCGATTCCGGTGCCTACATTATCGAACGACCGCGATCGATAGAGAGCATTGCAAAAATATCCGCACACTGGAAAAAAAACACATTGGATCTAGAGTCCAGACGCTGGAAAACATTGACAAGAAAAAGGACTCTTGATTCAAGCAGATTTAAGCTTAAATCAAAAGGAAATCCGCTCAGATTAAGAGGCTTGGTTCTTGATTTAAGCTTAAATCTGATTGAATCAAGAGTATTTTTTCTTGTCGATGTTTTTAAGAGTCTGGACTCTAGATCCAATGTGTTTTTTTTTCCAGTGCAGATCCCGCACTCGGACAACTGGACGACGTTAAGCAAAAAAAAAGGAACAACATCTTCAGAGGATACTTTTGTGTAGTGGCATAAATTCAATTAAAGATGTTTAAATAGAGAATTTGCAGGTGTCTTAAATTTTGTCATATTCGTCTTTAAAATGGTACTACTAGGAAAACTGAGTACGAGGATATTCTTGGTTTCAAAATTGGACAATTATTAGAGAAAATATGACAAAATAACCTGATTTGCTAAAATACATGTGTTTAAATGGGAAATGCCATCAGATGACGTCATAAGGCGGCACATTTTCTTACTTTTCAATCTATTTATCTCCTATTTCCCATGTCAGAAAAAATCATGAAAAATACTGCGAACTCAGCTCATTATAGGCACTCTCAGATGAAGCAATAAAATTTTTGTGTGCAAATTCTCTATTGCGATGGATCCTTCATTTGAGCGTCAAGAGCGAACAAAAAAAAGGTACTAACATGAAAATGACTGGGACGTTTCGGGGCGGTATCAACCCCTTCTCAGCTAAGAGACAAAAAATTAAAAATGAAATTAATAAAAGTTAAAATAAAAAACTTAAAATTCAAAAGGGTGGGGGGGAGGCTGTGGAAATGTACCCTCCGCCAGGGCTCTTTCGGACCCATGTATAAAATACACATCGTTGACGGGTTTAACAAGATTTTTTCTCCCATTTTTTGGGGGCTTCCCATTACAGGGGCTCGCTTTTCCTATAGAATTTCTCCCGCAAGGTGTAGCGTTTCAACTTCATAGCTCTCTTTACAATAAATTCATCGGGATGATGCGTGGCTTTTGAATCGCACAGAATCACACTATATAGTAGAGGTTCGATAACAATAAATCACATTTACTATCCCAGAACTTTGTTTTTATTCATTTAAAGACACTTATCTAGCACCACCCACCATTTTCACCAGCAAGTCATTGGAAAACACAAAAGTTCCCCTTGGAACTGGTCCGGGCCTGCTCCGGTGGGAAATTTAAAGGATTGTGACAAATAAAAATTCCCCGGGGCCAAAAATTTTCGTTTTTTCTCAAAATCCAGTCAGAACCCGATGCTGGAGGAACTTTGTGGACCACTTTGTCAGGCACACTATTGTAGGTGCCAAACACTGGGAAAAAAACCACATTGGATCTAGAGTCCAGACTCTTGAAAACATTGACAAGAAAAACTGCTCTTGATTCAGTCGGATTTTTGCTTGAATCAAAACGAAATCCGCTTAAATTAAGAGACTTGGTTCTTGATTTAAGCTAGATTCTGATTGAATCAAGAGTACTTTTTCTTGTCGATGTTTTTTTAGAGTCTGGACTCTAGATCCAATGTGTTTTTTTTCCCGGTGAAATACGAAAATTACGAGCATTCTTATGAGCTGTCGGGTCTAGTTACTGGGGGTTAGCTTGAACAGCCCCTGTTCGAGAAGTTCGCGGTATGGGGCGAGAGAGAGTTGGCGTTCAATCGGGCAACGCACCCGAGAAACCGTTTTAGTTTCATCAATTACGTGTCGGGGCAGACTGCGCGGGGCCGCCCTTCGCGCGCCAACCCCACATTCCCGTGCACAAAATACCTTACAAGGGTTGTTTTATATGTTCGACATACGTTTATTAGTATTAAGATTAATGATGGCTGTTCGCTAATAAACCCGGGCGCGGCCTCGCTAGGCTGTGTCAGCCTGTCCAACTAAAGCTGCGGTGTTGAAAGCTTCGAGTCGCAGACATCAGTAGCGTCATTTCAGCAAAAGCTCGTGGCGCAGGGGGACTGTTGTGGGGAGGCAACATTTCCTCCGGGGGGGGGGGGGTTGAAACTTCCTATGATCTTGTAAATTTCTTCAAAATTGATTAGAATTGACTAAAATTTATTCTGTTCAAAGTCTTTGGTATATTCCCGAGAAAAACATATCGACGGTGTACGTCGGCAATCACATAACTCGTTTGCGGTGTCTGAAAATCTCCGCCTCTATGTTATTTTCATAAAGGAGAACAAACTGACATCATTCCTTGAAGTTTTTGCAGAATTTTCTTTGCACAGAGAAGCAAAATCACGGCAGTTTTAAAGAATTGCCGTTGAGTAGTTTTCCGTTTAAAAAATAAATAAGTATGACAGGAAATCTGCGACGTCGCAAATCGAGTCATGTGATTGCCGACTTACACCGTCGATATTTAATATTCCATTAAAGAAAACTCATAATTGAAAACATCCTTTTGTCGAACCAAAGAGAAACAATGCCAAAGGGCTACTAAGTACTCTCGCGTAGGTACCTAACTAAGGAATCTGATGAATTTAAAAAGAGAGTACACGAATAAAAATACCTAATAATAATAAAAATAACCAGGATGAGTCGAGGCTCATATTTTTTCAGCACTGATGCAGGACCGTAATTGTGACGTGATGGTATACGATTAAAGGAATATTATGTGTTTAAATGATTGTATCTGAGGAAGCAAAATTTTGCTGGAAAAAAATAAATAAAATTTGATTCTGTTTCTTCCTTTCAATCCTATCACGGAAAATCTACGAACATTTAGAACGGAAACATTTAATGGATACATTTCACGGCAAAAAAAAAAAAAAAAAAAAAAAAAAAAAAAAAAAAAAAAAATCATTGGGAAACCCTTCAAAACCTGGTGATTTCATAATTATTGGAGACAACAATGAAAATCAAAATCGACGATAAGACTGCAAAAACGCGTAAATCGTTTGCGATGTTTCAAAATTTCTTCTGCAATTCCATTTTATCAAAAGAGAAAGTAGTCATTTTATGCTTGAAATCACAGAAAATCCATCACTTAGAGAAGAAAAAATCAAGGTGAGGACTTTCAAAAGTCGCCACTGCTGCATGCCGTTCCACGAGCTGATTAAGTATTTACCGTAGGCCTGTCCCTTCATTTTAAAATATTATCCTGCTTGTTTAAAGAAACGAAAGTGTGAGAAAATAATGAAAACATTGTAATGTGTCAACG
Organism: Bemisia tabaci; assembly: GCF_918797505.1. Classification (NCBI taxonomy): domain Eukaryota; kingdom Metazoa; phylum Arthropoda; class Insecta; order Hemiptera; family Aleyrodidae; genus Bemisia; species Bemisia tabaci. The sequence goes on along the minus strand of NC_092793.1, from coordinate 46,337,475 downwards.
AGTGAGAAACAGGGATTGATCATGGGACCGGTTCATGGAGCCGTGCAGTCCGTCAAATCTTCTTCTTATATACTTACTTCTTCTTCGTGTATACAACGAATTCGCCGACGGGAACCGTCTGACTAGTCTATGAGGGATGACGTCACTATTCGACCACGCGGGAGCACCTGTTGCCTACAACAAAAATTGAGGGCAAAGTTACCTTTTTCCGAGTTTAGTGGAGAGCCTGCTTTATTCAAGCGAGCCCGAGTGAGCGTATCAATTCAGTGATACCACTATTCGACCACGTGGGAGCTCGTGTTGCCTACACTAAAAGTTGAAGGCAAACTGAAATGGCCTTGAAGTGTTTAAACTCTATATCGGATTGATGGGAAGCCATTTTCCGTGTGTGTTGCGAACATTATTCCATTTTTTCTCATCTCTTGTTTCTATTATCTTCTTCTTTTTACTCATTTCAGCTTTCTTTACTCTTCTTTTTCTTTCTCCATTCTTAATCTTTATCTTCTCCATTCTCCCTCCTTCGTTTTATGTAGCTCTTTTCTTCATCATCTTCCTATTTCTCTCTATTCTTCATCTTCTCCTTCTTGCCCACTTTTTAAGTATTCTATTACCACTCTTTTTTTCTTTCAATCCTCGAAAGTCATTCTAGTTTTTTACTACTACCATCCGAATTGGTCCTTTTTTTGTAACAAACTACGAACCTTTAACTTAGCTACAAAGGTATTAATGGCCATATTTGCTAATAAGGCACCGCTGTAAAATAGGTAAGCGAATGTTACAACTACTACTCTCATCTTCTTCTTCCTTTTTTCCTTCCTTCTCTGTACTTCTCCCCCTCCTCCTTCATTTTTTATTCTAGGTACTTCCCCATCCCCCTCTTCATCTCTATCTCTTTTTCTTCTTCTTGCTCTATCTTTCATCGATTTGCATTTTTTCCATCTTCCTCTTGCTTTTGTTGTTCATCTTTCTTCGTGCTAGATGTCTCTTATTCAATCGAGTTCGCCTTCAATGAGCGCGATGGCAATTTGAGCGACTTAGGAGCACGAATAGTTGCGCGCAGTTGTTTTCTCACTATGACTCTGTCCCTACGACGAACACACGTATAATTCTCTTCGCTGCGTGCAGAGGAGGAACCAATGAGTGGCAACACTGGTTTTTCTCTGTTGAAACCTGTGCGGAATGACGGATTCGTGTAGGAGCAGGAGACTCAATTCAATTCCATAGTTTTAATTGGAGAAAAAATTTCGTTACCAACTTGCTGAATCCGCCACTTTGGCTGCGTCTCTCTCATTCCGTTGAGTTCGCCTTCAATAGCTGTGATGGCAGAACGAGTGGCTTGGGGACACGAATAGTTGTGCGCATGCGCAATAGTGACTTTACTTCCGCTTGGTCCCGGCATGGAGAATTGGAATATGACAATGCCATGAGAGCAAAAATTAATACGTCTTACATCAGCTGAGTTCTTTTTAGATTTTTCATGCACTGCGAATGAATTGTTTTCTTTCCAAACATACCTTTATCCCTACGTGGAGCACACTCATGGGCGGAAATAGGGGGGAGGGGGGGACCCGCCCCCCCCCAATTTTGGTTGGCCTCTTCCAAAAAATTTCAAGGACCCGTACTAATTAGTTTTGAGATAAAAGGCATAGGGAATGTAATAAATATGAGATTAATCCTAATATAATCGATCAAAGATGTCAGAAGATCAAAATTTCTCTTAAAGAGAGCAGCTTCCTCCGATTAAGGAACGTATTTAATTTGTCATTGAGAATAGCATAAAACTGCTCTCGAAACGTTCCAATTTTCCAACATTATCCGGGAAGGCCCCCCCCCCCCCAGACCCCCCTTAGCCCAAGTTCTATATCTTTCTGTGCCCCCCCCCCCCCCACAGGGAATTCCTAGTTCCGCCCCATAATGAGCACACTAAAAATATCGTGCCTTTTTCGCTCTCACTTGAATGTTGTTACCTCACAATAACTCCAAAAATCGTGAAAAAGGCAGTTTTTTCTATAATTTGTTTTCTGTTGAAACATGCCATCGAATAGAAGTCAATAGGTAACGTGAAAATCCTTCTTCGTTATTGCAGAACAATGGTTATTGCGAGACTTGCCTACGAATGTTTCGCCAAACAATTTATTTCAGACCTCCTATGAAATATTTAGGTACTTCCAAGCTTTGATGGCTGTAATAACGACCCTGATCTGGAGATTAACAGCACTCATATTTGAAAAAGTCGACAAATAAGACAAAACTTTGGTACTTATGCTGGTTAATTTATGTGTGACAGGTTTCCAAAATGCACCAAAAACATTTCTTTTGAAAAAGCCCTATGGTTTGATCTGTTCTTTTCATTGTTGAGCTATCTTCCTTTAGGATTGGCATTTTCGAAGACGATGTATTCATTAGTTCTTAAAATCTCTTTCTGGGTTTTCTGGGGTTTTTGTTTGTTTGTTTGTTTCTCCAATTGATAGCTAAGTGATTTCTTTCCTGATGTTGGAAACAATGAAGAGGCAGGAAATTTGACCCTGATATACTTAGTAAGTTTCAAATGGAAAAGAATTTGAGAGTAAGTAGAAGGAAAGGTCTGCTTCAGTGACAGCCATAATGGTATGTATTCTTGGAGATATTCGTGGGGAAAATAGGTACAAAATGAAAGACTAAATTCAACATAAAAATTTTATGTATAAAAACACAGACAAATAATGCTTTGAAACAAAGCAACTATACAAATACTTAAAATTACAAAAATGTATAGGATGTACAGGTACTAAAAAAATTACAAGGGACCACATAATTCAGTGAGGTGGTAAGGATTCCTGGTGCTTAAAAACTCGATTTCCTCACGTGCTTGGGGTTTAAGTAACCACTTCTTTTCTTCATAATAGTCGAGAAGATTATTTACCTCTTTTGGGTTGAGTGCAGGAACATAAACTGGAATGAAGGGATCTAGGTGTTCGAAACCCTGAAAAAAAAGGAATGTAATTAATTGATTTAATACAACAGAATGATCGGCTATTACCGCTATTCACATCAGAGTCCAGGAAATTACCTTAAATATTTAGACCTACTCGTTTAAAAAGCTTTGGACTCAATTTAAAAAGCATAAAATATGTACAAAATGCATAAAAGCAAAAAAAAAAAAAAAAAAATTAAAAATAAACAATGACATTATGAACCAACTTTAGAACGCACCAACTTGCAGCAAGTTCCAACCTAGAAAAAGAGGTTTGAAAGTTTTATTTCTCCTTAAGACTCGATGTATAGTTTGACGACTATATTCACAATCAAAAGATTTCTCCTCAGCTTTAAATTTTTGACAGGACAAAATTTATGAGTGATTGAGTTCAAACCTACTCCCAACTCTTTTCTTTTCAAAATGCAACTTAATGCATTTCTATTAAAGGCCCATACTTGATCGATTACAGGTCCATTTTTTTCTTGACTTCTTTTCCAGAAACAATTTTTGTACACATATTTAATTGTATTTCTTCAGCTCGATATACAATCCCTGAATCTTTAGATGCAATAAAGGTTGCTAGGTATTCCAAGATGTAAGTAGGACTTTCATTAGTAACATTTTGCTATTTGTCTGTAGATTAACTATTGGAATGCTTCTATTATATGGCACTGTTAATTCTCAGTTGTAAAATTAATTTACTAAATTTTTTTCACCAGGATATTTTATAAATTATTGACTGCCCTATTACGCTCATATGAATATGAATTGTGTAATGCAAAAGTCTTGAGTGCTCCAAGCAATAGATTATTAGTCTTTTTACTTTGTGTGTAATTGGCTCATAATCAATTTTTTGTCATTTCCATGGACCCTGAAGCTAGATTTATGGCTAGATTTCTTGTGAAGAGTTTCAAATGTAAATAACTTTGCTTTTGCTATTAGCAGATTTCTATTATTCAAAAGCATTTCAATGTTCTGATCTTCTTTGTGTACTTTATGAGAGGCATGGAAATTTAATGTCACAAATATTCTTTAGACCTGTAGCAGAATGTTGAAGGCTAAGCATTTCCAGACTTGATTTCTGTGTTTTCAATCTGCAGAGAAATTGGGACTTAATTCATACATTTTCCTAAAAACAGTTGCTTTTAAACACACATATTTCATAAAACTATTTTATCCTAAAAAGTAATTATTCTAAGATTTCTTCATTTTTTAGGGGGAGCAAAAAAATTTGGACAACTCTGCTTTGGCCGATTTTGGATGGATGAGGCTCGCAGGAAGATCGGATGAATTTACTCTTCACAATCCCCCCCCCCCCTCCCCTAACCACCACCAACAAACAGCTAATGGACACCCCAAACTTTCAAGAGGGCTGTTTTGTGGCAATAAATTAGAGAATTTAAAACTGCAGGCTCCTTTAAAGATATAACCTGTCAACTGACGAGAAAATCATGGAGATTGGCTCAGTTGATCTCCGGATACAGCTGCCACAAAAACGACAGTTTGAGGTGTCACAGAGCTTACAGTTAAGATTATACAACTGATTTCTTCGGGGGTTTTTTTTTTTTTTTTTACTGACTGAAATAGATAAGTAACTTCAAAGCATCAGGCACAGGGCATATCAAAGCGGTTTGATAGATTAATTGATAGTACTCCCTAAATGTTGCCGAAAAGTTTTTTGTACCGGGACTCACCTCTTTATGCAGAAGATACAGGGGAAAAACAAACTCTCTGTTGTCTGGATATGAATTTTTTGTGTCCACTGTGAGGACAGCTGCACCATTGGACTGGAAAACAAAATAATGAACAAATTATTAAAATAAATATTATTAACTAATTTTTTTCTGGCTGCCTAAAGTGAAACTTGCCATTTGGATAATCTATTTGAGAGATAAAGAAGGCTGGTTATTTTCTTCACAGACGTATTAGGAATTCATAAATATACATAAGATATTATTTTTTTTCATTCTAAGATCTTCCAATTTGAGAGAGAAAAAAAATATAATATTGTTCATATCCCTTTCCTTACATTTTATTTTTTTTTGGCTGGTGTTTTTTGCTCATCCTGTAGATCTAATACAGTCTATTTTTCTATCCTTTCAATTTTAGATTTGCTACATGTACCCTCAAACATACACTGGCCTATTGTCGGCCTCCTGCAGTGTAGTGGTCGTAGCACTGACTTTATGCTCAATAGGTCCTGAGCTGATTCCTGCAGGGATCTAAACAAGTACTGGGTCACTTGATCCATTTCAAGATTCAGTAAAAAACATAATCACAATCAGCCGATTGACTTTAGTTACTTTTTTGTAACTAAGTAGACATTGCCTCTCATTATTTAATTTTAAAAATAACGAGTACCTAATCCCAATTTTTTCTCTTAAAATTGAGAGCTGGGACTTCCTCCTTGAAACCATAAACAAATTGCTCAAGAAAAAAAAGGTTGAAAGTAATGCAAAATAAGGTTTTACCAATTTTACTATCGTTAGAAGAACATTACTTTCACCAAGGTTATGACTAAAAGTTAGGCAAATTTTTTTTTTAAACTCAATTCCTTTACCTTCTTATATTATTCAACAAATTCTTTGGCGGACTAGGGTCCACCATCATCAGCAAACAAGATGTCGGAGCAACTTGCTAACTGTCTCACATCGTGCGCAGAGTCACACCACGTAACTAGCTTGCTGGATGATGGTGGACGCAAATCCACTGAAACATACATTCCATGGTATATTAAAACAAAGGGGTTGAGTTACAGAAAATTTGAGCAGCTTTTAAACAACTTCATTTTTTACACTTGGAGAGGTAATCATGTACGAGGGGCGTTCAATATGTAAGTATCCCCCCTCTCTAAAATCCATTAGAATGAACCAATTTTAAAAAACTTGGGCTCAAAATCTTTCTTAGGATATTTTGAGTTCAACAAAACAAACCGCAACAAAATCGGACCATGTGCGGCCAAACGCGAGCCGTTTGAACGCGCCGAGGTGCTCGACGCTCGAATCCGCGGGGATTTGAAGTTCGCTACAGGCGAAGAGCTTCTCTGCCTAAGCCTCAGTCGTTCATCACTGACGAAAAATCAAAGAAATTTTTGTAGAATAAGGGGCTTACCTCACTTCTCCACATAACCAGCTCGATCCAAGCAGGTCTGATACTGAGACCAAGAGAACAGCTTTTGGATGCCACGTGCGTGGAAGTCTTTCAGCTGACAGGGGATGAAAGAGTGGACGGCTTGTTTGACCTCTTCCACTGATTCAACATTAACTCCTCCGAGTTCAGATTTCAGATACGATAATAAATGGCAAACCAGACCACCATTTATTCCCGTTCCTGAAATCTGAACTTGGAGGAGTTAATTTTGAATCAGTGGAAGAGGTCAAACAAGCCGTCCACTCTTTCATCCCCGGTCAGCTGAAAGACTTCCACGCGCGTGGCATCCAGAAGCTGTTCTCTTGGTCTCAGTATCAGACCTGCTTGGATCGAGCTGGTTATGTGGAGAAGTGAGGTAAACCCCTTATTCTACAAAAATTTCTTTGATTTTTCGTCAGTGATGAACGACTGAGGCTTAGGCAGAGAAGCCCTTCTCCTGTAGCAAACTTCAAATCCCGCGGATTCGGCGGGAGCGTTGAGCACCTCGGCGCGTTCAAACGGCTCGCGTTTGGCCGCACATAGTCCGATTTTGTTGCGGTTTGTTTTGTTGAACTCAAAATATCCTGAGGAAGATTTTGAGCCCAAGTTTTTTAAAATTGGTCCATTCTAATGGATTTTAGAGAGGGGGGATACTTACTTATTGAACGCCCCTCGTATGTATGAATAAGCAACCATCTCTTTTATCAGTTGTGTTGTCCCATCACTGACCTTCGCACAATTTTCAACAATGATGCTACATACCCAATCAGCCTGTGTTAATTTCATTAGGGACTGCATGATAGTCACTCTTAAGGGTGGTACTGGAGTTTTGTCAGGGGCCTTCAAATTTGATTTAGGGTTGAAAAATCCATTGAAACCATCGATTGCAACCAAAGTTCTGCACCTAAAATCAATTTCCAAAATAGAGGGTTAGAAATCTGTATAGGAATTAGAATAAGGCAAAAGATATGTGATGATGTCAGGAAAAAGGGTTTTTCTTTCTTTTCTTCTAAAGAACTTAGAATTTAGAAATATTAAATTTAGAAATAATAAAGGTTCTACTTCAAACATATTGAGACCAAATTATTTCAATAAAATCGCACAGGGGGTCTACAGAATTTTAGAAAGACAATTTCCGACACTTTCCTCATTTCCTGAACTTTTTCCTGACCATTGGGCATATTTGCCTATGTTGCGAATTTGTGAATACAGAACACGAATTAGTTAAGTAGATGTAGATGTGATGGCTTCATTAAGGAGAAAAAGTATGCCGCACAGCATTTATATTAAAGAGGCTCACACAAAATTTGGAGCTCACACAGTCATTACACCATATTACAATGCATCCGATCAGGTTTGAGTGCCAATGTGCTACGTTGGCCCCACCAATGCTTCCCACAAGGTTGCCACAAGTATCACAGCCAAGAAGTTAAGACACTTATTAGTGCTTAACAATCAATGATAAGTTTGTAAGTTTCAGGGCTTTAACACCAAATCAAGTAAAGTGTGCATTTAAGTATACCTATTCATTGTAAATCACATTGATCATCTGTTAAGTCTCCTTCGCGATTTTTTTTTTCCTATTTCAAGGCTTAAAGACTTCATAAATCATGAAAGATGTGGGCAAAGTGTCCAGTTCATGTTGACATTCACATAGGAGACCAAAATATAAATGAAATGAAAAATGATGAATGACTAATGATGCGCAAAAATTTTTTGTATGACTCCTTGAAGACTTGAAAAGATCGGATTTTATTTTCTGACCTGTTGCGAAACAAGTGATTTGCTGATCGCTTGAGGGTTAAAAACAGGGTCACATGTGCCATAGTAAAAAACCATATGACTCCTTTATAGTATCTCAAAAAGTTCCCTCCTAGTTTACTTTTTCAAAGACAAACAAGCCAACTTTACAGCTTGAAATTCATACAGAATATTCTGCTAACCCCGAAGAAAAATTAAGCAAAATTGCAAGTAATTACATTCACTAGTTTTTCAAAGATAAATAAAAAATTAAGAGGTGTGTGAAAAAAGAGATACAAGGTTTTGCACTTTCGCCATCAATATGTAAGTTGTATGATTGGATGGCTTTAAAGATTTGAAAAATATATTCACAATTCACAGGTCATTGCAGCCAATAAAATTTGGATGTGATCTTAAAATTTATCATGTAAACAGGGAATGGGATAACCTTTTTCATATTTTCTCAATTTTTTTTTGTAAGATTGATTGTTCACTTGGATATAAGGACAGAGATCTTTTAAACTCACCTTTGTTCCGTTGAATATAATTTGATATTTTCTATTAATACATCAACAACATCTGCAGCATACTTGACTCGATTGATTCCATGATCAACAAGCTCCATAAGAGGTGCATCCTTCTCTGTGATTTCTCTTGCACTCCAGACAATTTTATCTCTTACCCGAAGCTACGAATAAAAAAATCCAGTATAGCATAAATATCCACATGATAATTAAATAGAGTCATATCCATTCTATTGTTGCAAAAATACATATTTAAGAACATACACTGCAAAAATTGGGACTGGAAATAACTTTGTATCAACCTACCATTTTACAACTAACAACAGGATTGAAAAAATGTTGTTAAAAACTGAAATGAAAATCAAAATACCAATATTTTTGAGAACAGGTAATAAGTTCTCGCAGGCGGATTGCTGAAATTATGATTATGTAAATCTGACGATCAGCCAACGAATCGCTAGCCCTTCATTAGGCTAGATAATCAACCAGCTAAAGGCGTCACCTTGCTGGCTGACAACTATTAACTAGTTGATTATTTGGCCTGATTAACAAATCTTAATGCTATTAGCAGTTGTCAGATTAATATAGGTGACCAGTAGCGCAGCTACATTCTATCTCAGTTTGGTTATCGATCAGATAAACAAATAGTTTTCTTGAGTGGCCTGCAGAGCATTATGAGACATTTTTGTGCTAAGTTAAATGACCCATTAAAGAGTAAGTTGAGGCTCTTTTTTCTTTCTTTTCAAAAATGTTTCCTGTTAAAAGGAAGACATAAGCTGAAACTGAGCAGCTTTCAGCACACCTTCAGATTCAATAGTGTAGATACGTTAAGAAAAAACCTTGTTCTTGGTTAATAGGCAGGGCCAAATTTTATGTTCTCAAGCTTTTTAAAAACCTAGAGATATTGTCGAGACTTAATTCATTCACTGCTTTGCAAACTTTGGGAAGGCAAGTGGGGGAGATTTAACCACTGTCTTAATTACTCATGTAATAAAGCATTAAATAGTCCTGGAAGAAATACAATAGTTGATCTTAAATGATGCTTTATCAACTGATCAGAGAAACCAACTATATGGGACTCAACTCATGATATGTTAGACTTCCTTTCACAATACTTTCATGATTAAATGAGTAATTTCGTGATAATTTTGATGAATTTGAAAATTAAAAAAATAAAAAAAAATAAATAAAAAAAGTGTTTTGACCATAAATCATGCGTTTGATAAAATTGTGATATCGCATAAAAAGTTAGTATCAGAGGTGTGGTGGTCTATGCACTTTAATGCCAGCACTGAAATCCCAGGTTTGATCATCAGTGGTGATTCATTTCAAAAGACACCAAAAGATTGAAAAATTTCTGTATTGGGACGTTATTGAACTTTTTTGTAACTCTTCATTGAAAGTTCAGATCTTTAAGAGATCTTACGTTTTGAAAAAAGTTTGACTCAATACAATGAACCGTTCAAGAAATAGAGGTAAACTAAGATTTTGCCTTTGAACTCTCTCTATGGGGGAGGCATGCTACTGTATCTTCCTTCAAAAGATGTATCATGTCCGATAGGGGGCAAAGTCTAAGGATGTAACAACCTCATTCCTAATAACAGGACTGACAGAGTAGGCAAAGTTTACCTAGGAAATAAGAAATTATAGTTTCACTCGCAATCATGAAGTTCTTTCAAAGTCTTAAGCAAGCTGAATTTTTGGCAAAGTGGTTGAACAGGTGTATTCAAATTCACAGTATAAATCCATGACTCAACGTATCACTGGTAGAAAGCTTATTTGATGCTGATAGTAGATGAATAATGGATGCTAGTTGACACAATAAGAGATTCAGAGGTACAAAAAATAATAGCTTGATCTAGTGATAAAGTCACTTACGTCCAACTTTGAAATCAGGTCAGCATTTTGAATTTTAAAGTTCCTCAACCACTGCGCAGATTCTAATGGTATATTGATAGATTCCGGTTTGGTCTCAGAAAATGTCACTTCCTTACTCCACCTCATCCAGATAGTGGCTGTAACAGAGAGAACACCAGTGATAAAGGAAAAATTAAATTTATAGAAACGAAACAAGGATACAGTTCAATGTTACTGAATAAATCAGATCTCTCCTATATATATATGCACGGAATAGGGAATAAGTGCTTGCTCCCAGGGACTGTTAGATCTACCTGCATAACATTTGTATCCCCATCTTAACGTACATACATTCAAGTCACTTTACAGCGCGCTCAGGCGCTTTGCAACACCTAATCACCACTCTTGTCTATCGACCCAGAGGTCATCTGGTAAATGGCATCTTGTAATTTTATCTTGAATTCCACCTATCCACGATTTTGCTGGACGTCCCCTGCGTCTTCTCCCAGGGAGAACCCAATCTAGTACCTTCTTAAGCAATTTGTCATCTGCCATTCGTTGAACATGACCATACCAGACAAGCTGTTTGGTCATAATTTCATGCATGATGTTCTGCTCAACGTTCATGATCTCACGCACTCTTTCGTCCTTACGTGATCTCTCCTCGAGATTCCTGCTGATCTTCGCCAGAAATCCACCTCAGTTGCCTTAAGTATTTTTTGGATATGATCTTTCATGGGCCACACTTCACTGCCGTAGGTCAGAATGATTTTGATTATGATATTATAAATCAATCTCTTCTTTTCTTTGGAAATACTTTGATCCCAAAGAATCCTATTTATCATAGGAATAGCTTTCCTTCCCTGCAGGTTTTGATCTTTTATGGCTTGATCCATCTTTCCAATGAATGCAATTTCATGTCATTTTTGAATTTCAAAGATGGCTAGCTAAGACTTCATCTGACTATGGCCACCTGATGGGATCAAAGGTTAATGAAAATAGTGGCAGTTGGCCATTAGAACCCTTGTGAGGCAACTCCCAGTTTATTTCTTCGGGGTTTCTACTTTCATTTGGCTTTCGAATTCCCTGGGTTTTCCCTGAGTGATGGCATCATAAAGTAATTCTCTACTACAACTCATCCAACACAGAAGTGAAAAACAATCACTAACCCGCCGCTCTGATAGCTGACGACCTAAGAGGCTACTCCGCCGTCTAAATTTCTTGTACAACTTCACTACCCCACGATCCTATTCTAAAAAATATTGGATTGTATTAATGTGTAAATAAATGCACTTTCAAAAACCATGCTTCACAGACATTTTATGATAATTTTTGACTGCTTCATTTAAGCCGATAAGTAGTAATTTTTTTACGTCTGAACAACTGTCAAAAAACAGTGATTGAGTCAGGCAAAATTGGACTTAGAGTGAAAAAAAGGAAAAATTGAGATAACTCTACCATAGCTCAGAGGGATTAATTCTGCAGATTTTGGCACAAAGAACTTTAAAAAATTGACTGTACGAGAGTATTTCAAAGTTAGAGAACGATGTTACGCCAACTTGAGAAATACAGAGTTCAAGTTTGCTGCCGCTGTTGCCAGCTTCCGAAGTTATTCATTTCAAATGCTAATAACAACATTCATAATGCAAATTTTAACCCTTTGTTCATGAGAGTAAGTATTAGAAAGCTGTTGGGATCGAAAATTGAAAAATCAACATTGTAAGTCCCATTTAGCTTGACTCTAACACAATTTTTCATCATGTTTATTAACATAGGAAATTAGTATATGCTAGTAATTGTGGGTAGAAATTTCAACTAAGAAATCACTCATTCTTTTTCTTCCAAAATTTTTGGGAAAACTCAAGCGGATTGTAAGTTTGCAAAATGGTAAGCCTACAGAAAAAACTGAGGGGTAGAAAGAATTAAATATAAATGCTGCAGTATTTCCACTGGATTGATTACGCGCAATTGACGAAACCTGCGGATTCTGAAAAAGCAAAAATTCCAGAATCAACATTAAATTCCCTGAGTTTTCCCTATTTTCCCGGTAGTAGAAGCCCTGTTTCTTAAAAAGAGTGATGTTCTATTGAATTTCTGATTCTGTTTATGATGATTTTCCTTGGAGAAAATAGGGACCCGGTACAATTCTTAGATCCTACACCCATATATTAAGCAGACAAAAAAATACTAGGAACAGCAATACTTTGATAGAATTGAAGTTTTACATGAGTTGTAATTCATCAATGCCAAATGATACTTACAAGTGGGAACATAGCAGAGGATCCATCCAGCTCTATGGGCAAAGTGACAGATGTGACAAAAAGTCATGGTTTTACCCTCGCCAAAACGACCATCTGTTAATGTGAGTTAAGAAAATATTGTGCTTTGTGGATTGAAATAATTAAAGAAATAGACACTTTGATATTGCACCTTGAAAAGAAGAAAAGATGGAAGGGTTCCGATGTGATAAACTTGCAGAAATTCACAATGAATTGGCATTAAAACTTAGAATGAAAACTTTTACAAGTTTTGAAATGGTGAAAATCAATTGGACTAGATTTTTCAATTGGGAATTACAATATCTGGCTCGTCTGTAAAAGTACTTGTGTGGATCAGAAAGTTGAAGGTACAAATGTTCTTGCTAAACTGATCTAGAAATTACAGTTCCTAATTGCACAATATAATCCATTCCACATTCTTTATATAGCAAGCTCTGCTTGATTCGGCTTTCAACAACAACAGCAACAACATTATTCAATTCAAGATTTTGCAATTTTCTTCCCCACATAGTGGTCTGCTATGAGGAGACCTGATCACCATTGTGCTTCACTTGGTCAGTTTTAGTTCTAAATGTATGCCACAATTATTCTAGAATTATGAGAGGTGAATGCTATGCAGTTGGTGATAAAGTATTTAGTCAGAAAATAAATGAAAAAATCCAGAGTAAAGCTGCGGTGTTATTGCTTTGGACGGAATAATTTCTCTTAGTTTATCTCTAGTGACATGATTCTTCGGACATAATTCATGTCACAGAGGAAGCTTATTTTCCTCCTGAAAGTAAATCTTGACAAAGTAATAAAATTTTCTACTAGTTTGTACCACTGATGTATAAGGAGCAATATTAGGAAGCTTAAGTTCCTATCTTACTGAATGATAGATACGACTAAAGATTCTGAGAATGAAAAGAGATTGTAGAGAGAGCTTCAAAGGATACAAATTACAAATTTGAGGATTGGCTTTGTGGGGTCCAGCGTCTTTAGTGAGTTGATTATTTCTAATGCTGGTTCCCTTATCATGAAAGCAGATTCGTTGAAAGTCTTGATATTACGTTCAAACTGTGCAGGAAACTCATAGAAGGAAAAAAGTTTCTTATTGTCCTCTATTGAAACAGTGTAGAATTTGCCAATGTCATTTTCTGAGTGGGTAGCCTGAAACAAAATGCGAAGGCGTTAATTCATCGAAAACGAAAAATTTATGGTATCAAATATAATTGAAAATACAATTTGTATACACCTGAGATCAGATCCCTCCGATGAAATCAAAATTTGACCTTTTCAAAGGGACCACTACAAAAAGACTGAACTAGCATAAAGCATTACATTTCCTTTTTAAAATCTTATGTAAGAAACGATTCAAACCACAGGGAGTGCGAGAATCTAATACTGGACAAGATATTGACGTGCAGTTCCTAGTAGTTTTTCAAAGGTCAAAACATAAAATTAAAATTTGGGGAAAAAAGAACACATGCTGAACTTGATGGTCATTACAATATTGCTTTGAAAATTTGTTGTCCAGCAATATATAGACAAGATGTAAGAGAGAGAAAAATGTGATCCAACCAAATTGATGAGCGTTTAAAATAATCCAGCTTGTCCCCTAACATTTTGACTTTAAGTAGCTGAAGTTATCAGTACCTATTATTAGACCTCCCAGAAATGCACCGCAGTAAATCCTTAACCTCTGATAGAACTTAGGTAGATAAAAAAATTAATTATTGAATAAGTAATGGAAGGTATAAATACTTACAGGGTCATTGGTTTCAGCCCTTTTGGCAAATACTTTTCGTTCATTTAAGTTGACAACAGGCTCAACTGCTGAGAAATTGCGAACTACACACTTACTCAGCAATCTGGGTGCTCTCACTGTGAACAGATTTTTATGGAGAAAGGAAAAAAAGAATAAAAAATCTTCATAACATAATTTACAAGAATACAAATGAATTCTAGGATAAGTGATAGCCAAGAGAAGCTGTTTTATTTTTCTAGCCTTCATTCAGCAATCCATGATAGGTTATATTAAAATGGTGAAACTACACCAGACCATGTGTCTCATTCTCAGTGTTTAAAAATCTCCACTCCCACTATATTTCTCAATCAATATCATTCCTTGAAGTTTTCAAGAATTGATGTTAGGTGAGTAGTTTTCCATTTAACAAATGGAGTATGACAGGAAGTCTACAACATCGCTAACCGAGATATATGGTCAGGTACTCAGTTTCATTGACGATTTATTTAAAGTTACTCAGTTACTAAAGCTGTGAAGCAATATCAGGAATAGGAACATGTGTAGACGTACATGTTGGTAAGAGAATGTATTCATAAAAAGCTAAACTACCACAAAATTAAAGAGGTTGAAATTTGCAATTAATACTTCGCATATAACTGAATCATGTATGATTTGTAAAACCAGATACCAGCATGTTGTTGCTGTTGTTTGTTTAGGTTGATTGGCCTAATTCCGCCTTGCGGATAAACATCCACTATAAAACCAAAATAAAAACCTGAGCATATTTGAGGGGAGCTTCATTTTGATGATTTTTGTTATCACCACTTCTTATCTGGATCTGGATAAAAGTGGAGATATCACATTCTCCAGCATAAAAATAGGTTACATGGGAGATAGAAACCCAATCAATAGGTGTGTTAGGTTCTTCGTTCATGCAGGAGTGCACGATCCAGTGGGTCGGTGCTTCGTCATAACAGTCTGATACATTACAGCCTAAAGTTCTGACCTATCAGTTCAATGTTTTCATGATCATAAATTCAAACGAAAATTTGACAGAAGCATGCTTGAAATATAAGACTTAACCTTCGAAGAAAATGAGAGTTCGAAAATACTCACGAAGTTTCACAATCATCTCTATGAAATTGTGACTAGGGTGTGGAAAACCGGATAATGAAAAGAATGAGTTTCGCGATGAATTTTCAAGTCCTCTTCATGCTAGGACGTTAGAAAAATTAAACGCGTGATGAATGACTACCCATCAATATTTTGAGAGAGGAAAAAGAGGAGAATTGAATTTCACTCCGGCACAAACACATTGGACGATGGACGGAACGATCAAAACATAACCTCCAAAAACTTCTGTTGATTGGTGCGCAGCCAGCACAGCAGGCTTCTGGCGGGCTGATGATTCCTTCGTACGTAATTTGAATTTTCGGCGGTTCTTTTGAATTAGCGGGCATGGCTCTGGGTGCCCGTCACCCGAATCTGTGTAATATTATATTAGTGGTTGTAACCACGCTCAACGCTGATTGGTCTTCGCACTGAACGTGCGGTGCGCGGTGGGAAACACAGCTTCGTGCCCCGTGAAAACTCGTGAAATATTCAATGAAATTTCAATTTTTCTCGCCTTCCGGTTATGGAGTACTTTACCAATCGCGTACTTTCCCGCGCTCAACGTTGATTGGCCGTTGCATTTAACCAGCGGCGCGTGGCGGTAAAAATTAATCCATTTCCCTGTACTTTCGAATGCGAGTTGGGTGATCTCTCCTGAAATGAATTGGTTATAGTTTTCATCAACGCAGCGTCGTTGCCTAATGTTCTCTGATATTTTATTTTTTGAGGAGAAAACAAGGCGACACTGAAATTTGAAATTTTGTAAGCATATTCCTCATGATCAGAGTAAATTTACAGGAACTTTAAAGGCGTTGAGCAATTTAGCTCTCTTTTAAAACAATAAAACATACAAGAAAATTAGGTAACGTGAAATTCTGTTAGGCTGGAGCCGGTCAAATTCGACTTATTTACAAAACTTTCAGTCTCAAAATTGCACTGACCTCTCGCTTTTAGAACGGTCTTCCGATAGGGTGTCTTTCATAAAATACGTAACGCTGTAGAGGCGGGGGAGGGGGTGCGAATCTGAGGAGAGCTGTAAGCCATATTATTTTCTTGTTAGATTGTAACATGGAGCACCGGTTGAGAATCGCTGTGTCAAAAAATAGGAACCAGAAAGAACAGACCGCGTCACAGAAGCGTTACAATAGGGAGGAGGGGGGAGGGGTTGTCGAAAAATCAGAAATTTAGCAGTCCGTATTTTATGAGATTTGAAAAAGTAGCGAGGTGGTCATTTTCTTGAAACTATCAATTCATTTGAGACTCACTTTTTCTTGTTTGATGTTCGACAATCTCAGATGGCGACCGGACTGAAGGCGGCGGACATGGAGATGTAGTAGGTGTTGTGGGGGGTGATTGACGGGGCAGCGTAGTAGGCGCTGGCGTCCTGAGCGGCCGGTGGGCTTATGACGGGGGCCGCCTCGGGGATGATGGCCAGCACGAACCCGAAGACCTCGAACATGAGCACGATGAGGATGATGAGCGCAAAAGACATTCCGACCCAAGGGGTAACGCCCTCAAAAAATCGTCAAGTTCGGGCACCCTGGGTAGCTTCTTGATCTCTTCATCTGCGACGCTATCTGAACCTGGAACATTTGAAATGACCTTAATTATGACCGTAGAGAGAGAATAGGGACACCAAAACCTAAAGGGACCCTAAGAATCTATACAGATAGTGGTGGCTTTGAAACGAAGGAGTTAATTGTTACAACTTACAACTAGTACAGAGTTGAGTAGAATCAAATAGCGAGTAGAATAGCGTGAATAGAGTGGGATTGAGTACATGCAGTTATGTAGGGAAGGGTGGGATAAAATAGACTTTGGTAGATTAGTGTAGAGAACAGCCGGAGAGAGTTGAGTAGAGTTGTTATAGTGCAGTAGATCAGAATGTAGGGTGGGATAGAATGAGATAGAATGAAATGGAAAGGATTAGTTACGTCCAAGGCAGGATTTAACAAACGGCAAAAGGTTAGGTGGCCAGCAGATTTTGCAGTTTCGATCCATTTTCCATGAAATTAAATGAAATCTACATTGGTTTGCCACCCAAATTAACCAACTATCACTTGCCACATTTTTTACCGACCTTGCAATGCAAAATAGATGTCAATGTTGAATTTTTTTCTTTTTTCATCCGAGTTTGATGGATATTATTAGTTTAAGACACGAGTGAACGCTTCCATGTGTGGAATTTGAAAGAAGTTCACAATTCGAAGAAAGTCCCAAGTGCAGTCAATCTAGGGCACGAGGTTCGTCATTTTGTGGGGGACCGAGGCAGTTCCGTGCATCTCGTGATAAATCAAGTATAGCTCCTAGAAAAATGTTATTCTTCGTAGTTACACGAAGAGCCAAAGAGGGATATAATAATAAAAAAAGGGAGAGATTTAAAAATAAGTGAGGAGTGCGAAAATAACAAGTGCGCAATTATTTCAGTGGGCACACTGAAGAGTAACTTTCAACGGTAGCAAGTCGCAGATCTTTCGTGGGCTTTTTCCGAGTACAAACCGGTTTTTCCAAAATCCTTGATTCGAGGATATTTCCTCTCGTCATTCATTGCCCTCTCTCTGGTACTCGTAAGTCCCGCCATAAAACACGCGAAACAGCGGCACTCTTCCAGGAAAATGTACGAGCATAGTCATTCAAATCGGCGAGAATGCAACAAAGTCTCACGGAGCTGTAAAATGCGAGCAAATATGTTTTGGCTCGTGCTCGTGATAAATTAAAAGGAACGTATTCAGAACGGGAAAACAAGTTAGCCGCGAAATTTCTTCCTATTGGCAAAACACTCATAGAGACTACTGCCCCCAGCCCAGCGTTGCCGTCTCAGCGGTGAATTCGCTGTTGCGATGAGTTGTATTTGCCTAGTCGGTTGAAATGAAGGCGCATAAAGCTCCCTACCGTTGATCGGTTTTATGTGAGCATTACAGAGCAAGCACTTAATATTTGGGTATCTTTTCCTAGTTTTTACATATTTTAATAGACGTTATTGGCTATTTTTTTTGAAGATTTAAAAACTTTACTCGTTTAAATTCTTTTTCAAATAAAATTTGATTACTTTATGCTCACCCGTGCGCGTGCCGGCACTTAATTACGAAGTGGTAATTTTATATTAATCTAAATTCAAAATATTGACCCTTGGATGCCCAAGCCGAGTCAAACTGGACGTATTTCTGTCAAACGAAATTAAGCGCCAATTTGAGTTCCTTTTGAAAAATTTAGAATGCCGGATAGCGCGTTATCTGTCAAAAAGATACTAAGCGCCATGACAAAACATTGCGCGTATAGGACGGAATGAGCCCGACGCCCGGTTTCGCCCCCAATTCAAGCCCCCCTCTACCTTCCTCCCCCTTTGGCGCTTAGTTCGGTTTGTCAGAAATACGTCCAATTGATCCAAGGTTTGCTAAAACCTGCAGGTTGTATGGGGCCGATATACGAGCCTTGGATACAGGTCTACAAATACATACTGAAAAAAAATCGGACATCACATTGAAAAGCAAAGGAACAATCGTTTGTTAAGTTTGACTTTTCCTCCGAATCTGAGCGACACCTCAGTGGCAGCATAAGGCGGAACATTGCGAGCTCACGCCGCGCGCCATTGCCATCGCGCCTTCAATTTTGCGGATGCAACACGGCCATCCATTAAGTACGAATAGATGTATCTCTGCGCCGTCATCAATGCGCATCCTTTCCCTCGTTCTGTTTCCATATTGTGTTGGTTCCGTTCGTCTTATTTGTAGTGGTTCTTCGCGGGCTACAAGAGCAACTCAGGTGAAGATAAGAAAGACGTGATTGGGATTCGTTTTTTAACTTTTCTCCCGAGTTTGAGCGACACCTCACAAGCAGCATGAGCTTAACATTGCGGGGTTCACGCCTGAAGCCATTGTGCCTTCAATTTTGCTTATGCGACATGGACATCCATCAAGCACAAATCGTTGCATCTCTGTGCTGTCATCACCGCTCGTCGAGGTGACTCTTATTTATGAAAGAGAAGTTTGCGCGAAATATGCTGCGCTGTGTCCAAATCAATAATCAATTTGAAGAAGAAGAAAAAGAGAATAAAAGCATGTTTAGAGGTGCATCCTAAGCGATCTGAAGGGCATACGTTTCAAAATTGGTGGTATGACAAGAGTTGTGTCGTGTCAGGGAAAGTTTTTCGACGGCTACTTCCAGAAGTCTTAAGCCGAGTCATATTGACCCGACTAGCTCCTCTGAGGTAGTAAACAAATAGATGAGGAGAGGGGCGAGAAAGAGCCAATATGTTTACCAAAAAGATGACAGCCAGTCAATGAACTCTAATAGCCAAGTTAGGCAAAGCTGAGGGGAAATGTGGAGGGGGGGATCCCTTCCCTAAACTCCCCCCTCTTTAAGAAGATTCGTCTTTAAATTGGAAATAAATATGGCATTTTAGCCATTGCAAAAATTTGATTTTTTTTTTTTCATTTCCAAAATTTCACGTGGTTATAAAACTGCCGTTGTCCTTTACAATGGTCCGGTTTTTAATCGGAGAGAACTTAATTTTTTTTTAAAAAAAAAAAAAAAAAAAAATTAGCTCGGTTAGAATCAACTTTTGGAAAATTTGTTGGGGTCCCCTGAAAAATTTGGCAGAGAACGGGCTAACGCATGGGCTCGTGAATGAAACTTGTAATTTGTTATTCACTTGCAGGCAACATCGCTGGAAATCATCACTCGTGTGATGAATTACTCAGCTTGTTTTCGAACCACTTTTGCCAAGGCAGGATAAAGGTCACGAGAAAAGAGTAATACCTACTGTATGATTATACACGTCATTTCATAGCTTTTCCTGATCCTACTTGCACCGGAGCTATAAAAATAGGAATAAAGTATTATAAATCCTTCAAAATTTGTTTCTCCCCTTTTGGCATTTTATTCGACTTGTCCTGTTAGACTGAACCCACAGAGTTACGTAAGTCGTCCGGTTGGGAATTCTTTTCCAATAATTCTAGAGAGGTATCTACCTAAAGAATTCGTCCGACGGATGCGAAAATAGCTCACCGTTTTCTGGTACGAATACCGGTTTTCAATATGTTCGGCTGTGTTCGCTGATAATTTATGAGTGTTATTAAAATGGCTGAAAAACATTTTTCAAAATAAAAATATGATTTTCATTTTCAAGCACGTCATTTTTAAAAATTAGAATAATTATACAGTAATAACTGCCTCAAATAGTTTTGGGATGATCAGTTGAAAAATATCTCTGCGTTTATATCAGTGGTGACATGTCCCCTTAACGTACCGGAACATTTTCTGGACATATTTTTCAAAACAGAGTCAAAATTATGTTTTTGGAATTGATACGATTTCTAACACTTCAAACAAATTCACCTAATTCGTAGTGATTTTCGGTCGGAATGCCTTTCAGCTCGCTCAAATGCCGGAAACGATAGAACGGATGCCGTTGGAAGCAGACTGACAGATGAACGTGGCTGATTTTTTGCCCCCAGTGCAACCTCCTCAGTAGTTATGATTTGAACTTAAAAAGTCAAAGCTGCTACTTCCGCCATCCAATCGAGGTGAGCCAGAAGTTGTATCAGTTCCATCGCTGCTCCGCTGACAACTCAATTGACAAACACGCAAGGTCAGTGCCTTGCAGAGCGCTTGATTTAAAGAAATCTGACTGAAACGAAACACTTAGCTATTGCAATTCTGCAATTTTTCGGAAAGTTTAAACTTTAAATTTGGGCGCACAGAAAACAATGACATTTTTGTGAACATTTAGAAAATAATGACGTAAAAAATTACGAAAAAAAACAAACAAATTAAAAAATGGCACATTCTATGAGGCATAGTACGCGAGGAGAGACAATTTTTCACGAGCTATAAACATTTTGAGTCCGCTGCCCGTAATGAGAAATTGTTTTTTTGTGCCCCTTTTCTCCTTATTTACTCTAAAGTATGTGCCTATCTTCACTTTTTCAATAAAATTTTTGGCACTATAATCAGAATTTCAAGCGCTAATAACTGTAAATCCACACTCGCGAAATAAATTGACCGGTATGTCGCAGCAAATTCCCTTCCACTCTAATTTCATTGACTCCACAAGATAGCATGTACTTACACGCAAGGCTCAACATTCATTCTTCATCAAGCGCATCCGAAGAAATGAAGTAATAATTCAACTTTTGAGCAGTCTAAGCTTTGTGAATTCTCATTTTTTTTTAAAAATTCCGCGCATCTCACAAACATTGAATTTAAGTCAACGCTAAAGTTAAAAATATCATTGCGCCGCGAAGTACACATTCAACATTTTTCGTCACCATTTCTCACTACTCGATTTTAATTTCCCTAATTCAAATAATAAAATCTCTGAAAATAAGGATAACTTTTCATACTCTTACTTTATCTACTCTTATTTGGTTCCTCAACTTAGTCGGCCTCCTGTGGTGCAGTATTTGCAGCGCTGGCTCTACAATCAGGAAGTCCCGGGTTCGATTCCCGGCTAGGCGACCCGAGTTTGATGGTCTCAAACAACGGTTGCCTTGGGCTGGTACATGGTAGGGACGGAGGGGGGAGGGGCTCTAACTGGAAGCGCAAGGATTACCACTTGTGTGGTATTTGAAGTAGTAAAAAAAGAAAAAAAAACCTTCATTCACTGGTCTATTTTACGAATGGGTACAACTTCAGATACCTCAAGGAAAGATAACCTAAAATAAGTGCGCGTGCTTGTTGGAACACCGCGTATTTCCGATCTCATTAAAGTGACCATAAGGATGTGCGGTGCCAAAAAAAAGAATGCCAAGGTTGTAACTAACTCATGTTCGGTGATTTTTCCATCGCATAACAAAGAGAAGAACCAGCAAATTACTCATTAAAGTAAAGCATGCATGGAGTTGAAATAATTCATTCCGAGCTTAAATTCGTTCGAAGCCGGAACTTAGCAGAACAACAAGAACCGCCAAGTCCGCGAGACGCCTGAGAAACGTGTTTTAGCGGATTCCGATATGCTGACCTTCGGATGCGTATATTAATTTTCAACCGTGTATGTGCCGTGATGCACAAAATGCTGCTCGGCCGCATCGCTTCACTCACTGTCAGTGAACTATCAAGATCATTAGATCGTTGCTTTCGAAAGCACTTAAGATTAACCGAGAGCACCTATCGAAAAAATGGATTCTGGAGGATGAGTTTCTGATCGGATTGGTCATTTTATGACTCAGAAGCCAACATGGGATCCAAAAAAGATGATGGATGCTGCAACAGATGCTTTGAAATTACTGAGGTGTCGTTATATTTTATTGTACTGAAAAAAAGTATAGCTTGAGGTACACTGATAAGAATATGATGATCAACATCAGGCTCTGGTAGCAAATACTGTAACTCTAATACCGTTAATTACCGTTAAACCGAAAGTATGGTGAATGCTACCGGATTTCTAACTATCCTTACATTAATGCCTATATTGATAGAATTTGTCCTAATTTTTTTCAGCGTATACTTTGCTTCAGGTGTAGTGGAAGCAAAGTTACATCAAAAAAGTTACATTACGTCTTAAAGTTACATCAAATTTGGGTGTTATTCTCCCCCTTTAATCACGAAAAACCTGCGTTTCGCGCTGTTTGCCGTCGGAGTTTTCTTTAAAGATAGTTATTTCGTGCCGAGCTTAGCCTGACGTCAGGCTTATCTTGATCTCTGTACCCTCCCCCATCATCAGGTACATTCCAGGTCCCTCCAGAACCTCTCCTCTATAGGTACCTGACGTCATTCGGTCCCCGTGATGCAATGTATAATTTCATTTGAGAAGTTTTGATGGTCATCGTGATTTAAAAATATGTGGAAGACACTTTTCATTCATAAAAATAGCATAAGAAAAGCACGGTCCCTTTGTCGCTAAAAAGAAGTATTGCGATACTTGCTCTCACTTTCAGTGGGAAACGATCGCACCGCGATGTGTCCGCGAAGGAAATGATCGAATCGATCAGGAGTGGAATTTTTACATTCAAAGGGAATTTCCTCATTTTGAATGCGCAATCATTGTTAACGTGTTCTTTCACACCGTCGGGATTAGACGGGAGAGTTGAGCAGTTCGAATTCTTTATTGAGACACGATGAATCATTCATCTCGGCTCTAAGCAATTCATCGTACCCTGGATGTATACATATTGCCGATACCTGTCAGGTAGATGCCGCAGCGAGTTTTCTGGCATCCATGGAAGAATTTAAAAGTGTCGCCAAAATCAACAGAATAGAGTGGGAAATCCACAAAATAACACCATTCCAGGATCTTGAAGTTTGTGGAATACTACGGCTGTCCCATGGAAAATTTGACGAGGGAAATTATATTGCCATTGCCGAACGTCATTTAATGGTCCCAAATCTTTGGGGAAAATGAAAACATGTTGGAGGCTCTGATCTAGCCGACTGAATGGTGGCAGGAATTGATCAAAATGTTTGTTTTATTGCGTTTAGGTGTTGCATGAAGCTCTTCAAAGTAAATCTCAACAAATCGATTCAAATGTATGTTGACACTATAATTTGGGTTTTATTTCGATATAGCTCAGGGAATTTAAGTACAAAAATGAGGGGCGTCATTTGACCCAAAATCGGTCCCAACTTGGATTCCTGTAAAAATCCAGCATTTTTTTAAGGTGAAAAGTCCATATAAATCGGAGGTAATTGGCTGTAGCCTCAATTTTGAATTGTTATGGACAAGGTCTCTTCTCCTATGGACGATCAAAAGTATATATATACTGTCGCGTTGACCGTAATGACGGTCCTGTAGAAGATTGCTGTATTAAAAAAAAAAAAAAAAAGGTTTAAAAGTCTTGATTCCCTCTCTTTCTCATCCCATATACTCAGCGAATCCAAAACAAAAGAATGAGCCTGGTTGTGCGGGGAACGTTACAGATTTAGAACATTTTACTATGCAGAGAATGTGGCATCATCTTTCCAAAGGCGGGATTTTGGTTCCAGAGCCTTTTTATCATATTTACATTTTTTGAATTCCTCCATTCCAAAACTTCTTACATCATTCTCATTGAATTAGCGGCCAAAACCTAAAATAGACTGCTAATATTTATTTTACACTGATCCATTAATCTCAAAATGCTGCCGCAGATTATTTTAAATCATTCATAAACGATATAGCTCTATTAATCATATCTTACGTAAATATCTCTCTTACGGCGCACTCACTTGGAATATCATAGCTCGTTTTAAGCTCTTTAAACATTTGGGTTTGAATGGTTGTATCTAGGAGCTGTCCATAAGTCACGTCACCGATTTTCCTGCAGGCTTTTAGCCCCTTATTCCCTCCCCCTACATCACCGACAAGTCACTCACCTCCAAAGCCTCGACCACCGTCGTCGGTCGGGGTAACCTCGACCTTCAGCCTGGGTTGGTGACGTAATTTATGGCCGACCCCCAGAATTTTAAAAAAAATTCAGTTAAACTTGATCAAAGCGTAGATATTGTGTGACGTCTGGGATACTGGGTCCCTAGTACCGGACCCGTGAATAATCACTACGAATTCACATGCAACCCTTGTTTCGAAAGAAAAAGTGAAAAATTTACCCTAAAAATTTCGCAAAGGTGAATAGATTTTCAAAAACACGCTGGGGCACTGTAGAACTCTTCTTAAATTTTCCAAGAAGTATACTTCTTGGAAAATTTCTATCTATTTTCAAAATTTTCAGTACAGAGGGATATTTTTAGTAACTGCGATTCATTTTCTTCCGTCGTCAGATGCTAAGAGTCTCCAGTCTGGGCATCCTCGACTTCAATGACTCATGGCTCAACTCCTCTGCCAAAGACAAACGAAGGGGAAGTCCAGGGGGGCCTGGCCCCCTTAGAACTGAAAATAGTATCATATGCCCCCCCCCATAAAAAAATAAACATTTTCCAGATGTTTTAATGCAACAATTCGCAAGTATTTTGTGCTGAAAGTAGAAAAAAAAAATATATTTATTTCGCAGAAATTGATGGAAAAATTCTTTATGGAAGCTTCAAAATGCGTCCGATTAATCATATAAATTCTAAAATTTCTGGAGGGATGCCCTTCGGACCCCGCCCCCCGTCCGTGCTTGGGGCCCGGACCTTAAAACTGGTACCAGGGCTCAAGATGGGATGTGGCGAGCCTGCATGAAGGCTATTTCCATTTAAATCTTCCGTCACATTCATACGGCGCAATGATACAACTATTTGAACTCTCCGGAATGCGTGAGGTATCACGCCGCATTTGACGGCGTTTTCAAATCAGCCAAGTTCCGTTATCGGAATAATCGTTTTGCATAGTTCATATTCTTTTGTTATATACCGTACCACTACCACTCCTTTATTTTTAATCCTCGTAGAAAAACCACCCATTTGCTAAATACAATTCTAGCTGGAGCGCACTTCAGCTTTGCATTCACCATTGCAAAAATGTCAAAGGAAATCGACACGCCCAGCGTGCATGGAGGCTATTTCCATTTAAATCTTCCGTCACATTCTTACGGCGCAATGATACAACTATTTGAACTCTCCGGAACGCGTGAGGTATCACGCCGCATTTGAAGGCGTTTTCAAAACAGCCAAGTTCCGTTATCGGAATGATCGTTTTGCATAGTTCATATTCTTTTGTTTCCATTTCTAACCACTTGTTTAATTATAATCCTCCTATAAAAACCACCCATTTGCTAAATACAATTCTAGCTGAAGCGCACTTAAGCCCATTCATGACTCCAAAATGTTAACAGAAACCGAAAAGGCCAGCGTGCATGAAGGCTATTTCAATTGTAATCTTCCGTTGCATTTCTAAGGCGCAATGATACAACTATTTGAACTCTCCGGAATGCGTGAGGTATCACGCCACATTTGAAGGCGTTTTCAAATCAGCCAAGTTCCGATACCCGGATTATCGTTTTGCATAGTTCATATTCTTTTGTTATATTCCGTACCACTCGTTTATTTTTAATCCTCGTAGAAAAACCACACATTTGCTAAATACAATTCTAGCTGGAGCGCACTTCAGCTATGCATTCACCACTGCAAAAATGTCAAAGAAAATCGAAGAGGCCAGCGTGCATGAAGGCTATTTCCATTTAAATCTTCCGTCTCATTTCTAAGGCGCAATGATACAACTATTTGAACTCTCCGGAATGCGTGAGGTATCACGCATTCCGGAGACATTCCGGAGGAAAAATTTTCCAGATGTTTTGAATGCAACAATTCGCAAGTATTTTGTGCTGAAAGTAGAAAAAAAAACATAATTATTCCGCAGAAATTGATGGAAAAATTCTTTATGGAAGCTTCAAAATGCGTCCGATTAGTCGTATAAATTCTAAAATTTCTCGGGGGATGGATGGGATGTGGCGGGCCTGCACGTGTCTAAACTTAAAGTTGATTTTGGGGGATTTTACCGTTTCTTTAAAAGAGAAAGCTCGCTTTATTAATCGTTAGCTCGTATACGTCGATACGTTGCTAGGAATTCCAGACAAAGTTGCAATCGAGGGTGTCTAATTCTTCCGAACCCAGTCAAAATGCGGAAGATATTTTGCCGAATACGGCCAAATCGGTGTCATTATTCATCCTAGCAGATTTCAATAATTAACAACCTTTAAAGCATGGAACATCACTTGGTCTCACGAAAATAAATAAGCAATTGTAAATTTATAGATGACCTTCGAGTCAATTGAATTATATGGGCGTTTTCTGATCATGTTCTCGTTTTAAGTTAGTTTGCGGTGATTTTATAATCTCTGAAAAAGTTCTGAAATCTATTCTTTCAATATTCTTGCTCTTGGCAGTTGATACTATTCAGATTCCCCTATTTCCATTTTCTCCAAAGGCCAGGGTCCACTCCAGAAGCTTCAATAATTAACATTCTGCTCATTAAAGCATGATATCAAGGATTTTTTTGATGAAAATTCTTTTATTCAGAATAGAATAGCGTACTCTATTCTGCGGAGAATTTGGAGCCAGAGTAGAAAAAAACCAGAAAAATTTGAATTCGAGTTTTAAAATGTACCTTAATGAGTGCCAGTGCAGGATTAAGAGGGGAGGGGGCTCAGCTCAGACAGGTGCATTGGAATACTTAGCTGGAGTTATGCCGAGAGATCTATACCGGTTCAGGTCTTTTTGACCTCGTCAGCAGATCGCATTCAGTGAGTGATCCATGATTTTTAAAATTCAGTATCAATCGGAATTTTTCAAATTCAATTTTTAAATTCATTTTCAAGTTCAATCAGTTTCTTTGGATTTTTACAATACCCATTAGACTTTCATTCTTTAGGTACTGACTTTTGTAACCAAGCCAACATCGATGATGCCAAATTTTGTCTTTACTTTCCGTACTTAGACTCTGGCTATGCTATGATTAGTGCTTTCTTCAGCCCGCTGATTGGCCAGAGGCTCGAGCCAGGTACGTCCAATGAGAGTTTTGTAAGTTGGCAACGCTGATTAGGCTCCATTTATTAGATGCAGTATAATAAATGGATAATTAAGATGACAACTGCCTCTAGA
The DNA here is from genome assembly GCF_918797505.1 of Bemisia tabaci. Lineage (NCBI taxonomy): Eukaryota > Metazoa > Arthropoda > Insecta > Hemiptera > Aleyrodidae > Bemisia > Bemisia tabaci. The sequence goes on along the minus strand of NC_092793.1, from coordinate 46,309,701 downwards.
GTCCACCACCTAGAAATGCCGCATTCCATCATGACAGCACTTTTCAACCACGTGGGATTTTGGGGTGCCTACACTAAAAATTGAAGGTAAACTGATACGACACTAAAGCTATGACCTTTTATCGAGATTGTAAATAAAATAGATAGGTTCTCTCATCTTATAGATTTTGAATATATTACGTGAGTAAAACAAATTTTATTCATATACAGGATACACATTTTTTCTCCAAAAATGGCGGGTCATTGATCCACGATGAAAATGCGCTAATAATGGCATCGATTTTGCCGTATTCGTTGAAATATCTTCCGCATTTTGACTGGGTTAGGAAGATTTAGACATTGAAAGAAGCCCCCGTTCTTTGTCTAATTGCCACTAATAATCCGAAAGTCCTTGAAAATCGGTTTAATTGTTAAAAATCTGAGCATTTTATTTCAACTATATAAAAAGGTAATTTTTCATTTTCATGTTAGGCAAGACAGCCGTAAATGCCTTGAAAGTTTCGCTCATCTATCTCTGGTTGGCTAGAATAGATGAACGAAACTTCCAAAGCATTTACGGCTTTCTTGCCCGACCTGAAAATGAAACATTTTTCATATAGTTGAAATAAATTGCGCAGATTTTTAACCATAAAAACGATTTTTAAGGGTCTTTTGGATGATTGGTGGCAATTTGACAAAGAACGGAGGCTTCTTCCAATAAAATTTTCAGCTCAGAAGCTACCGAGCCCATTTTCTCGATTTGCTTTTATGGCTCTTCGCTATTACGGCAGTGATTTCCGATCGACATGTTTGCAATGCAACAAGGTGGTTTTTCCGGAGGACTCGCTCTTCAAAACGACATGAAAATCCCCCACTCATGCAAAAAGAGCTCGACTCATCGTCGGCCACTCTCCGATGACTAAGGCTCGAAGCTCATCACCGCCTTGTTGCTTTCCGCGACCGACACATCTCTCGCCTCGCTCGCAGCTTTTGCTCGCAGCTTTTACTATCAATCGAGCCGGATCGCGATCTAACTCGATCAAGCTCGATCGAAGGTGGAGGCTGCGCCGCGACGCGCGGTGACCCTGAACTACAAATCCGCGACCGCGGCCGACGGCGGCGACGCGCGTCGCGACGCCGCACAGTGCGACCCTCTGTGCTGCCGTGCTAAGGAAGAACGCCGTATGAACATTCGAGAGTTGCCAAATTTCCCCAAATAAAACATGTGTTTATGAAGAAAGTTGTATGCGTATTTTTCCTCAAAATTTTCCGATATTTTAGATTACATTACGAATAAAATTGTCTGAAACATTCCGAGAAAAATATTCAGAATTTTCCCAGTAAATTCGTTGGTTGTGAAAGGAAATTCGAAAACGCCTGAAGGCTCATACGGCGTTTTTCCTTAGCACGGCAGTGTGGACAAAACTCAAAAATTGACATCTCGACATCTGGATATGTTTTTTGTGTTTGTCATCCCAATGATATTCCTGCCTCACGATAATGCTTCATTTTCAAATTTTTCGCCCAAAACTCATTTTTTGGGTGGAAAGTGGATGGAAAATGGATCAAGAATCACTGGCCCATGAGAAATACACGGGAAATAATACGTCAACTTCAAATGAAAATTTTTCTTTGAAACGCAAAATGCACTGGATTGTTGACATTTCCTTAATCCTCAGCTATACAATTTCAATTCCACCAAAAAGATCTTGCGACTTTCTGCGACTATCAGAGATATTTGTCGTGTAAATAAATTCATGATTTATGTGACCCTGTTGGCAGTCATAGATTTGGCGGGAAAGTCTACCTTTCCCGCCGAAGTCCCATCTTATTTTTGAAACCTTAATTGTACTCCGAGAGACTTTTGAACTCGTCAGATAACACGGCAGAAATTACACAGGAATTGATACCTCAAAAGCCTATATCCATCCAAGAGTTTTGCTTTGTTGATTAGGTCGTTTTGAAGTTTTTTGGACCGCCATCTTGTTTTTGGGATCAATATTCCATGTTCAGGGTATTTTTGGCTTCAAAAATGGATTCTACGGCAAAAATTACTTGATACGTGACATTTCTCCCGTCCAAATCTCTTTTCTTCATCGTTGTTACGAGTCGTGTCCTATTTATCCATTAGGAGGCCGCACTGTGCGGCGAAGCAACCTGTTCGCCTTTACTCGCACGCGCGAAAAACGCCAAGTTCCGGTCGTCCGCCACCACCGCATCGCGCGCCGGACCGTTGAAGTTCGGTCAAGTTGAAGCCGTTGGCTGCGTCAGCGCTGTGCCGGTCGCTTTCGAAACCGTCCCGCGAGAATAGAGTTTTCGACCTGACGTCACGGCGCGTTGCGTCATCCGCTAGATCCAAGTCCGAGATACAGTGTGCGTTTAATTGCCGTGCGATTCTTGGGGGGATCCCGTTGGGCTCGCGAATGGACACATGCACATTTGACATCGGAGGAAGTCAGCGTTACGAGAACACGGGCAGAACTAGGAAAAACCCATAGGCGGATCCAGGAGGGCTTAGGAAGAGTACAGCCACCTAATTCTCAAAAAAGGAGGAAGATAAAGGGAAGAATGTTATACACAGAGAAAAAACTTCGTGCGTGGGACCCGAAGTTGAGGTCATATGGATCTCTGAAGTTTTCGGATCACGTATCTAAAAACTTGAGGTCAACCTGCCGAAGTTCGGGTCACACATCTGAAGTACTCCAGTACATATCGAAGTGCCTCGATGTCTGACCCGCACTTCGGCAGCTCTCAAGTTTTCGGATGCGTGATCAGAAAACTTCAGAGATCCATATGACCTCAACTTCGGTTCCCATGCAGGAAGTTTTTTTCTCCGTGTAGGGACGAAATGGCGGAAAGGAGAAGGAAGGGCGCTTATAGTTGGTACTTCTTATTCATGACTATACTGACTAAAACTGCACATTAGATGCTTAAAATTTAGAAAATATTGTGGGATATGCCCCCTGCGCGGAGAAAAAAAAACCTCGTGCGTGGGATCCGAAGTTTAGGTCATTTGGATCTCTGAAGTTCTTAGATTGTGCATCTGAACACTTTAGATCTAGCTGTCGAGGTTCGGATCACACATCTGAAACTTCAGTTCTTACATCTGAAGTACTTCGGTTTTCACATCCGAAAAACTTCGGTTCTCACATCCGAAAAACTTCGGTTCTCACATCAATGGTTTGGAAGTATGGGATGTATGTATGGGAGTATGGTATAGCAGTATGGAAGAAAAAACAACGTGAACTGGGAATTTTGCTCTGGAAACCAAGATCAGACAATGACGGAGAAAACTGGCGTTGTTTTAAAAATCTGGCGACTGATGTGGAGTAAATTTTCCACTCAAGATGGATGAATAATTGATCAGAAATGAGCAGCGTCCGCGGCTAAAACTAAATCATCGCCCAACCTATAATCATGGGCATCGCTCGAGACCGGTACCACCGCAAAAGCACCGCGCCGCCGCCGTCATTACCCATCCCTGGATGCGGAAGAGCGTCGCTGCGAGATCGATTAACGTCCACACGACTCAATAATATATTCGTAGCAAATTTAATTTTTACGCTCAACGCCATCGTATAAGAACCAACATAAAAAAAAAGGTTTTACGTCTAAGTTAAGATCTATTTAACCCTGAGATGTGAGATGTTGTCTGTCAATGGGAACGTTGCGTTGCCGGCTTGAGACAAGTCGCAAGAAATATCGAAATTCATATAAATATGATCATGACTATCGAGAGGGACTTCAGCCCACAAAACCGCAAAATTTAACTATCGATGCCGGAGCATAGAGGAGTGTTTTATAAACATTTTGGGACTAAAAACGCCAAAAAGTCTGGAATCAGATTGGATTTACGACACTTCAAAGTACGTATAGTGTCGTGAAAAAACTGGTTCAAATTCGAATCTGGGATTAACAGGGGCAGACTCGTTCTCTGGGCTATACTGCCATGCTAAGCAAGAACGCCTTACATCAAGATTTTCCTTCGGTTTTTGGAACTTAACACTTTATAACGTAAAAACTGTTTTACCCATGAACCTCAAATTTTCAAGTTAAGTTTTTGATAGTATTTGCATAAAAATTCTGTATAAACATTGTCCTAAGGTACACAAGTCTTTCTGCTATGATAAATTGTTTAAAAACATGTAAAATGGCGTTTACGGCGTTTTTGCGTTGCACGACAGTATATGGGGCAATTACCTCCCTGAACTCTGATCCATAGATCCCCGCAGAAGCCCTCTCTGTCAAGATTTTGGGGCTGCGTTCGGCTGTTTTTAAAAAATCTCGTTGAACCCTATAGCAGGGCCTCATCGTTTGAGGTTTTCTCTGCCTTTATTAGGAGGGCGGAGACGCCCCTAATTCTCTATTCATGCAGGGCACTGCCCCTTGAGCCTCGAGTCAATCCGCCTCTGATCCTGCGACGAAATCGGTGGATAATGATACAATTTTACACCCTCTATTTGCACAATAATAAACTATCTCAACAAAAATCACTCTGATGAAAATAATTTTTGTGCCTCTGTAGAGTGAAGTCCCTTACCCCATCGACGGCTATAAACACATTCAATCAATTTTGAAAGGCAACTGTATTTTTAGCCTGATTTCATATTAGACCACCTGCAGAATCAACCCTACTCAGGACAATGATTAGCGGTGAAACTGACAACATCAACTCATGGGGCGCATATGCGGCAAAGTTTGAAATAATTAAAGGACATCGGACATGCTTGAAGAATTTATTCGAATTTTTTCAATGGGATGATAATGAAAATCCCCTCTCTCCTCTCAGCCCAAGTGTACTTAGGTTCTTTCGAAAAACCGGATTTTTCTCAAGCACCTGTGTGGTCATATTGACCGCAAAAAGAAATCTACTCAAGAAAATTGACTTGGCATTTTATCAAAAAAGCAAACTTGCCAAGTCATTTTTTTAGAAAATATTCACGTGACTCTTCGGATAAATTGAGTCCGCGCGATTACTTTTGCTGATCAACTTTTTCGAAGTGTCTCTTATTTTGACAAAATTTAAAGAAAAGGTAGGGTGAACAATTTAGACGTCTAGCGTCCTGGAGAGCCAAATTGTTGTGCTGATGTTGAGGGAAAAAATAAAATTTTACACCCCAGCAAACATTAAATTGATGACAGGAGGATAAAATTGATCGGGAAAATATTGCATTAAATAAGCGAACTACATCCTGTCTGGCAACTACCACGTGGCAAAATTATTAAACGCGTAAATATGAAAGACATAATCTTCTGAATGTATTCATAAATTAAAGTATGCACGTTGCAGTAATTCAAAAGCTGTTTTCTCGTGGGCTAAACCCCATGAGCGAGAATTGAGCTGCATCGGGGGATCCTGAAAAATCGCTTGCGTCGATGACATATTGATTTGTTTATGAGCCAGGCGAGGACTCCAAGGGTGAGATTCTGACTCCGTTGCTTTTCAGATTTTTCAGCGAGATATCCGGGGCTCCTTAGGGAGAAACAAGTCGCCAATCAAGAGCATGAACATTGTGCAATTCTCCTCATTACTGTCCACCGTGTACAGGGAAAACCTCAATGCGGAAAGTAATCTAGGTATCGTTCTATTCGCGGGTTTATTCTCATCGTATGGATTTTCTAAAATGCGCTGTGCGATTTTAGAGATGCCTTTATTTTGAGCGATGTTCTTCAGAAGCTGAGTTCTGTTCCATAAAAACGTGCCAAGGTTTCATTCGAAAAATCCATTTCGACGGTGTAAGTCGGCAATCACATCAACTCGGATTTGCGGCGTCGCAGACTTCCTATCATACTTTATTTTTTAAACGGAAAACTTCTCAACGACAATTCTTTAAAACTCTCGTGATTTTTCTTCTCTAGGTGAAGAAAATTCTGCAAAAACTGCAAGAAATGATGTCAATTTGTTCTCCTTTAAAAAAATATTATAGAGGCGGAGATTTTCAGACACCGTCGATTTGCTTAATTGTCCTATTGTAATCTAATGCTGAAATATTTGAGGGTTTCACGCGATAAAAAAGAAGGAAAAAGATTTAAAAATATTTTTCGCCTTTTTTTCAGGCCTCGCAGCTTGATTATTAAAGAACATTGAAGAGTTCAGCGCAATAGTTGAAGTGCTCATCAGCAATTTTAAGTAGGAGAATTATTGTTGTATCGTGTCCGCTCAGAATTCCTGTCAGTTCTCTTATTAATTAAATGGGAGTAAACACCTGATAAATATTAATTAATAATTGAAAAAAGGTCATTCTGATTCTCAAACTTAAAAGAGACACGGCATGATTCGACGCACAGTGCAGTGTATTGAGTCAAGTGGAGAGGTCGAGCATGAAATTTTTGACTAAAACTGCAAATTTTGATGTTAATTTCGTCACACTTTAAATTGAAGGGGTGCATTTTGCAGAGAATTTCACGAGGAAACCATTGGAACCACTTTCAGAACCTCAATATTTTGTATAAACGAAGTCATAAGCTTCTAAAGTTTCCAAATTTTGTCCGACCTCTCCTACTGACTCGATCTAATGTGCGACGTAGCGGGGCCCGGGGCGGGACGCAACATTTTCACCCAGTGTTTCAGCTGACCGATGAGATACGAAACGGTACTATACTGTCATGCTAAGGAAGAACGCCGGATGAACCTCCAGGCTGCCAATTTCTTTGATAAACCAAACTTCCTGATGAACTATGAATTCTTCATCTCAGCAAGAACGCCGGTGAACTCCAGGCGTTGCCAAATTCCTTGATAAAACACAAACTTCCTGATGAACTATGAATATTTTCCTTCCAATTTCTCAGACAATTTTGTTCGCAATTTTACCTAAATTCCCAGAGAATTTCAAGGAAAAATATTCCTAACTTTCCTCAAAAATTAACATTTAATCAAAGAAAATTTGACTCTTGAATGATGTAGATTACTGCGACAAATTTACTCAAAATTTGTCTTCATCGTTTTTATGGTTGGAACCGATTACTATCTAATGCGTCTCGATCTTTTAACATGACCGAAACAAGCTACACCCTAACGGTACAAAACATTAAGGGGATAGATGGACAAGGCGCATGAGCGCAGTTTTTGTAAAAATTGAGATATTCACGACCCTAACTTAAACTAGTTTGAAAGTGTATTCTGTTAAAAATAAGTACAAAAATAAAATCCAACTTTAAAGCATCAAGAAGTGAGTCTAACCAACCATCCTTTCTGCCATGAGGCTCCATGTAATTTTGAAACTTCAAACTCGTATTTCTTGAAATAGCAAAAACTGCACTTATACGCCTTGTCCTCCAAGCCCCTCAATAATTGTAACACTCCCGCATTCAACTATTCCTCCTTACAGGTCGTTGGTGTTGCATGCATGAAAAATGAAGGCGCCTTGGCTATGCCAATGAAGTCTTAAGTGTAGGATACGCTGAGCAAAGTCAATAGGGCAGTTATTCAAAGACCAAGGGACGTAAAATCATGGACCAAGACTCTGAGAAAACTTCTCTCGATTGGGGAGAAAACTCTTACAAGTGCGGACTCAGGAATTACGTTGTACATACATATTTATATTATGAATTCGAATGTTTGCTCTGTATGAATAAGGGTCCAAAAATACACCTGCCCTCTGCGCCTATACCGTCCGTTACAAGTCATTTTTATCCTTTCCGATATGCCTGCCAACTGATACATGATTCCTGTTTTTGAACGCTGATTTATATTCATTTATATTTCTTTGATCCAATCCCGAGAACTCTCTCAATAGACCGGATCTTGGTCGTGATCGTGCCTAGTAGAGCTTGGCATAAAAGCGAATAACAGGTCGGATTATTTGCAACAGTATCACGATGTTATGAGTTATTGACCTCGGAGATACATATTATTTTCAAAGGCTTTGATCGAATAATGAATTATGGCGATCGGAATATTTTTATTTAGTATTAGCAGGACACATTCACAGAGGTCGGAAAAATCTTTTCTGGAAGAGCAGGAGAGCAAACGGATGAGCGTACGATTATGTATTTATCGATGCTTCATGCAAAATAGGTAGAAGATGGTGGAGTTAATAGAACATGGAAAAAAGCTTGCTACTAGGAGCTTTCTCTACTAACGTTGTTATTCTCCGCAAATTGTTAAATAATTTCATTGCACAGAATGAAATAAATTAATAAAATTCTCTTAACTATGTTTTTAATTTTCTTTTTCCATGATGAAAGATGCAAATACAGAAGTCACAAAAGGTCCCTGGCAAAACTAGTGAGCCTTTACAATAACATTTTGGCTTCAATTTGTAATGAGGAACTACTATTTTCACTCATTTTAGAGGAAACCAGGAGACTACGCCCCCAGACCGCTTCGCAATCGAACCCGCTGAAGCGCTTCGTGCCACCGGCGTTATACGTTACGTGTTACTCTCATGCTTAGAGATACTATATTTTAGAGAAAGACATGTGTGTCATTAATTTCCCCACGTAAATAAGCGATTTTATGGACGAGTCAGAAATAGTGGTTCCTTAATACAAAATGAAGTAAATATGACAGCATATCGATGACTGACATTAAGCTGGATAACTCCGATTTGCGACGTCAAAAAATTCTTTGACACTTGATTTTTCAGTACAGAAAACTTCTCAAGAAGTTGGAGCAATAAAGCTGTCTGGTTTACCTTTGACAAAATAAAATAGGAGTGGAAGTTTTTCGAAACGACGAGTGGTTCCCGTTCCCGACTCTAAGCATGTTTATGCTCTGTAACCCCCCTCTCTTCCGATCGCTGGGGGAAATTTTTTACATCTCTTCCTACTTTATCTTCTGAAAAAATAAATGTAAAGACCCTCCAAACATACAGTGATGATTAAGAGCTCCTTATCCATCGAGCTCCTTATCCATCGAGCTCCTAGTTTAAATTCATATTTTTTTCATATCGATAACTGAGGTCGAGAAATGTGTCCCCATTGCGTCGTTCCAAAATTTTCGAGTACTTTTTATTTTTTCAGAAGAAAGCTACCTACATTTATTTTTAAAGTTGCCTAGAAATATTTACGAGTAAGTCGAAAGATTCGCAAAAATTCTAAGAAAAATTGTTGGTTAGTTTCTTTCTTTAAAAAATGAAACATGAGTAGAGATTTCCACTATTACAATCGAAAATACGCATGTTTCGACTTCAGCCATCGACATGTAGGTACATACCTGGATTTAATCTCTGACTATGATCGAGTTAGTTACATTAAATGCCGATTTTCCAAAGACGAGCTCAGTTTCTTTCTTTTTATTTGTATTTTACGAGGATGTAAGGACTTGATGAATTACTTAAAACTATGACATTGCGTGAAAAACTTCGACTTACCTGAAACTGTTTGTATGGGTAATCCAGATAGGTAATCCAGTCTTCAGAATCAAACGAACGCACTCGCTTTTTTTTACTAATTATCAAAAATATTTAGTATTAAGAATCACAATGATGCACGAACACTGTTATTTTTTCACTTATTTCCTATTTCTTTTTTAGATTAAATCAAACAAAGCAAAAAGTGCCTTAACATTTTGCACGGATGAACACTTGACAATTAAAGCTCCGATAGATCATCCAAGGTAACAATGATGCGTGATAAATCAGAGAGTTGGAGAGTAAAGCAAAATAACAACAAAGTTCATTGGTAAATAAGGAAAATGCTATCTACCAACGGACAGATTTACGTGTAGTTTCCGGCGATAATGGCTCTATAACGAGTATCGGAGAATTTTCATTCGTATTGAAACGGCACTGAACTCGCAGGGTGTAATGTGGAAATGAGGACGCGAACACACACAAGAACAAACAAAAAACATGAAAATCGACTCCTCGGGGTCCAAAAAGACAGGAGTCCAGGAAAAGCTTGCTATTTTTGAAAATCCTGACACATGAAACTGCGAATGAACAAGTATTCCCACCCACACAAAAAAAATGGAATGGAATGGAAAACGGCGCGGTATAGTGATAAAGGTAGGGCGTGGGAATGGTCTCAGCGGCGTGATCGCGTGGAAAAGCGCGCGGCGGTATGGGCGGCTGAGAGCGTCGATTGGAAACTGGATAGCATGTGGATTTCCAAGTCAAGAAAAGAGGAAAATACTAAGCGGTTGGGGCTCGGCGCAAGACCGGTATAACCTTTGGAAAAAGTCAGAGGTGTCTGACATTGCGTATAAACATAAACAGGTTAGCAGTGCAACCGATCAGATCCGCGCTGTCGCACCGCTCTTGCACTTGACCTTCAGCCGCGGCTGTCAAATAGTCCGCGAAATTCACGCTGAGAACTTGGACGTATGAATGATTGTTTCGTCTCGTTGCCAAGTATTACACTGCCGATGAGGAAATCTGAGTGTATTCTTAGTAGGAGAAAAAAATAAGGAGAACATAGCCAATTATCAGATTGCACTGCCTGAAAAAAACCACTTCGAACGAAAAGCTCAGTAATTTCTCATACAGCCAGGGCCGTTGTCGCGGACGGGGATGAATTGTCACCCACAAAAGCTGCAAATGTACACCCCCTCCGAATGAGTGAGTGGAGGAAGAATAGAAAATCGTCTATTCTGCGGGTCTGGGGATTTTCACTGGAAAAAAAAAAAAAAACACATCGGATCTAGAGTCCAGACTCTTGAAAACATTGACAAGAAAAAATACTCTTGATTCAATCAGATTTAAGCTTAAATCAAAAGGAAATCCGCTCAAATTAAGAGGCTGGGTTCTTGATTTAAGCTTAAATCTGATTGAATCAGAGTATTTTTTCTTGTCGATGTTTTTAAGAGTCTGGACTCTAGATCCAATGTGTTTTTTTTCCCCAGTGTTCCTTGCATGACCAATGACTAGAATTACAAAATATGGTCCAGTTTTTTTTAAAACATATTTTAGAGATTAAAAATAACCTGCATGAATTAAGATTTAATAGAATGCGACCAATTTTCATACAGATTTTCGTAGTAAACACAAGTCGATGTACTTCATGAATGTTTGAAAAGCTGAGGATTCTGCACGAGATCAAGAGGGCCCAAAGGGCCCAACCTATGAATTTCGAATGTCCAGAGCGATTACAAATACAATTGTATACGCACCGTTTTTGAGAAATGGGGGGGCAAAGTTGCCAAATCGCCATCATTCTGGACAGCATTTTTACAGCAAAAAGACGGGGAAAATGGACGAAAAAGTTACACTATTGATGGGTTTCGGCTGTAAATGTTCTTATTGAGCCCCCGTGCATGTAACTGTGTTCAGTTTCAAAAATTTTGGACGTACAGTGGTCCAAAATGGGGAGAAATCGTGGACAGATAAGGATTCTTTGTCAAACTTTTTAAAAATGGAAGTAAAATTGTTGGTCTCCTGCAGAGATCATGGGGAACAATGTTCTTATCGGTCTTCAATGCATTCAATTGAGTTCAGTTTATCAAATTTTCATCGCACAATGGTCCAAAATGGGAAATCAGTGGACAAATTAAGATCTTCTGCCTAACTTTTTAAAAATGATGCACGACTATTGGTCCTCTGCAGAGATCATGGGAACAATGTTTCCTATCAATGCATTCAATTGGGTTCAGTTTATCAAATTTTCATCGCACAATGGTCCAAAATGGGAAATTAGTGGACAAATTAAGATCTTCTGTTGAAATCTAACCTAACCTAACCTAACCTTTCCTAAATCCTTAGAAAGGATTTATGGTAAAGTATTATTCTAACTACAATTATTCTCTGGACAACTAACTAGGACAAAAACCACCCAGTTAGCCGGATTTTAAGGATCCAAAAGCTAAGTTCCTCCTGAATTACTGTTTCCAGACCTCATTTGTTCAGTTCAAAACAGTGAACATGGATAGCTTTTATTGGCTACTAACTTATTTTGAATTTACCCTTTCGAATCTAGTGAAGAACCTCATAGTTTCATGTTATTTTTCAAAAATTTCAACAGAAGATCTTAATTTGTCCACTAATTTCCCATTTTGGACCATTGTGCGATGAAAATTTGATAAACTGAACCCAATTGAATGCATTGATAGGAAACATTGTTCCCATGATCTCTGCAGAGGACCAATAGTCGTGCATCATTTTTAAAAAGTTAGGCAGAAGATCTTAATTTGTCCACTGATTTCCCATTTTGGACCATTGTGCGATGAAAATTTGATAAACTGAACTCAATTGAATGCATTGAAGACCGATAAGAACATTGTTCCCCATGATCTCTGCAGGAGACCAACAATTTTACTTCCATTTTTAAAAAGTTTGACAAAGAATCCTTATCTGTCCACGATTTCTCCCCATTTTGGACCACTGTACGTCCAAAATTTTTGAAACTGAACACAGTTACATGCACGGGGGCTCAATAAGAACATTTACAGCCGAAACCCATCAATAGTGTAACTTTTTCGTCCATTTTCCCCGTCTTTTTGCTGTAAAAATGCTGTCCAGAATGATGGCGATTTGGCAACTTTGCCCCCCCATTTCTCAAAAACGGTGCGTATACTCAAGCTAAAATTTTTACCAGAGTTTTAGGGTATCATAAGGTATCGTTTGGGCCCGGTTTCAGCTCGATTTATGATGCGAATATTTTATCTCTGGTGTGCGTGGTGAGGTATCGCTCGAAACTGAAGGCGTTTTCAACTGCTAACAACAGTTTGACGTAGTTCACAACTACGCGTGTCTGGCTCAGGGATCAAATAAGCCCGCATCCCTCTTGTCATTTACTGGAAGACTGAAATGAAGATCCGGCTCGAGAAATTTGCAAATAATGCAAACTGTTCCCTTTAAGGATTATTCCAACTGAGTCGGACGCGATAAATTTTATGAATGTTCGAGAAATAGTTCTTACAGCGGTCAAAACAAACATAAGTTGATTTTATTGCAGCAAAATGCAACGTAACAATTTATTCAAATTTTTAAATGAAACAAATTAAAGCTGACAAAGGTATAGGTACCCGACAATCAGACACCGATTAATGTGTGTACAGATGGCCATGAAAATGAAGTGATCCGAAGCTTTAGTGCAAATAAATAAAACGGTAACAAGAGAAGAGGAGAAAATGAAAAATGAAACTTTTGACTTTGCTCTAGAGGAAAAACCACATAGAGAGTTTACGGGGGGGGGGGGGGGGGGATTAATTTTCCCGCGAGTGGCGCGTCAGGTATTTGTACACAAAATTTGACAGAGTATTATTCTAAAATAGCTCTAAAAGTACAATCCGATTAAATACCGCAAATGAAAATGCAAATAGATTTGTGATATTCATTTGAGACGGACTTTTGAAGGTTTTTCGAAGTCTTTCTCGGTCAAATTTTTTGCAAAAATTTCTAACATACTACAATGTAACGTGATTCTCGGAAATTCTTGAGATATGTCTTAAAATCCAGAACCATTGATCGTTTGACTACTGAATTGTCCTCGAAAATACTGAAAACCTCCACAGAATTTAGGAAATTATTGACGAATCCTTTATTATAAGGTAATTCGCTCAATGACGAATGATAATTTCATTTCATTTCCGGCATTTTAAAATGTATCCAAGCAATGTAAAATAACTTCGCCAGTCCAGGTATGAATAATTCAAAATAGTTTTATTCGCGAAAGAGTAGAAGGTATGTGCGTGCAATGCAATGTTTTATGTTTTTTTATTGTACTCAAATTCCAGTCATACACGGAGAAAAAAAACCTCGTGCGTGGGACCCGAAGTTTAGGTCATATGGATCTCTGAAGTTTTCAGATTGAGCATCTGAACACTTTAAATCTAGCTGTCGAGGTTCGGATCACACATCTGAAACTTCAGTTTTTACATCTGAAGTACTTCAGATGTGAGAACCGAAGTTTTTCGGATGTGAGAATTGAAGTCCTTCAGATGTAAGAACTGAAGTTTCAGATGTGTGATCCAAACCTCACCAGCTGGACCTTAAGAGTTCGGATGCTCAATCCGAAAACTTCAGAGATCCATATGACCTAAACTTTGGGTCCCACGCACGAAGTTTTTTTCTCCGTGTAAGCCCAACGCAGACGTATTTTTCACATGGATTTAGAGCATGAAGAAAATATATTCTTCAACTCATGCAAATTTTTCAGTAGAACTTACTATTTGAGAGTGTTAAAATTGCAACGTAACATTCATTCGATGATGCTTTGAAAAGTACATACTTAGTGTATTACTTAGATGATCCATTTGCACTGGAACCTGTATATATTTTTGGAAGTAACTTTCTTGTACTCCTCTTTGTTTTGTTTTTATTTTGAAAACTGCAATGATGTATGCGTGTACCGATCACGATAAAACTTAAATATCGCTACCAATCATTGTAAAACGATATCGATATCGTTGATATCTTTTTACCCATAAAGAACATTTGAGAATACGAAAAAGGGAAAGAGAGAGAGAGAGGGGGAGAGAGAGAGGGGGGTATAGGGGGAACATGAGTGGAAAATTTACGCTCACTAAATACATTTTACTGAACTACAAGTTAATATGACATTATCAATCCTGTATACCTAATAAAGCTTCTTTTGTAATTCAAATGGGCAAGTTTAATTAAATTCTATTTTTGATAAATGGAAACGTCCACGAACGGAGGAAAGTTTCGTGATAGTGCCGTATAACACCTAATAATCTTTTAGTAATTTGTGACCATATTGATAACTTTTTGACACCTACCTACGTCAATTTCTACGGTACATTCCTAATAGTTTCCAAGCTAAATTCGCATTCCTCACTCCGGTAAATATCGTCCGTCTCATCATACGGCCAATTTCGAAACATTACTGAAATATTGGATTACATAAGGTGGAACATACATCAGAAAAGGGGAGATTGAGTCTTTCGATGATGTTCAATATCATGACCCATCAGGCAAACAGCTCGGCTTAAAATAGGTATATGAGAAATTTGATGAGAAAGAAATTACCATGTATACCTGAAGTCAGTTTCAGGCCAAGTTAATTTTCATCTGATGAAGAATTGATGGGGCCAAGTCCTTTCAAGATTCAATACGGCGAGGAACTGTCTAGATTGCTGCTGCCGATTACGAAGTCTGTGGTCATCTGGTAGATATTCTCTTCTAGGAGGAAGTTTTGGCACGTCCCGCTTCTCTTTGCGCGTTTCTAGTTGTCTCGGAAGGATGGCGGGTTGCCCCACCGGGCGAGGCATCCTGCGATTGAAGGGAGCGCTTGATCACTTTCAAGTCTGAAACATATTCCAATGAGCGGTCATCTGTGTAAAATTGGAAAAAACTTAGAAAATGCTTTTGGTTTTACAGGTATATGAAGACGATATCTATGATTCAAATCATCGGATGGAAAGTCTTCCTCCTTCAAAGGCAAGAGCTGCACGTCGTCGTTTTGGTGCTCCAGTTTCTTAGCAATTACGTCAGGAACATTCGTATCATCACCAATTTTACTATTTTGGTCAACTGGTGATCGGAGGAGTCGATGGTGGTCAGACTGAGGAGTCGATCCCCCGAAATGTTGTTTTCTTTTGTACCTTCGTTGCAGTTCTTCTACCTAAAGGTGATCGGATTGGTTTTGAGTAATAAGGGTTGATTGTTAGAGGAGGGATCGTCTCTGAATAGGAAGTAGGTATTGGAGTTGAATTATAATGGGATACGGACACTCCATTAAATGAAAAGTGGGTTCCAAAAACTTCCTTAGTCATCCTTTAGTCACTCTCACAGTGCTCTCTGTGTTTTTGGGGAAGGAAGTATTTTTGTGCCAAGTTTTGTTCGTTTGGTGATGCCTCTGTGACATGTTTGGGACAAAAGGTTGTCTAGAGGCAAAATCACTTTGCCTACGCTCACTTATTGAGGTTGATAATGGAAAATGACTCAAGAGACGTTGGGTATGCGAATTTGTGAAGCTGCGCCAATATGTTTGCTCAAAGGATTGCATTTCTTCCTGATTTAAAGGACGAAGCGTACGTATACGAGTCATGTCTTTAGAATTTGCCGGAAATGTGGTCAATTGTGTGGTCTTAACTGATTTAGGTGAATGCATAGGCAATGAGATGGAATTCTCTACCTTCAAAGAGGGGAGGGAGAAGGTGGAGAAGACTTCCGTATTCTCTTCTTTTGGGTTAGAGGTTGTTGATAAGAAGTCACTAGGATCTCCCTCTTCACGCGTAAGCAGACTTACGATGGTGCGTCTCAGTGCTTCAAGAGGAGAAATTATTGCTTGTCCGATTGACTGTAAGCCACTGCTTAAAAATTCAGTAAATTCAAATGATGGTTCATCGGTATACGAGTCATCGGTTGGCATCTCAGTGGGAATGGTTATTGAGTCGTTTGAAAAACTGATCGAACTACTCTCGTACCTAATGCGACTTTCCTGATTTCCAATTTCTTTTAGGCTAACTTTTTTAATTTCCATTCGCTCGTCTCTTGTCATGTCTTTCCCGTTATTATCTGCAATTGAAGGACTTTCATTCAAAATTTGAAGCATTGTACTATTAATTTCTTTTTCGGGGAAAGTATCATCGTTCTTCGAGATTCGCTGAAGGTTTGATTTAAGCTCAACACTAGAGTTTCTGAACGGATACTGCTCTTCGGAGCGCTTTGTGACTTGAGAGTCTGCCGATTCGATTACGGAGAAATTCCTTTGCAGCATGTTGGGCCTGCTAGTGATTGGTATTATTGTCTGATACTCACCAGTTACAGGGGAGGTGGTTCTAAATTTTGAATCGTCTGATTGGTGTGACCAGGAAGAGCTGTTGGCAGTCTGTTCTGAAAACAGAGCTTTTTCGCTAAAGGGAGAGAGTGTCGTGGCTCTCTGAAAGCTTTTCTTCGAAACAGTTTTAGACGACAAAGGTGGTATTTGCTGTGTGCTATCCTGAGAAACGATGGCCGTCAGTGAGGCCTGACGAGTATATGAAGGGGGTGAGGAATGTCTCATAACAGGGATATTTCTGTTACCGACGGTAGTCTTGGTAGGATATTTTAGCGAAGGACCAGTGCCGATGTATCTTGATTTCAGCTGTGGATCAGGATATGTCTGGGCTTCCTCAGGAATGATCGGTAAGATGCTGTTCTCTGCAGGAGTATTTGGACGCGTAAAAAATGCCCGCTCTGTATAATCGGTGGTATGGATCGGTTCTGAGAATTTAGGCCTCGCACCAGTTTCGAAATACCTTTGTTCTGGAGTACCTTGGCCAAAGGCGTTTGTTGCGAAGGCTTTGCGAGTAGATGATGGAAGTAAGGCAGATTTCATTACCTGAATTTTTCTTTGATCGACGGACATTTTAACAGTATAGCTCGGAAGAAAAATAGTGGAAATTTCTTTTGATTCGGGCTCTGAATGGCGGTTTGAATCGGTTTCAGCAGGAAAAGTTGGTAGGAGATTGTCCTCTCCAGCAGTTTCGTGGGAAATGGATGATGACCTCATTGCATTTTGAATGGGAGCTATTGAACCCGCTTTTTTAGATTTGGCTCGAGGCTGAAAATTGTCTTGCTGTAGAGTTTCCTGATCCAATTTTTCCGTTGATGATATCTCGTGAGTGTATTTGAGGTGCGAGGAAGATTTTCTATGAAGGGTTTCCTTACTTATAGCGAGTTTTGTGGCAGTCTCTTTAAAAGGCGGAATGGTGGAAATACGTCTCGCCCGATGCTCCGGGCTGATGCTTGTTAGGGTTTCTGTAGTTATGGTTGGGGGAAAATCGTCCTCTATAGGGGTGTTAATTGAAGTGAGTGATGCCCTCTCCGCATTTATGAAAGGACGAGTGAAGGTTAAGAATTTAGGCTCGGCATAAGGCACGAAGTAGCTTTGCAGTGTAGTTACCTGCGGAAACATGTCTGGTAGTAAGGATTGACGAGTGTGTAAGGGAAGGAAGGAATGTTTGTTAGTAGGAATTTTTCCGCTTTTGACAGGCATTTTGGTAGTATATTCTAGAGATGGATCAGTGCCAATGGACCTGGGCCTGGGCTCCTGGTTGAGATTTGTCTGGGTCTCCGCAGGAGTGGTCGGAAAGAAGTCACCCTCTACCGTCGTGTTACGAGAGGTGAATGATACCGTCTTTGCAAACGGAATATAGGGAATAGAGGGTACGAATTGAAGCTGAGCTTGCGGTTTGAGGTATCCTTGTTGTACAGTTACCTGATTTAAAATGTCTGTTGCCGAGGCCTGACGAGTGGATGAGAGGAATGAAGAATTTTCAAGGGGGGCCGTCTTGCCTTCAATGGGTATTTTGAAACTATATTTTGTTGGAGGATGAGTCACATTATAACTTAACTTGGGCTCTGGTTGGATGTTTGTGTGAGCATTGGCAGGGATGGTTGGTAGAAAATCGTCTTCAGCACGACTTTTATGTGAGTTGAAAGGTAACCTCTTCGTATTCTGGATAGACGTGGTGAAAGGTACGAATTTCGGCTTGCCTGATGACTCGAGATAGCTTTGATAGGGGGTTTTCTGATCAAAAGTGTCTGTTGATGGGGTTTGTGGCATAAAGGTCGAAAGTGACGGAGACTGCATGAAAGGCACTCTCCGATTCTTGGTCGATGCTACGGCCGCATGCTTTAGTGGAAGGTTGGTGACAATCAATGTAGACTCTTCCTCTGGCTCAAAAGTCGTTTTGACTTCTGCTGGGTGTATTGCATAAAAGTTGTTATTTGCTGTCGGACTGGTTTGCAGAAGGAGTCCCTCTCCTTGAATTCGACTGAAAGGAAGGATAGTCGGAGTGATGGTGGGTTTTAGTCTGGGAACATTTACAGCGGCGCTTGAGGTGAGGTCCAGGGGCAAATTATGCTCATTTTGGATACTACGATTATGGTGGTTACCAAAGCTGTCGATGGTCGGAAGTTTTGCCGTTGCAAATACCAGAATATTCTGTGGAGGCATCGAAATCGAGCTAACCGAAGGAGTTGGGGTAGTTATTTTGCGTGCAACCAGAGAGGAGAATGTAAATCTTGGACTGTCCGTTGTTTCAGGTTCAAGAGCACTGCTGGTTTTTTGTTCCTCATGGACTAATCGCTCTTGTAGAAATATTGACGGAGTAGTTTGGGTGAGACTTTCTACAGGTTTGGAGAATGTCGTAGGCGCTAAAGATGGGAGAGCCGCAGAAAACCCCCGAGAATCTACTGACGACTTGCTCTCGTTACCTGTGGGACGCACTGTTCTAGACACGTTGGGCTCTTCCTTTTGCTGAAATTCCTCTATTCCCGTCGCAGTAGCAGTTAGAGAATCTGTAATCCTTTCTTTCGGAAGACTTGTGGTTGTCATACTCACGTGAGTGGGCAGGAATTGACGCTCTGCATGCGAGATGTTTCCAGTCGAAGATTTCTCAGAAAAAATGTCCACATTTGGAGAGAAAGAGGGAGGAGTAATTTTAGACTTATTAAGGTGAGATGATGTCAGAGAGTAACTGCCTGAAGTTATGAGTGTTAAAGCAGCATCTTCTGTAACACCGTCAGCTTGGCTGGAAATCTTCGTAGACGTTATGTTCTTCCTGTTTTGAGTTTTTGCGATGCTCGTCGAGCTCCCATGAGGTGAGAATTGGTGACTGAGGAGAGGACTCCGTGTAGGAGTTTCAAAAGTAATATACTCCAAAGGGGGTGGCTTAGAAGTGGCAACGGGAAGCTCGGCAGGTTTTTCGGTCTCAATTTTTCTGCGCTTCGCAAATGCTGCAGTTATGTAGGTAGGAAGAGGATTTGTTCCAATGATGCTTGTCTCGGGTTGTCTTGGTTTGAGGAACGTTTGTCCTGTCTCCGAGAGAGGTGTGGAGTGCGTGGATTCCTGTTCAAGGAGGTTAACAGTGTTATTCGCGTCACGCTGCGGGAGCAGCTTTGGCTCTTTCAAATAGTGCTTTCTTGGAGATTTTTCGTCAGACTCTTTTGTCGCTGGAAGTTCTGTAGAACCAAAGATTTGAATGTTTTTAAAAGATATATGAGGTCTACTTGTGGGAGTGCTTGGTACCTCAAAGCTGGTGATGGCTTCATCTGGTTCCTCTTTTACAGTAGGTTCGGATATTCTTCCTGTTGAATCATCGAAAATTGTTTTTGCTTGTGTTTTTTGAGAAAATTTGTTATTAAATGCGTCTACATTGGGTGAGATGGTAGAATTTTGTGTGAAGTCTGTAGCTCCGTTCAACGGCGTGGAAGTCTGGTTTGTTTCTGGATAGTGATATTTCTTGAGGTCGAAGTTACTACCAGATGGAGAGACATTGGTGCTTTTATCTACATCCGGACTAACGCTACTCTTCGAGTCATGCTCTGGGTATAATCTGGGCATGATCGAGAGACTGCGTGTAGGCGATTCTTTACCAAAGTGCATTTTGGTCGAATTATCGGATGCTTGAACGGTTACTATGATTTTTGGATGTGCCTGTGGTTTAATCGTAGAGGAGCTTGTAAAATGAAACTTTTCCATGACCTGCGAGGTGACTCCTGGAGTTGGTTCCTCGAAATCGTGAGTTATTAAAAGTCCATTGGTAGTGGATGTGTGATTGACTGTTTTGTTGTTGAGAAATTGTTTCCTTATCGTTGGCTCAAACCCTAACCTCTCATCTGAGAATGTTGTATGCAAATAAGACGGAATATCTGCAGGGAGTTTCCGTGCGTCCGGTGATAATGTTGTGGTATTTTTGTGGAAATGAGCATTCGTAGTTTCCATACCAGTGTCATCTACCCGCTGGAAGTTCGTGTGTCCCCTATCCGTCGAATCTTCGAAGATTCTATCTCCCGTTTTAGGATGATAAGCATGTGTGAAGTTATCATTCACAGATTCCAGTCTACGTTCCACACCTGCGGAACCTGGGGTTGAGATGTCTTCCTGAGATATTTCTGTAGCTGTTGAGATTGAAGAAGGAATAATTCTGATCATATTTTGCTGAACGGATCTCCCTCGGGAGCTGTCTATAGTTGTGGGTAAAATGTGGACGTTATCTGAAGATCCACTGACTCTATTCATAATCATCCCAAATGATGTGCTACTCCTGTGCTGCGTTTGAGAGGTACTCGTCCTACTTCCTTCCGGGAAATTCCTGCGCTCATCGAGAGGAGTTAGTGTAAAACTTTTCTTGGTAAACAGATCTGTTATTGTGGTCTCAGGTGTATCCGCGGGCACTGAAGCAGGTTTTTCTGCGTGGAATTTTTTGGATACAAGGAATGTCACAGTTCCATCTTTAAGAGGTAGATTCGTGACAATGATTGTTCGGTCAGATTCAGGTTTGAGATTAACCCGCTTCCCATCCAAGGAAGCTGGGAAGTCGGTGGCTTCATTTTTGGGAAAACTGGTGGTGCGTTTAGGAGTAGATCCCGGAGGCTCCTTCCACCCTCCTAAAGAACTTCGCGTCGAAGGCTTTTCAACAAGATTCTCGATGGATGGTAGCTTTGTTGATTTAATAGTTCCAGTGCCCTTTGAGGGTATAATTGTGGGGGACGTCACGTCCAACTCGTCAGTGGACTGTGGGATGTTTTTGAATTTTGAAACGCTGTATGACGTTGGTAGGAGAGTACTGCTGATTACCTGTTTAGAGTAGAATTTCAGCTCGCGGATAGGTGTGTGTGTTGTTGTTTGACCAGAGTCTTGCTCCACGTCTGAAAATGATTGAGGTGGTGAGGTGGGTACTTCCACAGGGAGCTTCCGAGACCCAAAGGATGTCGTTATTCTTTTTGGAAGGAGAGGATTCGTAGTTATCATACTTGGTCTTTCTTTCAGGTGAAAGTTTGCCTCTTCTGCTGCAATAACATCCAAATGAGTATTCCCAATATCTAGCAATTTAATAGTGGTCGCGCTTTTAAGACTAGGTTCCAATTTAGGCATCACATTAAAAGAGCTTGGTGTCTGAGTTCCTTCCGGAGAGATTTGAATGGTTGGAGGTATACGAGGAAAGGAGCTTGGTGTCTGAGTTCCTTCCGTAGAGATTTGAATAGTTGGAGGTATACGAGGAGACGCAATTCCATTTTCATTAATCTTAAATGTTGTTACGGAGAGTCTGCTTACTATAGTAGGCATTGCTTCAGCAGTATCTGTGCCTTCGTTAGCTGTGTTTAAAGTCGTCTGAAAAGAAGAGGTGCCTACGTGTAGAGATTTTGAGACGCTCGTCGTGCCTCTAAGTGGAAGGAGTTTTCTCTTGGCAAGGGTTGTTTCCGTTGATGTTTCAATAGTATATTGATTCGTAGGCAACGGTTTAGGAGTATCTGCCACAAGTTTCTCCGAAGCACGATTCTCTGCTTGGGTTGTTCCATGTTCAATGATTGCCAATGTTGTATGTCGAGACGGAGGATCTGTGACGATGAATTTTGGGTCAGGATCTGATTTAAAGTGCGCTTGTCTCTCTTTAGAGGCACTCGTGATATATGTAGTTCCTAGTTCAGAGAGACTAGTAATAATTTTTGATGTACTGTCTGATTGTTGTCTGCGCTCACTCCATAGTCCTCTTGTCAGAAGCATTGGACTAGAATGCTCTGTGGCTGGAACGTTAGTTGATTCAACAGTTGAAATTCTCGTTGGTAGTATCACAGATCTATTGACAGGAGTAGTTACTACATCAAAAATGATGGTAGAGTTATTAGATGTTTCTTTAACAAACGATCTTGATAAACTCTTTGTTATTGGAGCGTTCTGTGGTTCTGCCCGTTTTGTTTGCAAAGGCGTTTCTGTAGTTTTGTCAACATTGATTTCACTAGGAGATGGTTTCGTAACATTTACAGCCTCCGTTATCAGAGTAGGATATTGATCATTCGTTGATTTCCGGTCTTTGGAAGGCTCATAAATTGAGTCGTCCCATAGAGTACCTTTTCTGGTGGATAATTTCACTGTTATAGCATTGTTCTTGGTTTCGGCTCTTGTTCTTTCTACTAGATTTTCCGTAGGTTTGATGATATCGTATTCAGGGAGAGGTGTTTTTGTAATGTTCACAGCTTGGCTAATTGGAGTGTAAGTTTTTCCAATGATTGAATTCCGGTTTTTTATATGCTCATAAGTCAATCCATCCCGCAGAGTACTTTGCGTGGGGGAGACCTTTTGTAAAATTCTCCAGGACTCAATTTCTTTTTTTAAATCAGGCCACCATGATTCTATACTTGTGTTGTAATTAGGTAACAAGTGCGTTTTATTCATCCACGAGATGACATCTTTAAATCCAATAGATTGTGTTATTGCTGATTTGGTTGAACCCTGAGAAGAAAAATTCCTTTGAGGGGGTACAAATTGTGTTGTAAGTGGCCCTCTGGTGGTGTTAAGTATTAAAGTGAAGTATGATTTTATTTTTGATTTGAAATTAGATTTTAAAGCGAAAGGTGGTGCTGTTGGCTGTATACTACTGACTCGTGTTACAAAAACTCTCGGTGGATCAAAAAAACGTATCGTACTTGGACTAAAAACTTTTGCTTTAAGGCTATCAATTTTTCTTACGAACATAGGGTTGAGAGTAAGAGCCAAGTTCGAGTCAGATCTCCCGAAATAAGGAATCCGTGATGTTATTTCCGGTTGATGATGATTATGGCCTTTAGCTGGAGCTGTAGGAAACAAAAGTGGCTTCAGCAACTCTTTAAAAATATTTTCACCGTATCTTGTGTTAGATATGAATGGCTGATTAGTACTAACTCTTTGATTGATATTAAAAATATTTTTTTGGAAGTCTAGTCGGCTAATTTTTTTATTTGTCATTGAAGAAAAACCTCTAGACGGGAATGCTACCGACCAATCAGGAAATGATGCACCAATGGACTGACGGGGGGAAACGGTACTAGTAAGGTTACTGACCGGAAATAATTTTGGATAAGTTAATGAGCTATACTTTTTTACCTTCCAAGAAAGCAACTGCTCAACTCCTAAGAAAGGTGTCACTACCTGTTTTTCTGAATTTCCTGCAACCCTAGAGGTAGTACTATGCAAATCAACCCGAGGTGTAGAGTTTTGACGAGCTTTTTGAAGACTTGGTTTCTCAAAATTCCATGGAAAAAATTGTCCGGCTCTGAAAGAAGGTTTCAATGGTCGTCGTTGAGGCTTTGTACTAAATATTTGAAGGGATGACGTATTTTCAGTTGTATTACTGAAAATTGTGTTCTTCGCACCGATTTCAGGATGCGATTTTTGGACGATTCGTGGGAGATTTAGTCTGTCCCTGGTAATACCTATGTTTGAGGGCGACATTGATGTTCTAGAGTGTGGTCGCGCATTTTTTTGATGAGCAGACTGAAGCTTGTTGGAAAAAGAAGATGCATGTGGGACCGAAGGACTTGTGACTATTTCATGTGCAGGATGTGCGCATGTGCACGAGGACCCTTTGTTTTCTTTTGAAAAATATGGAGTTATGGATGTTGAATTCTGACGATTAATCCTTGAACCACTAGAAGGACGACGCTTTTTAGTTTTCCAGGAGAAAAATTGTTCAACACCGAGCGGAGGAGCAACTGACCGTCCAATACTAGCCCTTTTGGAGGAGAATCTAGGGAACTCAGTATTTTTAGCTCCGTTTCTATGAGTATCATATGCATCGTGAACAATGCTGGGAATTCTGCTATCATTTACAGGGCTGGGAGTTTTAGAATTCCGAGCCTGTGTATCTTTCGATATGAGTTTGGTGGGAGTCGTTTCTGAACTTATTTTTGGAGTTAATCGGCTTACACTGAAAGGACCTCTCGTTTTGATTTTCCAACGGAAAATATGCTCGCTTCCTGATAAACGACGTGCTGAAGGTCTATGTGCTCTCTTATTTGAGATCAATATTTGTGCACTTCCATTGTTTGGTGCAGTTGATCCAAAAGCATCAAGGCTAGAAGTGTTAAAGGATACTTGTTGCTCGTTTCCAGAGAAATTTCCGTTACCACTACTCCATTGGAGGGTTGAGATGTCTGGATTGATCATTGTTTGTGACGGATATTTTGAACTCGTGCTTGATAGAACGCGGTGGGACTTCGACCCTCTGACATGCTGATTGTTGGTTGTATTTTTACGGCTGTTATTTGCTTTTAATTTCCGATTGCCAAGAGGATTCCTGTCTCTAGTCTTTGTCGGGAAGGAGGCTTTTGACGAGTTGAAGGTGGATGATTGATTAGTGACCACAGGAAAATGATATTTTGGATCACGACTCCCAATATCCTTTAGAGTGCTGTCCAAATAATTTACAGTAGTATGTTTTTCTAAAAACCGCGAGGTTTTTGGCGGAGTTAGAGTATTTTTTGTGGCATGAGGAGATTTTTTACTAATAGTCAAATTGTACTCATCGGCAAATGTAATGAAATGGTCGACTTTGATTGTTGAGGAGCTTGTTCTTTTAGAATAAGGTGAGTAAGTAGCAGTAGAAAAGTCATTTCTATGGTTTAGCCTACGAACATCACGTCTTTTGTTCTGTATGGAGGACATGAATTTTATGGTGGGGTCAACGTTAGAGGAAGTAGTAATTGTTCTCAGTAACATTGATTCTGCAGTTCTTTGCCTAGAGGCATTCGATGGTACAGTGATTGATGTCATGGATGGACGAATGGGTGAATTGGGAATCGCCTCTTGATGTCTATTGAAGTTTAGTGGAAAAGTACTAGACAAATAATGGTTATTAAAACTTGAATTACGTTCAGTGATCTCTCCTAAATCAATGCCTGTATCACTTATATCACTAGAAAAATAATTCTTGGGTACATGAAAAGATGAGGCTGAATTTTTACTTCGATTTGAACTGAAAATAAAATTGGAAATATCAGAAGATTCGGTAAAAATACCTGATGTTGTAATATTATTTTGCTTAAATTGTTTTGGCGGAAGAGAAGATAGATGTGAATTCATACTTGGATCCGTCGTTCGGTCTGGAGAAGATTGCACCGAGGACATACTTCTTTTAGGACGATCCTCAAAGTAAACCCCTTTGCGATGACTGTTTTGTACGACATTTGGCCGTAAATCACTTATCTGTGAATTAAATGTTGAATGTTCTTTGTTTGGATAATCCAACTCATGTGGTTTAACAGTTTGATTTGACTGGAGTGTTTCATGGTTCAGCGGCTCTTTGACGATTGTTCGGTTTGCATACTTTATACAATCTAAATCTAGAGCAAACAAATTTATCGGGAAATTTACGATTCCAACAGTTAGCATAAAACAACTTCTAATTGACATATTTGTGAAATCGTAAGTTATGTTGTGAACATTCACGCAAACCGTTATGACAGGGAACCATGGTATGCAAAGTGGAAACGAGATATTTTGCAAGTAATCTCCTGTGAACAAAATAAAATACGTATTAAAACCAATGAAACAAAGAGGTTCCCAACAAGTAAAAGCGCGAGAAGGCAAGGCAGTCCACACTTATTAACATATTTTGTCATATTTGTGACAAGGGAGGCAATACTGATTTTGACAAAACCGCCTCATTCACTGACAGTTTTCGTGATTTGAAGTCCACATATCTTAATTTATAAATGAGGAGGGCTGTAATTTTCACCATACCTATATCTTTGTACGGTCTGTCGTAATGGTTAGGTTAGGTAAAATAAATTCGGCTAACTTTTCTAGCCTTACGCTTAAGTCTCCAGAAAAGTTCTAACAATGTGCAGTACATGTTCATGCATACAAAATGTCTACTTCTGATCAAAAAATCAAAAATTTATTAGAACTTCTTATGAACGCCCCCATACAACAAAAATGACTTGTCTAACTTATCTAGTCTTGCGCTCCAGTCTCCAAAGCAGTGCTAATAATTTGTGTCACATGTGGATGCACATGTGTGTAACAACAACAAGCGTATACAACAAGCGTGCTTTTGGTAAAGACATTCAAAATTTAGCGTTATATATCTTATGAACGGCCCTTTGTAACAAAAGGTTTGTCTAACTTTTCTAGCGTTGTGTTTAAGTCTCCATAGACGTGCAAACAAGTTTAAGTCTTTGACTTCTTTGGCGAATCGTATTTCTCGCTCTAAAATCAATTTTCTGAGACTAAATACGTGAAAAAGATAGACTCATATGCACGACACAAAATTTTCAACCCCCAAGTGGCTGTATAACTATATCGCCATTGGATTATAACGCACTAATATTAGCACCTCCAATCACAGTCCGTGCGAAGCACGGATTACTTGCTAATTGAGGGGGTTGGAGAACGTGCTGCATAAGTGCAGTTTTTGAAAAATGGAGAGGTTTGTGAGTTCAACTAAAATTAGTTTAAAAGTATATTCTGTGAAAAATTCACAACTAAAATCCAACTTTAGAGCATTAAAAAGTGATTTAAACCTCCTTTCCGCCATAGGGCTTCATGTATATTTGAAACTTTAAACACGTATTTCTTAAAATAGAAAAAACTGCACTTACGTGCTTTGTCCTCCAGGCCCTTCAATTCGTCATTAGCAATCATTTTTTTATGACCCATTGTTTTCAAAGAATAAATATTTTCTTGGTTCATTCATAAGGAGACATTTGCTATTTCCTCATGAGCCTAAACTTAAAAAGTATGAAGTAACAGGGTATAACACTTGATTCTTAAGAGAATCATATCCTTTATGGCAATAATTGAGTCCATTTATCCTCGAATTAAATGGGAGGAGCTGCAAGATGATTATGATAGAGTGAAAAGGACACACTTCACATTTTTTGAGCTCAGACTCTATCGTGAGTGATGACGACCAAAGCCTACCTGGTTTTAAATCAAACCGTTGTGTCATCGAAGCGCGTGTCATCCCAACACTTAGAGTGGTTTCAAACAGCTCCACGTTCTCTTTTAAGGTAGAAATCTCGGTAGATCGATTTTTTGGTGAAAAGTCGATGCAAACTAAAAATTAAAGACCACACAATATTAATTTTACTTTATAAAGGGACAAGTAAACAAGAATCCATAAAATTGCAATTAAGGGGGAGAACTCAACATTTTTGCGATTTTGTAAACACATTTAAAGTTTAAAAATTACAAGACGTCTTTTGGATCACTAAAACTTTAAATTCAGGTTGTGTGGTTGAAATTTGGGAATTAAATATCAATATTTCTAGAGTTCACCTCTAAAGTGGGTCTTGTTCAAAATCAGGAATGTACTTATCATCCTTATTCGTTGGCTTTTTGTGCCCTTTTTATTCCATCAACACTCACCCGGCTCACGAACATCCATAGCTGCCAGCTTGAGAATGGTGCAGCAGCTGTAATGGCCATCCTTTACCTCGCAACTGTCCGTTGAGAAGAGTTCTGCTTTGAGCTGATTGTTGCTTAAAGGGTCGAAGTGCTCATTGACATTGATCCGGCGAAGTGGCTGTTCATTCTTGGCGTTTAAAAACTCCACCACAGGATTATCAATCTCTGTACATCATAAGTTATTAAAATAATTTGAAAAGGAAGAAAAACGGAATAAAAAATCGAATCTGAAGTTGTCACTGGTTCTCCCATCTTAAAATACCCATCGTTTCATCTGCACTGAAAGCAATAGTTACGGGCTACATAGACATACCGTCCGTTCCGGGCTTAGAGGCTGGAAGTTCCGGGTGCTAGAGCAGTACCTTGGATTGCTTCGGGTGCTACGCCCGGAGTTTTCGGCCTCTGAACCTGGAAGAAGGACGGTACGTCTATGTAGCCCGTAACGGCTTCCACAGCCAGAATTTTCTTTTCAGTGTGGTTAATTACTTAAAGGAGGGCAGGTGCGCCAAGGATTTGCACGACAAGGGAGAATATGCATTTTTTATGAACAATAATATGTGAGTTTTTATTAAACACCAATTCAATAAGACGATCGAAAAATTCGGTTAACGAATATTTTGAAAATGTCAATGTCACAGGTCTTCATTTAAAACTGATAATCGATAGAAATCTTCGGTTGACCATAAATCTTCCTCCCAACATTACACTTTTGAGATAAAGAATGAGTTACTCATAACACTGAAACATACTTAACCCTTTTCCTTATACTTTTTTTTCTCATGATAATCGTGATCTTAGTTCAATCATATAGTCGCGAATGCAGTCATGTTGTGAAATCTCTCAAAATAACGTTTTTTTCGGAAACAACGTTCATTTTTTTGAGTCCCGGGCAGTCGTTCCTCGTTTTAGCGTCTCTCGATGTAACGTTTTTCCGGAAACATTGTCCTACTTTTATTTCCACTTGGAAAACGTCACAAGAGTATATACGATTTCAATAATTACCTGAGTGGTTCTTTGACTGATGACCATGGGCACAACTTGCAGCAATCAATAGGATCGATACAAAAAAATCGATACATCGTAGCTCCTTGCGCATTTTTATCTGGAAGAATACAATAAGTGTTTCAGGGCCTAAACACAATAATTAGCCTCTGGAACCGTAGTATAATGCACCATTTTCGCGCAAAATGTTGGCAGGTAGAAACACGTAGGTATTATGTCCTTTTTCTTTTAGAGAAAGCAGCCAAGCCAAGCGCCAAGGCCCCAACAATTTAACGGTTTACTCCCTGAACCGTTTGCTCGATCTTGAGCAAAGATTCCCTCAAAACCTATTCTTCACATAATGAAATTTAAATCAAATTTACCCCTAAAATACACGAAAAATAAAGAAATAGTTGCCCCTACATCATGAATTCCATATCCAAAGTACTTTCCTATAGTCGTAGTCACATAGTTACTTTTATGGTAACAATTATTTCGATCCCGATAATATGAATACCTACATTATTGTCGTCAACACGGAAGCATTGTTACCAGGACTAAAATATTTGTTGCCCAAAAAATTATAAAATATCGCAACTGAGGGAAAATCATTTTAGGATCTATTGAATTCATTATGTGATGGTT
The DNA here is from genome assembly GCF_918797505.1 of Bemisia tabaci. Classification (NCBI taxonomy): domain Eukaryota; kingdom Metazoa; phylum Arthropoda; class Insecta; order Hemiptera; family Aleyrodidae; genus Bemisia; species Bemisia tabaci. Next base: position 46,280,098 of record NC_092793.1, on the reverse strand, counting down.
CTATGATCCCCTGAAGGCAGATTTTACATGGAAAGAATCAACGTAGGTAGACTTCCGTTGACGGATGTCCAATTCTGTGTCTCCGAGACGAAAGAATGTAACTCCCTTTCTTCTCCACAAAATCTCTGCTCAAGTCGATAGACGATAAGTCGCGCAGTTTTTTTTTAAGTTGTATTTTTGCTAAGATAAGTTTGGAAATTTCTTACTAAAAATTTCGCGGATAATTTTTTTCCGCGGATTTTCGCTTGTAATCGCGATTACAAGCAAAAATCTGCAACACGGGCCCAATTGCAATGTCATGTTCTTGTAAAGAATTGAGTTGTTTGAGACAATTTGAAAATCTTAAAATGGAATAACGTGCCTGGCTGAACGTTAAAGCAACGGAATGTGAACGGAATGCAATGCGATGTGACAGCGTCAACACCTCCATCAATAATTGTAACAGCAAACTAAAGCAATTTTATGAGCATTATGAAGAGGGCATTAATAGCTCTCTCATTTTTCAATGTCATTCGGATTTTCTCAGCGACATGCGCACGAGCAACGAGCATGCCTTTTATAATATGTATTTTAACAGCAAATCAAAGGAATGATCAGCTTTGCAAGAATTTTTTGAAAAAGTTCACGACAAAACTTTCAGCTATTTTTAGGGATTGCAACCTTTAATTGCCTCATGAGACATTTTTGACCGTACACCCCTGCGCCCATGAAAAATTTCTGACTACGCCACTGATTGTACTTACGCCTGAAATTAAAGACTGAGTCTATGGAAATGCAAGAGCCGAGATAATCTCTACAACCACCGCAGACAAACTTAACCTACCTTAATCGTCGTGTGTTAAATTATCACATCGTCTTGCACATTCATCCTGAAAAACAACACTGAGAGCACACTGGATAACTGTTTATAGCATGGTATCCTTTTTAACGCCAGTTTGGGGGTTAGACCCGCCCCTTCACGGAGCCGTGGCGATGAGAAGGGCGAATGGCGACAAAACCAGCACCCCTGAATCAGTAGATCACGTTCGGACACAAAACTTACTGTATACTGGTCCTTAATGGGTCTAATGGGAACCGCAGCCGCTAGCGAGCAGATTGCCGGATGGGGCGGTTTTCCGACCGCGATTTTCCACTGTTCGGTGAAGTTCGGAATCCGCGGTCGGCTATAATTCCGAATATTGCTCGCCGCTGACTTTATCACTCTTGATAAAGGGGTCCCCGTCCGAATTCGTCATTTTGGCAGTAGTGTGACTCTCGGCGGCTGCTCCGCGCTTTGTTCTCCCATGTGATTAATTCGAGCTGATTGGTGATCAGAATTCCGCTCGAGTTATTTCATCGTACGGTCAGTGGGGCAGTTTGACCGCATTTTGCAACAGGAAACTGCTATTTCAGTTTCATTTTTTGAAAGAGCATATAGATTGCATTTTTGCGAAAAGGAACCAAGAGCATTCGAATGTCGCTAAGATTGTGCATTTACCTTGCAAATATTAACTGATCATCTGAACAAGTTTTACCTTTACCCCCAATAAACTTAAAATTCAAGAAGAAAGTTAGAGAATTTAAGTAATTTTATTGCAATCATGGAAGTTGCACAATCCGGAGGGTATGGATTCGATCGACATGAATCGATAGAAAAATGAAAACGTGAATCGATCGACACCGATTCGATCGACAGATTGTTAAAAAACCGGTGTCGATTCGATCGACATGAATCGATCGAAAAATGAAAACGTGAATCGATCGACGTGAATCGATCGACACCGATTCGATCGACAAATTATTAAAAAACCGGTGTCGATTCGATCGACAAGAATCGATCGAAAAATGAAAACGTGAATCGATCGACATGAATCGATCGACACCGATTCGATCGACATGAATCGATCGACACCGATTCGATCGACAGTTAATTCAAAAACACCCGGATCGATTCGATCGACATGAATGGATCGAAAAATTAAAACGTGAATCGATCGACGTGAATCGATCGACACCGATTCCATCGACAAAATTCGATCGACTCACGGATTTGTTGATCGATTCACGGGTTTGTCGATCCATTCACGGGTTTGTCGATCCATTCACGGTTGTCGATCGAATCGGTGTCGATCCATTCACGTCGATCGATTCACGTTTTGATTTTTCGATCCATTCATGTCGATCGAATCGATCCGGGTGTTTTTTAATTAACTGTCGATCGAATCGGTGTCGATCGATTCATGTCGATCGATTCACGTTTTCATTTTTCGATCAATTCATGTCGATCGAATCGACACCGGTTTTTTAACAATTTGTCGATCGAATCGGTGTCGATCGATTCATGTCGATCGATTCGCGTTTTCATTTTTCGATCGATTCATGTCGATCGAATCCATACCCTCCGCACAATCCTAGCAACACTGGAATGCTATAGGTTCCTTTTTGCAAAATGCAATCCATATGTGTCATTAATTTCCCTTCACAAATGGGTGCTTTCATAGGGGAGCCAGAAATAACTGTTACTTATTGCAAAATGAAGTTCAGTTTAGAGTTGATAGGTACCTATAATGCTCTGCAAAGAAAGGGCGCAACACGGGGGGTAAAAATAGTTTTTTAGCGTTTAGCATTTAATTGGAAATTCTCACTCTTTGCGTTGAGAACCAGAATATTATGCCAAAATCATAAGAAAAATTGATGGGTTTATGTATGTGCCCAGGCCCGCCACATCCCATCTCGGGCCCTGGTACCAATTTTCTGGCCCGGGCCCCTAGCACAGGGGGGGGGGGGGTCCGGGGGGCCTTCCCCGGGAAATTTTTGAAATTTTAAATCTATTTGGACGCATTATGAAGCTCTTATGATGGAGATTTTCCATCAATTTCTGCAGAATAATTACGCCTTTTTGTTTACTTTCAGCACCAAAAACTTTCGAATTGTTGCATTCAAAACATCTATACATTTTTTTTTTGAGGGGGCAGATGATAATTTTCAATTCTATGGGGAGCCGGGCCCCCCTGGACTCCCCTTTCGTAGGTCTATGGCAAGGGAGTTAAGCCATTGAAGTCGAGGATGCCCAGAAAGGAGCCTCTTAGCATCCGACAACGGAAGAAAATGAAACACAGTTACTAAAAATATCATTCTACAGATACTCAAAATCTTGAAAATCTCTAAAAAAGTAAGAAAAATTTTATAGTGCCCTAGCGTGTTTTTGAAACTTTACTCACCTTTTGCGGAATTTTTAGGGTAATTTTTTCACTTTTCCTTACGAGACAAGGGTTACACATGAATTCGTAGTGGTTTGTCACCTGCGTCACGGGCCCCTCCAGGGCCCGGGCCCCGGTACCAAGGACCCAGTATCCCCCCCCTTGTGGCGGGCCTGTATGTGCCAGCCGCTTTCACAGCCCCCAGGGACATTTTGTGACACTCTCTTACATTGAATTTTATTTAAAGTGGGTTTAAATAAAATTATTAATCATACTCAAGAAGTTTAGCAAACTTTAACAAGTTAAAATCTGGAATTCGTATTGGATCCTTTTGTCACGCAATAACGAGAGTGTGCTGATATTATAAAGTTGCACATATTGCATGATCAGACATCCCCATGCAGGATTATATTCTTCATTAAGGATTTGATAACTTCTAGATGCTGGGAGAGCCAATGAATAGAAATGATATCAATTAGGCCAGAGGAACTTTGTACTAAGGCGCTGAGGACCTAATCTCTAAAAATTCTCAGTGAATGTAGTACAGATACTTCAGGTAACTTCCAAATTCTGGACGAGTTAACATGTAAATACGATATCAACCTAGCTAGAATGGCTCTATACAAATCATTGAGGATCTAATAGCTAAAAATTATCAATGAAAATCAGACATTAAAATATTGAAGGGCAGTTGTAACTCACAGCCGAAGAGAGTATCGGGAGCTCCACACCACACGGAAGAACAATTAAGTTTGTGACCAATCAGTTATCTCCCGATGAATTGTTTCGCTATCAAAACGCAAGCTGATTCACCAGAATCCAACTTGAGAGTTGCGAAAAATCAGCGATGAGGATGGAGACCACACGTCCCTAAGCTGGCTGTATTGTGAAGATGATGCAAGTTTGTCAACCTGATAAAAAGCGTGGCAGTTCACTTGAGCGGTCATAAATAGACTACAATTTGCCATTGGGCCCTACAAATTCTAGCTTAGTTTAGAAACAAAGCATGTACCTTTAGTTTCCTTATGCACATGATTGTTTTTATGGATGGATTAGAAATTGTAGTTCCTAATTGCAAGATGCAATCCAAATGGGAACCAGTGTCTTCATATATACACTGAATTTTCCTCAGGATTCTTAACGAGCCTTTTATCCACGTAGTACTGACGTCAACAAGGAGTATCATCACTACATCCTCACGATTGTATCAATCCGAATCAGAAGGCTACATTCCGTTAAATTGTTCTTGGTTTCTAATATTACTCTATACAACTTTATTGAACTGACATACAATGGTACTAGCCAATTGGCATATAGACGGTGTAAGTCGGCAGTCACATAACTCGTTTGCGGTGTCTGAAAATCTCCGCCTCTATGTTATTTTTTTAAAGGAGAACAAATTGGATTGCATTTTGCAAAAAGGAACCACCAGCATAGCTTTTTTTTTTTTTTTTTTTTTTTTTTTTTTTTTTTTTTTTTTTTTCAGTGTTTCTTTATTAAGTCAATTTTCTTACTAACTAAGACAGAGTTAATTACTACAAAGAGAACAGTATTTATATAAAAGGTAAGATGACAATTAAAGAATAAAATATAGAAGAAAGTACCGGGAAGGCAATAAAGCATGACATCAGTACTAACTTCTAATTCCAAAAGATTGGAAAGATAAGAGAGAGAGCGGTGTAAGATTAAAGAACGTAAAAAAATAACATTAACATTGGAAAAGAAAATAAGAATTAAAACTATCAAGAAGAGTCCATTGCATTGAAAGCTAAGGTCTTAATATTAATAATGTCTTTAACGTATCTCTTAATTCTAATCCAGTTTGTCAAGTTCTTTATAATTATCTGTTGGAAATTTCCTACATTAAATACTACATTCAAATCGGCCTCAATTTCTAGTCTCATTCTTAAAAACCTATCACACTCAAAAAAGGTGTGTTGAGCATCATCTACCACTACTCTAGAGCAAAAAACACAGTTTGGGTTCTGAACTAGTTTGAACCGGAAGAGGTAGTATCTGAAGCTTCCGTGACCTGATAGTAGTTGGGTGAGGAAAAAGTCAGTTTCCATTCTGTTGTCTCTAAGGATCCACTCTTCGAAATCGGGAACCAGCCTTTTAAACCAGGCATCTTCAGAAGGAGGGGAAGAAAGCCAAAGATCGCACCACTGATGTAAGATGTCTTGCTTTATATCGCTGAAGTTTTCTTGTTTCCCATATCTTCTCATCCTCTCCTCCATTGTGAGTTGAATGGGAGGAAAACCCGAAATTGCCTCCAAACACCTTTCCGATACTGTCCTGTAGGCAGAACAGAGCCTCAATTTGATAGGGCGAAGAGTTTTCTGAATAAGCTTGATATTCCTTATTTTCGTGGCGTCGTGGTGCCATACAGGAAGACCGTATAGGAGAGCAGAAAGGACAGACGTGAAAATTAGCTTTTTCTTAAGAAAAGAAGGCCCCTTTGACAAAGGCATTAAACAAGATAGCGATCTGATAATTTTTTCCACTTTTTCACAAGCCAGTTCGATGTGAGAGTCAAAACTAAGGTTTTCTCTAGAGAGCCACACCCCTAAGTATTTCAACAATTCGCTCGATCTAATCCTGACATCATCTACTAAGACAGAGGAAATCTTATAAAGATTACCAAAAATGAGGGCCTCGGATTTCACAGGCTCAAGAGTAAGGTCTTTTTCTCTGAGGACATCGCCAATCTGTTTTGTGACTTCTCCTGAGACTTTCTTCAAGTCCCAGGTATTATTACCTGAGACAATCACTCCCAGGTCGTCCGCAAATGCTGTTTTTAGCTGTTACCAGCATAGCTAAGATTGTGCAACTTCTTTTGTCTTGGAGGAAAAACCCGATTATCCATTAATTTTTTCCATTTTACTCGCTAAAAACTGTGAATTTAAGACAAAAATTACCATCTAAATTTCATAGTTTTTCACAATATCCGCAATTTTATTGCAAAGAATGAAGTTGCACAATCTTAGCATCATTGCAATGCTAGTGGTTCCTTTTTGCAAAATTCAATCCAATTGACATCATTCCTTGAAGTTTATGCAGAATTCTCTTCGCATAGAGAAGAAAAATCACGGCAGTTTTAAAGAATTGCCGTTGATTAGTTGTCCGTTTAAAAAATAAAGCATGATAGGAAGTCTGCGATGTCACAAACCGAGTTATGTGATTGTCGACTTACACCGTCGATATCATTTATTGCCTTACATTTTTCTGCATTGGAAAGAACCATACCTGAGAGCACGAATAGGTGTTTACTCGAACGTCTCTTGTTTACCTCGCTACACCAAACGTGATTAAACCGAAAAGATGTTGTGAATCCATACTGGGATGATATCGTCCATTCGGGGTTTGGAGCCCTTTCACCCAAACCTTTTCCCCCAAAAGTCAAAAGATCCAAAGCCAGTTTCCCCATTGCCCCTTCATCCAAATTCACCGAGAAAATTTTTCCCAAAGAATTTTCACCCAGCATTTTCATCCAAATTTCACCCATGAATGAAAATCCGTATTTATTAGATTATTTGAATTATTAGGCAATTTAGGTGACTCACAATGATTAGGCAATGTTGTGGCCTATTGCTCTCAAGTAATCCAGCTCTGTGATGAAAAACTGATTGATAATGGTTCCACAGAACTGGACTGTACCTCGGAGGTTGCACCCTGTATCGGCGCCGAACGCGCTCTCTTGATCCATTGACGTAAGTTCTGTCAAAATATTTTGCCAATTCTTCCATGCTCTGTGGTAATGTTGGCAACACTGGATGCACAACACTGATAAATTTAAGGATAGTATAAAACAAAGAAAAAGAAAACTGACACTGGGTAATTTTGTTGTATTAAAAGCGCAAATAAAATAACCTACTTAATATCACTCTATGAATTTTGGACTAAATGAAAAAAAAATGCTTGTAGTCATGGAATGGGCGTATGTCTACCTCAGTAATTTCTAGTCAAGTAAATTGTATCAATATACCATAGGATTAAACATCTCACGGGTGAAATTACTTGGGCTTAGTGTCTATGGGTAAAAAAACTTTGGGTGAAAATTCCCGTGGGCAATTGGATTTGGGTGAAAGGGCATGAAATCTCCATTCGGGGTTCGCCTTCATCTTTTCCACATAGGCAACATACATACCTAAGAGTACGAGTGCCTCTTTTAAAAACGTACAGAAATCCCACAGTATGGTTTGATTGAGCCAATAAACGACGATCGAATATTTTATTAGGTATCTTCCACTGAAGTTTGCTTCCAATTCAAGCGCATAGGCGACGAATGTGCCCCACAGCACAAATGTAATGGAATAAAAGTCCATTTGAACACTTCAAATTTATATATTTCCATAAGCTTTGATTGAACTGATAAACGATGTTGTCAACCTATTGGTAATAAATATCGTCTACTTGGGATTCCCCTCCAATTCGCCGCATAGGCAAAAAACATACTGTAGATCGTGAATGAGCGTTGTCTTTAAAAAAAAAAAAAAAAAAAAAAAAAAAAAAAAAAAAAAAAAAAAAACACACACACACACATTCATAGAATTCCATCAGCTTACATTGAACCTTTTAAACGATGCTGTGAACCTATTGGTAGGTATATTTTAGTTGAAGTTCGCCTAAGCCATGAGGTTTTACCTATCATTTTTCCATTCTAATTTTTTTTATTTTCCCTTTTTGCACAATTCAAATGATTTGGTGGTATTTAAAATTGCTCGTACATATTCTTGATCAAAAATAGTGAGGCAAACCCCACGTGAATTTTTAAAAATTCTAACTAATGACTACCTATTTTTCGAGAAATAAAACTCTGTAAAAAATGCATGTATCATCGGGGGCATTGTTTTATTTTTTATTTATTGAAAGACATAGACATAGTAATTTCAGAAAGATTCTACATAACAAGAACGTATGTATGAAGAGATATACACAATGATGAACTGTACGTTCAGTCCTGCAGCATTGGCTACGGAATGTTTATAGCAGTTAGTAAAGAATTTAATTTTTAAAATGTATATTTACACATGCTAAAAAGATGACTTCTTTTCTATATAAGTTTTTCTATTTCTTTCTTATGAGAAGGTATAAGATTAAATAACAATGTTTATCGTTTCATTATTTACTGGTACACATGAAACTTTATCATGCATGGAATTGTAAGGTGCGCTCTTTTTCCTTGATAAAGAAATTAACAAACTGCAAGTCATTAGATGGAAGTTAAAAACTTATAGGATAATTTAATATTTCTCTATTTCTCCCCCTCTTCATTATAGTAATAATGGGAGTTTTCAAGAGGCCTTCACGTAGAATCACGAGAGGAACAATTTTCACGGAATTCAAGTAGGTATGATCCACCAGTTTGACTTTGGGAATAGACCCTCAAAACGATTTGTCATTGGTAAAAAATATGAAGTACAAAAAAATTAGATTTTATGATTTTGACAATCTTAAAATACGTATGGACCTGCCTTATGACGTGAAACTGTGCGATATATTTTCTTATGTATCTTATATTTTTCCTGCGATTGCAAATCATCGCAATTCCCCGTGAGTCACGAGGGCATCTGGGGCCTTTTGTTCTCTTGGAAACGTAGGACGCCTTCAATTCACGACGTACACAACCCGCAATGTGCGGACCCTTTTACCTGTCAACAATTCCGGACCTTGAGCGCTAATCCGGCCTCTGATTTTTAATACGACCCCTAATTTTCATTTAACTTAACGGAGCTCCGTCATTATTACTGAACTTTGACTCTGAACTTCGAGTAATAATAACCCTCATGAACTGAATTCTGGTTTATTCAACCAAAGTTTCCCTCCAAAATATGGTCGATGGTTTATTAGTCAACCCAACCTCACTGTTTTTCAAACCTCATTTACAAAGTTTGCTCCTCTCTCGTCACGACTATTAATTGGACTTTTGCAATTCGGAACTACAATTTCTGGCTCGGTTTAAAAACAACGTATGTACCATTAGTTTCCCTATGGACATAGGAGTTTTTATAAATGATCAGAAATTGTAGTTCCGAATTGTAAAATGTAGTCCAATTCAACTCCTATCCCGGGTGTCTGGTGATCAAAGGCGCGTACTGGGTGACTGTGCCCAGCACGCGCGCCAGGAAACTTTCGAGCCAGGCCCTGATCGTGTTCGCGTACCTATCCCACAAGCCATCGAGTCGACTCTCGAAGTTCACCCTCTGGCCATCCAAGAAGTCCCTCAACCGGAAGCGCATCTCGTCCAGCTGTCTGAACAGCGCGGCCAGGCTATTGTTCAAGGCGGATTGGCCCTGGATCTGTTGGATTGCCGGTATATCATCGTCTCGGGGATCGCCGATCTGTCCCTCTTCCTGCGTTCCACTCATATCATCCCATTGCGACATTTCGAGATCGTCCACCTGACGGATTCTTCGATTCGAGCTCGGAGCAGGGGGAGCTAATCTGTGGTCGGAGATGCGGCGTCGGAGAAGATCCCTCAACCTATTCGGAGGGGAGGTCGGTGGTTGCGGGGGTGGCGTGGGGTGGAGAGCGAGGGTGCGGTGCTCCTCGCCGTGCTGCAGGAGGAGGACTCCGCACTCCATGAGGTTCCGGTTGAACTGCTCGGTGCTGTTGGAGTTCTGGGCGATGGCGCCCCAGGCGTCCATGAGAATCGGGGCCGCCCTGGAGAGGCGCACGAAGTTGAGGATGGTGCGGCGGTCGGAGCGGACGCCGAGGAGGTTCGTGATGCTGTAGGATAGCATCTCGGTGATGGCGCGGGACATGAGCTCGTCCCTCGGGGTTCCGGTACCGAGGGTGTGCAGTTGGTAGACCATGTTCTTGCAGACTTTGTTCGAGCTCGGTTGAAGATTGTTGTTCCTCACTGTCATGCGAATGAAGTTCCTCGTGAGCTCGTGCATGAGCGTTGCCTGGATTGGGTCTATGCACACCTGGAATAAAAGGAAGTGATAGTTACCAAAGTATGGGGAAGTAATGGACCATATTTTGCAATTATGAACTACAATTTCTGGCTCATCGTTGAAAACACGCATGTGCTCATGAAAATAATGATGAATGCGTTGTTTCTAAACTGAGTGAGAAATTGTACATCACGTTTCGTCGCTCCTGTCGTTCCCTTACGAAAGAACGTTTGTAACTACATTTCAATGTTGCCAAATTTCCCCTTCTGAATTACACCTGTAAATTATCTGTGACCAGGAATATATTTGGAATTTCTTGCCCATTCGACATGTTCCATAATTTTTTTTTTTTGACCCCATACGAAAAGCAGACAAATTTTGGACACAAATTTCAAAGTATGTAAGAAATTGTCTTTTTTTGCTGTATACGGGCTTCGTTGTAGGACAGTTCCTTTGAGAGGGTTTTACATAATCAAATACCTTGCCGAGGGTGGTGTTCCGGTGCGAGTTGCGGGAGGTTGCTGTTCGTTCGTACAGGAGACACAAAACTTGGTCCACGTACTGGAGGGGGTGGTAGAACACCGGATGGCATCCGAGTTCGAATTTCGGGAACGGGTAGCCGTCCATATCCAATAGGCTGATCCTCCCGTCGGCGCAAACTCCCTCTTGGCGGCGCTCTCTGAAACCGGTCAGATTCAGGTCCAGGTCGAAAAGTTCCAGGACGAAGGAGTCCGCGGCTAGCAGGCTCGACTCGGCTGCTAGATTCACAGTTTTCCTCACCGTCCACTTGTTCGTGTTTATCATGAAGTTAATGTTCCAGCACAAGGACGACGCCGGTATTGGAGCGTAACAGAGAGGTATCGTTACACGGTAACTTTCTGAAAGACCAAAGGGTAAAAATACTATTGAGGAGACTCCGATAAAATTAAATTTTAAAGGTCGTAAGCAGAGCCGTTCTTTAGATATACGGTGCTTTTACAGGGAAAGTTCGACTCCTGAACGATCCAATTGTGATTAAAAATTGTATTCCACTGAAATGAAAGAACAAGTACAAGGTTTTTCATGAGTGATCTTAAAATACCTACTGGTAAACTGATTTCGAAAATTTACACTGTGACTAAGGGTGATTTAAAAGGACCTTTCAAACAGCATCACAAAGAGGAAGATTTTGACCAAATTAAACAGTGTAGCTTTATAAATACATCCTCACATCAGATGGCAATGATTTATCCCCGTAGAAGATTCAAAATACAAGAGAAAAAATCCAAGATTTCAATACATTTTAAGGTTGGCGTAAACCTACTTTAAAACTTGGTAAACTCTCAATATTTTCTCTTTTGCACATTAATGGGCCTATTGCATGCAAGAGATACAGCCGCGCAAATAGACTTTTTAGAGGTTAAATGACACGAAAATTACAATGGTCACATTAAAAAAGTCTGAAATACACTCCTTACTGCGCAATTTGCGTTGTTAGGAACGCGCTTTTTCAAATTTCCCGCGTCTGGGGGCAGTTTTCGAATCACCGGAAACGAGCAAATGGCGGGCTCGGTGATTTCCGGAAGATGCCGAGTCGTTGTTGTTGTTGTTATTTTTTCCTTCAGTTTGTTTACAAACCCAACGTGATCTCTTATAGTGGTCCATATACGTTTATGCGGTAACCAAATCGATCAACTTTTAAATATCCAACGCAATCCTTCTACATTTCATTTCACGATATCACGAGCTCCGATTTTTAGGTTACCTATGTCGTCAGTTTTAGTTGACCGGAAATAGCCGCGAATTGCCGTTAATTGTTTCCGTTAGAAAACTGCCCCCAGACGCGGGAAATTTGAAAAAGCGCGTTCCTAATAACGCAAATTGCGCAGTAAGGAGTGTATTTCAGACTTTTTTAATGTGACCATCGTAATTTTCGTGTCATTTAACCTCTAAATAGTCTATTTGCACGGCTGTATCTCTTGCATGCAACAGGCCCATTGTACTGACAAATCATTTGAATCCGTTGCATGGAATTATTTAAAAAACACGCGAACTTTAAGAAAAACATGAATGTTATCCCTTAATGATGCCAAATGAAATTCCTCCTCGTAACTCCCTCAGTCACTTTGTAAATCATATGGGCGCCCTCTGAGGGGAAAATTGGAAGAAGAACGACTATGAATGAGATTATCTCCAGGTGGTTGGAAAATATGGAGTATTAGTAAGACATCTTAAAAAGAAAAATCATCACTATCCACATTAAAAGAAGCCTCAACAATCTACCTCTAGAGAGATGGAACTCACCAGTTGCGGTGTAATACTGAACGAATCCTCTGAGTGCTTCCCTGTTGAAAATACCGGTGCGGTTGTTGCCAAAAAGATTCATGTAAGTGTTAAAAATCCATGCGACTACCTCCCCAGGGTTGGAGAGGAATTTTTCAAAAGATTCTTGTTGTTGATTGAGAAAAAGTCTCCATGCAATCCGTAAAAGCGTCTCGACCCCCGTCATATTCGCTCCATTTGCTTGCAACATTGAATCAAAAATATTCTCCAAGGAGAGGTTCCGTATGCGAAACCATTGTCTGCTCCAAAGATAACAATAATACAAATTTTATTACGAATTTTTTTCGGGATATTTATCAGTGGCGTGGCGTGAATTGCGATATATCGATTGTCATGCCATATAAACCTATGGAAAAGGATCGGTAAACAGGGTGTTCGCAGCGAACACCTTAATAATCGATTCTTTACTATAGGTTTAATTGGCATAACAATCGATGTATCGCAATTCACGCCACGCCACTGATATTTAATAATTATTATTCTCATGTAGCAGAGAGTATTTGTCTCCATGACTCCTTGTTAAAGTGATCTTATCTGGTATCGTCCTATGACGGAATTTGGCCAGGCAGACAAGTGTTACCGTCAATAATTAGTTTTCGTCAAGTGCATTCGTCGTGAAAATTTAACGCCAATTTTCCGCGAGGAGCGGTTTTCGCTGTTAGAAGGTTCTGTCACAACAAGGTTCAAAGGTGGATCCAGCAGGTCGGCAACGATTCTTGATGGAGCACCTCGTCCATCCAAAAATCAATTTATTTCCAAAGGTTTAAATGCAGAGAAAACGGTGCTGCCAACTTGCTTGATCCGACACTGGCTGGGTGACTCTCATTCCATCGAGTTCGCTTCCATTAGCATGATGGCAATATGAGTGGCTTGGGAACTCGAATAGTAATTTCTAATTTTGTCGTCTTTCGGTGATACAACAGACAGCACCTTTAATTAGTCGAGTTAAGAGAGAAACCAAACACGCAATTTGACCTGGAGCGGAGCGGCGCAGAGGGCAATGATGACGAGGACTGAGATGAAAAGGAGAAGCCCTCGGCGCGGCGGTCGGCATGAAACGCATAGCGCCTACAAGACTGCACGAATACTTCACGCACTACGTCAAACACACTGCGGTCAGCAGGAGTCGGCTTGAGACGCATTGCGCCTAAAGACTGCTTGAATACTTGACGCATTTCGTCAAACAGTGCGGTCAGCAGCCCAGCAGCGGTCGGCGTGAAACACATAGCGCCTACAAGACTGCATAAATACTTCACGCATTGCGCCGAACACAAGGCGGTCGGCGTGGTGGCGGAAGTTGCAAGTATTAAACCACATTTATGTTTGTTCTTAGGTTATGTTACTTCTTATGATAGTTCTCCTTCTTGGCCTTGATCCCTGAAAATTTGAAAGCCTGGAGCATGAATGCGTACTAACCCTGACCCGATGCTCACTGAAGGTTGCAAAATCCTAAAATGGATTAAAAACCTCAAATAACTGAAAAAAGAAGATAGAAAAAAAGTTCTTTAACTATGCTTACCCACTGACATAATCAAAATCCTGGTCATCGAGTTGGAAGACGTAGTCGAGGGACTCGTTGACGATGTCGTTGAGCGTGTGGTTGAGGGCGGCGCTGACGGCTTGCCTCAAGTCCTGGAGCCGTTTCTCGATCCTGCGTCGGTCGTTGGCCGGGTCCAGGGACTCCTCGAGGGAGCGGTTGAGCGCCCGGCGGAGGAGACCCTCGACGGGGCGCCCGAGGAAGTAGCTGAAAGGGACGTCTCCGAGCTCCCCGATCGGCCGCCGCGAGACCTCCGCCCAGGCCGGGTTCTCGCTCGCGTTGAACAGGGAGTTCACCTCGCGATTGTAGCGGCTCATCAGGGAGCGCTGCAAGTCGCCTACCTCCAACCTGGCCCGCACGAACTTGGAAGCCGTGTCCGCGGGGATGTCCTCGCAGGCTGCCGAAAAAGTGTTTCTTGAAATTCAGTACAGTAGAGTCTCGATTATCCGCGATAATTGGGACCGGAGATATCGCGGATAATCGAAAATCGCGAATTGGAAGCCGTGTCCGCGGGGATGTCCTCGCAGGCTGCCGAAAAAGAGTTTCTTGAAATTCAGTACAGTAGAGTCTCGATTATCCGCGATAATTGGGACCGGAGATATCGCGGATAATCGAAAATCGCGGATAATCCGAATCTACGCAAGACTGCTGGAAAAAGTCATCGGAAAGACTGTATTTTAAAGGAATCAGTGAAGACACTTACCATGCATTAGAAAAGAATATAATCATCAACTAAGAATCAGGTTTTCCCCAAGAGTTGAAAGTGCTCCGACCCTTTTCTACCTTCGTTTTTAACACTCAGGTAATAATGGAGGCCTGCACGTGCGCGTATAAATGGAAATATGGTTTTCCAAAGAAGAGAGGAATGACCCCGAATTTCTCCGTTCGGTCCCGGTCGCTTTGAAAAGAAATAGAAAAATTAAGAAAAAAAAGTTCGCTCCACAGACCGCGGATAATCGAGACTTTACTGTAGTACAAAAACAGCTAACGGCATACAGTGGATCGAGCCAACAGGAGAGGTCGGATACAATTCGGAAAGTTTAAAAGCTTATAATTCCGTTCATACAAAACTTTACATACAAGTTTTAGAAGAGGTTCCATTGGTTTTTTCGTGAAATATACCTCTGGAAACACCCCTTAAACTTTAAAATCTCTCACATAAAAAACATCTAGATGCAGTTTTAGTCCAAAAAGCATGTCCGACCTCTTTGACTCGATCTACTGTGCGGCAATGGAGTGTACTGGTACTGTAAGGGTGATGCAAATAAAAGCAAACGTAGATTCGTTCTCAGCTTACGTGTCGTAATTCTTTGTCGTCTCTATTTTCAATTGAAGTCGTTAATCGTCATTGATTATATTCAAATTTGTATGCTTATCCTGCATTAGTTCTGCCAATTCATTGATACTTACCGTAATATCTTCTATCTTCATCAGTGTTGATATCAGTTTCACAGCATTTCAAAGATTTACTTAGATCTGCCCTTTGACATGTTCCCCATCTGAAGAAATTCAACTCGATGTTAAAGTCATCACCAACAACACTCCGGTCCAAATACAGAGAAGCATTTTTGCTTACAGATTCTTCGACGGATACATCATCACTTCCATCTGCAAGCAAACCGACTCTTGATTAACAAACTTTAGTTTTATAAGCCGATGGGTCTATTTTTCATGACTTCATATTCCTCGTTCACTGCTTGACATGCAAAACTGAAGTTTCCTTGTTTTACAATTTTATGTAATAATTAAGGTACTCTAATACGCTACACCACAGATGTAGGTTTCAAAATCTGCCCGAAGCTGACAGGATGTTCGTTTGGTTAATGAAATTAGACCTTTACCTACTACCTGGCCGATGTTTTTAAGAGGACCTAATACTTTAATATGGGAAGTCCTATTGATATTAAATTTGTGGGGGCTTTTGATTATTGCTTGTGCAGTGATTGTCTGTGCAGCGATTACTTGTACATGAGCGTAGCTAGTGAAATTGGGAGAGGGGCAAGGACTCATTTATCGTTCATCGCTAACTGATTTTGAGCAACTAAAGACGATCACAAATTTTCTAGGGGAACGGGGGAAGTGCAAGAGCTTTCTGTGGGGATCAGGTCCTCCCCTAGATAGTGCATGTGCTTGAAATTTTTTATAGTAGGGATTAAATCATTTAGTCACCGAACGCAACTGAGGAAATATTATAATACATATTTAAGATTGAGTAAAGATTTAGACAGTTTTTAGTGATGAGGTTTTTTTTTTTTTTTTTTTTTTTTTTTTTGTAATTTTAGAAGTCCTTAAAGATGACCTGAAGTTGGAACACAATTATTTACTTGGAACTTCATTTAGAAGAATTAAGACCCCTCTGAGTGACCTGAATATCTCGCATCATCGAGTTTCTTCCAAGACTGAGCAGAACAGAACCAAGGAATGATCGATAGCCATATTGCAAGCAGCACTACTCTTCCACTAGTTTTCGAAGTGCTATGCCATATGCGCTCCATATCCTAGAAAAACAATTAAAACATCATTTTGGAAGAAGCTGAACGTCTAATTAAATATTCAAAATTCGTTTCAATTTTGCACAGATACTTGTAGCTCATAAGAATATCCGTCCGAAAAATCAAAATAATTTTGTTTTTTTATAACTATGGAGGAAAACAAAAAGACTAAACGGAAAGAAGAGAAAAAACATGCTCAAAAGCATTTTGAGTAAATAT
The DNA here is from genome assembly GCF_918797505.1 of Bemisia tabaci. Lineage (NCBI taxonomy): Eukaryota > Metazoa > Arthropoda > Insecta > Hemiptera > Aleyrodidae > Bemisia > Bemisia tabaci. Next base: position 46,263,450 of record NC_092793.1, on the reverse strand, counting down.
GGCATGTTCAAGATGGGTGCAACGGTGTTCGACACTGAAAACTTATGGCCAGCTTGTTTTCTTCACTGCTTGAAAAGCTTGATCTTTCTAACAATTGAGAGACTTTAACGCTAGGCTAAGAAAGCGCCCGGGAAATCTTACTATCATTCATTTCGGAAAGAGGGGGATTTTTTATAAACTTTTAAACATTTCCTATTTAATTCTTGAAAGTTTACCCTCTTGTCCCTTTCCTGAATAAACTGCTGCTGATTATACGCTGTAATTCAGTGGACAATGAAGAGGAGTTCCATTTCATGGTCTTGGCGGAATCATAAATAAAAATGTTTATAATTTGTTATCGTCAAAGTTTTTCTTTTTCTTGTTTCTCTTAATTCGTATTAGCCGAAGCTTGTGTTTTAAAATAAGTCAACTGAGCAGCTGCTTATTAATATTTGAAAGTTAATGTGCCTTTGGATGAACGTTTTTCAAGGGTTTAAAGGATTGATTTTCTGATCTGATCAGGCGTAGGTATTCATGCAAGCAAACGGACTGAGAAGTTCTTGAATGGTACTACCACAACCTAGTTTCAGGTGTGACTTAAGCTAGAGTACTTCCACTAGCTCAGTTGTTTTACATATAGTTGGAGACAATAAAAGCCGCGTGCTGGAAACAAAAGGTGGATAGCGGATCTAAGTCATCAACCATTGAAAGGAACTCAATCATATGACTGGTGAGAACAAAAAGATGCAAGTCAAAGAGGATCCGTTGGAAAGCGCACAGAAGGGCAATGATGCCACTTTGAAATGTCATCCTGCTGTATATTCCTTCCCCAAATACAACGTCATGTATTCCAAAGGGTGTTCCTAATGAATCATTACGGTCATCTAAAAGGCTAAATTTCCAATTTAAAACTGCAACTAAAGCATTCAGATACAATTCAATAAAACGTGAAGTATATTATTTAGTGGTAATTTTAATGCTTCAATTAGGATATATTGCCTGATACGACAACTAAGCGAAAAAGGCCACGGGTGTTTGGAACTGGTCCAATCGGGCATTAGGATGAGGCCCAAGCGACAGAGGTCGACGCGCCGCAGATCAAAACTTTACTTTTGTAGGTTAGGGTCTCGGTCCTGCAATTAAAATCAAATCTTGATTTCATCTTCGCAGACGTCGTGCAACAGACTCGGGAATTTTGTGGATTTTAGTCGTCGTGGCCGGAAATTGCGGAAGAGCGGGTATCCACAATTCGAAGAACAGTGTGCGTGATTATCAGACCCTAATTTTAAGTCATCCTCCGCCAAAATTCATATAAGTTTATTTTATTTAAGTTCTTTCGGGTGAATGATCGAGATAAACGCTGTGCCGCGCCGCGAAGTCGGGATGAAAATGAAATTGAGCGCCCGGAATTTATGTTTTTCGTGTGACTCTGTGAGATGATTCGGAAAAAAACCATTATTTTTTTTCGAGTGATAATTATGTGATAACGCCACCCACCACGAAGCGCATGGAAACAATGTAGTGCCTGTATTTTTGGATACAACTGTTCCCGAATCTGTAGCGAACCTATTCATCGAATGAAATATTTATTCTCATAAATTCCGCAGATGCTTTGTGTCACTTGAACTTTAAAAGTGGGCCAATTATAGAGTGGCAAAATAGATAATTATTCAACGAGCAAGCCATCAATATCGTCCTGAATGACAATCTTAATCAGTGCATCTATTAATTGTCCTCGAATTTTCAGAAAATATTACTCTCCGCGAGTCACAAGTAATAAAGGTAAGATCATATGAATGAAGTCCCGTTAGACATCGAAAGTTTTTAGTGATAGCATACGACGTGTACGTCGGATTGAATAGTAGATGGATTTATTCAAATGAAAGTTAATGAAAGAATTATCAGAGAGGGCACGGGACATTTATTTTTTCACGATTCGCGAGTTAATGGAATTCTCACTCAGACATTGAATTTCAATAATTACGGACTCATAAGCAACAAGAGGCTCGGATACTCGGATTGTTCAATCTATAATAATTTACAAGTTAATCAGTTAAAAAAACACAGTTAAAAACAATTTAATCTCGTAGAACCCCGGATTTGCAATAATAAACGAACAGGCGACTCATTTTTTTCTCCTCGTTTCTCCTGTTTAATTTTTCATTTGCCCGGTGAAAATGAACATGTAAAATATTTTGAAATCTCTCGTTCTTTTTTTTTCTTTATTCAATTTATGTCTAATATAATTTTGTGTTAAACTAATAATACTAAAAAAATCCTTGACAATGAAAAGTGCGAGCGTCACGACAAAAGTTGCCTCGATGGTCTGTTTTATCTCCATACTGGTGCCGGTGAACTTCGCGTCGGACTTCGCGAACGTGACCCTGGAGGCCGACGCCCCAGGGACGGGCCGGGATCCGGGTCTCTTCGACCTGTTCCCCAACTTCCCGCGTCCCTTCAAAATAATCGCCAAGCCGACACCGGGCCCGAACAAGACGCAGACGATCCCCAAACCCCAGAAGGGCGCTAACAGGACGCAGAGCCCTCAGAAGCAAACTCCTTCGACGGGGAGCGTGGAGATCCCTGCGAATCTGACCCTGCCGCTTCCCGTCTCCCTCGGAGGGACGACTCAAGCGGCGCCGGTGAGTGTGGTCAGCGAGGCCGTCCCTGCGAGCACGGAGGCTCCGTGGTTGGGGCAGATCAAGTACCCGTGCTCGTGCGACGGAGGGACCTGCGGGTGTTGCACGGGACGCATCCTCCAGAACTTCAACATCAACTTCCAGCAAAGGGGCTGCGTCAACGTCACGTACTTCAACGAGGACTTCGAGTTTCACGTCCGGATGATCTGGAACGATCGCGTTTTCTATCAGCGCAGGATGTCCGGTGAGTTCCTTTGTTCGTATGTGATGCAGCCACCCCCTTCCCTCCCCCGAAATCGACTTTGTCACCATCTATGAAGGTTACACTAAATGGGTTACATTTTTCAAGTGGGAACTATAATTTCTGGCTAAATTTAGAAACAGCATATCGACAGTGTAAGTCCGCGACCACGTATCTCGGTATGTGACGTTGCAGACTTCCTGTCATACTTTATTTTTAACGGAAAACTACTTGACCGTAGTTCTTGAAAACTGCCGTGATTTTTCTCCTCTTTAAGACGAAAATCCTGCAGGAACCTCAAGGAATAATGTTGATTTGTACACTGGAAAAAAAAAAACACATCAAATCTAGAGTCCAGACTCTTGAAAACATTGACAAGAAAAAATACTGTTGATTCAATCAGATTTAAGCTTAAATCAAAAGGAACTCCGCTGAAATTAAAAGGCTTCGTTCTTGATTTAAGCAAAAATCCGATTGAAGTAAAAATCCGAATCAAGAGTATTTTTTCTTGTCGATGTTTTTAAGAGTCTGGACTCAAGATCCAATGTGTTTTTTTTTCCAGTGTACTTTTTTAAAAAAAAATAAAATAGGAGCGGATATTTTCAAACAACGCAAACGAGACACGTGGTTGCGGGCTCACACCGTCGATATGTAACTTAAGTTTCTCCATGCAGATACGTGTTTTTATGTATGAGCTAGAAATTGTAGTTCCTAATTGCAAAATTGAGTCCGAATAAGCGCGTGACCTTTTCTGCCGTGCTGAGGAAGAACGCCGCAGAAACCTTCAGACGTCGCCAAATTTCCTTTAAAAATGCGAAGTGTCAGGGAAATCTGTGAATATTTTCCCCTCAATTTTTCAGAGTATTTTAAATCTGAATCTTATCTGAAAATACCAAGCGAAAATATGCATAACTGGCATTGAAAATTAACATTTTATTGAAGGAAATTTGGCAACTCTCGAATGTTCATACGGTGTTTTTCCTCGGCACGGTAGTATTTTTTGGGACCGAAAGTGCATTACATGCAATAACATTCAGAATCCAATGGTATGTCATTTGAGTGGTAAAAGTCACTGCAATTTATAAAACGCTTACATTTTTCACTGCAAAATATGCGAGGTTTTCATACCGTTTGATTCCCAATCCATGGGGGAAAATGTCATAGAGTGGAAAAGTCTAACATCGAAAAGAAATAAAAATGGTGATTTTCTGTTCTAGCGCTAATCCAAAACCGGGGATACATACAAATATGCGGCAACTCTTTGGGCTTATTTTATTTTAACTGTTGTTGAATTTACATTAGAGGGTCTATATTTTGTCTCTCTGAATACGGCACGTACTTATAGAGCTGAGCTAGCGGTCGAGAGTCGTCATCAATTTTTGCAGCATACTCGATGTACTGACGAATGAAGTTTTATTTGACGGAGCGGTACCGACGCATAACCACTTCAATTTGATATTAAGATCAATTGGATCGCGTCAAACAGAAAGGAACCAAGCCACATCAGCTATTGCCAAATTTAATCGGGCAATTTAATTTTTTACGTGAAAACGGTTGTGCGGATTTTTGTGCGAATTTCAGTGGATTTTCTCCACAGTGCGCAGTAAATTCCTGCAAATTTTCAAAGAAATCCACACTGATGTTCTCTCGTAAAAAATGGAATGCCTCTGATAAATTTGGCAATAGCTGATGTGGCTTGGTTCCTTTCTGTTTAACGCGGTCCAATTCGGGCTCTTTGTTCCCGAATTCGTTGAACAATCTTTCAAGAAGTTTGGCTAATTCGCGGACTCTTTTTTCAGGGAAGAACCCACCTCCGCTATGCATCCCCCTGCCGCGGGTGGTGAACCTGAAGTTCTGCGTCAAGTTCAGCAACATCTACATGATCGGGCGGAACATGCACATGTGCATCGACATCGAGGGGCTCCTGGTGGAGTACCAGGTGTTCGCCTTCAGCTTCGACTGCATCCGGTTGGGCAGCAACGGGTTCGCGGTCGTGCGGCCTGAGGACGGCGGGGGGTTGGGACCCCCACCGGACGAGGACCCCTACATCCCCAAGCCCAAGCCCACCAAACCCCCGAAGCCGCCCAAACCCCAGAGCACCAAACCCAAGCCCCCGCCCGGGTCCCAAAACGGCAACAAGCCCAACAAACCCAAGCCCGAGGGCACCACCACCGAGGACTACGACGCCATCGTTGCCAGTGAGGGGGATGAGATAGATTCCGCCAAAAGTGCTCTTCAGCTCTGAGTGCTAGAGTGCCACAATTCGTTGCCCCTCTGCGGGCCGATTATTGAAACTTATAGACAAAGCTATAGACGAAGCCGACAAAAGGGATTTGGAGGGATCCTATTGGTGGAAGCAGGTGGTGGCAATGGACATAGGAGGTAGGTAATAGACCAACTAACGGCAATCCACTGAAGACCCGACAGTTAGTCCATCAATTTCTTCCTTGGTCTATAAGAACCAACCATGTCAACCAATAGGATAGCTCCATACTTCCTGTGTCTTCTTTGTCTATCGCTTTGTCCACCAGTTTCAATAATGGGCCCGCTGGACGTAAGGGCATATCTCAATTTTCACGTGAGCCCTGTTTCACAATAAAGCCATGCCTTCTGAGGCTCGTGCAGAGATCGAGATACGCCCTTATGCCAAAGGAGTGACGAATTGGGGGGGGGGGGGTGATAAAATTGCAACGACACAGGGCCGAATTTTAGATTTTTGGAATAATAACAGGCGCAGTAAGTAATGCGGCCCCTTTAAAGTGCACCATTTGGGTACAGGGTCTTTAATGGCGAGCTTTCCCTGCAGAAGAAAGTCCGGAAGGCCCTTTCTCGATAAAGTAGGAAATTTTAACCCCTCTTAAACGCAGTTTGAGGCGGGTTTTTTTTTTCAGATATTTTGCGGAAAAAGAAGGAAATGGGTCTATTGTTGATAAATTTATAAGCCAAAGAAGAGAAAGTACTGGAGTCGAAAAAAGAAATGAAAAAGTTTATGTAAAAGGAGAAGAGGGAAAAACTTTAAGGCGCGGACCAACTTGTGGTACGGGCCCCCAGATGCGCGCTTAGTACGACTGTTCGGTAAATCCGGCTCTGCAAGGATACGGTGTTTTACTCCATTACTTGTTTCTATATTTATTATCCACGAGTCTAGTTTTCCAAATAGAGTAGCTGTCCCAAAAGGGTGTTGCTTTTAGAAACAATCTCACACCAAAATTTTGTAACATCAATGATGTGGGGTTTCAGCAAATAATAGACACGGTGTGAAAAAGCTTTGAAGTTAATCTACTGTTTAGAGATTTTATTTTTTTTTTAATGAGAGAAGTTACAGTTTGATTTTTGCAAAATGTTGTCTTCTGCGAAAATGAGAAAAACTTTAATAAAATCCTCACTTCCAACACATTGAAAACAGAACTGCACATTATACGGCATACCTATAGTAAAATTAAGTTAAACATTTGGACCATCTCATGTGGCTCTGTGACCTTCGAGGATGATAAGGCTTTTTTGTTTTCACTGTTCGAATAAAAAATTTCCTTTTTTACATTAGAGTCTTGGCCTACCTCAATGTCACTTTCGTTACCTATTAGGACTATGAATTCCACTGTGCTAAATCAACAGAGTTTTCTGTACCCCTCCAAGCTTCTTCTTAAGAGTAAAAAAATATGCTAATGTGAAAAAAAATGTGAAATAATTAGTAACCAAATTCCATCGCTGAAATACCATTTGCCTAAGAGGACTCTCCGGTTGATTGGTTCGTCTGAAACAAAAAAAGTTTTTTTAATCTTTGATTATTTGACTCGACGTAGACCAGACAGCGTTTAAAATATATCTACCGTGAGCTGTCAGAACACTATTTGAGGTAAATATTTCATGCCACACTGTCATGTTTCAAGACAAATGTGCGCGAAAAATCCAAGAAGTATTTTTAATTTTGATTCATAGAAGTTACGATTACGTGACTATGATTTCGTTATTAGTTCGTCCAAAAATAAAATAATTTCACAGTTTAGTTCAGATCTGAGTTCTGACTTCCATTTGAAAAGCACGTGGCAAAGATTCAGAGATGAGATTAATTTAAGCTGCTAAAATAGTATTTTCGTGAAACTTTCTTCTCTAGCATATGTTTGCAGTAAAGAGATTTCAAAAGTTACTCTCAACACACAATTATTTTCCATTCGGAAAACTAGGGTTTACAATGTAACTTTGGCCACAGTGTGTATAATTTACAGTTATAATGTGGCACTGAAGAAGATTATTTTCCCACGCAGTCAGTAAGTTGATTCATGATCTTCAGATACTTAGAAAAGAGCCTACATATTAAATTCCAAAATTTAGTTTGGAATCACATACGTCAAAAAGTATTCGCCAAATTCTTTTTTTTTTTTTTTTTTTTTTTTTTTGCGGAAATGTATAAGTAAACAAAATACGTGCATCTAAAACACTTTTTTCTGACAACGAGAGGCAGAGTTCTTTTTTTTATTCGTGTAATCTTCAATTCTAAAGAGCACCTACAAAAGGAAAAGTGATTTCAAGAGCACAGCCAGTATGCTGGAACTTGACCTGCTCTTGGCTAGTTAGATGTTGGCACGGAGTGAATTCATTAAGTCTCTGATCAAGTGGTCAGTGGCTCAGTCATCAGAGTCGCGCAGTGTTGTCATATCTCTTATTTAAAATTATATTCATTGTGTATGGGTGGTGTGAAATAATCTGAGATTTTAAGCGTGACAATGCTCTGACGAGCTGTATCACCGCGGATACGAAACACAGGGCTGGAACAGCAGTAAAAATATTCTGATTGAAATTTTGCAAAATTTTCTAAAAGGTTAGGGAAATTGACACATTATTTATGTAAATCACATTAGAATCTGCCCAAGATAATCGAGAAGCGTCCAACCTTAGAATAATTTCCCTGCTTCTTAAAATATATATGCCAAATGACCAGAGTGTGGCTTCACCACACCAAAAAAAGCCTTGGACCTATCTCTGCTGAAATCAATGGCCTGATGAGAGAGAAAAAGTAATAGCAAAGATGATGGCACATAAACCTAGTGCATTTACAGAGGCTGAAAAGCCAACAGGATCCAAGAAAGCTGACCTAACCAAGAGACTTGAAGATAATGTCATGTAGAGTGAAAATGATCGTGCCTTTAAGATAGAGTTTAAACTCTATCGAAGAATCTCTATTTCACCGAAGGAATCTTCGGTGAAATTTAACAGATGACATTTCTTATATATGAAAGTGGAAAATTGTTCTCGTGCAACGTAATCATGTTCCCTTATTAAGATTTAAGACAATTCTGCATTTATGAATGGGGCTCTAATTAATTTAACAGTATATGTATTGGGTATTGCATCGCAAGATTGTCTAGTCTTGACAGAGTAATATTGTCAAAATTTCAAATTTAAGCACATATCAAAATGTGAAAACTGTTTTATATCCGTTTCAAAATTTTTCATTTTGAACACCGAAGGATTCATGTTTTCAAACTTGGTTATTATTTGACGACGTCCCTCACAATATGCTTTATGGATACCGAACTATCTCTTCATATCGAAGTAATTGGAGCTAAAGCTGGCACCCTTGATCAGGAAACAAAACAGAAACTTTCCGAGACTACGTATCATTAATCAGAGTGCAACGACACGTCAGATCAGTCATTCTAATCATTGACGGTTGCTGGGTCAGAAACCACATTCTTCAGGATTTTAAAAACTTTTGTTTGAAGTGCAGGAGATTTTTTAGATCATTGGTACTTTTTGGTAATCTTCTTCCTCTTTTGCAACCAACGAAGAACTTCCGTCGATTTGATCATTTTCTTTTCACCCGAATAACCGAGGTAAAATTTTCGCACGCCCGCTAAAAAAAGCCAAATGTACATTCCTTAGAAAGTTACGCTATTTTATTCATATCGGTAACAAAGGAATCATCTTTTTTAAACCTGTTCTATCAAGTGCGACTTTTTTTGTCACATTTGCACACAGAAAAAAGACATTAGGCTGATGTTTGGCTCTACGTTGTTCGCTAAGATGAGTATTTGCAAATTATAGGAACTGGACGAAATTAATTACATGAGTCAATTTAAGTCATAAAAGTCAGAATTACTGTGCTGGCCAGTAACTTTCTCAGAGATTGCATATTACAAGAAATTTAGTAGGCAACCAAAAACGTTTTTCCCAATGTTCCAACCCATACATCTTGTTCATGAAATAGATTGTTAAACAGGATGCTATACAGCCAAAAAGTGAGAAAAGACGTTAAAGAGGAGGTACTTTTATGTGTTTGAACCCAGCTTGAATTTTACCATAATAGCAATAAAGGTTGAAATACATTAAAAAAAAAAAAAAAAAAAAAAAAAAAAAAAAAAAAAAAAAAAAAAAAAAAAAAAAATACAAGGACACCTTTCAGAAAACTGTTAACATTTATGTTTTAGAAAAAATTCGTGTATGTTTTTTGAGTGAAATGCAAGTCAAGGGAGGATCAACAAAACCTGAAAGATTTGCTGTGTAGTTTTTATAACTCTTATAAGGTTTGGAAAAAAATGTTAAAGACTATTGAAAAATATAAGTTACAGTTAAAGATTATTTTGCCTGTATACTACCAGGCGTAAAGTTTACATAAAGATAGATCCAAAAAAGGCTCTTAAAAATGTATTTTATCGTTTTTTAAAGGATTTTGATTAATTTTTTGTAAATTTAAATGCCTTGTCAGGAAAATTATGTAACCAAGAGGAAAATTGGAGGAATAAGAAGTGGATCGAGAGTTACTAGACTAGAGATTTCTTTCTAAAGGCCTCAAGGACACGCTCTGTTATCTGAAGTCGCTGAAATACTGAAAGTCTACGAAGTAATAGTTGGAGAAAAAAAATTCGAATCGTAACCAAACAAGTTTGTGAACTTGAAAGTGCAGATGAGCTCTTACGCAAGCTGGCCCGCCATGCGAGCCAAAAAAAGCGCCCAGTCACCGAAAGCCGATCGAATTTGAGCTAGGCGTGAAAAAAAGTCTGAGGAGCGTTGGTGCACCAATTAATCGGTTTCGTTGGCGGCAGAAAGTAGAGTAAGGATATCACGCCAGCGAGATGAGATGACGGGATAAGTGAAATTGTCAACTTTCTTGTCAGCGGTAGCGCCGCCGCGTGAACTTGCGAGCGGGGGTTCCGTGCCAACTTGCTTCCTCGCTGTTGCCGGCTCAACATTCACTAAAAATGGGTATTTTTTATTTTTATTTTTTTTAATTTTTTTTTTTTTTTGTTGTTGATCAAAACAAAAAAATATTTTCGATTTTTTTTAAAATATTTTTTTTTTGTGTGTGAAAGGTCTTTTCTTTTATTTAAAGAAAATTTTTTCGGTGAAATAATGTTTTTTTTCGGTTCAAATAAGTTCCTCTTTTTTTTTAATTTAAAGAATATTAAATTATTCATCGATGAGGAAGCTGCATTTTTTTAGACAAAGACTTTTTGGAATTGGAAACATCATTCTACGCAAAAATTAAAATCTATAAGTAACAAAAACAATTCTTCGCCCCAAAAAAATCACTTTAAATAAAGTAGAATTTCGTTTCGATTTAAATTTTTACCGACCTTTTTTTTTTTTTGGTGGTGCGCCGACAGATTCCTCGAAGCAAACCAATATTTTCGAAGAAACCACCCAACAATAAGAATACTCCTTGTAGGAGTATGAACGGATTTTGCCTCGCCGTAGAAGGGCTTATATGAGTATGATTTCTCATCCAACAACTCTCTCGGTCGGCAACGCTGCGACCTTCTCGATCAGCTACAACTTTCTTCCTCGGTGTTTTTTTCAGCCTTACTTTAAAATTTATATTTCACTCTCTTCACCTGTGAATAACCGGAGCCCCTGCCTGCATCACTCATCATACACATTTTTGCCCTTTCCACTCGATAAGTACATCAGTGCCCTGCAGTGCGATTTGGAAGAAGTTGCATCGCGCGTAGACCTGTCAGATAACTGTGTCAGTGACTCATCTTTCACCTACCTGGTCAAAGGATTAACAAGACTCTTTTAATCTTCGGTCATCGACTTAAAGCTCACAACCCTCACAACTTTGTTTTTTTTCTCGCAACGGAAATAATTCGTTTTGCAAATAAGGCGCCTACCTCAAAAGTTGTTCGATTTATTTTTTTCCGACACGGTTAATGACATTTTAGCTCCAAAGCTGCAATTTTTTCGATTTTGCTGGCTTCTGTTTCAATTAGCATTTACCGATAAGCAAAGGAGAATTATTTCGATGGTACACCTTACATAATTTACCATGGGTGTCAAGACGCACGTGAATTGGATTATTGTCTCCGTAAGTGTTCTGTGGACCTCAGTGTTGTTGGCCGCCATAGTTCAAGGTAAGATTTTTACACATTTCAAACTATCCTCTAGAGTGTAAAGTTAATATGATTCCTCTTTTAGTCACTTCATACCACAAATACCTGGAAAAAACGTTCGTGCGTGCATGACTCAAAAACTGTTGTTGAGGGTATTTTTGCTCAGAATCAAACCCCTTTACTTTTTGACCTTTCAGCTCGTATAATTATAGCTGGTGGAAGAAACTCATTAAATTAAATTTTTACAAAATTTGTGTAAAGTTGGTTCTATGCACTGCCTCCTGTATCCAGTATTATTCGGCACTTTCCACTTAAACCGACAGAGGCATCATGTACAAATTTAGATGAGTACCTAAAAAATCTTGCCAGAGCTCCTTCGACAAATAGCATCTCCTCATTCCCTGCCCTATTCCATCAATTCACGATTTAACAGGCGTCCTCTACCTTTTCTGCCAGGGGGAGACCCAATCCAGAACCTTTTCAGACAACCTATTATCTGGAATCATGTGCACATGCCCATACCGGACAAGCTTTTCCTCTTTTTCTAACTTGTTTCGAATAGAGATTCGGGTCACATTTCTTCTTAAAAAACATTCAGCAAAACTTTATCACGTTACTTTCACAGCATAATTTTATAATAAAAATAATATTAATGAAATTTTTTAACCACAATTTTACCATGGCTGTAAGCTTGAATTTTTCCCAAATTTTGACAGGAGCAAATCCATTCTCAAAAAAAACATCCAAGAATATTTTTTATGAATTATTACTTCTTAGAAGAGGTGATATAATGGTGAATACAAGTTGAGTTTTAGAGGCTGGTGGAGCTGTACAAACTACAACGTTGAAAAGTGGATAATCCGGTTCATTCGGATCACAAAAAAGGGAAAGGAAAATTGAGACAAAGATTTCAGGGGTGGAATGTATCGAGTCGGGGGAAATGTACGGGTAAACTGGAAGTGTTTCTTAATTTGCATTCAGAGAATCTGAAAACACGTTTCATTAAAATACGTAAAGAAGAGAGCGATATTTTTTTCTTTGTGGGGAAGGGAAATCTTGGTTTATTTTGAGACACTTAAAGGTACTTGTAATTCTTTTCTCGAATCATTTCTTGATTCTCCCCTTCAATTACTTCGTCTTTCTGGCGTTCCACTGAGTCAAGCAGAATTCATTATTCCAAGATACTGTATCAGAGCTTTGAACGTTCTGCACTTTTAGTTTTTCTATAGGTAACTGAAACTGTAAATAAACCAAAATAATCAGTACCGATTGAAAAGGTCAGGCAACCGAGATATTTTAGGGACTACAATTGGGTTAATGTGACAAAAATTCAAGACTGGTGTTTTCATTGAGCTGATTTTTTTCCTAACTGAATTGGTTCTTTCCATGATTTTTTTTTTACCGAAACAATACTTATAGTACGTATGGAGCTATAAATCTTTATTTCTCCGATTTTAAGATTAGCTTATTTTTATTTCTCCGAATTCATCTCTAAAATGTGACAATTTTCAAACGATGAGAAAAATGAATTCACTCTAAGGTCTATTCATAATTTTAAAATTGCTCCTAATTTAACATGGGAAAAACATTTCTATAAAGTCGTAAAATTAAAGTTTTAGTATCAAATACGCATAAATCCAAGAGAGATCTTAAATGAAGGAAAAAAGTTAGGATCTTAAAGGCTCATAACTTCATTTTTTCTTTTGAATAACCCACAAAATAATGTAGACTTCATATGATCAAAGCAATATCTCAGCGTATTAGGGCAGTTAGCGACTCCAAATTGCCAACGGAACGAACGTGAGAAGTCCGGAAACCCATCTGCCCACAGACCATCAGGCAAATGATATACGGACTGACCTCTCCTTCTGTATCCTGCCGTTGACGTGTATAACTGGACTGGACATATACACCGTCTTCTTCCGAAAATATTTAAACCTTTAAGCACTAAACAGTTTAAGCTTTAGCTTTAAAAAAATTATAGTTTTTTTGGTTCCAGGAAGGTTCGAAAAATACAGTTTGCGACCCTTCTATTTTATACATACAATGTTACAATTAAAAACCTTGATTTACCCACTATTTCCCTTCGTAAGATCGACATGATATCATAATCTGGATTGGCCGATTCTCCTATATGATATCAGTATGATCTCATACTGGTTTTCCCTTCCTGATCGTATACTGATATCATGTTGAGCCAGCATGATATCATTCTGATTTGGCACGATATCATACTACTTCTGCATGATAGAATTTACGAGGGGTAGGAATTTTTCCCTGCATGCTCCTATTTTAGGGCCATATAATCTGTCCATCTCTCATTCAGGGTCTCAGCTAATAGTGTAATATTTGATTCCAGATTGGCAGAAATGGATGATATTCCGAGATGTGCACACCCACAAACTGATCCCTGTGATCAATCCGCCGACGAACAACGCGTCAAGGGTCCAGCTCTTGCGCATGGGGCCCATCCCTTGCTCTTGTGAAAGTCTCATTTGCGGTTGCTGCGTTTTCATGGATATCGAGTATTTTGACTACCACCGAAACGGTAAGAAAATTCCAAGATGGTGTGTTAGTCATTGGCGGATCCAGCAAATTGGCAACAACGTTTTTCTCCATTTAAAACGATGGAAATGTATCGATTCTTGGAGTAGCCAGGTGCTCCGACAAGAATCGACTATTTAACGTAGGTTTTAATGGAGAGAATCCGGAGTTTCCAAAGTGCTGGATCCGTGTCTGGTGTTATTGCAGAATAAGATTCTTGCTTTCGCAAGAAGTGCCTTGAAAGAAGGTGTTTCTGAGGTAAATAGCGATAAATCGTTTCCCCGCTTGAAAAGGGTCAAAACTTATTTTTAGATAGCACAGAAGGAGCTGAAAGTTTCTTCATTGGGCAGAAACTGTGCTTAAAATTATACCATGTTAGTGGCAATTTCATAAGATCTCTTTAACAATAATCCTGACAAATAATATAGTATCTCGGAGTTATTTTTAAATATTATTTTCTCGCAAGTTAAAATTCTTTACAATATTAAAAGAGTAAGATGTGATTGGTCATTATATTTCCCGCTATATGCACATCTATGAAACTGCGATCAAGACTCAGGGAGGGAAAAAATTGGAACTAGACCGAAGGCCAGCGAACTTACTTCCGCATCCTAATGTGACGCACTTAATGACGCAGTGAAATATGTGTTACTTTTGTTACAATGGACTGATGATGATATTTATTCTTAATATGCGATCTTTAAATTGTAGAGGAAAGAAAAATGGAAAGCCTGATCAGAGTTCAGAAGTCTCCAACTCTTTAATTCTCTCTTTTGTGCCTTTACTCTAGGTCATTTTTATTTCTAGTTAGACATCGTCCAAATTGTTTTATTTTTCAGGTTGTATGAATATGACCTACTACCCGAACGATTTTGCCGTGGGAGCTAATATGTTGTGGAATGGGGAATCTGTGTGGTCTCAAAATGTATCAGGTAAAAAATACTTCACAACCTTTTAGCCACGAATAATTATTTTTAAAAGGAAGTGCGTCCTTTACTAAAATGTCGAGGGAATGAGAACTTTTCAAATATTATTGTTCATTCCTATAAAGAAGCTCCTAAGTGTCCAAGATTAAAAACATTGACAGATATTAGACGTTAATAAAATTTGGTGCCGAATGACAACATTCGGTTCGATGCGAAGCCGGGACGTTTTAAAGTTTCGGAAAAGTTGCACTTTTTGAACTGCGTATTTTTCGGTTTCTGCAATGCTTTTTTGCGCATTTAATGTGTGCATCGTGTTTCGTGCGTCATTTACCGTCAGATAATGCACTCGCAAGTCCAAATTCGTACATGATTTAGCGACACATTAGGTGTTGCCTAATTTCCACTCATATTTTATAGTTTGCTGAATACTATACAAAAATCTGACATAAAGTTCCATGAATACGTTATCCATAATCTTGTGGAAATTGTGATGAAGAGTCAGACACTTTCGTTAGTTTTAAGACGAAAAAAAAAATTAACACGAGAGAAAAACAGGCCACGTGAAATAAAGTTAGGCTAATGCCATCCCATTCGTTAATTAGCATCCGACTGACCAAGAGACTTCTTATCGAAAGAGCAGAATGAAGTCTGGTCACACTAGCCACTTGGCAGAAACGGCGAGTGATGTCGCTTGTCAGGTTTGAACTGACATCGTGAGAAATATAAAACGTGCAGTAAATAGCGGTTTATGAGCATTGGAAAAAAAAAAATCCGAGCTTATTTGCGCCGACGATAATTCCATGCCCGGTACTCGATTTGCAACCGTCATCCAGGCGGCACAAGCGAGGTGCAAGAAGAATTCAAGCCCACTTGATTTAAGAAGTCCAATACATTGTCACAAGAAAACAGGGCTTCTCCGCATTTTCTAGTTGCGCTGAGGAAAGTTCCTGTTGCGCCAAAAAAAAAAAAAGAATCAATAAATTCAAGTTCAAATTTTGTCTGTTCTAGTTTGTATTTTTCTTTCGCGATAAAATTGTTTTAGTTGTGATAGGAAGAAAAATTGTATCGTTATCGTAAGTTTCTGAGGAGGACAATCATTGGAGGAATCCTGTTATCTGCTGAATTGCATATGTTTAAGAGGAAAATACAACCCATCCACCGTATGATGTCACAAGACGTCAATTTTTTTACTTAGGAAATATTTCCCCGCAATGTCAAGTGCCGGAGACTAATTTCAAAAATTACTGTGAATTTAGCCCTTATAGTACTTCCATATAAAATCATACCCTTTTTTCGGAGTGTTTGTCGGAATGCAAGTCAGAAAACGCTGAGGAAAACTTAATTTTTATTTAAATCAATCCCATACTTTTTGCATTAAATTTCCCTTCAAAAATCTGATTACCCATCAATACTGTCGAAGCTCAAAATACTGCCAATGATGCTTACCATTTGGCTTGGCTGAAATGGAGTGACGTCATACATGTCGATGACTAAAATGCGACACCATGTATCTCCATTGCAATGTTTTATTTCCGCGCCTAGTTTATTATTTCGAAGATAAACAAGTCGACTTTTTGGCTTGATATTCATACAGAATATTCTATTGATACGAAAGAAGATTCAAGAAAGTTTTCAAGAAATTACGTTGACTAGTTTTCTGAGAAAAAAACAAAGTATGGCAGGAAGTCTACAACATCGTAAACGGAGATACATGGTCTCACACTTTAGCTTTCGATATTTAAACCGCGCACTTGTCGATGCTAACTCCAGAAAAAATGTATTGAAAGTTCGAAATTGCACGGTAGCCGACCTGAAGTTTACCTCATTGAGGACGAATTTCAGAGGAAAAAGTTTATAATCAAATTGTAAAAAAAAAACAAATATTCCAAAAAAAAATACCATCTTAGGAAAAAAAGATTAAATGCAGAGAATATGGAATAATGTTGACAAGAAGGTGTCGAGCTTTGAGTTTCTGTGCTATGAGTTTTTGCCATGAGTTTGAGAATAATTTAGAGATATACGCGTCTGGTTCTGGTTCTCGAAAAGATGTTACATAAGACTAGATACCTCCTCTAGGAAATCCACCTCAGCATATGAATTTTTGGCTAAAGGTCACACCATTGATCACAAAAATTTCGCATCCTTTTGAACTAGCCCTAACGCAACTAGGGACTATAGCTCCAGGTGAATGAACTTGAAGTCAACCGTATCCTGACCGTAATGAATATCGGAGGTAGTTAAGTGTAAGCGATTGATTATTAAAATGAGAGAATAAATGCTTTGATATTCATCAGTGTTTCGAATAGACGTAGAGATACACACTTGCTCTCCACAAGAAAATCACCGCGGTGATAGTGTGGTTCTTTTGTGTTAGATGCAGAGCGGGACTTAATGATTGTGTAATGGAATCCGGACCAAGAGGCAAACACACTGACTACGTTCAAATTACTGATTCCCGATTCGATTGTTCGTAAAAAATGACTGAAAACAAATACGAAGCGAATAAACTGGTTTTTCTAGTAGTGCCGTCGACAAGAGATATGCAAGCAACAATACAAACAAGTCAGGCCTGGAATTTAGATCCAAAATTAGGGAAGTTGAACGTGGAAAATGTTTCAGGAGTCTCGGAGGAAACTTCCCTGGTGCGCAAGTTGAGTTTGAAATAATAACAATAACTGATTCAATTCATCATCATCATCATCATCATCACAATATATAATTCCGTAAGCCCGATCCTTTGGGTCAAAATTCAGCGGGAACTGCCGGACCGATCCGGGCGCAGGTGGTACCGGCTAGAGTACCTGTATAGCGAGAGTATGGACAGTTGTGAAACTCCGAAAATACATCAGGCCTTCACCGATGCTTCTGCGAATAAAGTTAGGACCCAGAAATGCAGCCAACCTTTGAATTTCAAGTATCCAGAGCGATTTACTAATAATATTGTTACGAACCGTCGTTTATTAAGCACGTGTTTGACTCAGTTTTTGCATAAATTTACTCAATTTCGCGGAAGAACGCTCATTTCTGTACATTCTTGACTATCTTGGTTAGAATTGGAATCTGCAGACTTGCAGTGAAATTTTGTGCGTTAGAAGTTGGTTAGAAGGGTGGCTGCACTTTAGGGCACTTAGCCCTCCATGAAGCGATCTGTCCATACTCTCGCTATATAGGTATCTAGTACCGGCTCGTCCGTCCCGCACTGAGAAAAAACTATGGTTTATAAACCTATTAGAGGTAAATATGGAACACCTATAATAGTCGTAAATAAACTAATGATTCTCGGTCTGTGAACCATACTAAGGTCTCTGTACCTAATTAAGGTACCCCGTACCATAACTAAGGTATATGTGCTATTATTATATGTAGAGGTACTACTATTAGTGGTGTTCCATATTTACCTCTAATAGGTTTATAAGCCATAGTTTTTTCTCAGTGCGGTCCTCCGATGGCGGGAAAAATAGAGGGATCGCGGGGCCCGCCACGCCCCTTGCGCCCTTTGATAAACCGGTTATCACGTTCGTCCCGTCGGGAGATGCGCGGTTTATCGTTAATTTCGGGCGCTTGATTTTGGTCAGCCAATAGTCCGGCTGCCCGAGGTGGTTGTTGTCATGGAAATCGCCGTGGGTGATGGATTTTTGGCGGAAGCGTACCTCAAAATTTTACGTAAATAAACCATTTTCGCACAATAGGAAGTTCAGAG
Organism: Bemisia tabaci; assembly: GCF_918797505.1. Lineage (NCBI taxonomy): Eukaryota > Metazoa > Arthropoda > Insecta > Hemiptera > Aleyrodidae > Bemisia > Bemisia tabaci. Next base: position 46,245,091 of record NC_092793.1, on the reverse strand, counting down.
ATCAACTTTGAACGAGATATAAACAATACGATGATCAAAATGCGGAGCCACGGATCTCCTTTTGCGACGTTCCAGGAGCAGACTCCCTGCCACTCTCAACGATATTTATTTAAAATTATCATAATTTTTCTTCTCCTTCGGTAGAATATTCTGTATATATTCCAAGCAATAAAGTTAGCTTCTTTCTCATTCAAAAAAATTGAAAAAAATGAGTGAACAAAAAGCTGGAAAATTTCCGCAATCCTTTGATCCCAAGATTGCAGGCTCGCGGTGTGAACACTAAATGGCAACGAGTATATACCGTGGTAATAACGTCTTTTATGAATAAATTCAACCTTTCCGCTCATGGAAGAAAGAATAATTTACTAGGGTTAAATTGCACGGTAAACTTTACTATGACAGTCTCAGTACTGTGAAAATATGGCAACATCAATCTTGACGCTAAGCTCAAGCTGTATAAACTTTGAATTCAGTTCCCGTAACCAATGGTCAATTTAAACGTTAATAGCTTAGTTAGAAGTTAATTTCAGTAGTTTTCGTCGCGCGAATCGTGTTCTGTATGAAATTCTGTAGAAGAATCATGTATCAGAGTGCATAAATTCGTAACTTGTTAAATGGTCCATTCAATCGAAAAAAGCGAACATGGAAAACCTTTCTCTTTTCTCAGAAAAAATGTTTTATCGGGAAAGACGAGGCAACGTTGGACTGCTTACACGGCGTCGAAACACAGCATGGAACTTTTAAGCCACATTGTTAGATGCCGTGATTATCCTGACGCGAGTTCGAATAATCGCCCGAAACACGTTGCGATCGGCGTCAAACTCATATCAGCGCCTGCAAGCCTGCAGGAATACTTCATGCATTGCGCCAAACAGTGCAGTCGGCGTCGAGCGAATGTTAGCGCCTTTAAGACTGCATGAATACTTCTCACATTGCACCAAACGCAATGCAAGAGTTATTTGCGGTAACTATCCGACTACGGCTGTAGGCACATTGCCGCTAGCTGGATTTATGGCGCACCACACTATGAAGATGACTCGACACTCGACTGAGCTCCCTTCCCGGGCTTGCGCGTTGCTAATAAAATCGCCGCAAAACTAGGACGACGCGTAATTTTTTTGGACGGGCCCTGCCCGGTTTTTGCCAAAATTAAAGGGTAAATAAGTGTCTTATTAAGGTTGTCAAACAAATCAATTGTTTACAAGAATGTACCCGTGCGATTTTCGTCCAGAATGTTGCACGATTTTTTCATGAAATCAGCAGAAAAATTTTGGACATTTTCAGTCAGCAATGCCCAAGATACTATTGATGAAAATGCATTTTTCAAGAAGAGGTTTGGCAGCATTGAAATTTAGATACGTCCTTTCGTCGGAACAACCAATTGTGCCCCAGGCCTGTCTTTTCTTAGTGAAATATCGTCATTTTGATTCTGATTCTGTTACTGCAGGCAAGAACCCACCTCCGGTGTGCATGCAGATGCCGATCCCGTACCTGCCGGCGATGGACATGTGCGTGCGCATGTTCGACATCTACACCCCCTCGGGCCCAGAAGGCTACAACATCCACATGTGCATGAACTGGGAGTTCCGCACGGAGCGAGCCCCTCTGCTTGTCCTGGAGTTCGACTGCTTCCGCATGGGACAGGACGGATGGGCCAACATCAAACCGGGCACCCCCAACGCCGGGCTCCCTGTCGACATGGGCATGGGCTCGGGAGGCGAAGGCATGCCCGCGGCTGGAGAAGAGGCACCTCAAGGTAACAGTACCCTTTAATTTGAACGCGGATTGAGGGAATATTCAAGAAATCCCGATGCAATTTAGGGCATTCACAGGATGGACGAGGGTCCAACCTACAAGGGGAGGCTACCGATTGTCCCCCTCAGATCGGGTTCAAATTTGGCAGGGAGGTAGAATAGGTTAATATAAGAACCCGTATTTTTTTTTAGGTGCCAATGCCCAGCCGTTTTTGAGTTATGAATTTTTGAAGTTGCCGTTTTTTCGTGTCAGCGACGCGCTCAAGTTGAGCCTACTGTGCGCGCACCTTCTAATGCAATCCGAATATCTCACTGCTCACGGGAGACAATTGTCCAAGCGGTAGCGCGCTCGCCTATGGTGCTGCAGGTTCGGGTTCGATACTTGTTCCATGTGTTCAATTTTTAAAATTGATTATTTTGTTTTTTAATCGCTTCATCACAAGAAATTGTAAGTCACCTTGTAGACATTATGATTCTAATTATTTTTTAGGTATATTTTATTTTTTTATTTTTTTAATGAGTGTTTGACAAAAAAGGAAAAAAATATAATTAGCATCACAACGTCTACAAGGTGACTTACAATTTCTTGTGATGAAGCGATTAAAAAACAAAATAATCAATTTTAAAAATTGAATACACGGAACAAGTATCGAACTCCGAACCTGCAGCACCATAGGCGAGCGCGCTACCGCTTGGACAAATTGTCTCTCATGAACAGTGAGGCATTCGGATTGCATTAAAAGGTGCGCGCACAGTAGGCTCAACTTGAGCGCGTCGCTGACACGAAAAAACGGCAACTTCAAAAATTCATAACTCAAAAACGGCTGGGCATTGGCACCTAAAAAAAAATACGGGTTCTTATATTAACCTATTCTACCTCCCTGCCAAATTTGAACCCGATCTGAGGGGGACAATCGGTAGCCTCCCCTTGCTAGATGATGTCCTATACTACCTATCCTACTATACTACCTATACTGCTATCCTACTACCGTGCTGAAGGAAAAACGCCGTATGAACATTCAAGAGTTGCCATATTTCCTTCGATGAAATATTTATTTTTGAAGAAAGCTGCGGATATTTTTCCCTGAAAATCTCGGAAACTTTAGGTGACATTGCGAACAAAAGTAAGTATCTGAAAAATTGGAAGAAAAATATTTACAAATTTTCCCGAAAATTCGTGATTTACCAAGGAAAATTTGGCAACACCTGAAGGCTCATGCGGGGTTTTTCTTTAGCACGGCAGTATGCTTAGGCATTCTACTTTTTTCAGGGGTAAACCGTCCTTTGGGACTGGGGCCCAGGGCCGGATTCGCCGAAGTACTGGGGTGCTACATGTCGGCGCAATCCGACCCTCTGGAACGATTTTTTCTATTAGCATTTTCAATTTTTCTTTCTCTGGGGTTGTTCGATCAAATTTTTTGGGGGTCCCTGAAGTCCAGGAGATTTTAGAGAATTGACGAAGGCCTGAAATTAGGATTTAGAGTTCATGGGACCCTTAAAGTTCAGGGTTTAGGACTCCATAGTAAGAGCATCTGAGACCCGTTGTTTTTTTGGAAACTTGGACCGCCTTCAATTCACTAAGTATACAACCCGCAGTGCGTGAGCTCTTTACCCGCCAGCATCCAGCATCCGGGCCCCTAAGCGCTAATCCGGCCTTAGTGGGGCCACAGAGGCGATGAAGCTCCTATCCAGGGACAAATTAAAGAAAGCTATATGGCCCCCAAGAAGGCCTCGAGGCTCCCATAAATAAAGGAAAGAACAAACAAACGAGGTCCCTTCTAAACAAAGAAGCCATAAGAAGACAGAGAATGTAACGTCATAAATTATTGCCTTTAATCACATTCAATTGTTCGCATTTTGCTGAACGTCGCACTGTTTTAGTCTGAAGATTTGCATTGAATGCAGATCAACCAGAAACTAATTTATTAATTAACCAAAAAAGATATTCTCGTCACACTTCATACTACTCGCATTATTCTGATCCTCGATGTACCACTCCCAGTCATTAATTTGACACTCATCAGATTGTTTCCATGAACTTTACCACAATTAAAATTTTTACCGATTGACTTTCAAATGATACGCACTCGATGTCGTCGTCGGCGATAAAACTATCCTCCAATTTGGTTCCTTTTTTTACGCACATTCTCAGCTGTAGAGCACTGCCATATATGCCTCATTACTTATTGATAGAGTTGCTTTTTTCATTTCAATTGATGATACTTTAAAATGCTTCAACTCACATTTTAAAAAAAATTATAAGATGAAGTTGTTCCTATCCAAAAATATATTAAAAGCAAGTGCTTTTCTTGAATTTTAATGTTTGCAAAAAATGAGACAGACTGTACAAGTATCGTGGTTTCTCGAAACCAAAAGACATACCTATAACTCTCAAGAATTAGTCAATAACGAATCATGAATCATTGGCCATCGATATTTACCCATTTCAAGCAATAAAATACCCTGAAAATCGAATTTTTTCCATGAGTTTAAGTGGTAGATAAATCGATTTATCGATAAACACGACACGCCACTGGAATTAATTAGGCTACAGATAGCGAGGACCGCAAACAAATTATCGGGCGTGACTTGCTCTACATTTGAGACAAGTTCTGCTTTTTTTTCAAACGTTCATTCAAGTTTTAGAGTGTGAAAGATGCCTTTTTTATATTTGTATTCATTTTGCAAAGTCGAGGAAGAGAATATCTATAAGGAAATATAGCCGAGTTCAGTCTGATTGCTAAAATTCTAATAACGGAATACCCATGAATGAAGAAAGATTTTGATTACGTAAGACGCTCTTATATTAATGGCTCGAGACAAATCCTTGGCGTTCATCATAGATTTTAGTTTTTATTTTTCCCCCAGAAAACCTGCTAGTATCTTCTCTTCTACAAAATGGTAACAAATATTGTGAATAGGAAGATAATCTTGCAATGTTTGTATAAACGATGCTTGTGAATGATTATTCTTCCTCGTGAAAAAATTAAAAATAAATTAATATTAATCAACGGTGTGACTCATTGTAAATCAGGACACGTTTTAAGAAATCCATTATTGGTTCCTCATTATGTTTTAATCAATTTAAAATTGAGCCCACTTTAGAGTCACGATAATTACCTGTTCATACATTTGTAACGAAAATTAGGTTGATAGTTAACTCAACAGCCGAATTCTATATTAATCATCCTTTTATCAGTCAAATCTCAGGGATTTTGCTCCACCGTGATCAGCGGCGATTCTTGAAAGTTGAAACTTTGAACTTTGAAAGTTGGCATCTTTGTTTCTCTTCCATTTGAAAGTATGTAAAACAGGATATTCCTGATGAGGCAGCTCTCCTAAAATCGATATTTTTAATGCATTTGTTAGCGTTAAAGTATGTAATTCAGTTAATGTATACATTAATAGTTAAAGTATACATTGACTGAAGCAGCCAGTCAACGTGTGTAATTAGATTTTTATTACTCACTTTAACTAGTTATTTTATAGAATAACCAGTTAATTCATAGATTAACTGGGACGTGTCAGTTAAAGTATAAAAAGGGAGGAATCTTTGAGCCCCACTTTCAGAGGACATCCAAACATCGCCTCAAAAGGGCTCCTTTTGACACCCGAACGGAAGGCCCTGTTTTTTTGAAATTGGACAAATCTCCGTTGTTCCGTTGTCTTTACACCATGCAAAGACCATATTCTCGACGTCTTGATTTGCCCTCTCTACACTCCCTTGACCCTGACTTTGTCTCGGTTTACGGTGCACAATTTTTAATTCAGCCCACATTTCCCTCAGACACTCTATCATTGAATTGCAAATTTCCCGGCCGTTTTCCGACTGCAATACTACTGGGGCTCCAAAAATCGTGAAAATGTCTAGCAAGTTGTACGCAACCTCATCTGCTGTTTTTGTCTTAAAAGCTCGCAAACTGACGAATTTCGATGGATGGTCTTGATAATTTAAAATAAATTTGAATTCACCATCGGGCTGCGACTGCAAATCAATCGAAATCTAGTTGACAGCGACTATTTACGTGGGGAAAAATTATAGGTTTTACAACAATGCCCCTTCTAATGACATTCTTCTTTACCTGACAAGTTTCACTAAAGTCTAAACAATTTGAACTAGGGCTTGAGTAATGTTTTTAAAACGGACATATTCAGTTCGTGCATCATGAAGTAGCCGTTTGTTTTTGTTTTGATAATTTGACTTGATTTAATTGTGACTTTCACACTTTACCTGCAAGCCGACCGTTATTCTAAAGAGTAACTAGTTAAAGTGTGCAACCCACGAAAATTCTACACTTTAACTGGCCGTTTCAGTTAATGTATACTTTAACTAGTTAATGTGTACATTAACGGATTACATACTTTAACGCTAACGTATTGATATGGAAGTAAAACAGGTTTTCCAACCGCAAAATCCCGTCTGAACGTGACTAAGGTACAACACCATACATAAAAAGGTTGCGACAATTATTAGTAGAGAAGATAATCAGAATTTTTGATCTTATACAGATCATTTCCATGTTTTCCTTACATCTGATCAACATTATTAAATATGTTGAGTTGATCTGCATATATTAACAAATTAATGACCCTTCTAATTTATCTCCTGAAAGGACTGTTAGGAATCAGAAGTTTCTGGCTATGGTCCTTGCGCTAAGCAAAGCCGCACTTATTTTTTGTTACATTTCGTTATTTTGCTTACGAAAGAACGTAATCTCATTTCAGTGTTGCCAAAGTTCCCCTCGTAAATTGCATATTATTATACTTGCGTATTTGCATATTTAGGAGAATCTTGGGCATTCCCAACTGAAAATGTCTTTGAATTTTTATCAAATTTCATACAAAAATAAAACAAAAATTGGATGAAAATTGCACAGGTACAACTTTGTAAAATACAGTAATAGTTCGAGTCAATTTGACAACCTTGGAATGAAGTTACATCTCTTCGTGCGGAAAACGACGATTTTTCCAAGCTTCAATGCTGATTAATATAATTTTATACAGGTTTGCTCATTTTGAACGATATCATCTAGCCATCAATTGAAACGAGTTATTGCTGAAAAAAACATCGAACGATCAATAATTAAATAGTCTGACAGGGCCCTTTGAAAGATTCTTCAAATGCTTCTCTTGCCGTCCATCTAACTAATGTATCGTAGTTCATGATTAAAATCAGGACTCCCCCCTCCCCCTCAAATAATTAAGTCATTGGCCTTGTTTTATTGTCAGTTCTGAATTTAAAACAATAAACTTTGTTGTTTTCAGGCGCAGAGGGAATAGTGGGTGAAGTTGAAGGAGTAGTAGAAGAAGTTGTAGGTGAAGCTGAAGAAGCTAACGATAACAAACGAAATCTAACGACAACGACAAGAAAGCCACCCAAAAAAGTTCCACCACAACCACGTCCATCGACAGCAGCCCCTTTTCTGAGCCTCGAGGTTGAGGAATTATCCAGCTCTAGTCTTATAGTGCCTAACACAACCGACAAGTACTCCAGCAATAAAGTAACACCGGAAGAGAATAATCTCGAAATCAAAGCACCGAACTTAAACCTGAATATTAAGGAATTCGAAGACCTTAACACGAGACTCAGTGTTCTCAACGCTCCGGAAAAAGTGGTCAAAATAGACTTCAACCTGGATACCTCTAACAATACAATCACCGAAAAGGCCAAACACGTGCAGTTCGCTAAAAACGCGCATTTTCCAATCGTCAAAGATGCGATCGACCTAAATCGGGATCTTGAATCTTTGATCGAAGACCCAACGGAGGCAAGGACTTTGGGATTGGACTACGATAACTCCATCCCAGATTCGGTGCGAGTTTCGACCCAAGATAGGAAACTGACTCGATCCAAAAGGGATGCGAAGGGGAGAGGAAAGCGCATCCGGGAACGGGAGCGGCCGGCAAAGAAGAAGGACAAGAACCCGGACAGGATTGAGAATAAACGAAGAAATAAGAACCGAAACCGAAATAAGAACCGCGAAAAGCACAGGAACCGGAATAAGCTCTACGCGCCGACGCTGAGTTTCAACATCGTGGAGATGTCGCAGGAATACAAGTCCGGAAAAGATAAACGCCCGATGATGCCTGGGTTCCACGATGATAGCCGCTCCACGGCCGGTCCCATGGGACCACCGAAAGAAATCGTGCTCACGTACCCGGAACCTCGGGGTCAAAGGTCACTTCGAGAACACTCGACAACCGACGATAATTCTTTGTGCCATGCGGGCTCCTCTCAGGAAGCGGAAGAAAATCCTCTTCCGATAGGTAGAACTAGGAAAGTCTATAAAGTAGTAGAAGAGCCGGAGGTGCGGGAAGAACCGGAAGAGGATCCACTCCCGCAGAGAAGAACGAGGAAGATGAGAGCGCCAGATCAAGAAAGGAGGTCTCCCCAGGAAGGCAGAGCTAGAAACGGGAATAGAGCCTTGTCTCCGGCGAAGAAGGGATCCAGGGTCCCGACTCAGGAGCCGGAAGTGAAGTCGTTTCCGGAGGGGAGGCCCAGGAAAGGGAGGCGAGCACCGGAATTGGAAGTCGGGCTCCGGAGAATGCGCAGGTCGGTTGACCCGGGGGATAGCACGGCGTTCCCTTACAGACCAGTGACGGAGAGACCGGAGACAGGGCCTGCGCGAGCACAGCGAACCCATCGAGACAGGCGGGCGACCGATGAGAACCGGCAGTCGGCCGAAGAGACCCAGCAGTCGGCAGAAGAGGACCGAAAGTCGGCTAACGAGAACCGGCACTCGGCTGACGAGAACCGGCAGTCGGCCGAGGAGGACCAGCAGTCGGCTGACGAGACCCAGCAATCACCCGCGGAGAACCGTCTGTCGGCCGATGATGACGAACAGTCGGCTGACAAAGACCTGCGGTCGGCCGATGAGAACCGGGCACGAAAACCGGGGAAGAAAAATCGGCGGACAACGGCTCATCCCTCATTCGTGGCACCGGCGTTGAACCTGGACATCCTCGAAGTGGAACCTCCGTACCGACCTCTCTACGGCTACAACGATAGGTACAAGTTGGATCAGACCCTGACGTCGATGACGACGCCTGCGCCAACAACGATGAGCCCAACGACGACGCCGATGACGACACCGATGACACTCAAGGTCGGGCCCGACATCGACATAAATATCAATAACCTCTACATATATTTGGCTACATTCACGACCTACATGAGGAATGAGACGCTTGATGAATATTAGGCCGCGATTGCCGTGAAAGAGGTATCGGAAGTGGAGGTAGAATCCCTCTAGTGGCAGAGTTTTTACATCTTAGGTCCTGGATGTCACAAAGGAGCAGAAATATTTTACAGTCTGTGGTGTCTTCCGTTGTCTTTGATCAACTCATTTCCGCATTCCTTTCCCCCTTTGTTTGTTTCCCGCCGTGACCATAGCTCCCTGACCCATTCCAATTTATAATCTTGGCAACTAGCGAAAGTGTTTCTGCCCATTTGTGACACCCAGAGACAAGACACCATGTGAGCCTAATTAACACAGGAACTAATCAGGGATGGGACACTAAATGTATTAACTTGGGCTAAAAATAGACTCTAGGGATACTCGAAGTGAACTCAACTAACTTGAGAATAACAAAAGTTTCGCTCATTCTAATTGATAGATCAACTGAAGGTCTCGTTTCTACGAAAAAACCTCTATTAAGGCTTCTTAGGTCGCGGCACCACCTGGCACGAAGAAATCTTCGGATTAGACACACCTTACTCTCCTCCGTGCTCAACTATTCTTTAGCTTAGCACAGTTAGAGACTCATCGTTGTTAAAGGTTACTCCAGGTGGAATAAATAACCACTGCAAGTACCCCTATTCAGGTCACTGGTGAATATCCTACCCTAAAACTCATATTAAGTTCCTACTAAATTGCTTTAAGAGATTGTCGAGGACGCTCCTGAAAAGCATTGTGTGCGGGAAAAGTACAATAATATAGGTAAAACTCTATAAATAATAACTTATTCAGAATCAACATTTACGATTGCTCAAAATGTTTCGAAGGTATGCATTGCTCGGTCAGACCAATGGAATGTTCAAACTAATCAAATTTTAGTTGTAACCTCGGCGTACATGGAAAACACATATGAGAGAAAATGAGGTTGCAACTGGGGTTGAGGTTACGGAATGTTGCAAAAATCCATTTCTCGTTATTTTTCATTGAAAGTTTGCCCGGAAATGAGAAATGCGCTCTGGTATTTTAGATTTAATTCTGCCAGGGACTTAATAGTGATAAGGCCTAATAGAACGATTAAAATTGTGTGCACCACCGAAAAATAGAAGTACCCAAGAAAACGTGAAAAAATAAGAGAGACCAATTAAATCGTAAGCAGTACTTTATGTTATGTGTGTTTTGTGTATGCATTTTCTTAGGCCACAACATTCAGTGAGATTCTCGACCTTTAATTGAAATTATCAATTTTAGAATAATGTGCTGAAATATTTACCTCTGAAAAAAGTTATCGGGGGCATTCGAAGGTCAGAATATTCATCCTGCGAAAAGTTTGTCACGTAAGTTGAAGGTATATTCTCTCATTTCTAGCAAAACTATCGATCCAATTGGGACACTGAAACTGTGACGTTAGTCTGTGATAGCCACCAAGTCTGTTTTCCCTCTTGCTTTCATCCCATAAAAAGATTGGAGAATAGAAACGAAAGTTTATGGCCATTGGGCTACTCTGTGATTAATTTTGAAACAATGCTGTGTCGTGGAAACTGAGAGATAATGAATCATTTCAATCGTCGATGATTACAAACTTGCACCTTGATGGCAACTTTGTGCAATGCTGCAACATGATATATACATTCTCACACTGAAAAAAAAGTATCACAATCCCAACCACACTACTGGCTGATTTTGGCGCCAGATATAAGTTTCGCTAGCCAGAGGCATGGTTAATCCAACCACACTTTTTACAGACTCAACCGTACCTCTGACTAGTGCAACTATACTCATATATCTAGCGCCAAAATCAGCAAGTCCAGTTGAGATCGTGATACTTTTTTTTCGTGTTGCTTATATTCTAATCTTGACTTACATTGCTGCATAGTAATCATACCAACGTCCTCGTTATACATTCGAAGAGAGAGGAGGAAATCTAAAAAAAGAGCATCAGAAAAATTCAATTTTTCAGAGAGTGGTTAAAAAGGTTTTGAACGATTAATTTCACCTGAATATTCTTGACTAAACAGCAGCCGAGTGTTAATATATAATTTAATAATATACATGGAACATTGCACTGCATACATATTTGTTTGAGTTTCGTTTGATCGCTTGCGTTTTCAGCTATGGGCAATTTCATATAATTAGTTTCATATTTACTGGCTGTTTATATTTAAAATATGATAATGTTCGAAAGAAAATATTTTTTTTTTCTTCATAGAAAAATGTGTAATTGAGATTTTTAGCAAGTATTCCAAGGGAACTCGAAATTCATGTTTCAATGAGTTTACAATTACTTGATTTTACTGTTGTGTTTTCTTTTTCTATCAGCTTATGCAATTAGTCTTTAGGGAGCGTGAATCTATTTTTCAGGACTCGTCTTTTTGAGGCGTAACCCGTACATTTGTAAATTCGTTGTAGAATTTATCCTGCTTATACTTGACAATTTTTATATTTATTGACTGACAGAACATTTTTTATGCCGGAATAAAAGATTGATGAAATTTGAAACACATTTCTCCCTTACTTAGCCCTGTTTTAGTTATTATGAGGCGTTATTTATTATTTATTTATCATCATTATTATAAAAAAACAATCGCACAAAGATATAATTTGAGTCACAAGGACCCGAAAACATATAACTTTTTGACAGAATTAAAAATTAAGAGCTAAAATATTTTAGATTAAAATCTCATGAATTGAGACCATACTGTGGTAGTAGGCATTCCATCCGTTTAGTACACCCGATTTACTTACCAGTAAGATAAATTGATCAGGTTTAATTTCGGTTAGACGGAGAAAGAGATACTTGGTAATCACCTATGATCACTTATGTGCTCTGAAAATTTGAAGAGATAAATTTTCCGCAATGAAAGGGGATCTATAAAAATATCAGTTGGTATGAAAATTGTTACGATGCTACAGTAAAATTTTACAAGTCGACTAAAAACTAAGGTGACAAGTTGTTTTTGGCAAACAGCAGACATTAATTATGGTCTCTCACTAATGCTCATGGATTGAAAATTTTGGGACTCAGTTGCTGGTGGCTGGAGGTGTGTCGTTTCTAAGCTTTGATGATTTTAGACACTTACATAAATTAGAGTTCTGATATAGTTAGAGGGAGCGTGCCAATAGACGTCCAAAATAGTCAGACACACTGTATTTTATCAGTGATTTGAAAAATCCAAGTAATTTGAAATGGATTGTTCTAAAATTCTGTCAGACATGCTCAGCGGTTCTCCTGCAGCTGATCAAAATTCGCCTTCAATATGCACGATACACAATTTATCATACACCGACGAACTATTTTTGGCAGATTTGATCATCTAGGCTGGTATAGATGTTAGACTGGATTTTTTTCTTTCAATGTGTCTGAACTTCAAAATTCAAACTGAGGAAATTGAAAAATTTATTGGTTACCGGCTAAAAAAATTCACAGAAAGTTTTCAAGCTTCAATTATACAGGAAGGCTTTATAGAGGAAGAAAGAAGAATTTTAAGGAGAAGTGAAACAACAAAAGAAGAGACTAGGAAGGACTGGTTATAAGTAAGCATGTAAAGGGATGTGTACAGAAAAAAGAGAGAAAAATCAGAGGAAAAAATTAGACTTTCGGTTGAAAATTAGCAGGTGGGAGGCATAGAATTGACATTTTTTAAAGGGCATGTATTTAAAAGTGAATTTTTAAGAAAAGAAAGGGGCGAGGAGGGTAAACGTTTTTAATTCTCTCGAAGGGTTGAGATAAAAGTGCAACACAATACAATTGAAAAAATCCAATTGCGCCATTCTTTCAAATGTTTAACGGAAATAAGTAAAAGTCAGTTTGGTATTACGAGAGGAGGTACGTATTGGGAAAAAAACGTTGATTTCTTACACCATAATTCAGAAACTTAACCTGAGCATTATCCAAAGATCCATAAAATTATGGAAAATTCAGTTTCAGTATCTTCTCCACGTTTTAATTTTATTAGAATTCTTATTTACACCTACGGTGCCAGTTACTTTTTTTTATTTTTGGAGGTGATTATGCTTTGAGGCGACCGTGAAACCACGTTTTGATATATATAGAATTGAAAAAAAAAATGGACAAAATTACAGGTTTTGAAATTAATGTGATACATTGTACCTTCTATGCCTTACTAAGTATTCAGATGAGAGCAAGTGCTTTTTCGCATTCTATAATTCTAAAATAGTTGACCACTGCAGTGGTAAATGAGAAGGCAGGCACGTCCAAGATAGATAGCGGAGGGGTACCGAACATTTTTAGGCAAGATTAGCTCATACTAATGTCAATGCATTTGATATCAATGGACGTAGAATATGAATAACAATTCCTCGAAATTACTTCGCTAGAAACAGTGCAGCCTCCTTACATCAGCCATTGAAAAAAGCACTGCGTTTTCTTTCATCAAAATACTTTTGACTGCTCTCTATTTTACGAGCTTCAACTGGGAAGATATTACTAATTAGGTATATGACTAATTGATGAAGGAAATAAAATTTTAAAGGAATACACGAAATGATATAAAATTGCTAGTTTCTCTCCCGCAAGCAGCAGATGATTTTCGGTTAGGTATGTCGCGCAAAAGTTGCCTGTGCGTAAAGTTTCCCAAAAACTGCCAGCGTTCGGCCTGAAATGAAAAATACCTATTGGTACTGCTTGATATAAATCATGATAAAATCACAGCAGCTGTATGCTTTGGCTGTATCAACTGCTGAAGATTCTGAAAAAGAAAAACTTAAAAATAAAACGAACATTGCATGATGTGGCCGGACCTGCGAGAAGGGAATTTACCTTTTGGGAGAAAATTGTCCTTATCTTTTCAAAAATATAAATTTAGTTTTTTCACAATCTAAACATTTTTGAATGGTAACTTTTTATTGGACTCTTATCTCCTTCAATTTTGGAACTTTTATGGTCAGGCTTGCGCCAAAATTTTCAGAATTTTTTCCATGTATTTGAAAAAGTGAGGGAAAATTAACTCACGGAAGTTAAGGCCCCTTTTCACAGACCCGGACACAACTAGACTTCTAGACTAGGGTTCAGTTTTTGACTTTGGAAAAGAGCTTGTCTCTTGTTTTTGGGGCCAGGAGGACAAGGCGCATAAGTGCAGTTTTTGCTGTTTTAAGGAATACGTGTTTAAAGTTTCAAAATTACGTGAAACCTTATAGCGGAAAGTTTAAACTCACTTTTTGATGCTTTAAAGTTGGAATTTAGTTGTGAATTTTTCACAAAAACTTCTAAACTAGTTTAAGTTGAGTTTATGAGTATCTCGATTTTTTCAAAAACTGCACTTATGCGCCTTGTCCTCCAAGCCCCTCATACTAAAAAAAAAAAAAAACAAAACAAAAAAAAAAACATTTATATATTTTTCGCTGAAAATGCGTAAACATGACGTGAACTACTCTTAAGTTCCTTTACTCTATCTCTGCCTCCGGTTGTTTTGGCGGGAGATCAAGACTGAGAGGCGTTCATCTGGTCAGCATGTCAACTAGTGTCCGGTGCCGAGGCTTCCGAGAACTTTGGATCAGTTATCTGTAATTTACGAAGCGTCCACCGGTTACTTCCGGCTCTGGCAGACTCCTCCATCAACTTCCGCTAAACACACGCGCAAGATTGTCTCGTCCCGGTCAACTAACTTCGACAACGGTGCAATGGTTACTCTTCCGATGATTTTGCAAAGTTAATATGCACGGTTTAATGTATCGATTGGCAAAGTTCAAAACCACGTGTCTCCGTTTGCAACGTTACAGACTTCCTGTCATGCCTCATGGTTTCCCTGAAAAACTTGTCGCAATGTATTCATCGAGAACTTTCTTGATGTTTCCTCTTTGTTGGTAGAATATTCCGTAAAAAATTCAAGATATAATAGTGGCTTGTTACTCCTCGAAAAAATATAATAGAAGAGGACTTTTTGAAACACAGCAATGGAGATACAAAGTTTTGCACTTTAATCATCGATGTATTAATTTTGAGGGCAAACATCTGATGAAAATTGAATCTTTGACATGCGTCGAGGACAAAGAGTTAACAAAAGGAACGAATAATCATGAGATATTGGCGCTAGCGTCCTCCTCCAAAATAAAAGTTCATTTGAAAAGTGAAATTTAAAAATCTTATAAGCACCATCAGGTGTTGCTTGGGTATTTTGTGTGCCTTTATGCAATAATAGGTGAAGATTTTTTCTCAAAATTCAATTCTTATTTTGTCGATGAGAGTTGTTATTCCAAAACGAATCAGTTTTTATTGAATGAGAGGAATAGTTGTGCAATCTTAGCAACACCTAGAAAAATTAGAAAAATTTGAAGAAAATTAAAGGAAATTGAAAGAAATTAGAAAATCTAGACAAATTACACTCTCGTTATGCATATTAGGTTTTGAATTTCCACTCTTTTTTGACGAGTTTTCACGTCGTTTTCTGTATTCATAATCGCTCATTAAACAGGTCCTTTCTATAAGAGACCCCTAATGATTTACAGCGTGATTAAGAGAGGTCTCATAATGTAAACAAAGCATCCATAAAAGCACAACTTTAAAGCATTTTGAATAAAATTCAACTGTGTTATGTTGATAATACGCACTCGGAAGGCATTAAAATGATTTGCCTCTTCAAAAAATGAAAATTGCAAAAGAGAAATTTACTTTAAAATCTCAAGGTGGGGTCGCAACCGTAAACTGCTGTTTTCCCTTCCATATTTTTTTATCTTTTGTACTGGCTCATTACTGATGTCACTTTCAATGATCCATTTCCGTTACCGTGTTGAACTTCAGTTGAGATTCGTTAAGATTGTACTTTTCATGATGATTTATTGAGTGATATGAAGTAATACTGTGTGCTCCCTCATTCACAATGTCAATCATATGAGTTCCTTACAAAGAAACAACTACAAAAAGGGTCCTGCCTTCATATTTTGCACGACCTATCACACAAAAAAAAGAAAGTGAAGATCCGCTAACACCAAACATAGGTGGTGATAATGTATATTTACTTGTAAGCAAAGCAGATCACATAAAAAAGGAAGTGAAGATCCACTAACACCTAACATAAGTAGTCTGCCTTGATAGTGAAGAGAGCAGTATAAGTGCAAAAATGAAGTTTTAAGAAAACGGGCTCGGAAGCTCCAAACCAGAAAATTTTATTGAAAGAAGCCTCCGATCTTTGTCAAATTGCCACTAATCGTCCGAAAGACCCCAAGATGTAGTTTGGATAATTAAAAATCGACTGATTTTATTTCAATTACATGAAAAGGGTAATTATCATTTTCGTGCGAGGTCATTGTCAGCAAATTACTTGTACAGCATTTACTTGTTGCAAATTGGTAGCCGATGCGATTTCGGTTGATTTCACCGATATGCGTCATAGTATCCAAACGGCGAGAGCTTCGTTCAGCCAGGTTCTCAATCAAGCGGAGTCTCGGGGTAGTGTGAGCTTTATTTCGGACCCGAGTGAGATCCCGGGTTGAGAGAGTGGGTGAGAGTAATGCGTCGCATACCGCGAAGTACAGAAAAATTACACTCTCGTTGGCTGCATGTCAGTGCTCTTAGATGACCGGTGTCATAAAATGAAATCGAACGCGAAAGCTCCTTCATCATATCTTAATCAAATACCCGCAGGCGTATTTCTTGCCGGGCCCCGTAAGCTCCGATGAACAGGGGACCAGTGCGTTTTCTAATCGAAAAGGTTTGGACGGCATTTGAAACTTATGAATATTGAGAACCGAGAGAAGATACTTCCCTCCTCCCTAGAGGCAGTCACAAGCCACCTGCGAGCCGATTGTTGAAATTCATAGACAAAATGAGAGACAAAGAAGACATAAGGACTATGGTGCAATCCTGTTGGTTAATTGGGTGGTTCTTATAGACTAAGGAAGAAAATGATGGACTAATTAAAAGGTCCCTTGTGAGTTTCCGTTAGTTTGTCACCTACCTCCTTTATCCATCGCAACAACCCGTTTTCACCAATAGGATCCTTCCATATCCTTTTTTGTCTTCATTGTCTATCGCTCTGTTTACCAATATCAACAATCAGCCCGCTGGACAACTTCCTCAACAACGGACGACGTCGGGTGGTCAATCACTTAACCTATGAGCAAATGCGGTCAATAGCGCAGAGTTTTGCAAAAAAAAAAAAAAAAAACCCACACACACAAAGAAACAACTAAATTTTAAAGTTACCTAGAATCATAATCTTATTATCCATAAATTTTAAGTGCACAGAAAATTTGACATGAAGTCTACCCTTAAATTTGAGTCTCTCTGCAGGAAAATTGGCCTTCCTAAAAATAACATAACCAGTCACCACCAAAGGATCTATTAAAGCTTTTCTGACTGGCCGAGGCAGTTTAGACTAATTGCTGCTAGATTTAACCATGGTCATGGCCACTTTTGGCGAAAACCAATAACTATGGTTAAATCAACCATCCTGCTGGGGAAAGTTTCTTATTTTTGGACTATCCCTTCTAGAAAGATGGCACATTCAACCGCGTTTCTTGGCTAGCGCCAAAATCAGCTGTAAATATAGTTAAATCTGTCAAATCTCGTTTTCCGTGAAATGGCTATTGTTAAATTTTGGTTCAAAATTGTAGGCAACACAGGGCCGGAATAAGGGGGTGGCCACTTGGGCCGCGGCTTATGGTGGCAAAATTGGGGGGGGGGGGGCGGCAAATTTTGCAATCTTTTTGAATGTAGGTATCAAAAAATGAGAGAAAACACTCGGATTCAGACAATAAATTACAAACGAGAAAAGGTGACAAAATCTCTCATTTCCTGAGAGTAAAAGTATTGTAATTTCTAATTTTGTTGTCTTTCGGTGATACAAGAGACAACACCTTTAATTAGTCGAGTTAAGAGAAAAACCAAACACGCAATTTGACCTGGAACGGAGCGGCGTAGCGGTCGGCATGAAACACATTGCGCCTACGAGACTGCATGGATACTTCACGCATTGCGCCAAACAGTGTGGTCAGCAGCGGTCGGTGTGAAACGCATAGCGCCTACAAGACTACATGAATACCTCAAGCATTGCGCCAACACAGTGCGGTCGGCGCGGCGGTGGAAGTTAACATTTTTAACCACATTCATGTTTGTTCTTTCATAATTTTTTCGTTCTTTTTTATAAATGGAAGGCCTTCTCCAAACAGGGATGAGTTTACGGAACTGAACTTTTGTTAGTGTTGACAGGGCTTTTACAAAAAAATTTGCCCAACGCGAGTAAACACGTCTTTTGCACCCCTCCCCCACCGGCACGTTCACATGATGGTTTTTATAGATTATACTCGACAGATCACACAGGTGAGATTATATTGATATCGATTGGTTCAATATGTAATCAAAGCCTCAAAAGTCAATTTAGAAATCTGAGGTAACGAGTCTTATATGATCGAATTTTTATTCTCTCGAGTACCAAACGGCAATGAAAAGTGAAATTGAAAACACCGCACCAAGAACAGCCTATAACTGGAAACCGCCTTTTGAGAAAAACGCATTTAAAGTTCTGTTTTTGATGTACTGCGCAGACTTTTCTATGCAGGTACCTTGTTTTGGTGTTTTTGGGTGACCTAACCCTTCTATTGAAGGATGCCGGATAGATTTTGCGATGCATTTTGGGTTTATACTCTCATATATTTCATTTAAAAAAGCAGTTTATAGGCCATTATTAAGCCCAACAGTCATTTTGGTGGCAATATGAAGTATAAATCATTTTAATCACGCATGATTAACGCAAAATGAAAGAATATCGATAGTGAGTAAAGGAAGGGGTAACTAGCACCTTATAGGACCATTTATAGGTCGTTCTTGCACCCATCGATCCAGAGGTCTGACT
The DNA here is from genome assembly GCF_918797505.1 of Bemisia tabaci. Classification (NCBI taxonomy): domain Eukaryota; kingdom Metazoa; phylum Arthropoda; class Insecta; order Hemiptera; family Aleyrodidae; genus Bemisia; species Bemisia tabaci. The sequence continues at coordinate 46,226,353 of NC_092793.1, read as the reverse complement.
TAACTCGGAAAAAAAAGGTTTTTCGACCTCGAGCCGTTACCTATCTATATTCTATAGCTACCACAGCATAGTCCAGGGTAAGTAGAATCCAAAAACCAGATGGGCGTAATAACGACCTATACGCCTATAGGCTGTTCTTGGTGCGGTGTCCTCAATTGTAATCTTTCGTCACATTGTTACCGCGCAATGATACAACTATTTGAAATCTCCGAAATGCGTGAGGTATCACGCCGCATTTGAAGGCGTTTTCAGAACAGCCAAGTTCCGATACCCGGATTATCATTTTGAATAGTTCATATTCTTTTGTTTTGTTCCGTACCACTTGTTTATTTTCAATCTTCGTATAAAATCCACTCATTTGCTAAATACAATTCTACCTGGAGCGCATCTCATCTATGCATTCACCACTACAAAAATGTCAAAGGAAATCAACAAGACTAGCGTGTATGAAGGCTATTTCAATTGTAATCTGCCGTCGCATTTCTAAGGCGCAATGATACAACTATTTGAACTCTCCGGAATGCGTCCGGTATCACGCCGCATTTGAAGGCGTTTTCAAAACAGCCAAGTTCCGATACCCGGATTATCGTTTTGAATAGTTCATATTCTTTTGTTTTGTTCCGTACCACTTGTTTATTTTTAATCTTCGTATAAAATCCACCCATTTGCTAAATACAATTCTATCTGGAGCGCACTTCAGCTATGCATTCACGACTACTAAAATGACAAAGGAAATCGACAAGACTAGCGTATATGAAGGCTATTTCAATTGTAATCTGCCGTCGCATTTCTAAGGCGCAATGATACAACTATTTGAACTCTCCGGAATGCGTGAGGTATCACGCCGCATTTGAAGGCGTTTTCGAAACAGCCAAGTTTCGATTTCAGGTTTGTAGTTTTGCAAGAAATTGGAGCAAAAAATCAATAGAATGACGGATTTTACGAGCTAATGCAACTTAATACACTTGTGTTTCATTTGACGGAAGCTTTAGAAAACAGTTCGGTCAGAAATTTAAATGATCTTACGGTCCATTATATACATAAAGTTCATATTCTTTTGTTTTGTTCCGTAGCACTTGTTTATTTTTAATCCTCGTATAATAACCAACCATTTGCTAAATGCAATTCTAGCTGGAGCGCACTTCAGCTATGCATTCACCACTGTAAAAGTGTCAAAGGAAATCGAAAAGCCCATAGCGTGTATGGAAACCGCGTTTTGAGAAAAACTCATTTAAAATTTTGTTTTTAATGTACTGCGCAGACTTTTCTATGCAGGTACCCTGTTTTGGTGTTTTTGGCTGACCTTACCCTTCTATTGAAGGATGCCGGACAGATTTTGCGATGCATTTTAGGTTCATTCTCTCCTATATTTCATTTAAAAAAGCGGTTTATGGGCCATTATTACGCCCAACAGTCGTTTTGGTGGTGATATGAAGTATAAATCATTTTAATCACGCATGATTAACGCAAAATGAAAGAATATCGATTGTGAGTAAAGCAAGGGGTAACTAGCACCTTATAAGCCCGTTGATAGGTCGTTCTTGCACCCATCGATCCAGAGGCCTGACTTAACTCGGAAAAAAAAAGGTTTTTCGACCTCGAGCCGTTACCTATCTATATTCTATCGCTACCACAGCATAGTCCAGGGTACGTTGAATCCGAAAAGCAGATGGGTGTAATAACGACCTATGCGCCTATAGGCTGTTCTTGGTGCGGTGTCCTCAATTGTTAGGAATTTTCTCATTTTCAGCTTTTCCAAATTAAATCCTAACATTTTTGTTTGAGGTTATGTTCTATTGTTTTGAACCAAACGATACATCGAACCACTGTCGAATATGATCTATTGATGTTTCGAAACAGATGAGAAGGGGGCGGAAAAATACAGGCGGCCCATGGGCGGCACGTAGGTAAATCCGGCCCTGAGGCAACATACAGCCTTTGGAGGGCAACTTCAATCCTATTTCATCTTTATTTGACGTTAAGTTCACCTTATTCATTTTTTATAGACCTAACTGATAGCTAAAATAACTTCCTTTTACTGAAATCATGACCAAAAGAGACAACGCTGGTGGGTCTGTCCGCTCAAATTTCTGCACGTAGTTGGCTGCGCTGTTGCTCGATTGTTCCCATAAAGATCAAGTCTTAAGACCTACGGACCTACGGAGAGCTATCGACAATAACAAGGGTGCGCGCATTTACTGAATTAAATTATAATCGACTTAGTAGTCGTCTTCCAAATCCTTCTCTCCTTCATGCCTGGGTTGGAAGATGCAGGCGAATGTCCGTCCATCGACAAACACACATCAAAGTAAACTCTCGAGGAAGGAGACAACGCCAAAAATTATCCTCGCTGTAATCGCGGCACGTCTAATATTCAAGGCTATGGTACAACCAGAAGTCATGGGCCCGTATTTTCAAGTGACATCCAACAAGTCGCATACAGTTCCTGTGTGGAAATATTACGAACTGGCGAGAGGGGAGCTCTACACAATACGAATTCAAAAATCGCGGAAAATTACTTATTTGCAGGGGCAAGGTCACAGAGGGGTGACAATCTTTACCGATAGACTAATTTAGTGGCTACATCATTTGATATAATATGTAAACAAACACAGAACCTTGTTTCTGATTCGCGCCCCTTGCACCATAGTCCAAGTCCATAGTCTATAGTCCACCATGCGTCCAAGTGTTTCTCACAATCGAAAGTTCTCGTATTTAATGAGTTATGCTTGATTGATTTATGACCGGTCAATTTTAATAAATCAACACAATTAACTCATGAAGAATTGGCACATGAGGTTATGTTAGTTTGTTTTGGTTTGAACCAAGAGCTCGAATGACGTAGTCACCAAATCAGTCTATTGAGTCCGAGGGAGGAGACTCCCTGTTGCAATGTTGTCTGTGACCTGGAGTCCACGGCAAATAAGTTAACGCACTTCTAGACTACGACAGCAGATCGTCTGACGTCACTTTCATATGTAAAGAAAATGCAAGAATCAATATGGCGGATCTTCTGTCGCAGCCTAAAAGTGCATAAACTTAATTTGTGTGGATTATACCTAGACTGCTTGCACCATATCTGCTTTATGCGCTCGTGCACCTCACTCTTACATAAAAATCTGTTTATTAAAACAGAAGCTCCGGGTGCGAAAGCTATAATTTCGGGCATTGTGGACGCCCTGTATTTTCCGGGCGTTGGGGCGGTTATTTTCCAAATGATTCGTATACCCTAAATATGTGCCTTACCTCGTTTCTTTCAGGGAACAGCGGCAACGCGGCAGAAATTCGGGCAAAAGCTCGCGTCTGCCGGCGAAAATCTCATTTCCGTCGGCAAAACAGTGGACACCGCTCATCATACACCCTCAGGCAGCAATCAGCGGAGCTTTTTCGTATGTATGCCAAGCTTAAAAACATAGGTAAATAAAGGAGTAAGCGTGTGCGCATGTGTGCGTAGAAAGAAAAACAGAACTGGTTTTTTGAAGCCGATGGAGCAAGTCCAAGTCCGCTGCGAGGGCCCGGCCGCTCCAAGCTCCAAGTGAAAATGTTAATGACCCATCGACAGTGTTGTCGATTCTCCTCGAAAATCCCGGTTTTCCCCAACACTGCTCCGGGGGCTTTCATACTATCGGCAACATAGCCCGAGAGCCATATCTGGTAAGCCTCCGGAGCTGTCTCTCGATTCGAGGCTGCCAACAGCTCAAAACTACCCGGCATTTCATCTTCATCGCATCAGGTAAGAAAAAAATTACGCTTATTAATTTGCATCCTTTTATCTTGTCCCGACGTGTTTCTGCGCTCGCGGTCTTTCTCGAGCACGTGCCATTCTGCCATCGACTGCCACCTCGAAACCTAGAAAGGCCACCATCGACGCCTCGAAATGCATGTCACACGAGCGCTGAGAAGTATTGAATTTTCCTAAGTTGCATCAATTATTTTATATTTCAGCGTTCCATCACGTGGATTTCCCGCGCATATTAAATTTTTCGAGTGAAATTGAAAATTTTAAATTTGAACGGCCTACTTCGAAATTAGAAGCATATCTATTATAACCTAAAATTTCTCGTCGCGATCAATATTTTTCGACCCCCCCCCCCTCCTCCAAGAAGGAAGAATGAAAAGACGAAAAAAAAGTTCATAGATAAATATGTGACAAAACCATTCTTAATCTCTATATGTTAAAACTTGAAATACATCGCCGTTGTGACTTTCAAAAGCAGGCCATGTGCTGATCTTGATGCACGCTGTTTTATAATCGTAGTTATAAGTACTCATATACCTTATTTCTTTATCTTTTTACAAATAAACACACTAAAAGGCCGTTTGCAGTTACTTTTAATCATGTTCCTCTATTGAAATATCAATGATATTTAATCCTTTTTATAATGCACACTTAATGGTGTAAATACACGTATACTTCCATTTTTTTAAGTTTAATTTTTTGTTTGACTATTTAAAAACAACCAAGTGAATATGTTTATTTTTGAAAAACTGGTATTTTAAAGAGGGCAAAATGTTGTTTGCTATAGTGATGTTTTCGGAAAAAATCGTCAACCATGTGTACCTCCAAACATTTACGAAAATGGGTATTTTGAAAGATATCCGTAGAAAAATGGGATTCCTCATTCTCAAAATATCACGGCGGTCACTTTTTAGGAAGCTATGACTTCATTATGTGCACATATCTTAAACACATACATAATACTTTAACTAATGTGAATCACCAAGAGGAAAGTTCTCTCTTCTCTACTCATTCCTGAGTGCAGAGAGGCCGGTGCCAGTCTATCGATGATAACTATCGCATTTAGTGTAAAAAATGTGAAGATGATAAAATCAACAAAGTTAAGTGATTAGTCAATCAAACAACAACTTTTAAGTAAAATTTTATTATCATGAAATTATATGTGAATTAAACAGTAGGTATAGGCGGATGATTTTAAAAAAAAAAAAACTTATCAGATTTTACATTCTTAGTTATTGGATTGATTTCTTACAATGTTTTGTTCCCTAGGTTCGGATCGTTGAGTGGGTCTAAAATGCAGCATCACAAACTTTTCAAACGCATCGTTGAATTCGTATTTGTGGTTAGCAGTCTTCAGGTATTCTACATTATCTCAGCTGAGCAGGAAGGTAGGAATAAATTTTTATCCCCAGCAAACTCTTTAAGGGCACACTGATCTGTCTACAGCCATTTCGGTGATGCACAATTTTGTACAAGCAAGAGCTGAGCCGCTGTAATGGTCACTTATGAATGTACTTTCATGACCAGTTTCGATTTTGATTTTTGTACTCAAAATCAGCCAATGAAACGGAAAATTCAGAAAAAAACCAGAGAACTTTAGGCCATGGAACATTCTTTCAAGTAAAACAAATTTGTAAGTAAAATATAAAAATGTAGACAAACAAAGAGAATCTTTTTGAGTATTTCAAGAGCACCCAGGGCCGTATCCATAATCGCACAGTCGTCCTTAAATAAGTCCATTTCACAGTTTAAGGACAGTTGTCAGTAGTTTTAAAAGCCATTAACAGACCATCATAAGGAGGGTAATTTGAGAGAAACTCATCAATAAAGCTTAGGAAATAGATTCTTGCGAGGATTACAATGATTTACCTCTACAAGAAAATACAAAATACGAAGTAAATTTTTTTATGATTTCGACGTACTGTAAGGTAAGTGCAGATCTACCTTTAAATTAAAAACGCGCACAATTTTTTCTTTTATATTTTAAATTTTTTTGTTTTGACTAGTCACTATAACTCCATTCATAATTCTATTTTCAACGTCGAACAAATGAATTTCATTAAAGGTACGTGCAAATTATGCATTTTAAGATTTTATGTCACTATGGCCTCCCTAATCCTCCATTAATCACAATGTAAACGATATCGATAGCTAATGGCGAAAAATGCATATCTCCCCTGGTAGCACAGGTCAGATTGAAGATGTTTTTAAAATGTGTCATTGATCCGAAAAAATTTCTTTAAAACATTTCAATGAAACATCTTGAAAACATATCATGTGTCCAGACGGTTTTGAAAAGGTTTCTAAAACAACTCTATGTCACCCCTAAATTTTGTTTCACAGATACGTCCGATAGATGTTTCTCATACCTTTACAACACATCTCAGTGAGGTACCTATCGGCACCACAAATTCGTCGCAGAGATATATCTGACACATTCTTGAAACATTTCGGTGAGAGGCATGACATTCCTTTGTATCGTCGAAACGTTTCAAAAATGTTTTCAAAACCTTTCAGTGGTTTGTTGAAACATCTTGAAAACATATCATGTGTCCCGACGGTTTTGAGAAGGTTTCTAAAACAACTCTATGTCACCCCTAAATTTCGTTTCACAGATACGTCCGATAGATGTTTCTCATACCTTTTCGCCACATCTCAGAGAGGTATCGGCACCGAGGCTATAAGTATCAAAAATTTTCAGACATTTGTTCTAACTAATGTCGTTGTGGAATTAGAACCATCACAGCAGGCATCCCTTGATACCAACCATGCATGAGGGCTGACTCGTTACACTTCATCATTATCAACCTATCAGAGGGATTAGAACACCTTCACTTTAGAAAAGTATACGCAAAGCACGATGTACGGTTTCAATATTCTAGATAATCCATAACTTATGAGCTTTTATGGAGATGAACTCGATTCATACAAGGAATTAACCGTGTTAATAACCTCCACATAATTAAATGTCCAAAAAGTATAGCTTGAGACGAAAAATTAAGCTGAAATTTGGTAAAATTGAAAAATTAAACTTCAACGCCCTCTGGTGGATTCAGTTTGAACTAGGTAGGAAAAGTTTTAGAAAGGTCCTAGAAATGTTTCTATGTTATTCAATGAAACATTTCTAAAACGTGTCAAAAACATTTTTAAGTGACGTATAAATTCGAACAAAATATTCAAAAAGGTTTCAAAGACATTATATTTATTTTTAATTGAAAACAAATCCAAAATGTGTCAGATAGGTTGCTGGGAGGTGTTGTTGAGTCGTGCAGGAAAAGTATCTGACAGCACTTTGAGAAGTTGCTTGAAACAAGCTGTAGATTGCATTCGAAACATTTTCAAAATATTTCGAAAACATTTCACCGAACACTTCGAAATTGGAAGTTTCTGAGAACGTGTTGGAGATGTGTTGAAAACATTTTTCTAAAACTTCAGCGACACTGGTTCGATTTATATTCAAAACGTTTTGAAATGAATTGAGGATGCTGATCGGAAAGAGAATTAAAACGTTTTGAAAATGAGTTGGAGATATACCGCACCAATCAGTAATATTTATTAATAATTGAAAACATATCTAAAATGTGTCAGATAGGTTCCAGGAAGGTGTCGTTGAGCCGTGCAGGAAAAGTATCTGACAGTACTTTGAAAAGTTGCTTGAAACAATCTGTAGATTAATTTGAAACATTTTCAGAATATTTCCAAAACATTTCACCAAACACTTCGAAATTAGAAGTATCTGAGAACATGTTGGAGATGTGTTGAAAACGTTTTTAAAAAGTGATAGTAGAACAATTTGAAAACATTTTGAACACATTTTAAAAACATTGTTTTCACGTTTCTGTAAGATGAAATGAAAATATTTTTAAACTGTGTTCAAAACATGTTGTCTCTGATGAAATATTTTACATGACTCGCAACTTTGTCTTCAAAATGTTTTTAAAACATTTCATTTCCCCTCCAAATTTTTCTTTTGTAAAATGTTTTGGATTGGTTTTCAAAACATTTCTGTTGTGTTAAATGTATCCAATTTGAAAACATTTTCAAAATGTTTTGGATATGTTTCAATGAAATGTTCAAAGTATTTGCGTCCTTGAAACATTTCTGAAATGTTTCTAATATGTTTCATCGAGATGAATCAGTTTCGACACAAGTGGAATGTTTCTAAAACCTTACCGATCCGAGCTGTGCTACCAGGGTCAGGTTATACCGATGCCAAGACTTTCCCCAGTTTTCCTGGTGTTCCCTGACTGTGGAAACCATATGTCGAGACTCTACTGCACTATTTAATTTGCCCCTCTGATTGATAAGAAAGAGCGATGGCAATGAGACGAATCAATAAAATTGCAACTCAGCGTCTTCATGGCCATACGCGAGCAAACAATAATTTGAGGTGCACTGGAAGTGCGAGTCTAAGCAATGTCCACAATTAGTTTATGACTGAATTTATTGGATTCTAGACTGGCGGCATCACCCGATCTACTACAACACCAAGAACGGCGTACCGATTCCGTTATTGCACCAGGAGGAGAATTTATCGAATAACGGGCTCATCATTTCGTACGGGCGACCGCCTTGCGCATGCGACGCGTGGGATTGCAACTGCTGCACAAATCTCTTCTACGACGCCATCAAATTCAGGGAGAGAGGCTGCTTCCAGTTCGGCTACAATCTCAAGCAGGAAAAAATCAGGGTCAAACTCCTCATGAACGACTCCACCGTTGTCGAGGACGATGTCACAGGTCAGTTTATCATATGAGCATACTGAATGGTGAATTTGCACGAGAGGACACGTCGTCCCCCGGACGAGGGAACGTGACTTTATCCCAAGGTTGCAAAATTGACCCGAACAATTCGATTTTTTACAAAAATGTACCTGTGCAGTTTTTATCCCAAATTTTCCTGATTTTTGCACGAGATTAGATGAAAAATCACAGAAATTTTCATTTAGATTTGCTCAAGATTCTCCCGGTAAAAATTTGATTTGGGAAGGACTTGAAATGAAGTTACGTTCTTTCGTTGGGAACAAGGAATAGACCGAGTTTAACAGAGCCGTGCAAAGTCTCATTTAAAAAAAAAAAAAAAAAAAAAAAAAGTTATGAGTAGTTGTGGATTCGACGAATCGTGAATTGGACCGAGTTTATTAGAAAGGAACCAACCCACATTAAGTTGAAACTGAGAAAAAGAGGTTTGAAGTTTTATTCCTTCATACGGCAATTCCTGCATAAGGCACCCATCCTGCAAATGGTGTGGACCCAGCACCATTTCTCCACCTTGTTACATAAGGCTCAAAGTAGAAAATAAACTTTATCCCCTCTTTTCACAAACTAACGGCTAGTGGAACTCGAAAACATTCTTAACTCAATTTTTTCGGAAATCTGGGTTGGTTCCTTTCTGATAAACTCGGTTCAATTGTCTCTTGCTAAAAATTCAGTCTAGAAAAAATATTTTGAACATGAAACCGGTTGCCAAATTTTGTCCCTAATATTGAGTCTTATGGAGGAAGAATATTGCGAGCCTGTTTCTGTCGAACTTTATCCAGTTTTTATCAAGTTAGATGACTTTATTAAAATTTCCTTTTTTCAACTGAAAACACCTTCCAGTATCCGATAGATAAGTTGGACGTATTTCAGTAAAATGGAACTATATCTATTCTGACATTAACCCTGAGATCCATTTCCAAGATAACGTGCATGACAGGGCTCATAATACAATGGATATAGTAGTTCCAATTGATTTAAATGCGCCCGGTTGTGAGCAGTTTTGTGCAGTTTTGTACCGTATGGAGGTTGCGAGATTGCATTTTAAACCGACAATTTTAGAGCTCCAAACGCGTGGAGAAAAATAAATCACCATCACCAGGAAAATTGCATCTGAAATAAAAGAGAAGAGTAAACCCATAAGCTACCTCCACAGTAATTTCTCTTGTCATGAAAATCATTTTGTGTAAAATATGTGGGGGGAAATCAAGAAGTATTTTCTTTGTAGCTACAAAACATGATTTTGATGACGAGAAAAATCATTGTTGGGGTAATGAAATTTTACAATGGGCTCATTTACTATTCTACTCTTTTGCGACAAGAAACGATTCTCCCTGTAATAGTGATTATTCTTCTTCGGACACAGACCAAAAGAATTCCAAGAACCTTCCGAATTGATTTGAAACATTTTTCGCAGCAAAGTGCTCGTGAAACTCTTCCTTGGGCAAACTACTGGTAATAATAAAATATTTGAATTGTAAATTTTTTGTTAAAAGGTCCCATTTCTTGTAACTATTTTAATCATTTTTTTCAAGCATTTTTTTTTCTTGTTTGAACGTTAAAAAGCACTACGTTTGCTCATTCGTAACAATAATTAGACGTTTGAGACTTAAGGCTGAGACTTGACTTGAACCTCTCTATAAATTTACTCTATAAATTAGAGAGGATGTACCGACCCACAAAATTTCAAGTCAAAATGTTGTTCAGTTTTCTGTTGAATGAAAAAAGCTTACGAGAGAAAATTAGGCATCATCAGAGGTATATATGCTGATTTTGGTTAAGTCTGTTCAAATTCGTTGAAAAATTGTGAAAAATGAAGGGGGAAACCCCATCGCATCACAACTTTTACTAAAAAGTTATAAATGAGCGCCGCTTGGTTCTGGCAGAATGCCTCTCTGGATTAATGCAAGCGCTTGGAAACTTGAATGCATTCAACGGTGGTGACAGTTATGAAATAAGTCCCAGAACTTGAACTTACGAGCCATTACGTGGGCCATTTGACATCCAGAACCATCGTCTGTTAGAAAGATCGAGAAGAGAAAGTGTAACCTTGGAAGAATGTCTCGTATGAAAATCATTGTCAGATCGTCAAATGTTTTTGAGTCGATGTTTGCGCTCCTTATTAGCGAAATTCATCAGCTTGAGACTTATGCTAACCGAGAAGGAAGGAAGGAGATGTAACGGTGAAAGAATGTCTCCTTACGTCAAAGCTAATAAAGAGAGCCGTCCAAACTTTTTGTGAGTGAACCAGTCATTAGATGTAGCTTTCAGGTTAGAAGGAAAGATATTTGGAATCTGACTTAGGAATTGACCTATAAAGATAAGAAAAAAGAAGGTTTTCTTTTCTCAGATTTTGAGAATAAATATATATTTTTTATGAGGAACCGTTTCTGACTGAAAAATATGATTGCGATTTTAAAATGTTTTTTTCCGCCACTAAGACAGAATCCCCTTCCGTGTTACACTTTTGATCTCCTCCACTAATGACAAATTTTTGACCAAACCGTATTACTTGAGATTTATTCTTGACTTTAGAGTGATTATTCACGCGTGTTCTTAGAAAAATTATTTTAGGCAAATAATTCATTTCTGATATTTTATTATCTAAAAAGTTATTATCACTGCGAGCTTTGGTGCACGTAAAAAAGGACGTGATGAATATTCACACCTGAAGACGTGACTGGATAATTTGTAATACGAAGAGAGAGCAGGAAAAAAGTGGCAATTTTATTAAAACGAATATTCAAAATTTGTGTCCGCCATGCGATAGAGCAAGAAATTTAGATGTACTTTCGTGCACTTATGCTGGTAAGGTCGTTAAGTACCAGTAGCATAGCACACTCGCCGCATTTGTGTTGCATATGCTGAAAACAAACGCCTTCAATTACATCGACGGCAACATGTCTTACCTTGATTCGTTTGATTTGATTTCCATCGTCAGTGTCTCTATTGAATATTGATCCCCGACATACTTTCTAATAAAATGATGAATGGGTCAGGTACTTCGGTAAGAATCGGTTATTTATTCAATGCGAGCTAAATGGAGAGAATAAAGTATTGCCAACTTGCTGGATCCATACCATACATCCATGGAAGAGCGGATGCTAAATTCACTTTTATTTTTGCGTGATTTTAATTTTAAAAAGGACTTAGCTGTTTCTCGTACATATAGCACATAGTCATGTCGATCCCTTCCGGCCAAAATTATCACAAGTTATTCGACGTTTCAAAATTTCCGCCACCATTTAATTTTTGGCTTCCAGGACTTTATGTCCACCTACCTTTCGTCCATTAAATAAATGTTCACCGCTATTTATTTCCAATAAACGTTAAGTCCAGTCTTTATTAAGTCCACATGATTTAATGTCCAACCATGAATATGTCCAAAATTGTCCAAATTGTGGACATGTTATGTCCACATTTTTTTCTTCTCATTTAAATGACAGGAACCACCTCAAAAATAAATGCATACTACTACTACTACCTTCATTCTTAAAAACATTTCATTCATGAATCAAGTCATGAAAGAGAACAGACTCTAAGAGCAGATAAAAACATATGTTCATGTGTACACTGTACGGATATGATAAGATGAAAACCAAAGCGGGAGCCTAGGTAACGCTCCAATGCCAAATTAAACATTTTTCAGTAACCTATGCAGTCAAAATTGAAAGTCCTCTTTAACTAGTTATTTCGTGCGCCTTCAATCTTGTAGGATACTGTGCAACGCCTCTGACGCGAAATAGTTGCTTATAGCGTTGCGGCGCGGTAGGAAACCAGCGTGACACGCGCATAGGCGCCTACAAACCTAACGGGATACTTCACGCGTTGCGCAATGCGTGAAGTATCCCGTTAGGTTTGTAGGCGCCGGTGCGCGTTCTGCGCTGCTAACACGCCGCTCCGCTCTGTGTTAGGCTCTAATATTTAAACTCGTGGAGTTAGTGTTTTTCAACTCATGATTTTGAAATGTTTTCACTCTCTGCATTGATTACTCCCTTTTAAACTGATGAAAAAGAAATATGTACTCCTGGAAAATATAATGTGTTTTTTTGTAAATATAATAGTGGTTCCGTATCAAATTTAATGATTTCCAAAGCATTCAAATTTATTATTTTATGTTTTGGGCTTTTACTGTGCTGCAGCGTGGTGTAAGCGCAACCAAACGCTCAAAATTGGACGTATTTGACTCAAGGAGGTCGATGTACAAATAAGTTAAGAACAAAAAATTGCGTGCTTCTCAGTTTTTTTCCTCTTTTATTAATTTTTGTATAGTTTCTTTCATCACAACTACGGCTCATTGAGATTCATATCGATGCCATTGCTTGGAAAAGGTTTTACAAATATTTACCTCGTTTTAAAAATGTAAATGTTTTTAAAATGAAGTAATCAATTTCAATAAAAAAAAAGAATGTACATTTAAGGCATATTTTATATCGGAAATTTCAAGGATAGAAATGAAACCAAGTATTTACCAAAGACAATTTGAAAAAATGAATCAAAAGAAGAAATTAACATTTCATTTAAAATATGAGTTACGATCACAACACCTCATTCTCTCTTAATTTTCTCATTTCGATATTGACAATATGATTTTACACACGGACTAAAATATGACGCTTAAATTTGATTTTAGTGAACTTTACATTTGTGGACTTAACTTAGTGGACGTTTAAGTAATGGACTTAACAATAGTGTGGGCTTTAGAACTGTGGACGTAAAAATTGTGGACGAAAAGTCTGTGGACGTAAAAAAGTGGACATAAAGTCCGTGTACCAATTTTTGTCCAGAGAAATTGTTGTTTCAATCTGTTTAAAATTTCACCGAATTTTATCGGCAGCACAGAGAAAATTCAGTGAAATTTTCGGACTGCAGCTTCGTTGAATAATTTCTCTACATAAAAATAAAATGGCGGCGGAAAGTTTTTAACGTCGCATGGCGCTTGTGATACTTTGGCCGGAAGGTATGACGATGTTATGAATAGGTAGGTATACTTGCGGACCAAGGTCACTTCTCTCGTGGACGATGACATGCACGCTCTAAGAAAAACAAAAATGTGATCCAGAAATGGATAATGCACTTAAGTCGATACAGTTGTCTTTTGCAAAAAATCATATTCACATGAAACTGACAAAAATGAAGCAATGACTCCCCCCAAGTTAACCCCTCTTAATATTTCGAAAAATGGTACAGGAAAACAGATAATGTGCACCACGTTTAACAGAAAGGAACCAAGCCATATCAGCTATCGCCAAATTTAATTGGGCAATTTAATTTTATACATGAAAACGGCTGTGCGGATTTTTGTGCAATTTTCATGGTGAATTTTCTCCACAGCGCGAAGCAAATTCCTTAAAATTTTCAAAGGAATCCGCACAAACGTTCTTTCGTAAAAAATTACATTGCCCAGTTAAATTTGGCGACAGCTGATGTGGCTTGGTTCCTTTCTGTTGAACGCGGCACATGTCACTCAGGTTGAACTTGAACCAGAGTCCCAAGTGGATTTGCAAGGATAAAATTTTCAGAACCCACTAAAACTAAAAGATGATTTGTGTTCTTCTTCCGACAGACGAGAATCCAGCCCCCTTCTGCCTCTCCAACCATTCACCATCCTCGACTCCCCTGGAGATGTGCGCAAAGGTATCGAACCTAACCTTCCCCGGCCCGGGGCGAAACATCCAGTTTTGCCTCAACTTCGAGACCCGTCACTCCAGCCACACTTTCATCCTGAAGTTCGAGTGCGCCCGCTTCGGGGACAACGGCTTCCAGTCGTTCAACCCGGACGAACCGGAAATCCTGGTGACCACCCTCAAACCGCTCGCGGCCACACGAGCTACCGGCACCGGTTCGACCCCACCGCCGCGCGAGGAGAGCATCGACATGGACCTCGCCTTCAACCGCTTCATCCACAACGACACGAAACCGATTCAGGTGGCGAAACCCTTCCTCCCGACGGCTCTGCCCAGCGGTGCGGGCGTATCGCCCACCAACTTCCTGCTCGCGGCGAAACCTTCCGGGTTCGTTCTTCCCTCCGCGGAAACCAGTTCCAGCCCGCCGTCGATAGTAGGTTTGATGCAACAGCCGAAAATCCCCAAGGACCAGAGCGTCGAGGAGTCCGCCAAAGTGGATAGCTTCGAGACGAATCCGGACTCCGTCAATTTCACCTTCGGTTCCGGGATGTCCGGAACCGGTTTTTCTGGAACCGGGGTTTCGGCAACCGGGTTCTCTTCTCCGGATGTCTCAGGTATGAATTTCTCGAGCGACGCCTTCCCTGGGTTTGAGATGTTCGATCGTGAGAACAGGACGGACCCCAATGGGACGGTAGCAACTAGCAAGGACAAAGAATTCATGGCGTCACTTTCCGAGGCGGTGAAAACGCTCCAGGAGCAGAGGAAAGAGAAAACAACGGAAAATCCTGATTTGAGTGAGCTGGAGGAAGTGTTTATGGGCAACACCGACGAAGCGTCAAATGAAGCGTCATCTGATGATTTCCAAACGGTGCCGTACAGCCCGCAGTACATAGAGTCTCATAGTCCTCCACCCATGGCCTCCACTGAGAGACCCACTTACATACAGAAAATCCCATTCAAGAAGTCATCACACCGGTAAGCATGCGGTGTACTCTGCTCACAGAATCAACTGCTACTTGTTGCGTATGGAAATCAATGCCTCCACTGAGAAAAAAAGTTAGGTTATACAAACCAAAAGTATACAATGTTGCAAGTCAGCTGTACTGTTAGGGTCACGTAACCGTATTCTCGGCTCACGCAACCGAGTTTTTTTATGGTTTTGGTCCAGTTTAAGAGTACGGTTGCATGAACTGAATTCATGGCTCCTATAACCGTGAGTATACGATCTCATGAATCGAACAGTGCGAACGATATGCCACACCCGTGTTTTCGGTTATTATGGCAGAATTTTTTTTCTCAGTGTAAGTAATAAAATCGTATCCCGGTTGCGAGATTTGAGAATATCCAAAAACAAATTAACCATAAGACCGCCTCCATGGCATTTTGGTGAGTGTTCTAAAATTTGTGAGGAAATTCACAACAAATTTCAAGGACGACTGTGAGTTGGTTTCTTTGTAAACATGTAAAACTAGAAGGGAAATTCCCAATGTTGCAATCGGAGTAACACATTGTTCGATTTAAATAAATCGAAACGAGCATGAGTGTGGCTGGAAAAATATTATGGGGGCCATAAGTTATTTCCTCGTCAAGGGAGTCTATTATAATATTGCGCAGCTACTTACCCAGACCTTTACATTTTTATGAGGTAGCCATTAGATCCCCCTAGCCACGTCTATTAAAATAAGGAAAAAGGGTGCACTCATTTGCTTTGCATGAAATTCTGAGCACTTTTGACACTTGCGGAAAAAAATTGGCATTTTTAACAGTTTGGGACATTTTTTAGCGAATCCCTATCCTTGAGTCATTACAAATGTGGATTGTTGGCACTTTAGTCAACTGAGAACGCTTTGCAAGTGTTATCGAAAATACAAAGGTTTAAAAAGTTAGACTAAACTTCTAGACTAAGCTTAATATTAAAATGTTTAATTAGTATGTGTAAGGATCTCCCGTCCCAAAAAAACGACTGAACCGAAAAATGCAACTTCTTTAGAATATCTCACACCTTCCAAAACTACGTGAAAACCAAGATGATTGAGATATCTTATAATCTCATCTCAGAGATTAGTATTTAGTTCAATGAAAACTTATTATAAACAAAAATTCTACATTTTTGCATACGTCATTTCTTCCGACTGATTTTTTTTTTTAAATCTGCCTGATTATTCGTTTTGCAAACAATGAAAAAATGCAAAAGGTACACGGAAAGATTTGAACGATTACCGATTTGATTAAAAATGTAAATAAATAGTAGTTCCTAAATTCTTGTATATTTGTACAACTTATATTTGTCTCTTTAAGAAATTATGTTTTTAGATTTATATTAATTTATTAAAAACAAAATTGACCTTCTTATCTCGTTTAATATTTGTGTTTCATTTTCTTGCGAAAATTTTCCAATATGCTTGCGTACATCCTGTTCCTTGTGCCTTTTCGTCTACCGGATTATCCCCCTCTATGGATACTTATCTCTTATAAGAGGATGTTGGTGGGAAAATGGAGTGAAAGGCAAAATGGCGTCGTGAAAAAATTGTGTTTTAAGTAGTCGCATGCATAATACCAACTTAAAATATAGGATAAAGCCTAGATATATCGTTATAGCTAGACATTGTTCTATACTAAAATGATAGACATTAAACTCTAAATTCTTTCAGCAATAGACATTTTATTCCGAAGTAAATAACGACAGTGTAATCAGAATGTTGGCGGGGTATTCCTCCAAGGTAACGAAAAAGTGGAGGAAAATTTTTTAAACCCTCCATGTTATCATTTTCCCTTCAATATCTCAAAAATATCACTCTATGTGGTCACGCACTGAGCCTTTAAATATGAGGTATTAGAACTTATTTTGAGGAAAATAAACAGACTGTAATTCACTTGGAAAATTTATTTACTTCAATTTTCAAGCAAAAAGTATAAAAAATAATAAAAAAAACAATTTAGCATTTTCAGTAAAAAATAAATCAATTTTCTTATCTGTAAAAAATAAATACATTAGCAACGTAAACCCGTAGTGTTTAACAATAGTAGATAAGTTTGAATCACTTCCGATAAGTAATAACGAAGAAGAAATGTGAAGTATCCCTAATCTTGGAGTAATTTCTGCGTGATATTATTCGAACGTTAGATTGGGGAGACCCTGGAATCAACACCAGCTTGAGACAAATTGTAAATTACACATTCAAACTGTTCTTGTTATTTAGGAAAGGTACATAAGGTACATACATGAAAGACTGGTTAAATTCAGGAAGTTAACTTAATGGTTTTTGAGTGGACATCATTATACATTATAGTATGCAACATAGATCGTCTGTCTCAATTTTTTTTTTTAAACCTTGTTTAAAGATAATTGTGATAGGAAAAAGAGTAGTACCAATAACGTTTATTAGCAACTTTTTTTTTTCACCAATCATCAATTCAAAAGATTGAAATAATTATTTCTATTGACTTCCCATAGTATGATGTTTTAATTTCCAAGGTTCGAAATGCCTTAAGGACTAAGATTTTCCTTTTTAAGACCGAATCGGGCTTATTTGAGAAAGCTGACTGTACCGCATAATTCATAAGGCGTATTGTTAGGGTCACAATAATTATCAGTCTTCTCAACTAATACTAAGTTAATTTTCAGTGGTAGTTTAAACCTCCAAAAAACATAATGGGTAAGTAAAAAAGAAAAGGCAAGCAAGTCAAAAAATCCAAGAGGAATTAAATAGCACCCCTTTTTTTGTTCAAGTGAAGTCTTGAGGACATCCACCTTAGACGATGGCCCCACTGTTGTTCTGACCAACTTCTCGCTTCAGCTCTTTGTAATAACTATGAACAGTCAGAAGTAAGTACGCAGCAAGAACTGAAACCAAATACAATTAAAATCTCATATTAAAAATTCTTTAATCAATGTATAGTGTAAATAGTCGCAGATCTCATAAAAGGAAATCACAAGTGTATTATCAGTATATGCATTCCAGGCGGAACTAGGAATTTTCAAGGGGGGGGGGGGGCACAGGAGGATATAGAACTTGGGCTGAAGGGGATCTGGGGAGACCGGGGGGCCTCCCCTCGAAAATTTTTGAATTGGAACGTCTCGAGAGCAATTTTAAGCCATTCTCAATGACAAATTAAATGGAATGAAATATTACAGATACCAGAAATTTTGCTGACTTGTTTTTAAAAATATCCCCCCCCCTCAAAAAAAATAAATAAATCAATAAATAAACTATGCTAGGAAATCTGCAGCGTCAGAAACAAAGATGCGTGGTTTGGCACTTTGACCATCGATATAATTAAGGCTGACATTATTCATTTAACTGCATTTTGCAATTTGGAACTTCAATATCTGGCTCTGTCTAGGAACAACGTATGTACCATTAGTCCCCCTTTGCACATGAGTGTTTTTACAGATGAGCCAGAAATTGTAGTTTCCAATTTAAATATATGTATATTCCATTCGTATCTTGTCAGCGCGATAGTGTGGAGTAAAACTCTCCTTTCCGAACATTAGGTCTTCAAGTAGACTTTCTCTGTCAAATACGGTTAATAGAAATCTAATGAAGGCTGAGAGCAAAATGTTTTGAAATGTGGCGTGCCCAGGAAATAACGGCTCTGCCATAGACGCTGAAATCAAGGAGAGGCTTTATGAACAATTAAGATAGGCACATGTACTCACCCAAATCGAAAGCTTTCAGCCAAGGATTCGTAAGGGCTGTTGCGACAACTGTCGAAATCGGCGTGAGAAACGTCTCAGCGTCATGTCTCAAAGGCGTGAACAAAAGTAGCAAAATCACAAAAATTTCATGAATGAAAAAAATACATCCATAAAAAATGAACGGACGTACTTCTTTCGGTATTTTCTAGAACAAAGAGAACAAAATAGCGAGAAGTTAAAAAATAAGGGTTGTTGTAGTGTGTAAGAACTAATGTGATTATATCCAGAACTTTACTATTGCGAGTTCGTTTTGTTGAGCCCACCTGGTCTCTGTGTTCCGCATCAAGCTTTTGGATTCAGTTTTGAAATATGAGGAATATCAAGTAAATGCTATACTTAAGGTGATTCGATGGACGCCATATTTTTTGTCAGAAAGGCATGCGATACATCGCATCAATTGGTTCCATTTTTTCAGCTATTCGTCATTTTTCTCCAATTTTGAAATCGCAATCCTGTTGTCAGGAGACTGAAGCACTCACTTACCAATTTTAACAAAGAAACTCAACGTACTAAAGGCGTGGTTTTTTTAGAGAGAAAACATCGCATTCGATACTGATATCGAAACTGCACTCGAGTGCGATATTTCCTCTCTAAAAAAACCACGCATTTATTATGGTGAATTACTTTGTAAAAAATTGGTAAGTGAGTGCTATAGTCTCCTGACAACAGAATTGCGATCTCAGAATTGAAGAAAAATGACGAGTAGCTGAAAAAATGGAACCAATGGATGCGATATATCGCATGCCTTTCTGATACAAAATATGGCGTCCATCGAATCACCTTAACATGGTTTTTCGTGATGTCTGCCTTCCTGAGTTGAAAAACAGAACTTTCTTTATCGTGGCCCCATGGTATTTTAACTTTTATCACATTCTTTTTTTATGCCATGTACCTGACCGTGACCTTTTATATGACTGATCAGGAACTCTTCATTAGTTAAGTAATATGCATTATTGATAAATGAGTATTCTAATAATATAACTTTGATAATATTTATTGGTAAGAGTTGGAGTGCTGTATTTCTTCGAAAAATAAAGAAAAAAAGTTAGCTCGAACAAATGAGATTTAAATAATTCCTAAAATTACCAACCTTGCGGATTCCATCGATGAGAAATATGCAAGAGATCACCATGAGTAAGAGTAAAAAGTAGTATTCGACGATAAGAAGACGAGTTATCATTTCACCTGTGAACAGCGAGAAAAAGAGGAAATAAGAGTGAATTCTTCGAGCAGTTAAAAATTCGGTTGGTAGGAATCCATGAAATACATGTGACAATGGGAAGATGATCGGCAGTGCTAAGTTGCAGCCTCACAAACATTTATTGTGAGGTGCAAAACCTCTGTCACACAGATTTCAGTTCGGACAGTTCAGAAGACGTAGGATAACCATTCGCCTGCTCCCAACTTCATGTCAGTGCGGAAATAAGAATCGTCACGGACAGAAAATGACTAAAAATTACAGTGCGAATGCATGATCAAGGTTAGAAATTCCTGCAGATGTGACGCATTTCCCATATTGGATTATTCGTATCCTCGCTCTAGTGGAGGTTGGCAACAGACCCATATTGATAGCAGGGCCGGATTTAGGGGATGGCCACATGGGCCGCGGCCCATGGCGGCAAATTTTGCAATTTTTTTGATGTAGATATCAAAAAAGAGACAAAAATCGGATTCAGAAAATAAATTACAAACGAGAAAAGGCGACAAAATCTCTCATTTCCTGAGAGTAAAAGTATAGTAATTTCTAATTTTGTCGTCTTTCGGTGATAGAAGGGACAACACTTTAATTAGTCGAGTTAAGAGAGAAACCAAACACACAATTTAACCCGGAACGGAGCGGCGCGGCGCGGCGCGGCGGTCGGCATGAAATGCATAGCGCCTACACGACTGCATGAATACTTCACGCATTTCGTCAAACACACTGCGGTCAGCAGCTGTCGCGTCGGCTTGGAACGCATAGCGCCTACAAGACTGCATGAATACTTCACGCACTGCGTCAAACACAGTGCGGTGCGATCTGTTTGTTCTTTCATAATTTTTTCGTTCATTTCTTATAAATGCAAGGCCTTGTTCACACGGAGATAGGTTTACGGAACTTAACTTTCGCGCAAAATTCCGTGAACTTTTGCTGGTAATGTTGACAGAGCTTCGCAAAAAATGTGTCCAACACGAGTAAACGCGTCTTATGTGACCCTCCCCGCTGCACATCTACTTGATGGTTTTTATTGATGTTTCAATTTCCTTTCCGTCGTATATACAGCAAGGAAGACCATGCATATCTTAAGAACACCTGCTGGACTTTCTCATATTCGTAAAATATATTCTTTAATCGAATTTTTTCCCCCAAAGCAAAAGAGAGCATTAGTACCTGTGTTGCCGGTGGTGGATATTGATGTTATGAAGTCATACTGTTTTGGTAGCATAGGAATTATTCCCATGAGTCCAGCGATCTGCAAACAAGTAACAGTTATACTCATAGTTTATCGACTCATTCACAATAGATACGAGTGTATACATTTTCATGAATCATGAATTTTATCATGATTAGTCACATTATCATGACTATTACTGCAGCGAATATTAGTCTACAACTACAATGATTTCAGATAACTTTGAGGCAGTGGCGATTTTTGAAAGTTGGCAAAACTGTTTTTCTCCATTGAAATCCATTAAAAATATCGATTGTAGGTGAGGCAATTTGCCTCACCAAGGGTCCTCTGTTTTACATACATTTAAATGGAGGAAAAACAATGTTGACAACTTTCAAGAATCGCCACTGCTTTGAGGTGGCGTTAATTAATTATCAAGCCCATGATTAATTTTATGCTTTAAAGTTTGTCGGGGCTCATGCCGATCGAGTTTATATTGAATCATTTTGAAAATGATCGGAGACGGAATAAGTGATATTTTGCTTCAATAGTCAATTTTTGAAAACCTCCAGCTTCAGTATTTTGATGTCGGTAATAAAATTGTAAGAAAACTTTTCTAGGCAATAATGGTTAGCAATGATTGGTTAGGCGACAAATTCAGAACTTTTAGGCTGTTCAGCATAGTTTTCCTGACGTAGAGATCATCTTTTGTCTAAGACACCTAAAAAAGACCTAAAGGTGTACCCGAGGGAAGAAATTGAAGCAAAGAGATCTCATCATTTCACCGAGGTCTTAAGAGTGAATACTCACCAAGTAATACCATGCGATGCATAGTGATCCTGTCCGCAAGGAAATGCAGAAACAAAAAGAGTTCAGAGTGGGAAAAATATCATTTGATTTGCCGTCACCCATGGTGGCATAAAATGTAGGTAGTTAGAGGAAACTAAGTGATTTAGTCACAGAATGACGCTCCCGGCGCAGAAGTCAGCAGACACAGGACCTGAAACATGCATAGAATTTTATAAACTACACTACTCGATGCATACAATAATTAATACTCTTCATACTGCTAGAATCATTCAACCTAACGCTTATACCAGACGAGAGAGCACGGAACTACATATCACTGTAGCAAAATTTCCCCGCGCAAATCGCATTTCACAAGGAAACTATTTGGCATTTCTATTAGAAAATTTTACTGTTTTTCATTCTGAATATACATACGCAAAAATGTGCATACTTTTGAACAGAGATAGCGTATACATATTGTGGCAAAAATTGGAGTGTTCTTGTCAATTTTACAGCTTTAGAACGGAATTACGTTCCTTTGTCCGGGTAACGACGAATTGATGTAGTTTACTTTGACTCTCCATTATGAGGGGATGATCCATTTGCCTACTCTCCAATTTGAAGGCATTTTTTGGAGCATCTATTTGCAGGATGGCGCATGCGAATAGCATGAGCATGAGCTAAACCATTGCTTGAATATAAAAGTTTATTAGGAGGTAGGTGCAACTGACCTCGACCAATTTATTTTATCAACATGTTTGCCAGCTTGGCGGTTTGTCTTATCTTGACTCTCTCGTGTAAGTGTACGGCTATGTGCCTCTAAATCGCAAATCTAATTATAAAATGTCTCATTTTAGGGTATCATTGAAAATTTTGTTTCCTCGTAATTTGCCCGCATTACTAGTACTGCTCGTTACATATTTCAAATTCGTGTCTGGCGATAGTAAAAAAAAGTGTTGCCACGTTTCGTGGTTCAAAATTCTTACTCATGATGGCTGATAACAATTGTGTCCTCCTATGGGATTTGCATGGCTGTTAATGAGGCAATTATAAGTACTAATTATAGTACGACTTTATCTGAAAGAAGAAATTCGAGGTGCCAGTTCTTGTTGCCATGCTTTGATCTTAATGTTATGCATTTAGAAAGCCATAACAACAGCGAAAGTCTCAAGTATAAGCGTAAAATTACCCCCAAAAATGCCAGTTATGTTTATCGGCTCTCGAGGATAGATTTGAGTAAGCTCAATCACTATTCCATAGAAAAGACGGTACGTTTCGCCGCATAACTACTGGTATCTGAATGGCAATTCTATGATTGCATGCTATCCTTTACACAAATAATGATCGTGTATGTACGTCAATCTGTTCAGGTGCGAAAACAGTCAATGACCCCTGGTGATAAACAACTCGCGTATTGGTAACACAGTCTTTCACGATTTCAAATTAAGTATTATTCATACGATAAATTATACAATGATTGATACAAATTCCATAAATTAGCGTTATGCAGGTCATGCTTCTTTTAACATGTGCTATGTTGAAATTTATGACTCTGACAAGGCACACATACGTATGTGCTTGTACGACCACTCCAAAACCTATGGCCAAAGTGCGAAACAACGTATCTCATTTCCATTGCGGTGTTTCAAAATATTCGCTCCTATTTTATTTTTTCAAAGAAACAAACAACCAGCCAACTCAATAGCTCAGAATTCCTTCAGAATAATCTATAAGAAAAATCAAGAAAGATTTCGAGAAATTACATCCACTCGTTTGAAGGGCTGCAACGATACAAACGGAGATACGTGCTTTCGTACTTTGGCTTTTGGCCATTGAAATACAAATAAACCTCACGAGGAGAAAGTAATACTCGAGAGTGCTCGACTGCAACACATAAACATGGGTGCTCAAACGTGTGTTCACCGCTGCTATTTCTGCATACTTATAACCATTGGTCTAAGAGTATATACACTGATAAATACTTACCAAGCTTGCAAAATGAGGCTCACTTCCATGCACAAACAAACAAAAACTGAAATTTCAGTACAAGTAAGTAGGAGCTAACACCATTTAAAGACCGAATGAGAATTTAGGGCTTAGGAAGAAAGTAACACAATCTATGTCGACAAGCCGGTCAACTGTTTTTGTTTGGATGTGATGCGTCACCGTCTGGGCGCCACAACTCCACGAGGGGGACTTTCAAGGCTGGCGAGGCGCCCCCCTCCACTCCGTGTTCATTCTTTTCCCCTCCAGAACGCACAGCCTTCCCACTCGATAACCCGTGGGAACAAATAGGGAGGCTTGATAAATCATCAAGAAGGATATAATTTTTTTTTTTTTTTTTTTATTTTTTTTAATTTAAGGCAATAATTCCTTAAAGAAAAATTCAAGACGATATGTTTTCCAAACAAGCAGTACGATTTGATTCTTCACCCCCCCCCCTTTTTTTAGAAAAAGCTAAAAATTTAGTAAAAGCTAAAAAATAAAGCTTTTCATTTTTATTTATTTTTAAAAACAAATTATTTCCCTGTTATCCTCTTTTCCTTTTTTTTCAAAAAAAAAAAAATAAACTCCATTTCGTTGTTTCAGAGGAAAATCCCTTTAAAATTCTCTGGAAAAAGTTGATCCCATTAAATTATTTTTCAGAAAAAATGAGCCCCATTACATTTTTTAAAAGAAAATTGATACAACTATAAACTTGTTGAGGTACTTTATTTTAAAATCGTTAAAAAAAGCGTCTCTTTTCATAGAAAATCTACAGATCCATTCTCTTTCTTTTTTTTTACGTGAAATTGACGTTTTCTGCTCGTTTAGAAATCAACGCAATTCAGTATTTTGGGCGAGAAAGTTATTTTTTTTTTTAAGCTCAAAAGTGAAAATTATCCAAAAGTACGTAAAAATTGTCGACACTTGCTAACACGTCTACACTATAGTTTGCTAAAACAAGCTGTTTTTAGTTGTTTCCTGAAAAAAAGATTTTCATACAAAATTTATTCAGAAAAATCGACGAGATTTTCCCCAATATTTGTACCAAATAATTGATTACTCGAAAGAAGTGATTTGGAATCACCATCTCCTCACCGATTTTTTGGCGCCAAGACCACAGAGCGAAGAGGGTGCGTTCCTCCCTCCTCACCCTAGAGTAAAGTGAGATCGCTCAAGCATGTTAATAGTTCTGTTTCAAAAACATCACCCGAGGAAGCCCGCAGCTGTCAGTAACGTCACCCTGAAAACATCCTCCGAGCTCTCCATAAGTTTACTAGACCTCCTCGTTCCTTCTTTGCCATCTACATTTCTTATAATAAATGTATAAATTATTTTCCTTTATAATTTTCTACATGCAGTTAGATCTCCCGCCTCTATTTTCCCCTTTTTGGGAGGTGGACACAGAAATTAAATTTATCAGTAGTGCGTTATATATTAATGTTTATAGTTTTACCGGTGCTCCTCAGTGTAACGCTTAATTCCACAGTTGAAATTTGTTTCCACAAAGCGACTCCATCGATTTTCTTCCTTGCAAGAATGCACAGTATATACTCACTCTAGGGAGAGCATTACTATCTTGATCCTTTCAATGTAAATATGGTGCCGAATTTTGATTGATCCGCGAGACTCGCAGACCAATCAAGAGCCTATAGGCTTTCGTGAAGCTCTTCAGGGTCAAGAACAAACAAAGTACAGCACTATGGAATCGTTGCACACTATCTGCCCAATGAGCTCCAAGAGAGTCTGAAAGAGAATAGCCAATCAGGAGGCTGTTCAGAAATTGAAATGGTAGGAGTATATTTCACCATTATCGTGGACAATTTTCTACATGAATGAACTAAATGGAGCTCTTTCATGTGTCAGGAATTTGCGTCAAAGTCCTTAAAATTTGGCGACTCAAGGCACATAGTGATGGTATATGATTTAATGAAGTGTATAGTCTTGATTACCCTGCCTCGTTTCGATTTTTTGCGATTGGTATCATCTGCAGGTGGCCATTTTAAGGTGGTTGTCAGTGGCGTGGCGTGAATTGCGATATATCGATTGTTATGCCATTTAAACCTATGAAAAAAGATCGATTATCAGGGTGTTCGCAGCGAACACCGTAGTAATCGATTCTTTACCATGGCTTCAAATGGCGAGATATCGATAATAGATTATTCACGCCACGCGACTGGTGGTTGTCCGTCGTCGTTTGAGGGTTGAAGGAGAATGAGAAGGGTAAAAAGTTAGTTGAAAAGATATTAAGTCCCATTTTATAAATAATATACTTTTTTATAGCTTGTTTCAGAGAGACTAAAATTTAGCATTGTTTCATCATAAAGTAAGAATATAAATTGAGAATACGCATATTCTAAACGCATACTAAGTATACATAAATCAGTAAGTGTTTATTTTTTATTTGTTCAATGATATAACAAATCAACGGCGCCTAATTTATATAGGGTAGTTTCCTTGCAACGCGTCCATCATATAAAGGCTGGAAGTGTCAAAATTCTCTAGTTCTTCTATACCCTCTGTCGGAGAAAAACATGAATGACATGAGGCACAGGGTTTGTACGCCAGCTTAGAGCACCTTCTGGACGGAGTATGACCATTTGTGTGCCGGTTTTTCATTGGTCGCGAAAAATAGGCTGATATGGTGCGCTTACGGCCGTGAGTAAATAAGCCAAATGGTGATTCCACGCAACTATAGAATTCTCTCTGGGAGGAATTAATGAAATAATCATTATATCTGATGAAGAATTTAATTATCTAACGAGGGCCAAACTTTAGCCCTAATTTTACGTCACATTAACATGATAAATCGAAGAACACTCTTAGTTAGGTTGATCCAGAGAGAGGGCTGGTAACAGTGAAGTTAGAGTAATTTCTCGAGAAAGGGTCGACATACATTTTTGAAGCTTATGAACCGATCAGAGCATTTGTTTATTTACAGCCATAAGAGCATCACGATAACCTAAAACTCGTAGACCATTTAAAAAGCGGTAAAACTTTATTTTACTAAAGAAACAGGAATGACCGTGCTACAGTGCAGATATACTGTACGCCAGGTCAGTTAGCGGACAACGGTTTTGCCTTACTTCTGAACTTGTAGACGACACGTTCTCTGTGCTCCAACACATCATGAGGAATGAAGATTCAAAGCTTCTTTTATTTTTCTCCATGCTCGTTCCTACGTTCAAGTGCTTAGGAACGTCAGAGCACCTAATTCGTTTTGGGCTTTTACAACAGTGCCTACACTCTAGAAATTGTGTGTTGGTCCAGTAAAAGAGTTTGCTGAGAGTATGTTGAGGCAAGTGCACGAAGTGTATTAAAGTCAACACAAAATAATTAAGCAAAAAATGAAAGCTCAATTGCCCTCAAGCCCTCAAATTGAAGCGAAAGAAATGAGTTTGAAGCCATAGCGGTGAATTCTCCTCAGATGGCAATGCTACCTGAACCGTGGCGGCCTTTTTGCTGTGCTTTCGTGTAGTAGCTATGCACGGTCAGAATTAGGTACGCTGCTACAACTACAACAAGAAATGAATATTCAGTTAACATTCAAATCGAGCGGGAAAAAGTTATAATATTCCATAATAGCACACGACTTCAGTCAAGTTGCATGAAAAGGTAAGGGCCTTTAAGTTAACGCATCTCGATATTCCTCCGACATGTGGATTTGGGTTTTTTAATGAAGAGCTACTTTTTCTACCTCATCCATAAAAACCCACATTTGCATCAGGAAACTAATGGCACATGCATACATGTACATTGTCTCTATGAGTTAGCAGGGCCGGATTTTCCTACTTGCCGCCCATGGGGCGCCTGTATTTTGCCGCCCCCTTTTCATTCGTTTTGAAACATCAATAAAACCATCGAGTGAACGTTTCAGCGGGGGAGGGGTGCATAAGACGCGTTTACTTGTGTTGAACACATTTTTTGGGAAAGCCCTGTCAACACTACTAGCAAAAGATCACGGAACTTTGCGCGAAAGTCAAGTTTCGTAAACCTATCTCTAATGGACAAGGCCTTCCATTCATGAGAATTGAACGAAAAAATTATGAAAGAATAAACAGAAAATTTAGTTTAATGATTTTAACTTCCGCCGCCGTGCCGCGCCGACCGCACCGTGTTTGGCGCAATGCGTGAAGTATTCACGGAGTCTTGCAGGCGCTATGCGTTTCACGCTGACCGCACTGTGTTTAGCGCAATGCGTGAAGTATTCATGCATTCTTGTAGGCGCTATCCGTTTCACGCTGACCACAATAACCGCCATGTGTTTGATGCATTGCATGAAGTATTCATGCAGTCTTGTAGGCGCTAATATGTATTACATGCCGACTGCCGCGCCGAGGGCTTCTCCTTTTCATCTCAAGTCCTCGTCATCATTCTCCCTAAGTCGCGCTGTTCCAGGCCAAATTGTGTGTTTGGTTTTTCTCTTAACTCGACTTATTGGACGTATTTCTATCAAACGGAACTATGTGCATCATGACGCGAGCCCTGTTAAGCACATATTCTTATTGGTCTCAGAGCTCATGTCCCAATGCACATAGTTCCATTTGACAGAAATATATCCAATTAAAGGTCTGTCTCTTGTATCACTGAAAGACGACAAAATTAGAAATTACCATACTCTCAGGAAATGAGAGATTTTGTAGCCTTTTCTCGTTTGTAATTTTTTTTTCTAAATCCGATTTCTTCTTATACCTACATTTAAAAAAATTGCAAAATTTGCCGCCCCTTAGATTTGCCGCCATGTGCGGCTGCCGATGTGGCCACCCCTTAATCCGGCCCTGTGAGTTAGGAGTATAGTCGTATCTTATGGCAATTTGAAATTCATGAAGGTTTGGTACAGATTCAAGTGCCCTCTCGTAATTATGACTGTTAAAAGATTTGATTAGGAATGGATCTGGGTTGTAATTTCACAATTAAAATATATTAATTAAAGAGAGCATGTACTTACCAAGATTAATTAATTTCAGGTACGGATTCGTAAGCACCATAATATGAGCTGCCGACATCGGCCGTAACGCAATCTCAGCGTCTTTTCTCAAAGGAGTGAATGCGAGCAGCATAGTTACAAATAGTTCATGTCTCAGGAGTAGGTTACCAGAAATCACGAACAATCGCGTGTGATTTGGTTTATTCTATGAGAGGAAGAAAATATCATGATAATTAAATCACATGACACCTGCTAAGTGACGAAAAGAGATTCAAATGAAAAAGAATGAGAAAACGGGGAATATACAGGAGGTATACAGATTTAAAAAAAAAAAAAAAAGCTACCAAACCATTATTCCATTATTTATAAAGCCTACAATAAGCAATTGAATCGCTGGGTGCAGAAGGAGCAATGGGCCTGTTGCAAACTTTTGCTAGAGCAGAATGAAGAGTTGTTTCCTATAGATAATGCCTCAAAAATCACGATGAGCGCATCGGCAAAGTCTGAAATGCACTCATAACTTCACAATCTGCGTAAGAAATTTGCGTTATTTTGAGCTTCCCGCTTCAAAAACGATACTACTGCACAGGTGAACATTTTGTTAGAGGAGTCGCTCCATCGTCGGCAATATTCATCATGGCCGACGCTTGCGCAGTTCCTCGCGTAATTCGAGGAGAGTTCAAGGTCAATTAAGGCGGGCGAGGAAAATATGAACGTAAACACGCCGATTGTTATATGGTTTAATCCTGTTCAAGTGTTATCTCGTCCCATCACACGTGTTTTGGCGGACTGGCGTCGGCCATGATGAGTATTGTCGCCAATGGAACGACTCCTCTAACAAAATGTTCACCTGTACCGTAGTATCGTTTTCGAAGCGGGAAGCTCAAAAAACCGCAAATTTCTTACGCAGATTGTGAAGTTATGAGTGCATTTCAGACTTTGCCGATGCGCTCATCGTGATTTTTGAGGCATTATCTGTAGGAAACAACTCTTAGTTTTGCTCTAGCAAAAGTTTGCAACAGGCCCATTCTTAATTACAATGCGCATGTCTCAAAATCTCTGCTAACATTTCATTCATTATGATTAAAGCAAATGTTCGTTATTAATTTGTTGTAACTTTTACTGAATATTCATCATGATTTTACTGTGCTAAAAACGTAAAATTTCAGAAAGTTCACCCTTCAGTTTCCTCTCTATAATAAAAATTAGCACCGGAGATTTTAAAACACCGCAACCAAGAAATGCTCTTTCTGCACTCAACGCTTCAATTTCACTTATGCATGAACGTAAATTTTTCTCTGCAATTATTCAACAAACTTAAAAATCATTTATCGGTGCATTTTCGGATGAAAAGAATCAATATTAGATATTCTTTTTTAGTAAGGAGACTGAACAATTTCACGGCAGCAGCAACGTAATTACCACTTTATTCTCTCACTAGGAGTACGCCGGTACGCCCTCTGACCTCCTCGCGACCCAACCCCTCGAAGCGGTTCGCTTCTTGTGCGCTGTGCGGCAAGCGTTTTTGCGTAACGGTAAGATTTTGTCGGCTTATGCACTACATACTCATAAACTGTAGAAAATTACGAGAAAAATAATGCTCAGTATTTTTTGGAAGTTCCATGGAATGATGTCGCTCTGATCTCCATTTATATGTTTAAGTACAAAGGGAGAATCCGAAACACTGCAATGGAGATACGTGGTTTGGGAATATCACCGTCGTTGTATGCATGCATACATTATGTTATAATTGTATGTGTATATATATAAGGTGGAATCGATGGAGAGAGGAAAGGTAGCAAATAAACTGACGCTAATTGACATTTTTATAGTATAAACAAATCATGCTCACCTTATAAATGCCATTGATGAGAAACACGCAGGAAATAACCATCAGTAGCAATAAAAAGTAATACTGTACAACCATGAGACGTGTAATTATTTCACCTGGTTAGAGATCATAAGAATGAAGTATAAAAATAAAACACACTCAAGAGACAGGGAAAGTGTGATAGCTATTCTTAATATAATTTGTACATTTATTGGTACAAGATAATGAGATTATACATATTCGGAGGCTATTCGGCAAAAAATCAATGGGCCGGTGACAGTAGGACGTCACATAGTAATCGGTATGATGTTTTTGTGCTTTTAAAGCTGAGGAATAAATGATACGTTCTGTTTGTTTTAATTTGTACTTGAAAAGTAAAGGAATTTTCGAGAGTAGGATAAAATATAAAATGTTGACCGAGACGTAAAATAAAAAGAGAGACCTGTGTTGCCAGTAGTAGATATTGATGTAATATATTCATACAATGTGGGCACCATAGGAAGTATCCCAATGATTCCAGCTATCTGTGAAGCCAATTTAGATTATTAATAAGATTATCTGGATTTTGTTTTGCAATAAGGAACCAGGAGCATTGCCATGTTGCTAATATTGTGCAACTCCGCACCCTTCGCAATTAAATTACCGTAATTACGTATGCAAATGTATGGAATGCAAATGGTAATTTTGTCTTAATTTCACATTTTCTAGCGTGTAAAATAGAAAATTATTATAGATGATCAGGTTTTTTTCCAAAGACAAAAGAATTTGCACAGTTATAGCAACATTGCAATGCTCGTGGTTCCATTTTGCAAAATGCAATCCATCTAGTAAGTTCATGACAGAGAAATTTTCAAGAATATTGGAACTGTTAGAGCAAACACTTGTTATATTTATTTATTTTTTACAATCTTCCTTATGCGTTACTGTTTTCTAAATCATTGAAATAGAAGTGAAACCGATTATCAATGATTTGACATCGACCCTTTCTGGGATAGCAAATTCATAAAAATAGAAAGCACATATAATGCTAGTAATATTTACATCGATGCATTATTTGCGATAGAAATGCAGTTTCTTTTTCTTCTCTTAATCCTCTGTGACTTTTGTCTTTGCGCAGTTGTAAATGCATAGTTACTGCATCGAGTTTAAAATATTAGGTTTATTAAAAAATCTCGGACTGTGAGGAAAGCTCTGTATATCATTAGGAACACAGTATATGATTGCAAAACACATTTCCTCTCAATGGGTCTGCATTAAGCATAAAGAAACCAAGTCACATCAACATTGCCAAATTTCATCGAGGAACTTCTTTTTTTTTTTTTTTTTTTTTCTTTTACAAGAGAAAAACGGTTTAACAGATATTTTTAACGTTTCAGGGAATTCGCATCACGTGACCGTGAAAAGTCCCTGAAATTTTTTGGATGAATCTACACAAGCAAAAAAAGCTTATTCGTTTTATTTTGCCGTGACAAATAAAATCGTCGGTTTAAATTTTGCTCTATATGCTGATGTGATTAGATTTCTTACTGTTAAATGCGGCTTAGTTAAAGATCGTTTTCCTTTCTTTTTTCATTTTTGGCCATGCGTAAAGGAAGGTCCTGCATCTAGTTACTAAATTGGATTATTTTTCAAATAGAAACTATACTCACTTTGGCTCACCCACAAAAGCACCTGCCTACTTACTACTATACACAGGGAAACTAACGACACCTACGCGCTACGTTGTGTTGAAATGAACCAAAAATTGTAGTTCCCTGCTGCAAAATAAAGTCCAATCATGCACAGAATTGAACAAAAAGAACCAAACTTGTTGTTCATTGTTCAGGATTGAAGACTTACCAAGTAGTACCATGCTATGACAAGAGATGCAGTCCTCAAAGACACGCAGAAACAGAAAGAGTCTGTCATCGTAATATTTGCAACTATCACAGGTGGAAATCGGACAATCTATCGTTAAAATCTATGTTCTGCAAATTCTGGCCACGTCAAAGCAACAATAAATTCTGAAACGGATAAAATTTCGAACAAATAAAAAGTGAAGATAGATCATTATTTTCTGACTCCAGATCAATGATATTGCTGCAAGAAAGAAGGAGCTTTGGGTCTAAAATCCGCAATGATGGGCACAAAGCATCTACGTGAACATATGTATGTTAGCGGCATGTAATCGCCTTAAATTGAGAAAATATGCAAAATGCGTAAAGATAAGAGAACACCATTGCACCTAAGTTCAACCAAAATAATACCTTTTTGGCAAAAACGATCAGGCAGTATTTAAATGGCATTGGTTCTCGTAACTGATGCTATTAATTTCAGTGTTTATTATCATTCGTCATCAAGTTTCACTCACCAATTGTATATTTTCCTCCCTTTGCGCTCGTACTTTGAATTAGTTTTTGAATTAGTTTTTTTATAAGCATGTCGTGAAATTTGTAGAAATAATACATAAAATAGCCCGAAATATGACAAATTTAATTTCCTTTGCATAATTCTATAATTTTCAATTTTTGATATATGTAAAGGAATGTGTCTTGAAAAATTGCCATTAAAATTTGAAATTAGTTTTAATTATACCTAACGACCACACAAATCACTCCCGAGCTTATGAAGAAAAGAATAACAAAAATTCCGAGTGCTGATTTCCTCCGAAAACATACTGAAAGTTAGTGCGGCGCAAAATACAGCCATTACAATTGACGAGACTGCGGTGTTTAGAAGACTGTGTTTCAATTTATAACTCTGTGCGTCACCACAGTGTTGTAGCTTTGGCGGTAAAATTTGGGTAATGTTCATAGTTCTCGGGAAAACTTGCAAACATATTCATGCGAATTGGCAATCATCACTGACTATGCTCAATGCCCGCTGGATCAAAGCGAAACGCGGCTACATTTTCGCATGAAGTGAAGACATTTAGCAGGCCCATCTTCACCAGGGAGCATGATAATAGGCTTCAATTGAACGTTTTTCATTTTTTTGTATGTTTTGGAGAGAAAAAATACTCTTTTTTCTTTTAATTATCACCCTTTTGGTAACATACTGGCGCTTTCTCAGCCCCCACACCTCATCCGCCAATTGTAACTCCCTCAGAAAGGTTTACGGACAGTAGGTCTACAAGAAAAAAGGCTACAAAAGAAAGGGCTACCTTTTGTGGTCCACAGTCAAAATGTCTACATGAAAATGCCTATTAAAATAGTGTCTATAGTAAAATATGTCTGCGGTATTAACATGTCTTCGGTTTGATTGCCTACTTTAAAAATGTCAAAGTACGTATTTATGTCGTCTGATAAGAATCTCATTTGAAAGTGTATCCCCAAAGAAAGGACGAGGCTGTGGATGCTGCAGAAGCTGATGCGTAAAAATTGTGAGTCACATTTCGCGAATAATTCACCCTATAAATATCAACATGTATATTTTATAAATATTTTATTTATTTTTTTATTTTGTAAATATATTTTATATATTTTTAGTGGCCAACATAAATATTTTGATATTTTCTAAGTGGGCAAACAAACCGCAGACATTTTAATAGCGTAGACATATTTGACTGTAGACATAACTTAAGTAGGCATTTTAATGTAGACGTTTTGATTGTAGACTAAAAACGGTTTTGTAGCCCTTTTTTCTGTAGACGTACTGTCTGCATACCCTCAAAAAGACAGTCGCGTCAATTTGACCCGGGCAATTTCTAAGGATAGTCGTAAAAAAACCTGATATGAAACAACTCTCGCCAGAATACCAATTTTAAAACGTGCGCCCATTAGAGCACTAGAGAGACCTTCACACAATTGTTTTTTTTTTTCTTTTCTTTTTTTTTTGTTTAAAAATCATGGTTAATTTACACACATCATATTTTGAGCAAACTTAACTTTTCTAAAGTTTCAAAATTAAGACGCAACTCAACGCGATACTATTCGTGCTTGATAGATGTCATTCCTGCATGCAAAAGCAAAACTGAAGGCGAGATGGCGTAAGGCGTGAGGCTTGAACTCGCAATGCTCTTCTTAATGCAATGAGATTTGGGAGAAAATTTAAAAAACGAGGCCGGATTACGTCTTCCCTATCTTCGACTGTGTTGTTCACGTGACGATTGAAGCACCACTAAAAATGAGACAAACGAAACCAATACTGAAATAGACCAAGGGACAGAACGCGCGTTGATGACGGCGCAGAGATACAACTATTCATGCTTGATGGATGTCCGTGCTGCATCTGCAAAATTGAAGGCGCGATGACGCGAGGTGTAAACTCGCGATGCTCTGGAGCTCCACTCTGTGCTGCCGACAAGGTGTCGCTCGGATTCGGGACCGGGCAAAATATCGCATTAGGCCCCCTTAACCGGCCAAGGATCTACGCCCTCAGATGTGAGCCGGTTGGGCTCTGGGTCGAATGCCGAAAAATCCCCATTTCTCGTCAAAATCGGTCCTCAGTCCCGTGTAAAGGATATAAAACCTGAAGAGACAGAAATTGACCAAATCATGATGCACTCCGTAAAATTTAGAAATAGAACGTTGCAAATCCGACGCCGAAAATAAGGAGTCGATTCATATCCCTCTGAAAAGCACGAGTTTGTTTTATACGTTGAACTCATATTTTATGTCAATGCTTCTAGAATAGCTTTGAAAATCAGAATGTTTCGTCAGAAAAAGTTTTATACAACTAAGGTACTAAGGGCATTACTTCAGACTTATCACGGGGGACGGAGGGAGTGGGGGAAGGGGGGACTGTTAAGAAATCTCTTTAAATGCCCTAAACTGCCCTAAAATTGATTAAAATTGACAAAAAATACCCAAATTACATGAACTTTCCACTAGAGTGGGTGGAAAGCAATTTACCCCCCCCCCCCCCATTGTGACATTTTCGTATGGGGCACGGTTATAAACTCACAAAAAAACAGTGTAGATTTTTGCGGCAATTATTCAAAATGTATTAATCACTGGTGCTTCTGTGACTGTACCGAGGGTGTTGCATTTTTCATAATGCCATGCTAAGGAAAAACGTCGTTCCGACATTCCATCGTCACCAAATTTCCTCCAATTGAATACGAATGTTTTGGAAAGCCTCTCAACTTTTTCCTCTGATTTTTTCAAAGCATTTTTTTAACACTTTGTTCTTGTGTATCAAAAAATTTCAATGAGAAATACCTGTCACTTTCCATAAAAGTAATTCCTTTATCAGGTGAAATCTGACAACCTACGAATGCCCATAGAGCGTTTGTCCTTAGGTCGGCAGCATGCTACTTGTGTTAATCTGCTCGGCCTCTAATTCCGTCCCTGGGGCAATCACTCCTATCCCTTGGGTATTCTCACTGTGCATCCCTTCTGGCGCGGGCCCTCCGACCTTTCGCAGTGAAAAAGGGATCGCGCCTCTGTATTGTAAGCGATTTCGCTGCTATCAAGTCAGACAAAAAAACAAGAATTGTGCGGCTATACTAAGAGACAACCCCGTATACGCTTTTGTATGTTGTCAAATTTTCTTTCATATTTACGAATTTTTAGGAAGATATGCGAGCACTTATCCTTCCAAATTTTTCGAACATTTTGCCCGAAATTTAAACGGAAGTATATTTAAAAAATCCAAGAAAAAATATTCATATCTCCTTTAAAAATTGATGGTTCTATTAGGGGCGAATTGGCAACCTTCGAATGTCCATTCGACGTTTTTACTTAGCACTACAAAGTATGTAGGTTTTTGTGCAACAGTTGGAGAGTATGGCAATCCTGTTCGATTTGTTCGTCCTGAGTGAAACCGAGTCACATTGTCACGCTCTTATCTTCGGAATTAATTTTGTTTTATTCTTACAGAGCATTTTGCTATGCTTGTGCAAATCATCTAAAGTCCCCGAAGAATATGTTTTCTCTAATTTTAATTAAATGAATGAGATTTCTAAATACACATTTTTTAGGAATTAAACTTCCACGGTATTAAAAATATGTTCTTAATTCGTTTAAATTGACCATGCAAGGATTTCAAATATAAATTTTTCAATCAAATAATGGTTACAGGTTTTGAACCTTTATGTTAATTTTATTCTAAAGGACCTCAATAATATGACCTGCTGAGCATCTAACATGACATTTCCGTAAAAAGTGGATATTGCAGGTTTTTGACCCCATATAAAGCTCCAAATATCAGTCCAATATTTTTTTTTAAGACTGTTGCTGTTCGTTAAAAAGTTCTAGCTGATCAATTTCAAAGAAAAAAAAATCGGATGATTTTAGTTTCCCGAAATGGCGCAGTGTATTTACATTATGTGTACACTGCACACACTGTGAATTGCTGGTGATACGTAATTGTGGACTGATCTTCCCTCAGAT
This sequence comes from Bemisia tabaci, assembly GCF_918797505.1. Taxonomy (NCBI): domain Eukaryota; kingdom Metazoa; phylum Arthropoda; class Insecta; order Hemiptera; family Aleyrodidae; genus Bemisia; species Bemisia tabaci. Next base: position 46,189,318 of record NC_092793.1, on the reverse strand, counting down.
ATCTCCAATCACAGATCTACTCCCCTACTATCAACAGAAATACAAACCCACTTACATGCGATGAACCCAATGTTATTACCAAAATTCTGAAACTCTTCACTTCTCTTAATTTAAAAATCTAAACTTTCGTATATACTCCCATTTTCAAAATTCTCTGTGAAGACGTTAATAGCCTGTGACGCTGAATGTCTTAAAATATACTAACTAACTAACTATAAACTTGCAGCAGGAGCGTTTAAACAGCGGTCTGGTTATTGAAATTGATAGACAACGCGATAGACAAGGAAGACACACGGAGTATAAAGTGATCCTATCGGTTGAAACGAGTAGTAGCGATGGAGTAAAGGGTGTAAACCATAGACTATATAACTAACGGTAAGCCATGAATGACTCTATAGATAGTCCCCCCTTTACAGATTTTTCCCCTTAAGTGCATAAGAACCATCCGCTCCAACCAATAGGATCACTCTATACTCCCTATCTCTTCCTTGTCTACAGCTTTGTTTATCAATTTCAATAATCAGCCCGCAGATAGGATATTTTAGTAGAGTGGGCATATATTTTATAACTTCACAATAGATTTGAATGTTGTAGGCGCTCATTTAGTTAAAAAGCTGAAAAACACGAGGAAAAATGAGCAGGTAAGCAAAAAGTAGTCTGTGAAAAAGATCGCAGTCGAAAGGGGCGGTGGATTCAGGAGAATAAATCAAGAGAAATTGTTAGTCAGTGTTTTGGCATGGAAAATGATATCATAAGCAAGAGCGACTCCTGCATAATGTATGATGTGATTTTGGTAGCGAGTGAGTCCCTAAGGAGCGTGTTAGCGGCCAACATAAATAGCGCTTCAACACCACTGCGCCTCATAAATGCGGCCATAATGCCAAATTCAAACCTGTAATGCCAAATCACCCGCCTTCTCCGGTTTTCTCCACGCTCTGCCATTTTACAAGAGACCCCCGAACGAGGAACGCCACACGCTAATAAAAAAAGAACTTGTAGGAGACTGTGAAGAATTGAGTCGAAAATTTTCAGAGAACACTGAAATATGAAACAAATACTCCTCAGCCCGAATCAAAATTTCCTTGCTTCACTGAAAAAAGAGGGTTGGACGATTACGACCCAACCAACCATCATTGGTGTTGTATACGCAAACTTATTGGCACTGAACACCAAATCTGTTGGAGTTGCACTTCAAGTTATTGCAATTGGACGTAATTCTATCAAACAGAACTTTGTGCATTCAGACATGAGCCCTGAGACCCATAAGAATATATACATAACAGGGCTCATGTCATATTGCACATAGTTTCGTTTGATAGAATTACGTCCAATTGTACTCCAACTATTTTGTACTGCTCCAATAATTTCGCTGCACACTAACAGTAAGTTTGCATGCGACACCAATTTTTTCATTTTTTTTTTTTTTCAATTTATCCGACGCGATTCGGCCTTGGCTGCGCGAGGGTGGCGCCCTGGATAATGGTCAGCAAGAGCCGACATTTGTCGGACAAGAAAATAAATATTGATTATAACGTGTGGGTATTTGTTTCATATTTGTGAGGAATATATTTTCAAAGTTCCTTTTAATTTTACTCGCACTTTAATATCGTAAACCTGAAAATTAAAAGAGAGAAAATCGGTTATTCCCTCAAAAATGAGTATTTATTTAAAAGGAAATTCGGGAAAAAATCGTAACCTCGAAAGTCGTTTTTCCCTCGGCGCGGCAGCGAGGTATTACTCAGTTTCTGCCGCGTTCTGGCATTTGTGCTCCTCCTAACTAAACGGCGGCTTCGGCGAGGCGGTTGAATAAAACGAATTTGTTTTCGTTAGGTATTTAACGTAGCAAGCGCGGTGCTCCTTCACCATTATCTCTCTTGATGTTCCCTTTAATTTTCGCATTTCTTTTTGGTCTGCCTCGCCTTAGCTTTTCCTCTCGGTGAATGACCCTCTATGAAGTCATTCCAAACCTGTGTTTTTTTTTTTACTTTCCTCCGTAACATTGTGACCAATAAAATCATAGAACGAGGATAAGTATTTGTGTTGACTGATATGAGCGTATTTTTTGGTTTTACTCAACTATGCCAAATCTATTTATTACATAATGATTTGCATCTTTACGTGTTCATCGCTTTTTTTTTATCTTTATGGACTCCTCTCTTGTCAGACATTCTTGACCGTCGCAATCGTTTCTCACACCCCCCCCCCCCCCGGAAAGTGTTTCGCTATAAATTTCGAAAAATTGACCCTCGCAGCCAAATTCTAGAACCCCCCTCCCGCCCCCCCCAAAAAAAAGTGTGGCTTGATTTCTTTTGGGTTCGATTTAGTTCGTTTGAAGCGGGACGATTTGAGGAACACAAAGAGGTCATCGCATATTTTTTACCGGGGTAAGAGGGTGTAACTAACTATTCTCATAACGGTTAAGTGTCGCGTAGCTGCGTTCAAATCATTTTTCCGGTGAATCTTTCTTCTCTCTCTATGAAACTCTCACTTTTGTTCATAATTGGGGGGGGGGGGGGGGTTACATGCAAGAGCAATCGTTTAATTAGCGCAATCGTTTAAAGCGTTGACGGATCAGGGGTGGAGAATGTGGTAAATAAAAGGGAATAACTGAGAAAAGAAGCTCATTAGGGAGCAGAAAAGGAAATTGTAGCCGATTTACGACTCGGGTTTTATGAAACAATCAATAAGACTCCACATAAGCAAAAACAGATAAAATAATCCAATGTGGCGCTGCGAAACATGACAGTGGCAATTGCGACAATAATCGGTGGATAGGTTGCGACCGCTCAGTGGGCACTTTGGCTGAGGAAAAATGGACTCCAAAACTTGCTTATGATGAGGATGCGGCAAGGGCTATACAGGTTTTCGCGTCTAGACTTTCGTTAAGTTTAGTTACGATGAAGTGAAAGTTGAACTGATACCTTTGTGAAATATGACAAAAGTAATATTTCGAAAACTTAGCGAACGTGTCAAAGTGATACGTTTGATGTGACAGGTGACACCTTTGTAATATTAGGAAAAAATTAAAGATCAAACAAAATGGATCCATTTCACCAGTCTCTGTCAATCTCGCAAAATTTACTTAAGGGAAGCTCAAAGAGAAGCTTCTAAAATTTGTATAAATGAATAAATAGCAAGTTTGATGGGCTAAAAATGCTATGAAAATTAGATTTCATTTTTGCGTATTTCATGTGCATTTTATAAGATTCCCTTAAACAGAGACGTTTGGAACCTTCTTTTCAAAATTAACATTTTCCCTTCAGAGAGCGTGCAGAGACCCCCGATTGCAATCAGCCCTGTAATGTAAAAAGTACTCTCGGAATTCGACGCGCAAGTTTGACTATTGATGATGCATGGCTGATCGAATGGTTGAGAGATTGGTTTAGTAAATTCAACCAAATTTACACAAATTTGCCTAGCAAATTGCTCACCCCGACTTTTATCAAGCTTTGTTTGGCGTAGGCATTTTATGCCCTACAAGTTGTTCATCAATCATCATTTGGCGGAAAGTAGCGTTGATATCCGAACTCACCTTTTGCAATACTCGATTAAAGTGCTTTTAGATTCTTAGTGCGGTTCTATAAAATATATTGTATCTGACTGTAAAAGCCTCAACGAGGTATGGAGCTTTTGCACGTGTGGGGGATTTGCGATTTAAATACTTTCGTAAAATGTTGCGAGAAGCACGATGATGTCACTGGTTTTCGCCACAATCAACTCCCAAGTTCAAAAAAAAGCTCTCGAGGTTCAAGTCGTAATATGAACGGAATATCCCACGCCACGGTGAGAGTTCACCTCTATATCTAGTTAACCTCTCCATGCACAGATTGGAATTGAATTCATTGAAAAGGGTCGCCTTGGTTCCAACTTTGGAGTCCCCAAACAAAAGGGCAACCCTGTGAATGTGCTTTCTTCCTACATATGCATGGAAATTTTGGCTAAATATAGAAGTGGACTCTTAACGTAGCGGGGAATATACCCTCCATTGCGGCTTTAACTTTGCGGGTTTTTTTTTGAGTTTTGTAGTTTGTTTCAGAGAAAACCAGGGGCACCATCGACCATCATGTTCCTCGCAAAATTTTACACAAGAGAAAAGTACTTAAATCGCAAACCCACCACACATGCAAGAGTTCCACCGTTCTAATTTCTATGTACAGAAGGTAAATGATTCACCAAAAAAAAAACAATAAAATAAAATAAAAAAAAGTGCCATTGCCTCAAGTGAAATGCACTGTGCGGCGGACGATTTAGGGTGGATTAGCAACCCTTGCGAGCGCCACGCCAAGCTGGTTGCTGAAAGGACACGTGACCACCGTTAACGGGATCAAACTCCCTACAGTAACATATCGATGGCTAAACTCGGAGACCGCGTATCTCAATTGAGGTTCATAAAGTTTCCGCTCTTATTATATTCCATCGAATGGAAACAAGTCACCTTGATTTGTTGAAATTTTAACATGATATTCTCTAAACATATTAAAAAAATCTCGAAAATTCTTGAGAAGTTACATCGTTTATTGTCCGAAAAAACTGATAAAGTCTGACGGGAAGTCTGCTTCATTCAAATCAAGATACGTGGTTTTCGAGTTAAGCTAATGATATGCTGCCCAAAAGATTACTGCACGGTTGCTTTCAGCCAAATGGAAGGAAGAAGGCGAACTTGGTCTAATAATTGTGCCGTAAGAGGGGTTTTCATAATTTTAAGCATGTGATTTATTTCATGTACTTGTGGCTTTTGTGTTGAGACAAAACAGTCCCAATACGTTGACGGAGACAAACGCAGAGAAATTGGTAGAAAATCTGAAACAAACATCGAAATGCCTGCTGGCATTAAACTGGCAACAAGAAGGCAGATAAGCTCATTAGTGCAATCCAGATAATTTTTTTGAGAAAATGTTGCATTACAAAAAACAAAAGTTTCCATCTGTAGCCAAAGCTCAATGGCGGGTTCTATTTGACTCTGGTTTAGGACTAGTCTAAGAAAACTTCAAGAGACAATTTATTAAAATTACTACCTCTACTGCGGTAGAGGACTCAACCAACCGGTAGTTATTGTAACTACCGCACGGTCCCTTGCGCACTTTTAACCAGCTGCTAGTTGTGGTGACTATCCTATTTTTTCCGTGCAATGTAACCTCGGGGCATTCCTAGAGAAAAGGATAGTGATTTAAGGAACAATAAAGATACGGCTCTAAGGGCCTAAACCTCTGAACCGAAAAGCGTCTGCTGAACTTATCGGTTCGTATAACTGAGGTTTTTTTTTTTGTTTTGTTTTTGTGCGCCCTGTTTCTATCGACAAAGGAGAATTACGAGAGTCATTCCTCAGAAGCAAACAATCGTAGAAGACCCGCGCTTCGGAGCAGGAGCTTTGGACGAGCAGATAAATTGAAAGAAGCCCGCGACAGACACTCAAAGTGGCGGAAAGATGACGTCAGGTGAGGCATCCGATTGGACGGGCGGGGAGGGGATAACAGATGATGCGTGTTATAAGCTGGATGGCCGGATTGCCAATCGAGAACGTGTCCTGGGTCCCAACTTGGGCGCCTCGGGGGAGCGATTCCCATCCCGATTACAACTAAACACCCTAGTACTTAATAGCTTCCTCCTGTATTTCCCTCATTTTTCACCCCCCACCACCCCCTGCCAAACTTAATTTTTACTTATTTCCTCCGTTTTATCTCTTTTTTTGCCTCTAATTTTTCTCTCCGTCTCGTTCCCACAGAATAACTTGGGTCGTTTCGCCGCTTCGCCGTGTGAGGAGTCCCGAATAACTAACATACATCCTTTTGATTTCATGTGCCATTAGGTGCGGGTCCTTCGGATTTTGGAAGGAGCGCGCTTTCCGATTCTATTACCTCCCCTCGTTCGTCCTGCCCCGAGATTTAAATTCCAGGTTTTGTTAACAACCCAATTTTCCGTCGCGTGAGCTCTCACATTCGAGATGGAATCGTGCTTTTCGACCGCACGCGCGTATGTAGAGACGATATATCCTACAGACCCCGCGTGGTATATTCCTTATATCCAAGTATCAGTGATGGCGAAAAGTTGCGATTTGATCGGAGAATTTATCGCGATTTTATCGAAGTCAATTTATTACAATATAATCGTAAAGAAAATTCGAAAAAATTGCGATTTTATCGCATAAATTTGTGATAAAATGACGATTTTACTGTCGGCGTTTTATCGCATAATATTAGCGAACGAAAAATTGTGATAAATTGAATTAAAATTTCGATTTCTTTTTTTTAAATGCAATATTAAAGATAAGAGATAAAATTTCGAGAAAATTGAGGATAATCGCTCGGATAATAATGATCCTAGCGATTTTATCTCTAAAAATCGTAAAAATATCGCAACTCAATTTCATGATATCACGTTAAAAAATCACCCGTGAAAAAAATGCTACTTGGTTAGTGTAAAATTCACTGATGGAAGTCATTCGTTGCGGACACCCTTTTTATCGATCCTTCGCTATAATTTTAAAGAAAGGTCAATCGATATACCACAAAACAAACCACGCCACTGCTTAAATTGTTAGCGCAGGGTGTCCAAAGCATATTATCCTGAACAATGTCTCCTGATGTTAAACTATGTCTTTTTTTGAATTTCAGTGACCGGCTAAGAGCCAAAATTCATGAAAGCAACCTGCTACCCACACTTTTTGGCGTTGACCTCCTCCATGACCTCATAAATATTGAAATTTAAAATCTTAGGGGCCTCGAATCTTTCAGGGAAAAAAACTCGATTGCCCTTTGGATCTTATGAGCGGGGGGAAAAACTAAAAATAAGTAACTTTCTGTTTTTTTATTCAACTTGCTTATGCATTGTAAACTAGGGTATTTACAATTTGGAACAGTGGTTACTACGAACAAATAATTTGCATGCTACTTAAAGTACGTATTGCACAGTTCTCACAATCTGTCAAAACTTTTAGGTCGGTGACACGAATTCAATACGGAGCAGGGAGAAAATTCTGCTCCAGAATACAAAGTTATTTGCACGTCAAGACATTGTTAAAGTTCATACATATCATTTTGCAGAATTTTGAATTCATTCACCTTGAAAAATGGTAGCGTGTCTCCGTTACCTCTCTTAAATTACACTGATATTGCAATAGGAAATAGAAAAAGTTTAAATGCTGTCCCTGATCATGCGAAATTATGCGTCTTAAAGTTCGATGATCAGTGAGCCGAAAGCTTTGAAGGCCAAAGATTCTTCGTGGACAAAACATTCATAATAGTTGGTTCCGGATTTACAAGTAAAATTTAATGACTAGAATTATCACGCAATGGAAAATTATCGTAACATTTTGTTCACATATCAAAAAGAACAACAGCTGGAATGCTGAAGAGGCTAGGGAAGAATTATTCTGTGAACTTCTCTTTTTTCCTCTTTCATTAAAGTTAAATGAGGATACAGAAATGAAATTTTTGCCTTCGATCCTGATCCTCATTGCATATATTTTTGCGCTTAGATAGCAGAGAATTAAAAGTCATCATTTGATTATTTTGCAATATTAAGACTGCTATGCTTGAAAGCACCTACTTAAACGTACCGTGTGCAAACGAAATTTTCGTCACTTAATGCAACAGTTTTAATTGGAACTAGGGGCTACGCTCCCTGGTCGCTTCGCTGCCCAATTCTTCGAGGCGCCTCCAAATGCGTTACACGTCACTCTTATAATTTTATATAATAAAGTATGATAGTTCACAATCTTCTACCATACATTATGAACGTGAATTGTTTCTTTCACATACGTCTACCACTCCTACGAGTCGGTGATGATCAATCATCGAGAGTCGATAGAATGTAGAGAAACGCAACTACGTCAAGAAGTTTGAATTATTTCTCACAAAGTTTGTATAATACTGTGAGTTTTTTTTAAATAAAAAAAAAGCTCGGAGAAGATAATTAATATTAGATTGACGGTGAAGAGGGCTCAACATTGCAGACAGTGCATTCAGAGTAACTTCGGATCGATGGTTTTGTTGCCAAGGGCTGATAAACGACCGGATTTGCTGCATCTGGGGGCAAAAATAACATAAGTCTAAGTCTCAGATTAAATAACACCTGTGCAAAACGAGAAAATTCATGATTGACAATCCAAAATGAGCATTGAAAATCTAACATTTTCCTCACAAATCCTGGGAGGTAAGAAAGTCCGTCGGCCTTTTAACCACTCACGGAAAAGCTTGGCAGCTGGAGCCGAGCTTTTCAGTTGTATTTCGGGAATTTCGGTTTTCGGTGTGTGCACGGATTCTTTCGAAGAATGTTTCTCCTTGGGCGACTGTGCCATCCTGAGAGTAAAGGATGGCGTGATGTTGTGAACATGTCTATTCTGCTTAATAACGTTTAGTTAAGGCGACTTTAATTGCAATTCACAACATTTTAGTTTCGCATAATCGCTGAATTCAATGGTTTCATCGAAGGTATCCCTTACCCATATTTTTTTCTGTAAAGATTTTTCTGCAAGTGATATTACTTCTGAAATGTTTGAATTATCAAAATATTCTAGAGGTCTCACACTAACGGATGGGAAAGTCTTCCAGACCCCCTTTGAGGGACCGCCTCTCATAGTTATGATTCACTTGAATAACTTAATATTGGGCATTTTTTTGTCACGGACATACAGCGGAAGAGCTGTAGTGAAAAATAGAGCGTCATAGACATCACACATTTTGAACATGTAGAGACACTATTATAATTCAATCGTCTCATCAAATAGTGTAACCTAACTAACCTAACTCGATGTCAAGTAAAATATGTTTATGAAAATTTTAAATATTATCTCCGTTTTTCGTCGTCACGGACATTGCATCGTCCGTAACATTTAAACGCATTTCTCCCGCAAATCATTGTTTTCAATCTAACATAATAATTTCTAAATGTCTCTCATGGTATTTAACCTCATTTCCGATACATACTAAAAAATTAATAATTTATTTTACTATAGACTTAGGTTTTTATGACGAAACAAATAAATGTCTTTTTCATCTTGAATTACCCTTTTATAAAATGCCCCAATACTATAGTCTGTTCGAGATGGGAAGAACCGTGGAAAGTCGGAATTAATTGCACTATGTAGAAGCAAGGGTAGCGTTCGAGCCATTGTCCGCGATGAAGCACCGAACCAACCCTGGACCGTGGCTCACCGCACAGAGGGCTGGCTCCTCATGAGTCGCTTGCCGCTCGGCGCTTAGCACAGGAATTTGCGGCTCCAAGTTCGTATCCTGGGGAAAACCGCCGCTCCGAGGCCCATAGCCTCCTGTGCGGTGGCTGCAGCGTGCGCGCAACATCGAAAAGTGACAATTGACAAGGGTCGAGACACCCCCACCCTGCAAAATAGTGCTAATTATTCCGACTTTCCACGGTTCTTCCCATCTCGAACAGACTATAATGGACAGTTAATTGCACTATTACCTGTTGGACTAAGCTTTGGGTCATCATTTCTGGCAACTAACGAGAGGCAACTGGGAAGGTATGGTTTCTTCACATGGTCTACAGCGCTCCTGTTTTCATTATCTGAGGATCACAATAACCATCAACTTTGAATACTTCGATGAAGTTTATGTAACGTATTGTACTGAACATATCTATCATATCTATAGTTTTATATTTACGACAAAAAACACAAATTATATTTATTTATCTCTTTACAATAGTTTAGGACTAATAATGCTGCATGGGTGATCCATATAAGGCCGAACCCCTTCCGGTGATTTTGTAATATGCTTTAACAAATGAGTCAGAAATTCGGGTTCCTAATTGAAAAATGCAGTCCAATTTTACAGAAAAGTTTGACAAACTTTACACCGACACGCGAAGTGTCAAGCTTGAGCTGAAATAAACCGGAGAAATTCGAGAGGCAGGGAGAGACACGTAAAGGAGCATTGAGGAGGTACGAAAAGCCGGAGTGTTGATTGAAAATATCCTAATTCAAATCCACGTTGACTGGCAAAGGCGATTACTGACGTGCTAAAGAAGAACATTGTATGAAGATTTGAACGTTGCCAAATTCCAACAAATAAAGTACTTATTCGTGTGGAAAGTTATAAATGTTTAATCCTGAAAATTTCGGACACTCCACATTAAATAGCGAATAAAATCCTTAAGAAAAAATAAAAAAAAAACCTGGGAATTTCCCAGAAAATTTGTACTTAATCGGATGAAACTTTTCAACGTCTGAAGGTTCATACGGCGTTTCTCTGAGCACTGGAGATTACCAGTGAAAGACGAGAGGGTCCCGTGTAATTTTAAAAGGGATTAGCGGTTGTCCCTAGAAACACCGACCGAGCGTGTTGCTCGCGAACACTCTCATTACAGCCAACTCGGTTATTAGTTCTAATTAAACGGTTAGATTGGATGACGCGGCTCCTAAGTACCGCACAAAATATAACGAGAATCTGTTAGAATTAAAGCAGAGATGAGTAATCCTAAATATTAAAAAGTGTTTTTTGTCGAAACCCTGATCATCTCTGGAAAAATTTTACATCGGAGACGTAGAATAAACGGAATTCGACTAGAGCTTTTTATGCATGAATGAGTGAAAGGAGAGACGGAATATAGTGAATCGGCAAGTATTGGGCTGAGAGGAAGAATGATTACGGAGAGTGATAAAGACAGGAGCAAGTAAAAAGCTAAGTAGAAGAAAAGATGCGGAAGAGAGAAGAGAGAATAACTGCAAAATAGAGGAATGGACATGAGTATGTGTCTTGGGAAAAATTAAGAAAACAAAAAATGTTTTTTTAAGCGGATACATTTTACAGCGAAAGTATTGTTTTAAAATGAACACGAAAACATGGAACTCGTTTGAAAATCTCACTTGCTTTGGAATTCTTCAGTTGGTCTCAGAGGACGCATTTGAAATGTATCCTATCCTTGTGAAATCACGGAAAACCCGTTTGGTATGTTACCTAGAGATTTACGTCCAATGACATCACTTACAGATTTTGGGCAGAGACTCGCCCTGCCTGGAGTAGTGTCTAGCCCTGTAACTGTAGGGCTGGTAACCACTCAAAATACAGGTGATACCATTCTGGGACCCTGCAGCTACAGCCGTTCTTACCGCAAATTTTGGACTTTTAGGTATGGGGGTAGGATAAAGTGGGGTAAATTCTTCAAAATTGATAATCAAATAGGAAAAATGTATTTACCTACAAAGATTTTATAGAAAGTAATGTACCAGAAATCAGTGTTTTACTGAGTCATAAAATTCTGAATGAAATCAAATGTTTTTCGACTTTTCGAGGGTTTAATCCTCAGTGGTTCAACATCAAGTCTTAAAAATATAGAGTTTTCCCTGAATCGATTTTTTTATCGGTTCTTTATCGATTTTTCTGACTTTATGATAGTGCTTACCGTCTGTCCGGTAGCAACCATTTCTGCAAAGGTCACCGGGGCTGCATACTGCAGGGGCAGTAAGTCCTACGATACTGAAAGCTTTAGAGCCACCCCCGCTTATACTTTCTTCACCATCCGAGTCAGAATTCACAACGCGGCATCGCGCTTCACAATCTGAAATTTTAAGACTCAAATTAATCAAATTTTAAGAAAAATGAATGATCAGATAAGAAAGTGAAGACTCTATTGAAGAGGGAATGTGATGACATGCAAAGAGAATGGAAGTAAGACAGGAGCCGCACTTCGTTTTTGTAGATCTTGAGAAGGCCGATAATAGAGTGCCGTTGTTAAGACTTTGGGAAGCTTTGGAAAAATCTGGTTTCAGTGGTGGACTTATCGTAGCGATTAAGAGCTTTTATAGAGGTGCTTATACGATAACATTTGGTGTCAATGGACATTTTCCGAGAATTTCTTTGTCAACAAAGGATTAAAGCAGGTTTGTTTTCTTTATTCGCCCACTTTGTTTAAAGTTTTCTTGAGACAGGTTTTAAAAGAGAGGAAAAGAAAGTGTTCTGGCATGAGCGTTCCTTTAAATGGCATTGGTGGCGTAAAATTAAAGGAGCTTATGAAAGATACTAAACTATTTTATGAAAGTTCATGCGGCTGTGAGATTTTTTTGAAAAATATGTAACATTCATTTCAAGGATAGAAATCGCCAAAAAACAAATGAACTAAACAATCATCTTTAATATGTCTACTGTTTTGAGCACCACTTGCGGTCAATAAGATTGAGCAATTTTATATTTCTCGTCAAATGTGGGGCAATTTAAATGTAAAAATTGAAAACTCGCCGTGAAGTATAGTGAAAGAAGTAAATTTGATAAAAGAAACAAAAGTCCTGAGGCTATGGAAAGTGAGGTCCGTTTAAAAGAAGCGAGGAAAATTTACACTCCACGATTTATGGGTTTTGATCGGCCGAAAAAGGAAATTATAAAATTTACCTTGTTTATCCCTCTGATGTTTCGTCTTCCCTATGCAGTGCTTCCTCTGGAAAAAAACAGTGATTATTATGAGTTTAAAATTCAAGAAAAATGGGGAAAATTCGAAAAACGGAATTTCACATAAACCATCAAAAAATGTGTAATTAAGTTAATAGAAAATATTCATAGGAGAACCCGACACAGTGATAAAAATGTCAATCATGCCTAGACACTTGCTGATCGTAAAACAGACTTTGCAGAAGTTGATTCATTGGATGTCTTCAAGCAGGAAGTATCTATTTGCCAAAGGAAGTTGGAAAGAAATTTAAATAATAAAAAAGCAAAAATATGCAAAAATATAGAAAAGTATAGTCCATCCTAATACTTCAGTAGACATGCGCTTCTTCAAAAGCGCACGTGTATAGATCGCTTTTCTCGTGTACAGATTCTATTTATTGGCGTCCAATTGTTAAGGGAAAGCCGTGGCAGAAAAATCGCACGGATATTAGAAACGCTGCAAAAACAAAGAAGTATGGGACTAACGTGATACGCGAGGAATACCAATTGCCGGATGAAGTGCCCTAGTTGGCTCAAAGTTTCAATTTGTAATCCGGAAACTAGTAAAAACAGATTCAAATCCCCCAACGACGCTTAAGTGTGATTTACTCGACAGAAGTGTTGCCGGTTGCGTTCGGCTGGGTTGGAAGGCGCTCGCTACGTCTCCGGGACAGGCTGGGAATGGGTTACCCCTGGCAACGGGCGCGCAGCTTTCTCGAGCATGCTATTGGTGCGGATGTTTTATTATTTGTACCATGAAATTGAATCTCACAGAAATCTGGAGGAAACTCCGCGCCTACCTTCTCGGTAACGGCGCAGAGGGGAATATCATTACTTTATTCAACTTTACATGGAATATAACTAAGCATAAGAAGCTTTGCTTCGGCTCCGCTTTCATTCATACCTGCATTGCCTTCTGTGCTGCAAACGTCCAATTTCTCCTCAACTTTTATTTATATTTGTATACTTTGTCTTGCCTCTTATTTGTTGCTAAAATGTGGTAGATCCTTCCTCCGCGGTGCCTCCTCTACGCTACCTCATTTTGTGTTTCGGATATTCATTTCAAGTTTTTGCGTAGGTAATGCTCTGGAGCGAGTCTTTATTTTATCAACTGGAGCGTGATTCGAGTTTTCATTTCAGACACTTAAAGTTAGAGCTCTAGAACCTTGCCGCGATAATTTAATGCTGGTCTATAGACGGTAATGGCAGATTAAAGGAAGTGAAGTCTTAAGAGAAAAGTGGGGCAGATCGCGAAAGTATGATCAGAAACACACAAAAAAAATGCCATACCTAAATTGGATAATCGGAGACATACCGAAAAAATCATTCCCCTGAAGAGAGAAAGAAAGAAAATCGTAGTTTTTTTCACTATGTTTAAGTATGAGAAGTACCATATCGTCACCTTCCGGTCAAACTATCACAAGCGCCATGCGTAATTTCCAAATTTTCGCCGCCATTTTATTCTTTAACAGAAAAATTGCTGATGGAATCTGTTGGAAAATTTCACTGAATTTTATCAGCAGCAAAAAACAAAAACAGTGAAATTTTGGGATGGCTTTGTTCAACAATTTCTCTGTAAAAAATTAAAATGGCGGCGGAAATTTTGAAACGTCGCATGGCGCCAGTGATACGGTGTGTGTTGGCAAATGTGAGCTTGCGATTACAATAGTTCCTCTTTAGAGTTTAATTGTGAAAATCTCATCAATATATCTTAATTAGAACGAGTCCCTCCTCCCAGAGTCATGAAGGTTTATTTTTGAGTTTTCCAAAGTACTTGATAATCAGGTAATACTTATTTTATTTCTAAGCCGAATAAACTGATTCTTTTGGATATTTATAAAGCTGTGTCCATATTTAAAATAATATCAAATAATTTTTGTGTAGAGAGTATCTAAATACAAAAATGAAAAACCGTAAATCGTCTTTTTTAAGTTTATTTATTTAATAATTTGTTTTTATATTCCTTCTTACGAAAACAATTTAATACAACTTTCGTGTGTTCACATACTTCAATTGAAAGAGTTTCCTTGTCGCAATGCAACTTTTTTAGCTGTAAACTTTAAAAAAATGTCATAATCACAGAATAACGTTCGGTTTTTCTGTTTTGGTTTTTTTATCTTTATTTTTAGTATCGCCCTGTCACTTGCAATTATATTCAACCCCAAACAAAAAAGTCATTTTTTTCAGCAGCCTTCTCATTTAAACTAAATACCCTCAAAAGAATAGACCATCGTTATGCCTGCCGCTAAAGGGAACTTTGTGATAATTAGACATGAAATCGAAGTGAGTAACTCTTTGCAAATGAGTGAATGCAGAATGAGATCCTATGGGTGGTAGGTAATTAACATTTGATTTATTAGAATTAAATCATGCAGCAACGGTTCAGATGCTCGTTTGCCCCTAAGGACAAGAAAAAAAAACAGCTACGGGGTATTTTTTTCTAGTTACCTTGAAAATAATTAAAAACTTTAATGCTTGAAAGTAATTTTATAGTCATCAAGGGAGATTTGGATTCGGGACCGGGAATCGATGTTCTCTCCTCTACTTCCGAAACTCAATCGTATCGTTGGCTCAAAAATCTAATTAGAATTGAACTTTCGTTTTATTCACAACTCACTGCTGGCTGCCATCAACTTGCAATAAATATCTCATCCTCTGTTGTCAAGTTTATCTGAAAAACTCTTGATTTGCAACCTAATAACTTTAGTTTCATGTTCAAAACATGAATTAAGAGAGAAAATTCAGAAAGAACCAATAGTTATGCTCATTCCGCTTCAATTCATTCAGTCAATTGTCACAAGATTTTGTGCTGTTTATTTTGTCCTTTTCATGCAAATATCTTTCTTAAAAATTTCGTGCAAAAATGCCCCGACAAATACCTGTAATAAAATGAAGAGAAAGTGGAAATTTTGAAACACCGCACTAAAGATCTATGTGTTTGTATAGTGTCACCGTCGATTTATCATATGAGCATTGATCGGTATTCGAAAACAAAAAATATATTCAAACGGTCGATTTTTTACTTAATCTATAGATCGAAAACTGATCAAAAGTAAATATCACGATGATTAAAATAGACAAATTTAATTCATGTCGAAATTTAACCTTTTCTCGTCGAGCCGGCAAACTTTCATCCCTCATTTTTTCCTGCCCACTCGCCCCTTTTCGACCTTTTCCACCGTCGATTATGGAGTCTCTCGAAAACTAGTGAATAAGAAGATTACGCGCCGGCAAAGCCCCTCTCGAGTTAAACAAAAATGTCGAGTGGTCTTTCAAGAAAAGAACGCTATAATTGCTTGTTAGCGAGGAGAATAACATCGTTAAACATCGCTTCAGTTTAACCTTGCTTCCTCCGCTATTTTTATCCTTTTCCGTTTCCTTCCCGCCTTTTCTCTGCTCCAATTTTCCCGGGAAAGTCGACGTGTCGCGCTGTAATTGAAGCACGGATAGTGACATAATCGCGAAAGTTAATCAATGCCTCCCGCCTTCAGTTTTGTTTATATTTGTCGCTTATTCATTTTGTCCGATCCTCGTTTGCTTTGCATCTGAGAAAATTTTACGAGGGTAGGGCCCGATATTGTACTGCCGCGGAAAGGCAAAACGTCGTATGAACCCTCAGGCGTTGCCAATTTTCCTCCGATAAACCACGAATTCGCGGGAATTTGTAAACATTTTTCGTCCGATTTTTTCAGATAAATTAGTTCACAATGTCACGTACCTGGAGTACCTGAAATTTTCAAGGAAAAATTGTCATAGCTTTTCTCAAAAATGAACATTTCATCGAAAGACATTTGGCAACTCTTAAATGTTCATACAACGTTTTTCCTCAGCACAGCAGTGTACTCTGTAATCCAAAATAACATTTAAACATGGTTTTATTGATGAGAAGTTGCCGTAAGAAACTAAAAAAAAAAAGTCTCGAGTTTTTACGGACCGCCCTCCCTCAAACTATATAATTTCGTCAACACTAAAATAAACGGAACTAGCTTTTACATGAATTTGCCGAAGAAGTAGGCAAAAATGTATACATCGTGTTTTTACCAACAGCCCTATACGAAACTAAAAATTGTGTCAAAATTAGAGTAAACGAAACTGGGTCAGACAGTAAAAATTTGTCGTAAAAACATTGCTTCACATTTTAACGCTTTTTGGCTTCGGACTCAAGCATATATGGACGTTGTTGACGAAATTGTTTAAAAATTATAGCGTAAACGAAACTGGGTCAGACAGTAAAAATTTGTCGTAAAAACATTGCTTCGCGTTTCAACGCTTTTTGGCTTCGGACTCGAGCATATATGGACGTATTTTTGCCAAACGAAACTATGTGCATTATGACGTGAGCCCTGTCATGCATATATTCTTTTGGGTCTCAGGGCTCATGTCTGAATGCACATAGTTCCGTTTGGCAGAAATACGTCCATATATACTACATATACAAATTAATGCCTCTTATAAAGAGATCATCATGTTAATACAATAAAATTCAAAACGCGTGTTTACTCACTTTCGTTTTTTTTTACTTTAACCCTTCCACCTCATCAGTCTCTCTCCCGGCAAAACGAGGAGAGCCGCAGGCAGGCGCGCCCTGATTAGAATGTGCAGCGGCCAAAATGCGTATTGCTCCGCTGTGACGTAAGGACGTATCGCTAAACTCGCTGAAACCGTTGGATACAATAGGTTATATCGACGAAAGGGCTCATCTCGAATTGGAGGTATGCCCTTGCTGACGTCAGCAGGCGACGAATTAAACGCATTTGTTTGCTGAAAAGATGAGCTCGGCGTCTCATAAATGCTTAATAGGGTGTGTAAATACCTCGCACTGTCGATGGTACAATTAGACAAACTCGCGCGATTATTTACTCTGCGAGAGATACGATTTGAGGTTGCCTTGTTGGGCAATACAAATTTGCTGCAAAATTTTGCTAGAGAGTGAAGGAGCATTGAGATGTTGCATGTGTGAGGAATTTGCGATTTGACTGTTGATTCTTCTGTAAAAGTTTGCGAGAAACACGATGGTGCCACTGGTTTTCTCTGAAATCAACTCCCAAGCTCAAAAAAAGCTCTCAAGTTGAGACCAAAATGGAGGGGATATCTCACGCTATCCTGAGAGTCCACCTCTACATCAAAACAAACTCTCATGCAAAGATACTGAGCAAATACATTGACAGAGCTGCCACTTTATTTGGAGACTCTAAAACTGAAAAGACGGCATCACTGCTAATGTATTTGCTCCCTATCTTTGCATGGAGAGTTCGTCTTGATGTAGAGGTGGACTCTCAGGATAGCGTGGGATATCGCCTCCATTTTGGCTTCAACTCGAGAGCTTTTTTTGAGCTTGGTTGGGAGTTGATTTCAGAGAAAACCAGTGGCACCATTGTGTTTCTCGCGAACTTTTACATTAGAATCATGAGTCAAATCGCAAATTCCTCACACATGCAACATCTTCATTGTATCCTCTTGAAAATGGCTCAAAAATCAAACGGTCCAGTAAATCTCGTCAGAGCACACTATGATCATTAATGGAGCACAGTGGGAAATTGTAACGTTTTAAAATCAGTATATGCGGGATTTCGGAATGCGCGCCGACCAAAATGATATAAACCTGTAACCTGTAAGTATTGGTATTTTTTCATCATTTGAATTTTTAAAAGAATTTTGAAACATAATTACGACTCAGTTTTTTGTGCTTCGTTTTCTTGAGTTTCCTCGTCGTGTTACCAGCAAAACTAGTACTTGTGAAAAAATTTTGAAACAACAACTGCGCTACGAAAAACCCCCAACCCAAAGAAAAAACAACAAAACAAAACCGGAAACACTTGCATTGCTTATTGCCTATGCGCTGAAATCTTCGAGTCTACGATTTTTTAAATAAGGACGGAAAAGCGGCTGCATTGGACACGCGAGTAGACAAAATACATTTCTGGAGCTCTTTATTGTATCCTGTCGGGAAAAGGGAATTCTTCCGTCTCTTACCTAGATATCAACTCCGCAGGTTGTTCTCTGTCTATCTCCTGTTGATAAGGATTCTACGGAATAATAATTAAAAGACTGCCCGGGTTTCGGATTCCTCGCCACCCTGAATAGGTAGGCAACTCGCCGAGCCCGTGAGCACATTGTGCTGCGGACTCGGAGGATTATTAGTTAATTTCACTTAATTCGTCGCTCCTCTAACGTAAGGGCGTATTTCTATTTCCAAATGAACCCCGAATAACCTAGGAGTATACATAGTGCAGGGCTCACGTTTAAATTGAGATATGCTCTTACGTGAGATTAGCGACGAATTGTGGGAGCAGGACCGTCGGGGGCCCCAGGCGAGGCTTTTGTTACTTCAGCGAGCTTTTGTTCCCGTAAATTAACTTCCCTGCTTCGACTCCCTGTCCGCGCCCCGGCCCCCGCCCCCGAAGATCTACGCCACGCCCCCCTACCAGGATACGGTAACAAAAACGACGGCCGCTCAAATAAAGCTCCGCTCCTGGAGTGGGTGGTAGTATTCTCCCGCGCTAGTTTGTAACGATAAATACGCGCTCCCCCATTTTTGAAAAGTTTTTCCACCGCATTGAAATACCCAGGGTGCCCATGGAGGAAGAGTACTGACATGTCGATATTTTTGAGGTTAAGTCATGGAGCTTTCAGGCAGAGACAAGAGACCCTCAATGGAGATGTTGCGTGTGTGAGGAATTTGCGATTTGACTATTGATTATTATGAAAAAGTTCGCGAGAAACACGATGGTGCCACTGGTTTTCTCCGAAATCAACTCCCAAGCTCGACAAAAGCTCTTAAGTTAAGACCAAAATAGAGGGAATATCTGATATCCCCTTCATTTTGGTCTCAACTTAAGAGCTTTTGTCGAGCTTGGGAGTTGATTTCAGAGAAAACCAGTGGCACCATCGTGTTTTTCGCGAACTTTTACAAAAGAATCAATAGTTAAATCGCAAATTCGCAAATAGTATGTACCGGCCCCATGCGACTCTCAAATCACGTGTGTTTTAGCAACCTTCTGGTCAATTTGACCCGGCTTGGGCATGTGAAGACTAATATAGTCCAACTCAAAATCGTATCGAGATTATCTTTTTCCACTCCCCCATTCGTCCCATTTAGAGGACATTTTCACACTTTTCTGGGTGTGATGGGGTTTTTTTCATGAGTAAAATTCGTTCAATTGAAAATCTTTCCATCAGTTTAGCCTCTATCTCTGTTTTGTAACCCCACCAACACCTAATGGAATGTAATTTCTTTCTCTGCAAGAAATTAAATTAGGCCCTCTTTCGAGGAAACGTGATTGGGCTTTGATTGAAAGTAAGCACGGAGCGTTTAACAGCAAAATGAATAGGAAAAAGAAGAATGTGAACCTCCGTTGCCGAAGACATCCGCATATTTTATTGTTTCTATTAGAGCAGCCACATTTTTCTCCAGAGGAGAATTACATATCTAGGCTGATGAGAGCTTTGTGGGGTTAAATTGACAACACTGTTTCTGGGCGGGTGTCAGACAAAAGTGGTGGCAGGCGTCGAATGTTGACCGCGATTAATTTATTTAAAGCTAAATGAAGGGCTTCCAGAAGTGCTTAAAACCTATGCAAACAATCAGAATCGATTCGTAATGCGTAGTGCTCGGCGGGTTGCGGCCTTTCGTCGTCAGGCGTTTTCTTTTCTTCGTGATAGTATGAGTCTACGGCTTAACCGTTTATTTTTACAGCCAAGGAGGACACTTATTGAATCTTTATCGAAAGATCTCAATCGATAGACTCCTATCTCAGCAATGTTATTTGTCGATTAAGGTAATTTGATTAGGATTTATCAAGCCACCCGTGGTGAAGAAATATGTGTTTCTCGCAGTTACATAGATGAGGCTTTGGAGTTACCCCTACGACTATGCGTACCTGACGTAATTATTTTAGTAATGGCCTCTTTAATAGAAATGGATAGAAATACTATTTTTAAATGCCAATTATTACTTATCGAGTCACTTTTTTTAAAAGGAAAAAAAATGTTTAAAGGGGTTACGTTAGCGTCACGTCATCATTCACCGAGGTCCTAATGCAAAATGTAGTCCAATTGATGAATCCAAAGTGAGAGATATCACAGTGCGAACACTGTCTTAGTGGATGACGTCATACGCCTAATTTTCCGAAAGATGATGTCCTCATTAATGTTGGACGTGAAAACTATAGGCGTTTAGACGAATCATTAATTTTTTCTAATCTATATAGCCATCAAAACGCGATTTTGTGACTATCTCAACTAACTTATTCCCACCTCATTTCTGAACCTTGATGACACGTAATTGCAGTGCTCCCATTCCATGTCCGTCAAAAGCTCTAGGATTCGGAACTTTTTTGCTAAAATTTCTCCCACTCCATGACCGTCAGAAGTTCCGGGTTTTTTTAGATTTTTTCAAAAGTTCCGGGATTTTTTTTAGATTTTTTCAAAAGTTCCGGGATTTTTTTTAGATTTTTTCAAAAGTTCTGGAATCCCTAAAAATCCTAAAAATGTCCAATATTACACTCCTACTCAACTCGAAATAACCCCATTTGTCTATAGATGGCTGTAGATTCCTAAAAAAATTGAACAAAGGAATAGAAGCCACAAAACTCCCAAAAAAAAGTTCCGGAAAATTTAAAAGATCCAGAACATTATGGGAATTTCAAATTCCGGGAAAAATCTAGGAAAATTGCATAAATTCCGAAGTGCGGATTTAGTTCCGGGAAATGGGAGCACTGATACCGTGGAAGTCCTCGTGTTCTCAGGACGGAAGATACTCATCAAAGCAACAAATCCGGCGCGGATAAAACAGCTGTAACAATTAAGTGTTTGGCAACTTACTGGTGCGAGGAGGGGAGTAGATTTGTAAGTTAGGGGCAAAGTGAGTGGTGTGGTGAGGGCTCGGGCCTGTTTGAATTGAGCCCGAGTTAAGTCAGATAAACGCCTTGTTAACTTACACCACGACGAGGGTGCGTGAGTCGAGGGCCCTCCGGCTCGCCCTCTCACCGTATCACCCCCTAATTCAGATTAATTTCCATTAATTTCGGTCTCATGCATGCTGCTAAATGATCGATGCATCTTTGCTGTTTGCGATATAACGCTCGGTCCGTCATGTCTCAATTACTTATCCTGCAATAAATGAGCTTGTGCAGTAATTTTTAAGTGTCGCGCTTTTGAATGGATTGTATTCGATAGTGTTTTGATGTATCGTTTGGTTCAAAACAATAGAACATAACCTCTATCCACAATTTTAAGGATATTTGTCAGAAGAGTTGAGAATGCGAGAAATTTCGTAGCAATTTCACTACTCTTGGCCAATTAGTACTCATACAAGTTAAAAACCTATCACGAAAACCCCGTTCCGTCAGATTACTCAATTGACTTTTGAGGCTACGTTTATGTTTTGAACCAATCGATATCGATACAATCTCACCCATTTGATGTATCGGATACGATCCATAGTAGAGCGTGCATCTATGTGCATCTTATCACAGGCATATTTTTGTTAAAAATTGAATTGATTGAGTCAATTTTGCAACCTTGGAATACAGTTACGTTCCTTCGTCCGAGTAACAACACGTTGTGCCACTCGCGCACTGAAAAAAACTCTCGGCGTTTTTAGCAAGGTCCGTTGGTGTCTTTACCATCTAACTTTTTTTTAACCAATTATTGGTAACTTTACCAAGACATACTAGTAAGCTTACCTAAAAACCGGTATTTTTACTGTTTTTTTTTTCAGGTAAGAATACCACTTTTATTGGTAATCAATTCCCGGTAACTTTGCCATTTTATCTCGGTAATTCTACCACAGTCGATAAAAAATATTGGCGTTTTTACCAAGGTCCAATAAAATAACCGAGAAAGTTCAATAATTTTACCGAGATTTCTCGGTAAAATTACCAATTCCATAAATGGTAATTTTACCAATAAAAAACTGGGATCAAATAGAACCCTGAATTCTTGGTAATTCTACCCTTTTCTTAGTAAATACACCGAATTTTTTTTTCAGTGCGGGGAGCTCGCTCTTTCGAGAGCAGGTGCTCAGCCTCTCTGCCGTGATAGCGAAGAGGGCAGTAAGTGCATTTATGTATGAGCCGCGGTTAGCACATGATTTTATGTGTCTCGAGGTTCACCCCAGCATGCACTCACTGCTCTCTCCGCTATCACGGCAGCTCCCAGGTTGAATTATCCTTAAGATTAGCCCAAGGGATGCGACCATACATGCACTCCCCAAGCCGGCAACAGGTGGAAACACTTATGAAAATTAAAATAAAAGGCCAAGATTTGATGAGCGCGATGCGTCGCTGAGTGGTGGCGAGGAAGTCGGTCATAGCGACAGATGGGTGTTCACTTGTTCACGGCGCATAAAGTTAAGTGTATTAAATTTATAGGTAATTAAATTGCCAGCCAGGTTTGTTTGTCGCTGGGCGGTGGGCGATGTCCCTTGTCCCTGTCCCTCCTCAAATGTCAACATCGTCCCTCGACGGACTTCGGCCGCGGCCCTGAGATACCCCAAGCCTACCGGTTACGCTTCAGTCCCTCCACAACCCCCTCTCGATACTACCGCTCATACGGAACCGGTGATAAAAAGCAAGGGCCACTAAGTCGGAAATGACACCAACTAGGTTCTTAAATATGGTAACAGTGGAAAAACAAGGAGGAAAACGGGAAACAAGGCTAAAATACACAATTAATAAAAACCGAGACGTTCCGACTCAGAACTGAGTCATTTCAGTCGGAAATTCAATAAAAAAATTGTGTATTTCCGACTGAAAATGACTCAGTTTTGAGTCGAAACGTTTCGATTTTTATTAATTGTGTATTTTAGCCTTGTTTCCCGTTTTCCCCCTTGTTTTTCCACAGTTACCATTGTCTCGGGCTGCTCTTAAAAATTTGTATCTATTCTTAAATGTGTTTGTTGCATTAGCCGCAGGCGAACAGTCAAAAGTCTGAGCGAATTTGTTAAGTATTCTCAACCAGGCTAATATTTCAATTATTTCATTAATATTTGTTTTACTGTAGTAAACTTACAGAAATAATCAGCTAAAAATGTTCACAATTTTGGCAAAGCACCCATGACTGTGAAATGTGAAATACAGCACTATCATTGCAGCGCCGGCGCCGGCTTAAATCAGCTATTTTACTCTTTCAAAAGCGGGCAACCTGGACTTAGTCGTTTGACTTTATTTCTTTTGGCGTCGAGATTTTAATCACTGCAAGTGGGCTACGTACTTCATTATGCATAAGCCCTACTCCTCAAATCGATTAATCTATTATTGGTGTTGATGGACGGAATTAAATGAATGAACAGTTACATGAGCATTTGCCTGGAACCTTACTTATACTGACAGGTCATGTTTTTTTTGGATACAGTTAAGCAACTTTATCGGCGGCAGAGGGAGAAAAAAAAGGATTGCGCGTACTCTGGTGACATGTATTGTAAATCAATCGCGATTCTTGAAAGTTGGCAGCACTGCTTTTTTCCATTTAAACGTATGCAAAACAATCGATTCTGGACGAGGCAGCCTGTCTCACCTGGAATCGATAGTGATTAAATCACGCTTTAAGGGAGTATTAATTGTGTGGCCAACTTGCTGGAATCGCCCTTGCCGTAAAAGCAGAGCTATGAACACGATACCGTTCTGATGAGCCTTTGAGCCGTTCAGCAAAATTAATATCCACCGACTCAGATATGCAGATACGAAAGTTTTTAAGAAATTTTCCTGTTTGAATTCAACTAACTAGTAAATCGCGTTTTCTTATGGTTACCGTCCAACCATTCATTTTGTTTCGTTTTTGTTTCCTGTTGTTTTTCTCCCGTTATGATTTACATTGAAAAAAGCTCCAGCTAAGCGCAGTAATTATCGGCCATATAGACATACCGTCTGTTCTGAGCTCAAAGGCCAGCAGCTTCGGGTGTAGAAACCGTTGCATCGGCCATTAGACAGGAGCCTGAAAATACGTTATTTTTTGCCCACTTACAGCCTTCTCATATGTCTCGTTTTTAAAAAATTAAGATGAATTTTCCTGTTTTAACTATTTCAGTGATTTCGTCTAAAAGAGATTAAACGAACTTTGGAGGAAACTCGATTTCCAAAATTTGACACTTACTGCTCTCTTAGCTATCATAGCAGATATGTGCTTCTATACTTGTTCTATATTATTATCCCGCCATTCTAGGGGCACGGTTCGTTGGCTTGGCAATGAGGCTAGAACGAAGGCGAAAAGCGGAAGAGGCAGTGCTTAAGGATGGAAACGGATCGGATCTGGCCGATGAACTGATGAATTAGGGAACGGTGATTTAAGCATGGTCGGGATTTAAAATGCTCCTCAGCCCCCGCTTCAATTGGAAAGCGGAGCCGCGGAACTGCTGGGCAGGATGAAAAAAATCTATTACACCAATCCTGATTACATAACATCTCCACCCCACTCTCCTCATCCCTGCTTCCACGACCGACGCATTGCCACCCTCGCAATCTGCCCACTGTTTTCCCGGCGCGCTGGTGCTGTCCACAAGCCTTCTCGCCCTTCTCTCGTCGTTTCTGTCACCGATTGCCCATTTTCGGACTCAGCAGCTCATAATACATCGGTAAAGTCTTATCTTGTAGCCCGGAGAAATTTGACCTATACATTTAACAGGGGGTAACAGTCGGAAAAACACAAAAAACGCCCAAAAATGACCATTTTCCCGAATAAAATCGGCTTTTCTGGAAAATTATGGGATGATGGAATAATCAGCCTGCTTTGGTCAACAATGCGACGTATGTCAACAGGCGTATTTTTTAATTCAATTTTGCCGCATAGTAGCATGGTGCGCTTGACCTTTATGATTCTTCAAAGCCGGCAGTTTTTTCTGTATTACAATAACTTAAATCTTCAAAACAGGAGAAGTTTATAGCTATGAGAATATTTCTGAGCGAGAAGAGCAAATCTGATTTAGACGCTTCAAGCCAAGAAAAAGTTGTCAAAGGTAAATCCATACACTATTCCGGTTACAAAATTCCCCTAAAAGCTGGCTTCGACTTCACAATTCGAGCAAATGGCGAGTCTATTCGCTTGCTTGAGTAACAAGCACTTCTGTCCTAAGAGTTAAGCCCCTCACATCCATTTGGCAAGCGGGAGTAAACAGCCGTTTAAGAGCCAAAAAGTCACCGACCGTACGACCTGTGAGTCAGCGAGGAACCTAAGGTTCATGAGTTTCGGCACTTTCATCATTATTTACGTCCGCTCTTCGTTTAGTATCACGCCATTGGAGACAGAACTACAACCGTGAACCCTACGAATAATCAAACGGAAGCGATGAGCTCTGAACGATTTCCAATTTGTAATTTGCTTCCACGCCGCGCCGCACAGTAGCATCAGCCATACCAAAGGTGGTTGCATACGAAATATTCGACTGAAACTGCAATGTTTAACATTTATTCCGTCACACTATGGACTCCAATAGTTGCTTCTAGTGGGGTATCTTGCGAGAAAATCAGTGGGGCAACCTCCAAATTTCTAAGTTTTGATAGTTATTTAAGCATTTAAAGTTTCTACGTCTTGTCCAAGCCCTTTCATTCACTTGTACCACTGTGCGTCATCCCCTGTCGAACAAAACCCTATGCTTCCACGCTCAAACATTCAAACGGGTAAATAAAATGAATTAGTCCGCGGTATTCAACAGAGGCTTGCTCCGGAACGCTGCTCATGGCGTCGCTCCTCTGACATAAAGGCGTATCGCAATTTACCCATGAGCCCTAGAAAGCATGGATTCATATGTAAAACAGGGCTCACGTGGAAACTGGAGTACGCCCTTGCGTCAGAGTGGCGACGATGGGTCGAGTAGTAACTTTCGGTTGAATGGAGAGAAAAACATACGGTAATATGAAAACGCGCTTCGGAACTCCTAGTCCCTGTCTGGGCGATCATGCGAACACGAATGTTGCGCTATTGTATTGATGTTTCGTTTCAATGGTGAACAAAATACTAGTGACAACAATGCGCTTTTGTGAATTTCCCGAAACTTGTAATTGAATCCACACTGAAATTTCGAATTTTTATTGCAAAAAAACAATTTGTGAATTTCACGCTATAGCTAATGTCACACGATCAAATCATGATATTCAGGTCGTGTTGTGATTGGTCCTAGTCATCAAATAAGCTAGAAGATTTGACGGCTCGATTTGATCGTATGTGACATTAGGCAATAGCGTGAGACTTTGAAGAAGCGTTTTATAAATACAGCAAAAAATCGTCGTCTAATCATCGTTTTTTAAATGGATTTTTAAAGGAGACGATGGTTTTTCGGTGTAAGCAAGTCTAATTCTCGATTGGTGACGCGGCAAATTTCCGTCGGAATATTTTTTTTTTTTTGGTCCAGTGGCAATATTCTTTCAAAATTGCATAGGATCATCTTCCTCCTTCTGGTATTCTGGTAATATAACGCTGTTGGATCTGCTTATAACAAATAGATTTTCGGCGACTACTGTAGGCTGATTCCCTGGTTTTTGCGGGTTCCTTTCAAGATATTAAAAATGCAAGGCGAATTCCAAGCAGCGTAAAAAATTATACATATATTATCTCATTATATCGTATACGTCCAATCTATTCACAATGGCACGACCATGATATCTAAACAAGCAAGATCTACTATAATAACACCATTTCAGGTTTTTATAGGTTGTCAGACTGCATTGAAAAAAATGCTGTAAAGCAACTGGCAAATATGGATGCATGTGGTTCGATTTACACTCACATGAGTCGTTTTATGGCACCCTGGCGCTCTACGACACCTAACCTCCACTGCCTGGTAAATATGGATGTATTTGGTTTGATTTATATTCACACGAGTCGCTTTCTGGCACCCTGGCTCTCTACGACACCTAACCTCCACTGCCCCCTGTCGAACCATAACCGTTCGGGCATCGAACAGCTTGACATTTCTACTTCAATCCCATCCCTCCAAAACCCCCATTCCCCCCTTTCATCTCTCTATCTCTAATCTCTTTTTGGTTTAATTCTTCTAATTCTTTTCTTGTTTAGATACTGAATTATCATCGTTTGAAATTGTAAATTCTACCTCGAAATTTCAACATTTTCAGTAATCGGAAGGATAACCTTTAAACGGTTGTTGATTATGTAGGTACAGCCGGAGGAGCACAACGGAGAGATAGAGGGATGAAACTCAATAAGTAATTATGCATAATTAAAGAGTTACGAATTCCCGGGAGGGAGGGGTGGGCCATCACAAAAGAAATGCCCTGGAAGGGCGAGGGCTCTCCAGGGCGCGAGGCCCAAGGCAAACATAATAGTCCTAAGGTCAATCACTGACATTTAAACAAAATAATACTCTTTCTCCTGGAACCAGGGAGCAAAGCGTTGATAAGGTTATGAAAATCAGCGATCTTGCTCGCCTCTCACAAGTGTGAGTCACTGTTGACAGTTTTAATTCAAAAAGTACAAAAGCTGTAATATGGAAGGTTGCCAAACTTTCTCAAATGCTAATTTGTTGTATTTAAAATAGGATGATGAAATTTTTAAATAAAAATTATTCGCCAACATCGTGAAGGTGGAAATGAGCTCTCAAAAGCTACATGAAGTACTTGTTCTAAAGGTTTAACTTAACATATCATGCAAATTGCTGTACAAATTTTAACCACCCAGTTATTGCCCGACTTTTATTAAAAAAAATCATTATTCCCTCCTTTACGAGTAAAATAGGAAGAAGGTTGTATGAGCATAATTAAAAATATATCCGGGAATAAATTTGACAGATTTTCGAATAGATATAAACAGGTCCAGTATGTAAAATTTGGACT
This sequence comes from Bemisia tabaci, assembly GCF_918797505.1. Taxonomy (NCBI): domain Eukaryota; kingdom Metazoa; phylum Arthropoda; class Insecta; order Hemiptera; family Aleyrodidae; genus Bemisia; species Bemisia tabaci. The sequence goes on along the minus strand of NC_092793.1, from coordinate 46,161,159 downwards.
TATCATTTTGGACTTATCGGTATTGGACTTAAAAATTTGGACTTGCACGTTTTGGACGTAACAATTTTGGACATAACGTCTGGGGATCCCAGATATACAATATATTGGCGTCCAGAAACAGTATATGATGCGTAACCTCGTCCCAAAAATGCAACTTTTTGGAGGAATGGAATTTATGGGGGGGGGGGGGGGTCCAGGAGGGCCTTTTTCCAGAAAATAATCAAATTATATACCTTTCAAACGTAATTTGAGGGCATTTTTTGGCACAAAATATGAGAGGAAATGAAAAGAGGAGATCCCGTTAAGACTTAACCATGAGCTCATGAGAAACAGACGTATTTCTAAGGGAGAGGGAAAGTCTGATAAGGAGCGACTATAAACTGGACTACATTTTGCAATTTGGACCTATATAAATTCTCGCTCATCTGAAAAAAAAACACTTATGTGCATAGGGAAACCAATGGTACATACGTTGTTTTTAAACCGGGCCGGAATTTATAGGTACAAATTGCAAAATGTAGTCCAACTGAGACCCTGAAAGAAAAGTAATGGAGCGAAGCAGATAACTCACCTGGATATTCTGGGCAGATAGCGGCTTCTCCTCGTCCTCAGGGCAGGTCTCGATATCGACCGTAGTCTCGTCCTCGAGCATGTCCTCGTCGCTGGGGGTGCCTGGGGAGCCGAGGGGCCGCGGGTGGGGGTGGGGGCAGGGCAGAGCGGGGGTCGGGGCCACGGAGGCGAGGACGGGGCGGAAAGCCGACTGGTAGAACTTGGGATCGGCGGCGGCGTTGGAGTTGAGGAGGAAGGGATGGTTGGAGCCGCTCGGGAGGCCGAACTGGAGGGACGCCGCGGCAGCCGTGGCCGGGGACAGCCAGTTGATCGGGCGAGTACGGGACGAAAGGGTTCTTGAGGCTCCCGTGGTGCCACACGTAGTCCATGACCATCGGCAGGGTCGGTACTCGCGGAGGCGGCGCTGGCAGTTGGAACGTCGGCGGGCTGGACTCCCGCGATTTCGACACAGAGATCTGCAAAAGTTTCATTCACTCACTGAAAAAAATATGGTAGATTTTACCATACTCTGACACAGTGGATCCAAGTATGGTGAATAAACACCAGACTCAATGGTAGAATTTACCCTGCTATGGTAAGTATCGCCAGAGTTCTGGTGAACACTGCTATAATCTCGTTATTTCCCTTACAATAGTGGTATTACTGTCAAGTAATCAAGTAGCTTTTAGTAGATGTTACCATATTTTTTTCAGTGATGGACCACTGGACAAAGTATGAGGTTCAAGTGCCAGAATTTGTATTCCCTCATCAAAATTTCTCGATTTATGCAACAAAATTCCTGAAATAACGTTTTACGATCCATCAATTCGAATTTTCCATAAAAAAAAACATGATCTACATGATAAGAAGAAAAAAAAATCAAATGAAGTTTTATATTAAAGTAAAAAAATTCAGTTCGTCATAAATGATGAATTTATATTTCTTTGAATAATAAAATAATTATTTCATTCAGAATGAAAGTCTCTCGGGGTTTTTTCCCCTATTTAATTTCCCCCTGAAATAGGAAAAATGGGAAAATAAATTAAGTTAAAAAATCTCTTAAAATCAGACAATTTCTTTCACATTGGAAAAAAAATTACTCATACTTTTTCAACGGGCGAGACAACCCTGACTTAAGGCGTGAAGGGTAGAGAAGGTTCTGGATTGGGTCCCCCCTAGCAGAAAGCGTAGAGGACGCCCTGCCACATCGTGGATTGAGGGAATAAGGCAGAAATGAGAAGATGCGATCTGCCGAAGGAGCTCTGGCAGGATCGCTATCAATGGCGGTTGGGTGTCGCAGAGCGCACAGAAGCGCTGTAAGAGCGACTTGTTAGTTAGTTAGTTAGTTAGGGTAGAGATGGAAACTTACGGAGGTGTTGGAGGGCGAGGAGGCGGAGACGAGGCGCTTGCGGGTGCCTCCGTTGAACATGGCTTTGACGTCCTCCCAGGCGTAGACGATCTCGTCGGGGGGACTCCCGGAGAGCTTCATGTGTCGTCGCCAGGAGTTGAAGTTCGCCGCGTCCGGCTGCACGTACTTGGGGTTCGGCCCGATCCGGTGGGAGTGGAAGATGAACTTGTTCGGCGAGAAGAAGAGCCCGCAGGTGGAGCACTTGATGCACTTGGCCCGCGAGGAGTTGTAGCGCCCGGGTAGGAACACCCCGCGGCAGCCCCACGCGCACTCGTGGTGCACCGAAAACGCGAAGTCCTCCGGCAGCCGTGGTGGCGCGTTGTCTCCTGGAACAAAGCCCCGCGATTTTGAGAACTTTCGGGCACGTCCGTAAATCATCTAACGCTACAGGGACAGTGCGATTTTGCGAGTTGGCAACTTCCTTCGAGTCTTTGGACTTCTTGAAGGCGGGCTTTTCCGGGACTTTCGCTACAAAAATACGCAAAAATTCACCACGTAATCTGCTCAATTGGTACTCTCTGAGTGCTATCAAAGAAAAAACCAAGGTTTAGACCTATTATCCTGAGACGTCTTTATTTTCTCAACTGTCTCGGATAGGGCCCTAAAAGCCACCCTCAATACTGGTGGAGTGCTCAGAGTTCTTTTTTTTCATCCCGTGTCCCTAGTGTACAGTGTCGCTCTTCTTGAAAGTTGGCAACATTGTTTTCCCTCCATTTAAAACCATAAAATATCGATATTTGGGGGGATAAGCTGCCTCACCAAGAATCGATTGTCTTACACACATTTGCACGGAGGAAAACAGTGTTCTCAACTTGCAACCTCCTGTATAGGCCGATTCAGTGCGGCCTGAACTTTGACAGCTTTTTTGAGCTTTGGAATTTGTTTCAGAGAAAACCAGTGGCGTCATCATGTTTTTGGCAAAATTTTCATAAAAATCTGTACTAAAATCGCAAATTCCCGGCACATGCGAGAGCTCCATTGGGTAGATAATATTTGATGAAGGCGGCGATACTTACCAAGGAAGGATTTGCAAAGTCTCTCAGCCTCCCGCCTGGTTATCATGCCGCATCGGCGGGATGACACAGGCATAGCGCCGGCTCTCCGAAGGATTTCCAGCTGGACAGGCGTGCATTGGACGCAGGTGATGCCTAGCGCCACGCGTCTGTTGTGAATCTCGTTGTAACTGAAGTTCTTCAAGAGGGTGTTGCTGATTTGCGCCAGGCACAGTCGCTCTTGAGCATCGATCAGAAGCGATACAATCGGCACGCCGTATAGCACTACCGTTCCCACCTGGAAAATCAATGTATTCTCATTCGTCAGAGCGAAAACCTCTTTTCGAAGTGAATCCAAAAGAGCAAATGCGGGGAGGATATGGATTCGATTAACACATGAATCAACCGAGAAAATAATAAAAACGTAAACCGATCGACGTGAATTGACGCCGAGTCGATCGAAAAAATTCGATCGAGTGACAGGTTCGTCGATCTATCCACGATCGATCCACGGAGTTGTGTCGATCGATTGACGGCTTTGTCGATCAATAATTATTCACGGATTTGTCAATCAACTTACGGGGTTTGTCGATAGATTTTCGCGGATCTGTTCACCTTTTTATTTTTCAATCGATTTCGATTTTTTTTTCAATCGATTCATAGATTAATCACCGTTTTTTTTTAAAGAAAAAAATAATTTGTCAATCGCATCGGTGTCAATCGGATCACGTCGATCGATTCGCGTTTTTATTTTTCGATCGATTCATGCCGATCGAATCCATACCCTCCGAAATTGAGACGCACTCAACAAAAAAATCTAATACCTCTATGATAAACGTTATGAAAAAGGGCACATAAACATTGTACAGATAGGACTGGTGATATGTTTTACATGGAGATGCACTTGAATAACAATCACCCAAAATTTCATCAAAAGAACAAGACTATAGTTTGGTATGCTCTACTCTTCATCAGACGAACCTCTTTTGCATATTATAACTAGGGGGTTCTTCCTCCACCATAATTTGATAAGTAAGATCATTCCATACCTGATTTACTTTAGAGTTTTGAATATGACTGTTACTGGTGTCCTTCAAACTTGTCGGCGCATCTCTGCAAAAAGTTGGTGAAGGAACGGCTATATTCGGTCCAATTTCCATCCTGGAAATAATCAAGATGATTTTGGTCAATTTTAAAACATGCTGTTTCCGAGAACTGAATTCAAAGTTAGAACCATACCAACTGGGTCGATATAATTTCCACACTAAAGTGCAGTTAGTACATGTTACAAATAGAGAGTTGAATATAGTGAAAGGTACTTGAGAATAATTCCCTCTTTAAGTGTCAGTTAATACCCCAATAATTACGAATACCCTCCACCATACGAAGCGAGCTCTTGAGGCCCAGTGGTAGGGTGACTAGGCCACCCTCTTGTTCTGTCAGATTCGGGCTCCAACTCCGCTAAGCTACAGTTGCAACTCTAGTCTCTTGAGACTCGTCTTCAGCGCAGGGGAGATGAGTGAATCTGTTGTATTATTTTCGTCTCAAATGTAATCAAACTAACAATCTGTTGAAATGATTCTCCTCCAGACCTCGATAATTCTTCAGTTGTGATCGTCACATGCTCTTTTTAAATGCTCAACCTCGCGGGGGCAACTCGCTACGCTTTGCATTAGAATGAAATGCACTTTGTAATGCGGAGCTTCATTTTCTGGCTCATCTGTAAGAAACACTTACGTGCATGGGGAAACTAATGGTACATACGTCGTTTTTAAACTGAGCCAGAAACTGTATTTCCTGATTGCAAATGTAGTTCAAATTTTGCTCAATTTCAAACATGTTCACATTGAGAAAAATGAATTGAGAAAATATTCCATGTTACCTAGTTTCCTCTCAAATTAACAACATTGACAAAATAAAAACATTCTGATAGATATTCTGTTTGATCATGTCCTTTTCGAGGTATTTATGAACCAGTAAGTGTTATTTGAATCGGAGTTTGATTGGATATGGGGTTGTACCTTTTTTATCTCTTCAGAAGGACATCGAATATAGGTAGTGGAAAAAAAAGGAAGGGGGGTGAAAGCAGTTCATACCGTTGGTAAACGGAGTGCGTGGAGAAAAGTCACTGCAAATCCGTGTCTCTCTCACTTGTTCACATAATTAAAATGCATACTGAGGCCAAAAGGGATTAACTACTATCACGAGCACACAATATTTAAACGTGGAGAAGTAAGCGCGCTTCAATTCTATTGAATGTGTGCTGATTAATGACTGAAAACCCGTTTTAATGAGAATATCAACTGCCTCTGACTTTTTAGAGCTTACGTGGACTCAACATACAATTTTTTTTCGATGTAACTGCTTCTTTATTGAAGTTATTATTTAAATACTGTTTATTTTCAGTTTATCGATCCATCATATCTGGATAAAATTCAAATCGTAATTTCTGACTCTTCGTTTGAAGAAAAGACTTCGGCACGCATGGGATACTAAAGTTTTTGGTTTAGGTGATTAATTCAGGCTCTCGTCTATGGAAGTTGAACTTCAGTTCAGATAACAAAAGTTTCAATAATCTTCATCTCTCTTCCTTCTTTCCTGTCTTTTTTTTGCAGTCCGCGACTCGTATTCTGTAACGAACATGTTGGTTATCTGAGCCGCAAAGCACATTTCCTGTTACTATGGCTACGGTTACTTGGACCTTTAACTTTGGAGTTCCATATGAGCGAAAGTTTGGCACGTTTATGTTTGCATCTTGTGTGTTACTGTATCTTGCATGTGCTCATTACTGGTTGAAAATAGAAGACATTGAAATATTGGTAAATTTTTTAGTTACCGTTTTTTTCTCTCTAGTCGATGCTTTACAAATAAGCAAATAAAATGAGCTATTGATGAATTTAAAAAAAAAAATTACTCGAACTAACACTGAAATAAATTTTGATGAATTGATCTCCCAGCGGAATTGAACTTTTTATGAAATAGACAAACAATCAACTAGAGTAGAAAAATGTTTAAAATAATCCTCGTATTAGATAGTTGGGGCTGGATTGGAAGTCAAACAGTGAATCGAACAGACCGCTAAATCAATTCCAATCGCGGACCAAATCCCATGATTCTCGACCGGCTGAACGAAGGAATGTAAAAGTTCAATCGGAAAAAATAGAAAGGTTACTCCATCGAAAGCAATTAAAAAGAACTCTAATCGAAACAATGGTTAAACGAATTCCGCTGTTTTTGTTTCCCTTCCCGTTTTCGTTGATGAAAAATAAAATCCCATTAAATAAAATTCAGAAAAATGCGCCACGTTCGCGTGTAGCATCGAGGAAGGAAAAGACAGGCAAAGAAACATTGTTGCCAAACAGAGCCACTGAAGTGTATTTGAGAGGAAAGTCATGGAAAAAACGAACCGTTTAAGGCTTCTTCTGGCAAGTGGAATGATATTGCAGAGCGATACACGATAGGTTCGCCTTCACTTGACGAGATAGGCCAAAGCGGGCACACAGAGGTTGAAATAGTGGTATTATGAAGAGTAAGGCAATCCCACTAAGGATCGAATGTATGTTAATATTAATCACATACATTATTTTTGAGCGCAAAGTTGGCGTTATCCTGCTCGACTTTTCTTGGTTCAGGTGATGCGTGTACCTCGGTGATCGTAGGAATGACTGTATCGTCTTTGAAATAAAGTTTCATCGGATAGGATCTTACAACGAATTGTTTTTCTTATTTTTTATTTATTTGTTTACAATCACGTGTTCTGAAAACTGTGCCCATTTACCACCATTTAAAAAATATTACGAATTTTCACGATATATCGTCGCACACATGATACCGGTTTACGTAACTCACTTTTCCCAATGTTTTTGCCCTTCTTTTCCTAGTGTACTAGTGACGTAAACCTAGGCTGTCTTTAATAGAATTCATTGAGTTAAGCTACCCCGCCCCCCATTTGCATCAGTTTCTCCATGAAATCAGTTAATTAAAGGTCAACCTAATCCTTTCTTGTCTCTTTTTCCAGACATTCTGATTTTGTTTACCCCTGAGAAAATTCATAAAAATTGTTAGAGTTACCTTTCCACAGAATGACCCGGGCTCAGACCTCCCTCGTTTACTACGCTGTCGTGCTGAGGAAAAACGCCTTATGAGCTTTCAAATGCAGCAAATTCTCCTCTCCGAAAATATTAAATTACGAAAAAAGGAATGAATATTTTTCCTGAAAATTTTCAGACTTTTTAGGTCAAATTACGAACTAAATCCTCTGAAAAATCTGAGAAGAAATATCCACAAATCAAATTGAAAATTCGTGACGAGTCAAAGAAAATCTGGCAACGCTTGATGGCTCATACGGCGTTCTTGCTTAGCACGGCAGTAGGATACTTGAGCGGCCCGAGCCCAATTTTCCCAGCGCGAAAGGAACGGCGAGACTTTGCAACGACGGATCAAGGACGAGATAGAGGTATTACAGGGAACTCTCTCATTCACTCTGCCAGTGCAGGATTGTGCTCTTAATCTAAACCTGAGCATAATATAATTGGAGTTGTGCGGTAGAGATTTAGTGCAGCCAGGCGTCAAGCGACCGGGATTGGTGGGGCGCGGGGGGAGACGACTTTGTAACCAACATTGAAATCAAATTGACGCTGGCTCCGACGAACGAGGGGCGCCCAGGGAGGGGCGGGGGCAGGCACCAACAAATTGAATTGTTAGTACAACAGTAGCTCTGTGTAATCACTTTAGCCAATCTGTTTTCCACTCCCAACTTTAATATCTTGCATTATTTCCATATAATAACTTTTCTCGTGCTATGTACAATGTGCCCGGGTAAGACTTTAGCGCTTCTTCGCGCTGCCCGTCACTAGGCTACGTACAACGAGCGTACCCTCTCTCCCTTATACCTCTAAATTATCCTATCAGCAATTATTCCTCGGTTAATTGTAATTTGAATCGTGTGCTTATGATTTATCATTTTCGTTTTCGTGCACGTGGCTTGATAGGTATTATTCAAATACCGACTTTCGTCGACCACAGAACCCTCTATTTTCTTCTCTTTCCCTAAAAGATAGATGAACATTCGAACAGATTTGAGTGAGTACCAGTAATGAATTGTCGCTCATGATAACTCATCGTTTCACCCGTGTAAATACAGTGCGCAATAAGTTTTAGTTTTAAAGCGGTTTCTTCGTGAGGCAAGTAAAAACCACAAAGGGATCAGAAAACCTAATTATGGGATACTTAGATCCTGAAATGGCCATCGTCATTTTTAAAAAAAAGGAACATGTCCAGATCAGGAAAGAACGGTAAAAACAAAACATTTTTAAGAAAACATCAACATAAGTCCTGATAAAAATGGATAAACTTTCAAAATATTCGAATCGGAGTGGTGCGTGAGATGAGACTATGGGGGTGAAATTTGGGAAAAACGAGCTTATAACAGAATTCAAAAGAGAATACTCATTCCGACCAAAGCATTGAAGTTATTTCAAGACTCTCTGTTCATCACCAACTAAACATACTTGGCCGTTGTTTGCGGTTATCTGGTCAAAGCTTCCGAGAGAACACGGGATCACATCGGGAGAAGTTAAATAAGTGGTTTTGCCCCTCGTGAAAGAAAATTGTCCCATGGTATGGCCTTTCCAATTTCTAGGCAAAATTGTTCGAATGAAACTAATTTGTACGAGAGAATCACATTTTAAATGAAGGGAAAAATTATTTAATTTAGGTATGCTATTATACCGGGTATAAGGGTGATGACGGATGCAACCCGCCAAACGTATACGTATAGGCGAGAGGGTTGGGATCTAAGTTTCCAGCTGTATAATAACAGCTGTTCTTAAATATTTGTGTTTCGTCAAGGCAAAAAATGCCATATTACAATCCTGCGGATTATAAAGTCTCATACTGAGGAGTTTACAGGTGAAACTGTGCTGCTGAAAAACGAAAATTCACATTTTTGCGTGCTACCCATGGCCCGGTCGTTTCCAAGGACTCAGAAGAATAATTTACGAGCCATTCTAAGATGCAAATTTTTACAAAGAATCGTTTTCTGCATGATTAAAAAATTATTTTCTTAAAATTTAGCAACAAAATCAATAATTTCAATTAAAATAATTTTCCTAGACATTTGACCATACTTGCGACATGATATAGGATGGTTTTTGAAAATCGTCGTTTTTCCTGCGTAAACGCGAAAACTTCCCACAATCATTTTATGTATTTTTGGAAGAATCATTTTTCTGGTGACGGATTTTGGGGTGTTTTTTAGAGGCGGAACCCTTAGTCTCGCGGGTAATCGGACATTTTACCCCACACCTGTCTCTAATATTTTGCAATGTAAAAATTAGGAAAAGACCGTGCTAAGTTTTAACGCCTCAGAATACGCACCACCCAATACCGTAGACTTAAAAAGCACGTAAAAAGTCTCGGAACTGCAGCCATATTCTTCCCCTGAAAACATTGTTTACAGTCCTGACTTTGTGTGGTCAGGAAACTCTGTGGAATCGGCTTTTACGCTGGACCACTATCTGATTACTGTGTTTGATATCGCGAACATTTTCCAAAATCTACGACCACCAATCTCTTTTCGGAAGTCTCATATCATTAGTAATATCTTTTTTCGCTAACGTTTTCCAAAGTCTATGACTGCCAGTCTCTCTTCAAAGGTCGCATAGCATTACCTTCGTGCTGAGGGAAAACGCCGTATGAACCAAATGCCGCCATTACCAAATTTCCTTTGGCATAACAAGAATTTCCTGATAAACTTATGAATATTTTCCCTCAAATTTTTCAGATAATTTTGTCCACAGTTCCACCTAAAGCTGCTGAAAATTCAAAGGAGATATATTCATAACTTTCCTCAGACATAAACATTTTGTCGAAAAGAATTTGGCAACTCTCGAATGTTCATACCGCGTTCCTCCTCAGCACGGCCGATTAGTAATATTATTTTTCTCGAGCTGTTCGAGTAGCATGGAATCAGAAAACTGGGGGAGCGAGAGAGTAAAAAGCTTAAAGGCAGACTTTTTATGTTATTTTTATCTAATCAACGAACTGATTTAAAAAGCAAACACATTTCCGTGGACCTTAAAATGTTGTCTTTTTTATCTGTACTTTATTCATAATATTTTTCAGGGCCGGATTAAGGGGATGGCCACATGGGCAGCGGCCCATGACGGCAAATCTAGGGGGCGGCAAATTTTGCACTTTTTTTAAATGTAGGTATAAAAAAATCGAATTTAGAAAAAAAATTACAAACGCGAAAAGGCAACAAAATCTCTCATTTCTAATTTTGACGTCTTCCAGTGATACAAGAGACAGAACCTTTAATTAGTCGAGTTAAGAGAGAAACCAAACACGGAATTTGGCGTGGAAAGGCGCGACTTAAAGAGAAATGATGTCGAGGACTTGAGATGAAAAGGAGAAGCCCTCGGCGCGGCGGTCGGAATGTAACACATATTAGCGCCTACAAGACTGCACGAATACTTCACGCATCGCGTCAAACGTAGTGCAGTCACTGCTGTCAGCGTGAAACGAATAGCGCCTACAGGAATGCATGAATACTTCACGCATTGCGCCAAAGACAGTGCGGTCAGCGTGAAACGCTTAGCGCCTACAAGACTGTCGGAATACTTCACGCATTGCGCCAAACACAGTGCAGTCTGCGCGGCGCGGCGGCGGAAGTTAAAATCATTAAACTACATTTATGTTTGTTCTTTCATAATTTTTTGTTAATTTCTTATAAATGGAAGGCCTTGTCCACACAGAGATAGGTTTACGGAACTTAACTTTCGCGCAAAGTTCCGCGAACTTTTGCTAGTAGTGTTGACAGGGCTTTCCCAAAAAATGTGTCCACCACAAGTAAACGCGTCTTCTGCATCCTTCCCCCGCTGGCACGCTCACTTGATGGTTTTTATTGATGTTTCAAAACGAATGAGAAGGGGGCGGCAAAATACAGGCGACCCATGGGCGGCAAGTAGGTAAATCCTGCCCTGATATTGTTGATTTTTTTTTTCTCTAAACAGCTATTGAAACTGATGGGAAGAGAATTTTTTGCAACTTTGTAGTAAGCTTTTGATATTAAGTGTCGAACTTACTAAGTGACCCGAAATTTAAACTACACAGTCACGTCAGATAGTTTCCATTTTGCTAAGTAAACTCATCGTCACTGAATTCCGCTTTTTCTTTTTTAAATTTTAAAGTAAGTTTGTCGAAAAGCTGAAAAGAGTATCTAATAAATGGCAAGCATAATCATTTAGTATGGCTCCTATGTCTATGTAGCATAAAATCTGTGCAAGACATATTTCTCATAGATACGAGTCTTTCCATTCAGTGAACTGATAGCCTTCCGTTCATTGAAATCGAGCGAATATTAAAAGATAACAGGAGGAAGATTTACAACGCTGTAGTAAAAAGTATTTTAAGGAACATAGTGATTGATTGAAAAATCGAGCTACAAAGCCAAAATAAACAAGTAATATTTCAAACTACATGTAGATGAAAAAAAATATAAAACTTACAAAAAACAAAGCAAACGTTTCGACTGCCTACAAACTGCGATCTTCCTCACTGCATTACGAACGAGCAACCAATGGAGACAATGGACCAATGTTCGAAACGTTTGCTTTGTTTTTCGTAAGTTTTATATTTTATTTCGTCTACATGTAGTTTGAAATATAACTTGCTTATTTTGGCTTGTTGCTCGATTTCTTAACCAATCACTATGTTCTATACAGCTTAGCCAGCCCTTCGGGAAAAAGAGGATTTTAAGTATGGATGTGAAGTTTTGCAGCTTAAAAAGGAACTTAGAATATATTATGAGCAATAAAGTTGGATTTCTGGCGGAGTTCAGCAAGCATTTCCAGAAGAAATCGTGTCTGTAATGATAAGGTGCGTCAAATCATTGACGTCGAAAATGACATCGTATTTGACGTCATCAGCGAACAGTTAGTCTGGGTAGGGCACGTTTAACCGCATGACAGAAAAGGCTGCCAAAGAAAATGCTTTATGGGGTTCCTCCTGGGAAAAGACGCTGCGTTTGGGTAAATTTACCACCTCGTGACGCCATATGGCAGCATTTTCCGTTGAAGCGCATGTACTATAGAGAATTAAACCATTCTGTCATAACCCTTTCAACAATAGCTCAATGCAGAAACCTAGAAAATTGTCGTCCTCAATTCACTCAGTAATTTTCTTTTGTAAATAGAACTTATTAAATTTCAAACACCTGCAAAGTCTAATTACGCAAAAACTAAGGCAAGAAGTCGTGTCCTTTTTCTTTTATTTGCAAAACAAAATTAAATTCTGTTTTAGCATGTAGGATGTGTCTGATGATCTCTAGACTCTGCCGCACGGTGGATCGAGTCAATTAGAGAGGTAGGACATGAAATTTTTGACAAAAACTGCGAATTTTGATGTTTGTTTCGTCACATTTTAAAGTTCAAGGGGTGCAACTAGAAGGAAATTTCACGAGGAAACCAATAAAACCACTTTTAGAACCTCAAAGGTTTGTATAAACGGAGTTAAAGCGTTTAAAGTTTCCAAATTTTGTCCTCCTATTGACTCGATCCTCTGTGTGCCGTGGACAGACAAACGCACATATAATTTTTTTAATTACACAGATAAAAGAGAAAGTAATGATTCCTTGCCTAAGTTTCACGCAATTCAGAATTTGCAGATGTCTGAAATTTAATGAATTCCATTTATTAATGGAAATTATTGAGTGGCCCGAGCACGAGAATCCTCTGTTTCTAAATTGAACACCATCTAAAGATCACCAGACGAATTTTTGACATCTAGCAAGATGGCTGTATGAGGATTTTATTTTTTCGGTATGCCACAACCAGTGTTCGAAACTCACAGGCGCCAACGCGCCAAATGCGCCTAAGAAATCGGTCATAGCGCCTAAAAAATGATGGCTCTGCGCCAACGTGCCCCTAAATATTGCCCTCCCCCCCCCCAAAAAAAAAAATCCTAGTTTTTATTTTTTGTGAATTTTCAAAATTTTCCCCAAATTACAGTCACTAGTTCTGTGACTAAAACATCTTGCGTCTAATTTTTCACTGAATGCGCCGTGATATATAGGCAAAAAGTCAATCTGGCCCCTAAAAATCGAGCTTGATGCGCCACATGGCTCCTAAAACTCAAAGGTGAGTTTCGAACACTGGCCACAACACGGATCACTTAGTAGAAGTTTTCATAGCAGTTATCTTGCAAAATCTTACCTTCTAGTGGTTGTGATTCTCTCCTATCCGTTCACCAATAAATTTATCTAAAATTACTCATAAATAAATGACGAAAAATGCACATATAGATACACTTGCAACAACGTAAAGTTCACGATCACCAGTTAAAATCAGTTTGAATGGAGCACCAGAACCTGGATCGGCGGCGAAAACTTTATCAGCTACTTCGAGGAGTGATAAGGGCCCGGCGCCGGGGTTTGCGGGTGCGGAATTAAGGGCAGGAAGTGTGTTTGTTTAAAAACAACTGGCTCATAACCTCGGAGGGGAGGATCCACGGACTCGGCGGCACCCTATCCAGAGCGCGTTGGGGGTGCGTGCGCCGTTGGATCGACCAATGCCGGCCCGCCATCGCCCGGCGCCCGGAATTGTTTGTAATCGCTCGAAGCTTCATTTAATTCACTCTCTACCTCATTATTTACCTTTGTTTCTCTTGCTCTGATTTTCAGCCCCTCTCCCGACCTCCCTCGCCGCAACCGCACGGTGGGTCTATTATATACCCTCTTAGGGAAAAGCGCCGTGTCACACCCAGGATGTGCAGTGCACGGAGAAAAATCTGTGGCTTTTTAGACCAATTAGTGGTCTGTATGAAACACCTTTAATAGTGATAAATGAACAAATGATTATCGGTCTGTGAACCATACTAAGTTATAAATACCATACTAAGGTACATATCGACGGTGTAAGTTGGCAAACACATAACTCGTTTGCGGCGTCTGAAAATCTTCGCTTCTGTGGTATTTTTTTCAAGGAGAACTTTACATCATTCCTTAAATGTTTTTGCAGAATTTTCTTCGCATAGAGAAGAAAAATCACGGCAGTTTTATAGAATTGCCGTTGATGAGTAGTTTTCCGTTTAAATTGACTAAATTTTTTTATTAAATTAACCGGAACAGTATAGATCATTTCGAGACATCTCAGGATGATAGCGTCCTGCTACTCTAATGTACTCGCGTTTTCTTGACCTCCATTCATTGATTCCGACTCACTGCATGGTGGCCAGCGTATTGAATTATCAGCAGGGTGATTGTTGAAATTGATAGACAAAGAAGACATAGGGAAAATAAAGCGATTTTATTGGTTGAAACGGGTGGTTTGCTTAGACTAGAGAAAAAAATCGATATAGACTTAAAGGTTGGATTTCTCGTGAGTTGCTGTTAGTTCGTCTATTACTTACCTCTCTTGTCTATTGCAACCACCTGCTTCCACCAATAGGATTGCTCCATTCTCTCCTTTATCGATCGTTTTGTCTCTTAATGTCAAAAGTCAGCACGCAAAACTTCGAGAGCTGGACTCGATCTTAGTAGTCCAAGCCCTAGCTTCCACGAGTTTTGAGTTCCCGAACGGAAATGTTCGACTGTATTAACAAAAAGATTTGGTCAAGTTATAGGGAGAATTCATGAGAAAATCGTATTCAAAAGTTTGTATTCTTATTGTTGAAGAGTCATGTTCTGATTGTGTGTTGTGCACTGTGGCCCCATATTAACACGAAATATTGATTGCTCTCTCTCTACAATGCGGATGAAATCGTTATGGAAAGGTAATCCTGGGGGTGAGTCTGGGTCTTTCCCTTTTTGCTAATCCAGAGAGCCTGGGTCTTCTACAAATGAATGAATGTATTTAAATATTCAAAATGAACAAGTTTTTATGGAGGAAGAAAATGTTCGCGCACATTCATAATGTCACTAATAGAAGAGGCAATTCCTCGAGGTAACATGTCCTCTCAAAGTGAGGAGGGGATTGAAAGGAGCCGCTTGATGAACATTCTTCAGCGTGAGCACATATTTTTTACCACGAAAGTCACGAAGGCAGTGAAAAATGCACGGTGTCTCAGGTATGCAGTCATGAGCAACGCAATGATGTACCTCGCGAACGGTATAAATTGAAGGCGCCTTAGCTTTTTCAATGACAACGCCTTGATGCAACTATTCGGGCTCATGGGATGTCCGTGTTGTATGCTCAATAATTGAAGGCGCTTTAGCTTTTTCAATAGACCAGTATATAAGGTACGAATTCAAGTATTATGGTATATGCTTTCTCATCAAAGTTACACGTAAATCACGAAGGATACGTAATTACACGTAAATCACATTGGACGAAGAAACTTACTGAAAGCAACTTCTATTAAAGATACTACATACACATTTTTTTTTATTCAAATTGCAAATTCAAATTCGAAATTCAAACTTCCCGCTCCTTAGAAAAACGATTACCCATCTATAAAACTTGATATAAACTAAATGTTACCACAACAGTTCTCTTCGATGTGAAATTACGGCAGCTCTCCATATTGGCGTTACGGCTTAACCATCGCACGTTATTTACAATTTAAATATGTAGTTCGTATTTTCTATTATATTCCTATACGAGACAAGGAGTAGAAAGATATTTGACAAAAGTAGTAGAAACCTGTGCTTGTCAATTGGTGCCGGATGAAATCATTCGATCCGGCGCGAAACCGGGGTGCATTAATTTTGCGGAAAATTCGTGCTTTAGTCGAATTTCTCGGTTTCTGAGTCATTTGTTCGCGTTTTTGATGTGCGCATTGTGTTTTGCGCATAATTCACACTCGGAAAAATGTATTCGTACATGTATTCAAAATTCGTTTATGAGTTTAGTGACCCATGATTCACGCTCTATGGATGTTCGTATTGCAGGCACACAAACATTGCGCGATATACTTGATGTAGATAATGTTTTATACCTAAATTCCATTGCTGGCGAAGCAACACTTTATCCCCGAGATGATGAACGAATGAATAGTGTTGAATTGCTGCACTGCTCACTAGAATTCAGGGGCTACTTACGGTGCTTACGGCAACTGAGCGTACATCACAGACTAGGTATTAGCATGAAGAAAACCAGAGTGCTTGTTTTGCGTGCCGGCAACACGAACATCCTTGGAGCTCAAATAATTTCATCCAGGAGCCAGGAGTTACAATTGAAAAAGCCAAAGCGCCTTCAATTGAGGAGCATGCCACACGGACATCCCACGAGGCCGAATAGTTGCAACCAGCTAGGCGTTGTCATCAAGGAAGCTAAATCGCTTCTAATTTTTAGTGTTTTCGAGGTACGTCATTGCATTTTCTATGACTGCATGCGTGTGACATCATCTAGTTTTGACTGCTCTTGTGACTTTCATAATGAAACATGTTAAACTCACATTGAAAAACGTTCATCAAGCGGCTCCTCTAATCTCCCTCTCTTTATAACTTACAAATTACATGAATATTTTTTATATAGCATTTGATTTTAAAAAATTCTAAAGTCTGGGTGCTTCAGCGTCCAGTTTATATTATTCTTAATTTTAAAGTAAAGAACTTTAATTTAAAATACAAGTTTTTGGGTTGGGTGAATTAGGTGTTCTATAATACGTTTGTATTAGGAAAGCGTTCAGCGTAGTTTCATGCAATTCTCGAATGTTTAGTGCATATTCTCCATTACAAACTCAACTAAGCTTATCAAAGCAAACACTTTTAAGCAATCTGCTACTTTTATGAAAAAAAGGTGCCACTCTTAGTGCAGCAACTCGTTAACGACCTTGTTAACGACCCTTAACTCACATCAAGAAATGCAGAATTTACAACTTTCACTCCCAAAATACATTCCTCCACTCATTTTTTATTGTCTTTTTTTTGCAACAAAATCCTGATCTTCTTCACTTCAAACTAGCTAAGAATATTTTTTTTTTATTTATTTATTTTTTTATCTAAACTCCGTAACCTAAACTTCCTTACTCCTGCTCTGAATAGACATTGAAAGCCATTGCAACTAAATTTCTCTTAATTAAATATTTAACTATAATGGTAGTTGTACGTGTAGATGACTTAGCAAAGATGCTGACACGTAACACTTCATAATTAACTTTAATGTATTTTTAACTTTACGCAGCCATCGTCATCAGAACCATGCATGATTATCGTAATAACATGATAAAATTCCCTTACCCAATGTAAACTGGAACCATAATTATTTTAGTAAGGAGTCAATTAGAATAATTTCAGTTGCGCGAATTTCGTTCTTCGTAAAATTGTGGTTAAGAATCATGTATGAGAATGCTTAAATTCGTACCTTGTCCTTGTCTACCGATTCATTTATATTTCTTTAAAAGTGCCTGAGAAGGAAAGAAAGAAGAAAAATGTAAGTGCAAGAAGAGGGTGATATTGGTACAAAAGTAATGAATTCATTGCCTGAATTTTGAATTTTGCGCTAAAGAAGATCTGTAACGTAATGGCGTCGAATTAGGGCATTACTGTGAGGGGTTGAAGGGAGGGTCGTCTCTGTTGGAAGTCTGCTCATGTTGGAGAATGGAATGAGCAAGCTCACGCAGTCTCGCGGGTGTCCGTAGCTACTGAAGGTTCATCACAACTCCGCTAGATGGAGGGTGAATGTATCGGGGTACGCGAAACACAAACTCTACGTAGTATAACTCTGAGGTATTTTCATGTTTAATTTATCGTATTAATCAATTTTTTTCCTGAGATCGGCATTGAGTTATGCATTTTAATTTTTTACAAGTAATATTGCAAGAGTAGCTCTACTTAAAACAATCATCGATTGAATTTTTCCATATAAACTCATGTGACACAAAAAAAAGTCATAAAATTTCATGCCGTGGGATCTTCATTTTTTCCTGACATCACAGTGTAGTACAATCAGTAATTTATTATACTACTCGATGAAATGAGTTCGATAAACTCGATTCTTGAAATCACTCGACCGTACTTTTGCCTTTTTCGTGGGGTTCATTGATCTCAAATCGCTCTATCATAGTTTTAAGACTCTGAACTATTCACTGTCTGCACCTTCGATTTTTTAACCGCTCTTTGGCGAGACTAGCGCACATATAGTTCTCGTTTTTCCCACTTTCAGAAGTGCAGTATCGCTATACACCCAGAGGCTTATCGTTTTTCTGGGTTAAAATCAGAAAACTATCATGGATTGAAAAAATATTGATGTAATTACGTGTAGGTAAAAATACAACTACATATAAGTCATTAGACCCAAAATGAAGAACCACTTTATTTAAAATGACGCTAAATGGACCAAGAAAAATTGTTAACATTATTTTCATCTGAGTAAATTTGACAACGAATCCAACTTTTTTCTGTTGGATATAATGGATTTTATCCCAGTGGAGTCCACCGCCAAACGAATCTGACTTATTAAATCCTGCAATGCTGAAAAATCAGGTTATACAAGAAATTCATGATGAGGCCATAGTATAAAAGGAGTATTAACTTTTCGCGCTGGAATTTTCATACCCTCTGTTAATTTCCGGACATAAAAAAATCGTGTCGAAATGCGCCAGAAACGTAACCCCTTTTTTGCAACTATTTGTTCAGCTGTCAGAAAGCAGAAAACAATTCCGCACATCGGTCTTTTGAAAGTGAAACAAGGAATTTTTTAAAAAAATTACGCACATTTTCCTGCACGATCATATTACTTGCAAGAAAAATTCTGCCTGCCAACAACCAATTGAGACACAAGAACGTTGCAGATTGTATACCCATCTAATGGAATTATAATGGTTATCAATGACTTTTCATGCCCTCGGAAAATGTATCATTAATATCGCATATCATTACAATACCATATTTTCATCTATACATAATGATGTTACTTATTTAAATATGTTGCTTTCCTTCTTTGCAGCCTTCCCTTCATTTGAAATATTTCAAGCTTGATCTTAAAGATGGTTTTTGTATATTTCTCAAAAATTAGACACAAATTAGTATGTAGAAAAGAGAGAGAAGGTATCCCTTCTTGGGGGAAAAAATAATACGGCTGTAATGTTCATGACCATATTCAGACTATCATGGGTGAAACTGAAAAAACATTTCTATAAAAAGTGCTTGATTAAATTGAGAAATAATCATTTCAAAATAAATATTCGTGAACAATAGGCCGAACCAAATATGGGTAAAGCAAACGGCTCGTGGCCCGAAAATATCATCTCAGCATCAACAAAAGCGTTCCTCTACGTTGCCATTCAGTGCTTGTAACTCTGCAATTTAAATTCATTCACAAATACACACTGAAAATTAGTGTACAGCTATATTCATGATGAAAAGAGAATTCTTTGTGCAAAGAAATATGTGAATATTTCACACGTTTTAAGGTTTTAATCATTTTTCTCTGCAAGGTAAATTTGAATCTTACTCTCTAATCGTCTTCAAAATTCGTTAAAGAAAACAGTGCACTTTCCAAAAAATGGAAGAATGGGTGGAGAAATTTAAAAATATGGGTAAAAATTATACAGTCATAAAGGAATTTCATTTTCGGTTTTTTTTTTTTAAATTTAAAAACGTGGTTTCTTAAACATTTTATACGGTATGAGCACGGGCTCCGTTTCCTGTTGACTGTCACGAAATGGATAATTTTTAGAGGAGCATGCACGGAAAAAAAGTCGCTTGGATCTAGAGTTCAGACTCTTAAAAGCATTGACAGGAAAAAATACTCTCGATTCAATCGGACTTTTTGCTGAAATCAAGAACCAAGTCTCTTAGTTTAAGCGAATTTCATTTTGATTCAAGCAAAAAGCAGATTGAATCAAGAGTATTTTTTCTTTTCATTGTTTTCAAGAGTCTGGACTCAAGATCCAAGCGACTTTTTTATCCTGTGTTCGGCACTTGGTGTCAAAAAATTGTCGAATTTTTCCGACGACCCGGCCACAGTGGGATAAAGATCGGCAGAGCCTTTGCGGCGGACCCTCAGGAAAGCTGGACTGTTTACTTTTCGTCCGGATTCGGGCCGGTCCGACTGCGAGCGGGGTGCCTCCCATAATAATTAATCGTAATAATAATCACATAATTCGGTCGTCCCGTGCTCACCATTTGCCCCATGTTTCCAATCCAAACAGAAATCATGAAGTGTGCTTTTGTGAGCGAGGCCTCTTCATCATTCATGGGCTCATGCCTGAGAGTTCTATTGTTCTGAGCACCTTTCCTCCACTCCTCGTGCCATGATCTGGATCTTCCTCGAGTACTCCGTTCGTGTCCCATTCTTGAACCAGGATTCCCGACCAAGAGAACGTGTGCGTTTTTCACTGTGAACCCTCGACACTGTGAGAATAAAAGTAGCTCAGGGTTTATCAGAGAACGAATATTTTTCAGTTTTAAAAATACGGGTTCTCTTATACTTGCCCCCCCCCCCCTCTCCCCCGACGAATACCTAAGGTGAGCACTCTGTGTAACTGTCCACTGTATAAAGCAGTGGCAAAGCGTGAATGATCGATTATCGATATTTCCCCATTTGAAATTATGGTATAGAATCGATTATTAAGGTCTTCGCTACGAGCACGATGTTTATCGATCCTTTTCCGTATAGGTTTAAATGAAAGATCAATCGATATATCGCAGAGCACGTCACGCACCTCGTGTAAATTCGTCCCAGTTCGAAGACCCCATCCAAACGAAAGGAAGAGAGAGAAACGTGAGTTACTAAACTGTAAAAATATCAAATTTACGTATTTACTAGGGTATATTGAAAATTTCTTAATTTCTTTTAATAAAACGCCACATGGATGCATTAGAGCTTTGTCAAATTTATTGAGAAAAATATTGTTTCCAGAAAAGTCATGAATATTTCTATATTAGCTTTATCATATAGATACTTTAGATTGAATTAAGTATGAATACAATTATGTTAAGCAATTGAGAAAATAATATGTATTCCTTACAGGAAATTCGAATTTTATCGAAAGAATTGTAAAAACAACCGAGTGTTCATTCATCGTTTTTCCTTAGCACGGAGGTATTATCCAATCAGAGTCCATCTGTTAAACACTGAGCCGTTTTACCGACGTCCCAGCGGCTTCCATGCCTCGCGATGAATCGATTGATCCGCCATTAAACCTATGGAAAAAGATCGATTATCAGAGTGTCCCTTCATAATAGATTCTTTACCATAGCTTCAAATGGAAAACATCGATTACCGATGATTTACTCTTTGTTACTGCGTGTCGTGTTTTGCGATGAATCGATTGATCTGCCTTTTAAGCTTGTAGAAAAAGATCGGTTATCAGAGTGTCCCTTAATAATCGATTCTTGACCATAGCTTCAAACGGAAAAATATCGATAGCCGATGACTCATATTTTGTCCCTGGGGGGTGTCCCCAGGAAAAATCCGACCAAAAATCCAATAAAATCGCTCAATGAGCAACCCATTGAGAAAAGGGTGCTCAAGCGGTCGATAAGAGCGTATTATCCGCTCTTTACCATGAATCCTTTCTTTACAGGGGTGGTTACAGGGTGTTGAATGTTGATGTTGGTCCAACACTCAACAACCTCGCGGCAGGGTGCCGCGGCCGTCCCGTCACGCGCACCCCAAAGGGTTGAGCCCGATGAGTGGTGAATTGATGAGGTGTCCCGTCTGCGAATTAAACCCACAGTGATCACTTCATAATTCCTATCAAAATATCAACAGAACAACATTCCTGCGCTTCGAGTTGCCGTGTCATCGGATTTTTCGAGGATCCGATATGTGGGTTGTCCATCTATATGAGAGGATATGACAACATGATATCGAATGCAGATCGGCTATCTTTCTGGTCAATTTCAGCCGAATAACGGACACCCTATCCTGGACGAATCTCAAGTGGTGCAGTCGTGCGGCGGTGAAAATTTGATTTGATTCGGTTCTGATTTGGACCAGCGATCAACCCTTTCGCGAGATGTTATCTTTGCTTTGGCATGCCAAAATATTATGTCGCTTTGGTGAGTTCCCGATTTTTGGGATCGCGTGTGATTTTGCATGCACCTGGGACGGCTCTATTCAAATTTATCCGAGATGAGAAAATAAATTTCCGCGTTGACGTCAAAAATCTGATTACTTATGGATCAAAATAAACTGTGGAGCGATTTTGGGGTCGTAATTCTTTTCTTGTCAAGATAAAAACTCGTTGAAGAATTTTCAATGGAGAAATGATAAATGCTTACGTTCCTTTTGAAGATTTTTGAAGGATTGACATGAATCAGAGTGTGCTCTGCACGTGTATAGATGTGCACGTGACTGATAGTGTAAACATTCCTCACCTTTCCATCAAATAAAGCTGTGATTGAACCCATTTCTTGCTTACGGTCCTAACCTTTCAAACGGAGAACTGTCAGGAACTACGAAAAGGATTGAAAATTCAAACATGTTTAATGTGCATTGAATGGTAGGTACACATCTCACTGACTCTGTGTTATATACTTCTATTGTTTAAATGAAAATGTACAAATCAAATACTTTAACAATAGGAAAACTATTAATGAAAAACTTAAAAAATGGGTATTCTGTGGTACAATTAAAAAAAAAAAAACTTTAAAGTTTAACAACAACACCAAAAAAATCAACATGAGAACGTGTCAAAAGTATAGTGATGAGAAAAAAATAAGCACTCTGCTTTTTCCTTCACTTTCCGCAGTCAGGATTATTACGGGAATTTGTATCCTGAGTATGTAGGAGCTTTGAGCGCGGCGAAAAAAAACGAGACGGGCTCTTTTTTATTTTTCATTTTATTTTTATTATTCAAAATAAATTCCCCCAGAAGAATGATTCGTGTTTATTCGATGAAATCATTGATTTATGACAAGCCGCCACGGGGGTGTCATGGAAAAGGGGAGAATAAAAATGTTTCCACGTCATTGTTGTCTAGTTGGATCGAAAATCAACTCAAAGAAATAATACTTTCGGCTCTTACGGAGAGCTTACCAGAACAAGATTATTTTTTCATTACTCTCACAGAGTACGGTAAAGTTATCCAGAGCGAATATATTACGAGAAAAGGCATAAAAATGGACCCCAGTCGACGGAGGACTTTTCTACATAGATCGACGTTTGTCAATTTAGTTTCAAACTTTCAATTAGAAAATCATAGCTAGTTTTTTTGATGGAACTCACTCTGCAGTATCTTAAAAAACCATTTCATTAACCATGTGTTGAATTTTCGCTCCTTGAACAAAAACCAAAATCATCATTTCAATTCGAGAATTCTACCTCCCGAAACAAAGTGGTATATTGAAACTTCGTGTCGCATTTTCTCAAACCCATGCGGTTTTTCAAAGACTTCACATAGTTATTATTTCGGCTTGGTTTGACACTTGCGGATGCTTCCTGCATGTACTATAAAATTTATGGAAGATACTTATCTATGCAGAGGCACTAATATCAGAATTAGGAATTTTCCGGAACCAAGTTCTAGTTCCTATTTTTAGTCGAAGATCACACGTGTTGCGCACCGTTACAACCTTATTTTGTGTCGCGTTCTTTAGTCAGCTCTTCTGTTTTTGAGGCCATGCTTGGTTTGTATTGTGATAAAGTTAAGAGGGCACTCAAAATAACATCATACAAAGGAAATTTTTAAGATAGTTTCATCAAAATTTCATAGGTTTGCTCTCGAAATGGATCCATAAAACAGATTAAAATGATTTAACAAAAAAAAAAAATCTTACAACTTTTCAAATTTCAAGGTAGGTATATGGACGTATGCAAATCGCAATATTTTTCTTTTGCACTTGTATGTACATAGGCGGATCCAAGGAGGGTGTAGGGGTCGCACGCCCCCTCCTCGATCCTCCCCCCCCCCAAAAAAAAAACGAATGAAGAGAGAAAGAAAGAAAGACAGAAAGGAAGGAGGGAACGGAAGAGAAGGCGGAAGGACGCTTATATTTGGTAATTATTCATGACCAAATTGACTCAACTGAATATCAGATGCTTTAATACTTCGAAACGTTTCAGGAGGCCCCGCGGAGCCCCCATCCGACCCTTACCCCTCCCGTTAGAAATTTCTGGACCCACCTATGTTTGTATATTTATTTTTTGCACAGGTGATCCACCATCGTAATTCCCTGTAATGAGAATTGAAATTGAAGCCTAAAAATTGCCCCTTAATGATGTCGCATTTAAGACCCTTTAAACCTTCTTTGAGAGATTGAAAGTATACCAAACGGGTTCTCTTAGGGTAAGGTGCTGCTCGAGGACTAATTTTAGTTCAATCTCTGTCCACAAACGCGCACGAACGGGAGAAGAAAAGTTGTGGAGTCGGAGAATCCCCTTGCTCAATCTGACTACGCTCTATTTGGCTGGAGGGAGGAAAGTGATGTTCGGCGTCGGGGGGGAGGAGGGGGGAGGCGAAAAGCAGGGAGGCTGGAAAGCCGAAGAGGCGAAGAGCTGGAAAACTTCGTGGCGCCGCCTCGCGGTCCCATTCTTGGCTCCCCTTTCCTCCCCCACAAACGCCCCTTTTTGGGGTCGATTATATATTCAAAAGCTGTAGCGAGGATGTAATGTTGCTGAAAATTATTTCACACTCCTCCGCGTTCCGCGTGTTCTGCCGTGCTAAGGAGGAACGCCGTATGAGCCTTCAGGCGTTGCCATGTTTCCTCACTTAAAAAACAAATTATCTAGGAAAATTGCAAAACAAATTTTCCAATTTTTCAGACAATTTTATTTGTAATTTAATCTAAAATGTCTGATAATTTCGAGGAAAAATGCGCATGGCTTTCCTCAAAAATACATGTATTATCCGGGGAAATTTGACAACTCTCGAATGCTCATACGGCGTTCTTTCCCAACACGACAGTGTTGTTCTGCTGCGATGGTTGCCCTCTTGCTTCCTTCTCGTGGCTCGTAGTAGCTGCCTACACGGCCACGCATCTACTTTCCCGAAATTTGCGCTTCGAAAGCCACCATTAGCTTGCGACATGAGACTTTAGCATCCATCAAGAACTATTTTATTTGATTTATTTTTATTTTTTAGTGTAGATTAGTACAAGCAGACAATAAAAATTGTTGTAGTGTAAGTCAAAGGGTAGGGAGTAAACAGCTATTAATAGTACTTAGTTTTTTTCGTCTTTTTTGCCAAAATCGCATTTACTCATTTCCTTTTAACTGTGAAGAAAATAGGTAGGAATTATTTTTGAGTTTTCTCTGCACTAGAAATTCCCAGAATCCTCTTCAGTCCGATAGGTTCTAATCGCAGAGGTTTGCAAACTTTAAACACGCTTTTCTCGAAATCCCATGACTTGCCATTCGTTTTGCAAAGATGTATAAATTATGGAGACGGTGAACCCCTCAAACCGTGCTTCTCGTTTTCGGTGTTTTAAAATCACAGCTCCAGTTTAATTGTTGTGAGGGTGAACAAATCAACATTATTCCTGAAATTTTTACAGAATTCTCTCCGCTCAGAGTATAAAAATCGAGGAATAAGTTTTTTATGAAATGACGTAAAGTAGTTTTCCACTAAAAAAATAAAACATGAATGAAGTCTGTACGTCGCGAACCGATTTACAGGTTTGAGAGTTTCACCGACGATACGCTGTTTTCAAAGCTGCCGTGCTAAGGAAGAAAGTCGTATGAACATTCGAGAGTTGCCAAGTTTTCCTTGATGAAATGTTTATTTTTGAGAAAAATTATGAATATTTTTCCTTGAAATTTTCAGGAACTTTAGATCAAAATATATACGAACAAAATTCTCTGGAAAAACTGGAAGAAAAATGGACGTATTTCTATCAAACGGACCTAAGCGCCATAGGGTGAGGAATGTAGAGGGGGCTTGGATTGGCGGCGGAATCGGGCGTCCGGCTTATTCCGTCCTATACTCGCAATGCTTTTCCATGGCGCTTAGGTCCGTTTGACAGAACGCGCTATCCGGGATTCTAAATTCCTCGAAAGGAACTCAAATTGGCGCTTAGTTCCGTTTGATAGAAATACGTCCAAATATTCATAAGTTTACCAGATAATTCAGGTTTATCAAAGACAATTCGGCAACGCCTGAAGGTTCATACGGCGTTTTTCCTTAGCGCGGCAGAAAGCGAGACAAATAAGTATGTTTCTTCTTGCATAACGCAGTCCATAAGGTGAGTCGGTGCTCAGAGGCCCTCTCAAAACTCAGGGGCAACACCTGATAATAACAGAACAACAATAAATCCGTTAAATCCGTAATGTAAAGAGCCAGAGCTTGAGGTTTGTCAAAACAAGGGTGATTTCCTTCTACTCGTAATCCTGACCTCTCGAGAGGGTTCTCGTGAAGGGATCAGGAAATCGAAGGGGGGGGGGGATACATGGTCACATGTTCGGCGCCCCCCGATGGATTCTTAATAGGCGCATTTACGAGGGTAATCACCCAACAAAAAAAGAGAGAAAAAAGAATCGCGATCCATTTAAACAAGACGCCCGGAGTGTGAAAGAGGAGGCCTGATCCCATCCCGGCCACAAAAAGGCTCTCCGATTACGGGACCGGGAGTCACACCACAATGGCTATTCCAGGGTATCCCCCTCCCCCTCTATCCGCACCCTGCGCCCGTGACATGCCAACCAAGAATAATATTATGATAATTGGCTTAAAATGTTACGTTTTAAGCTTTATTGCCACATTTCGGCACGGGAGACATTTCTGCTGGTGGGTTTAATGGGGATTTCGGTGCAAGGAATATTGATGGGATATTTAGGGATACTGAGCTACCTCTTACTTCAAAAATAAGTCTGACTCTGAGTACATATTCCCGACAAATTTGTGTTCCACAGCGTTATTAAACATTTTATACTAACACGTGACACGTTTTTTTACATAGCACATAATTATTTTAAGTTTACGAACTTTTCTTGATGGGTGCAAAACTTTATTTTGCGGTACATTCGGGCACAAAACTAGAATAGAACTTTGAAAATCTTGATTTTAATTTTTGGGAAGGGGGGTGGGGGCTGGAGAAATGGACCCGGCGTGCCGCGCCATCGCGTTGTTGAGAGCGCCAGTGTCAATGAAGGCATGGTGCGGTGCGACCGCGCGGCGCCTTCAAATGAACGTGTATGCAAAGCGGACAACCATTGAGCTCGAATAGTCGTATCTAAGCGCCGTGATCAACTCGTCGCTTGACGCGGCCAAAGCATCGAAGGACATGATGGCGGTGTCGTGTTCTTTTGCCATCATTTGTAAATATAACTCAGCGATTGTTATTACGATTTACGACTGTTCAAGCGCGATTAAATTAATTTAACTCAGATATTATATTAATTTAGGCTCAGTTAGTGTTAATTCCGGCACCAAAACATGGGAAAAATCTGAAAATCCCGGAGTCAACCGAAAGATAAGGTTCCCGTATGTTCCTTTACTTACACGTCAACCAAATCTCTCTGTTTTGCTTTGGCTCTCAGTGTAATACTCTCTAGGAATTAAAAGAAAAGAGTATTTATAAATTGACCGTTGAAATCCAGTGTGACTTTTCCCCCGATAAATAATCACTAAAGCTGAAATTTGATACACGGGTCACCTTTAACAGAATACTTCTCAGTTTTTCGGTTTTGAAGTCGGAAAAAGCGGTCCCAGGGGAATGAATTGTGCTTTCATCCACACTTCACAGCCTCCGCCTTCCCTTATTTGGCATTCAAAATGTTTTGCCCTATTTTCTTCGCGCGCGCTACCAGCAGTGATCGTGTCAATCCCGTTTCCTCTCAGACATCCTCTCAATTGTTCTCTTTTATTTTCACCTTCTCTCGTATGTGGTATGTACCAATACAAGGCTTTGATCCTCGCATCTGACTCCACACTCACCCTATTTCCCACTTCGTGTACTTTGGAAAGCCATCTTTTGGTATGCTTCGGTGAGAATTTTAAAGCCTAATTTACTGGCAAGAAAGACTCTTACAATCGATACCAGTGGCGCACGTAATACATACAGTCTATCAATTTTTTCCTATTTGAGGCCATAATAAATAATCGATTACAAAGATGTCTGCTGCGAACACCCTGAAAATCCATCCTTTCCCGTGGATTTAAATGGGAGACCAATCAAATTATCGCAAAGCGCACCTTGCCATGACTGATCGAAACCTCAATCCTACCGTGCTAAGAAAAAACGCCGCACAAATGTCCGGACTAAGGCAGGTTTTGCTTCTGACAGAATTTTTTTTTTTTTTTTTTTTGAGAATGATACGAATTTGTTGAAAGTTCAATAATTTTTCTCTTCTAATCCCTCCAAAAATTTTAATCACATTTTGCCTTAAGGTATCTGAAAATGTCAATGAATTTATAGGTGAATAACTTCCTCAAATTAGAATATTTTATCAAGGAGAGTGTAACAATATTCAAACGCTATTACGTCGTTTTTCATCAGCATGTCACTTCTACATCTTTTTTTCTTTTTCTTCAAATTATTCTACTTTTCTTGACTAAGATGACCCTATATTGTCCAGCCGTCATTGCATTAGGTAGGTATACGATACAATACAAAGTCTGCATCTTGAAGGACATAGGTCAAATATTAAGAAATAAAAAAATAAAAAAATAAAAAAAAAAAAAAAAGCAGAAATTTCTCACCTTTAATAGACTAAAATCAGCTCTGTGCCGATCTCTATTACTACTGTTTATACTGCCCTACTGTTACAGAAGAATGAAATCAAGGACGGAGTGGAATCATCTACCAGTACATGGCTTGTTGGTCTCTGCCAGGATTGTCTAGAAATCCACGAGATCGTCTTTGATTCCGCTAAGCTCCTTTCGTCGCAAATCTCAAAATGATTGCATAAAAAGAAGATAATGCCATGATCGAGGCAGAGGCTTGTGGCTTCTCGCCTACGTGTGTTACGGCGGCTACCGTAGAATCTCGCGGCGGAGTTGTGGAGTCGGGGAGTTGCGGAGAAGTCCTGCGAGATTTAATTCAATCCTCGGTGCGGTAGGGCTATGCTTTATCCGCTTAACTTTTATTTTCCTGATGAAAAAAGGAAGAAAATATTTACTTACTTGCAGCAAAATATCCCGGCGAATTGAATTTATCGGTAACAAAGTTGCCGAGCCAATTTCCTCGTCGCCTTTATTCTTTTCTCCGCGTTATACTTTTTTACCTCCGCTTCGGGTTCCGCCCTTGAGCGATAGCTGCAGCGAGCGTTTTGGCAGTGTCATCGACACGTGAAAAACTCTAGTCCATTCGCTCCAAATAGATCATTCAAATAGTGGCGTTTTTTTTTTTTTTTTTTGGGGGGGGGGGGGGTCCGGACTCTCTCCAAAGCCCCCAAAAAAGAGAGAAAAAATAAGAGAAATCAAGAGAAAGGAAGAAAAATCGGGTGGAGAGAGAACACGTTTTGAACGCTTTTGGACGACCACTTGTGTTTAAAATTTGCGCTTTTGGTGTGCGCATTTTTGCGCTTTTGGTGTGCGCATTTTTGCGCTTTGAGATGATAGCTAGAAAAATAAAGGAATACGAAGAAAAAAGAAAGAAATTCGAAGCCGTCCAAAGGGGTGTGAAGGTTGGAGAAAGCGGACGGGTCTCAAATCACTTATGGTCGAGAGTGGTGAATGCTGAATGCTAGTGCGGAAGAGACTTGTGAGAGGAGAGCGAAGGCCGCCGACGACGCACAGTGGATCGAATCAATCAGAGAGGTTGGGCATGAAATTTTTAACTAAAAATGCAAATTTTGATGTTTATTTCGTCACATTTTAAATTTCAATGGGTGCTTTTTGAAGAAAATTTAGCGAGAACACCGGTGGAACCACTTTTAAAACCTCAAAATTTTGTATGAACGAGCTTTTAAAGTCTCCAAATTTTGTCCGACCTCTCCCATTAATTCGATCCACTGTGCGACGGGACGGTCAGTGAAGAGGACTTGCGGGCACGTGCAATTGTTCTCTCCGGGGCGAGATCGCGGGTTAATGGGGTCCAGGGGGGCACGCCGCGCCGGCATCGGGCAACCGGTTCCGTGACTCGCTTTCAGCGGTGACCATTCAAAAGCTTCATTGTTTCCGCGGCGAACTTGACGCTTGACGCCGCCCGGAACCGAGACGTATTGATGCCCGGCCCGAGCTCCGGGACCCGGCACCGAAAACATATCCAGTAACAAAGATGGCGGCTTTGGCTCCTTGTAATTATGGCAGAGCGGTGCGTCTGAGTCGCCGCGGCACCTCGAGGCGGCCTCCCTTTAAGAGAGCTGAGCCCGCTGCTGCCAGATTGCACTTAAAAAAGTATGGACCTAGAGTACCTATACATATAGGAAGAGTACGGACATGGCGGGATATGGAGGTCTTAGCCCCAAGGAGCAGCCAACACGAACAACACCTGAAAAATGCTGCTAACAATCTACGGATTCCGATATCAAACCATGATGACCAAGAATGTTCTTAAAGAGCGTCCTTCCGCAAAGAGGTTTACCGAGGTTTAAGGGGGTGGCCACATGGGCCGCGGCCCATGGCGGAAAATCTAGAGGGCGGCAAATTTTGCAATTTTTTTACATGTAGGTATGAAAAAATATCGGATTTAGAAAAAAAAAGTTACAAACGAGAAAAGGCGACAAAATCTCTCAATACCTGAGAGTATAGTAATTTTTAATTTTGTTGTCTTTCAGTGATACAAGAGACAGCACCTTTAAGTAGTCGATTTAAGAGAGAAACCAAACACGCAATGTGGCCTGGAACGGCGCGGCGCAGAGAGCAATGATGACGAGGACTTGAGATGAAAAGGAGAAGCCCTCGGCGCGGCGATCGGCATGTGACACATATTAGAGCCTACAAGACTGCACGAATACTTCACGCATTGCATCAAATACAGTGCGGTCATTGCGGTCAGCGCGAAACGGATAGCGCCTACAAGAATGCATGAATACTTCACGCATTGCGCCAAACACAGTGCGGTCAGCGTGAAACGCATGGCGCCTACAAGACTGCGTGAATACTTCACGCATTGTACCAAACACGGTGCGGTCTGCGCGGCGCGGCGGCGGAAGTTAAAATTATTAAACCACATTCATGTTTGTTCTTTCATAATTTTTTTGTTCATTTCTTATGAATGAAAGGCCTTGTCCACACAGAGATAGGTTTACGAAACTTAACTTTTGCTAGTAGTGTTGACAGGGCATTCCCAAAACATGTGTTCAACACGAGTAAACGCGTCTTATGCACCCCTCCCTCGCTGGCACGTTCTTTTGATGGTTTTTATTGACGTTTCAATACGAATGAGAAGGAGGCGGCAAAATACAGGCGGCGGCCCATAGGCGGCAAGTAGGTAAATCCGGCCCTGAAAGAGGAGTCAATTTATACAAAAACTAAGTCGAATAAGTGCTTTACAAATGACGGGTCGTAACAATGCTTTTAATAAATCATTATGGATAATTTTATTTCTTAGTTTGGCTGCCTTTTGGGGCCCTAAAAGCTCATGAGTTAACCTCGAAATTACCGACTATGCCGTACACTCCGCATATAGACTCTCTAAACGGACCTAGATTGGGAGAGGATGGACGAAGGTGTAGAAATGAAACGAAGGTATATTTCTCCACTATCGACAAAACGCTAATTCGAGTTGTTTTTTTTTGTTTTTTTTCCAGCGTTGATTGGAAGTTTAAATAGAGTTCAACCTCTACGATATTCAATTCTCATCGGAGCAGTTTTCTCCAAGACGAGTTCCAGTTCTGAAATATACTATTATTATTGGTCCCATTATGGGCTTTTCTGCCAAGACTGAAATGAAACCAACGCGGCTGAGCAAATCTTCGGTTACGGGTGCTTGAATAGAAGATGAGTGTACCTTCATCGCACTTACCTTGAGTATGAACGGTTCTGCGATCCAAAAAATCTATTAGACCTTCATCGATGACTCAACAAGCAATGCTAGGACCTAAAAAGGCGGGAAACTTATCACATCCAATTACTACTACCTGCAAATTCTCATTTTAACATCACGCAAGGATCGTTTGACGAATATGAAGTTTTCTTAGATCGTGCGTTCTAACAATAAGTCAATTTTTGAAACATAAACTAGATTTCACGTCTAATAACTACTAGCCTGGCTAGTCACCCTCCCTTTGCATGTGAAGCAACGACCTTGAGTCGGATATTTCGTGTGGGAAGATTGGCAATGATGGCAGTCATTTTGTGTCTCGCGTGGAATAGTGACGTTGGAGTGACTGTCAAATCATATCTTTGCTATGAAATTATTTTTATTTGGCCTCCGCATTTTAGTTATTTACACAGTCAACCGGACCTTGCAGTTGGGGGCCCCGATGCCCAGATAATGTACTAAAGGTGAAAATGTGAAAGTGTGGAAGTGTGGAAAAATAGAGGAGAATACAGTAAAAACGAAAGCACTGAAATATATGTGAAACTCATTCTGAGTAAAAATTACTACATGCGCTCGAACCAACCACAGAAAAGTATAAGAGGCCTGGCCCTGTTTACACACAAAAAACTACTTTTACGAGAATCAATTTCAATTAATTGCTTAAAATTCTTACTTAATTGCGATTAATTGTTCCTAACTCATACAAGTACCCCGATACACAAATAAAGTCTTTTAGGAATATAAATTTTCCTACAGAACAATTTCAAAATTATTAGCAGAAAAATATCTTGCAAAAAAATAAATAAGCGGTAAAGTTACCGCTCACGCCGAATGTCTTTGCTGGACGTTTGAGGATTATTTACGCTCACATCCTCGAGCAATCGTGACGTCTGAGAGTGATACCACTATTCGGTCACGCGGGAGCTCGGGTTGCCTACCCTGAAAACTGAAGGCAAACTGACAGTGAAGTCACCGCTCCTGACGCCACACTCGGTGATCATTATTCCTGTTTTCTTGGTCCTCGAGCGATCGTGACATCTGCTGAGAGTGATGCCACTATTCGGCCACGTTGAAGCCTGTGTTACTTGATTGATGCCTGATTGATGTCATAAGTGGTTTGCAGATCATTTCGTTGAAGAAAGAAAGAATGGAGAAAGGAAAGACTAGATTCGACGTGTTTGAGAGGCTGATTAGTCGATGCGTTTTTCAGCAGCCATGAAATCTAGGCAACGAATGAGTAATTCGCATGTGGCAGACTATATTGCCTATTTTATAATTCGAAGGCGAAATTTCTCACTTTTTTCCTTTATAACCACGACTTGCTAAATCTTAATCTCGATGTCGTCCTTCAAAGCAACTTTTATACAGAGCGAGCATCACATTAGATCGAAAAAGGAACTTCCTAGTCATTTTTAAAAAGAATTGGCAAAATTTCAAATTTCAGTGAACTTCGTAGGTCACCACACAAACACTGACAAAACCCGTCGTGCTTCTTCATAAAAAGTTTGATTGAAAGTGGAGGTGGACTATTTTACAGAATAGGTTATGAAGGGGGTCAGCGGTGACAGGGATTGAAGAACCCTTCATGCTTCCAACTTTGGAGGGTTTTTTGGGCTTTTGCATTGCTTTTATGGGAGACTACAGTAACACCATCATGTACTTTGGAAAAGGAAATTTGGACAAATTTTCAATGATTAAATCAAAGAGTCCCGCGGTGTATGCAAACTCTGTTTGCTACCGTCTATGGGGAAAATAAACTTAACTCAGTGCAAAATTTTCAGTAGAACACATTTTTTTCTGGCGAAGTCGAGCTGGAAAAGAGCGGAGATTTTTTCAGTTGTGACTAAAAAAGTGGAGGCTCGGAGTTTGTCTTATAGCCGGGAGGGGTGTTAAACATTTAGCCAAATACCTCGCATAATACTTAAACGTCCTGTCACTCCAGTTTTGGCCCATTCTTTTTTCACGTTTTTACTTAAAAATACACGCAAAATACTCCTGAAAGCCTTGGAATGAATAACTAAATTTTGAATTTTTGAATGAATGCCATATTCTGTGTCAGAACGGCATGCGATATATCGCATCAATTGGTTCCATGTTTTCAGCTACTCGTCATTTTCCTCCAATTTTGAGGTCGCAATTCTGTTGTCAGGAGACTGAAGCACTCACTTTCCAATTTTAACAAAGAAATTCAACGTAATGAAAGCGTGGTTTTTTTTAGAGAGAAAATATCGCATTCGAGTGCAATTTCGATATCAGTATCGAATGCGATGTTTTCTCTCTAAAAAACCCACGCTTTCATTACGTTGAATTTCTTTGTTGAAATTGGTAAGTGAGTGATTCAGTCTCCTGACAACAGAGTTGCGATCTCAAAATTGGAGAAAAATGACGAGTAGCTGAAAAAATGGAACCAATTGATGCGATATATCGCATGCCGTTCTGACACAAAATATGGCGTCCATCGAATCATCTTAAAGTTCCTTTCTCCGCGTACAGTCACATTTGCATCGAAAGGTGTCGAGGACCGCAGCTGGCAACCCCGAGGAAGGCGCCTGTTATTTCATTATTTAGACTATACAATTTGTCGACAAGTTTTAGGTGTTATAATAATATGATAACTCACGATACGGCCGAACACGTTCTCTCCCGCTGTGGCTGCCATGGCGTTGGGTCCGGTGCAGCTCTGACAGGAGCATTAGCCACGGGAGTTCTGTCGGCTCGGCCACTGTATTTTGATTCCGCCTTTCGTCCCAATTTCGGTGTCCCATTACCCGCTCAACCAATCAAAACAGAGTCCATTAAGACTCGCCGACTTTTCCCACCGCCACCGGAGCCGTCCCAATTAGCCCTTTCCTCGGCCGACGAAGCGGCGGCTCCATTTAAAAGGGTTGCGATAAGTTGCTGCACTTGACTCATACAGTGAAGTCATGACCTAATTGATTTATCCTACACCTTCCTGAGTGGCTCTGGCACCTGTTGCCCGAGGATTACTTCGTACGGGTCCGTCAAGTGGGATCGTAATTTTCCCATCGTTAATTTAGATTTTGATGTTCCATTATTTTAGGCCTGAAGGAATAACCATGTGCAAGGCGCCCTAAAGCAAACCGCTCATCATCCCCATGGGGCGCGGGTAGAATGGGCCAGTTGCGCTGGTAACAGAGTCGTGTTTTGGTGCTTTATGCTTGCAGATCAAATAAAGATAATAGAACAAAAAGACCCGTCCGAATAGGAACCTTCTACGTTCAATATTAACCAAGATAAAGTATTTTGAAAAGTTGGGTTTTTTATGTCATCCACTGCGGTAGTGCATAACATGGTATGTACTACCGCGGTAGATGATGTCAAAAACCCGACTTTTCACAGCGCGGTATCTCGGTTAATATTGAACGTAGAACGTTGCTGTTTGGACAGATTTTAATATTTTTAGTTGATCTGCAAGTACAAAGCATCAAAACACGATTATGTGTCGAACACAACATGCAGACCCATTATTTGTTGCTAATGTGAAAAATTTTAGTTGTCACAGAAAAGTATTTCCCTGGAGTCCTTTAAAGAACATGATGTTAATATTTTCCTCATCGAGTAATGTTTGAAGACAACCGAAATTTCCATTTTCAATTCCAATGGTATTATTGTTGTCTTAATGAAAATTTCATTGCACTGGAAAAAAACCATATTGGATCTAGAGTCCAGACTCTTGAAAACATTGACAAGAAAAAATACTCTTGATTCGATCCGATTTTCTTAAATCAAAAGGATTGACTTAAGCTAAAATCCGATAGAATCAAGAGTATTTTTTCTTGTCGATGTTTTTAAGAGTCCGGATTCTAGATCCAATGTGTTTTTTTTTTCCAGTGTGGGAGGACAGGTACATGGATATGTCTCAAAAAGCTGTTCGATAAGGAGATTATCACCAGAACATCCTTTAGAGACTCCGAGCAATTTTTTTTCTGTGACAATTTGATTTTTTAGCTCAAACTTATACTAAAATTAAATCTAAGGGGAGGAAGAGGAGGTCTTCTGAATTCAGCGTACGATGCGGCAAATACAAAAGTTTTTGATGCTATTATACAACTATCCGTTTGATAATCTTACTTTGGTTATACGTAAATCGATTTGTGATCGTAAACTTTACGATTTTTTTTTTCGAGACAGCCCCTGTAATTATATAGAGCTTCACAATCTAGCCCTCCAGAACTTCATATAAAATTAAATCGAGAGTAAATTTTTAGTGGAGGGGTATTAACGTGGAACTTTCATCTCGAGTTACATTCAAGTTACATGAAAGTTACATTCTTACAAGTTTTTTTTTTTTAAATCTATAAACCATTGAGATTTTAAAGACAAATACAATGTTCTGCGATGACAAAGTAAAAAAATAAGCATTCGCGTAGGGGAAAAAATGAAGACATTGTATCCTCACAAGACTTACGCAGTGTCATTCAGAAGCTGGCTGTGAGCTTTAAGTAAGAGGTCAAAAACTTGCTTGCTTAGGGTTGAAGAACTTGCTTTTATACGTATTATTATTCCATATGGACTGCATTTTGGAAAAGGGAACCACTATATCTGCCTCAACCATAATAGCACCCATCTGCATGGAGAAACTCGTGGCATATAAGTTTTCTCAAAATGAGCCAGAATACAAATAGTAGTTCCTAATAATTACAAAATTAGTCCCTCATATGATGAATAGGTGAATGCATTATATCTTTATGGAGCTGTTTCGGGCTAAACACTTGATTGGCGGTCCGACGTGCAGATCGCGTGAGAAGATATTTCAGATCCAAAACTAGCTTTTCAAAACGTAGCAGTTTGCGTTTTGCGCAGCTCAAAAGTTCCTTGCTGCGACCTGACTTCAAAAGCGCCTCCTCTGACGTGCTCTCTGAGAGCAAAACCGAGGAAGGTTCCTGGATTTTAGCACTCCGAGTCTTTGATGGTGTCACTGCCGGGTAACTTCGTTACAGTGCTACTCAGGCGAGCATCGATGAAATTACATCCACCAGCGCTGCCAAATCTCATCGATAAAGTCATTTCATCGACCCGTAACAATACGGATTCTGTGCGATCTGGCGATGATAATTACAGCATAGCTTTGAAACTTATTGACGCTACCGGCACGCTGAGGAAAAATACGAACACTCACAAAAGCACTGCCACCCGAGCGCTTTCATCGCGCTGAACGCAACGATCAATCTAATTAGCCTGTATGCTTTTAAAATCTAATGGTATCAAAATATTTTCAATTGGCACCTCCCGGACTCTTTGACATCAGTGCCTCCGTGGCAACTCCCCGTGGTTCGGTTTGAAAAAGTTTATTGATGTTTTCGACTCCGCTGATTGAGTTCTGATGGCGCGTAACTTCCCACGCTGGGTGTGAACGTCGGAGAGGGTGAGAGCGGATGGTTGCAGTTCGAGACAATTCCATTCAAATTCCCTGTTCCCTGGTAAAAATAGGCTGTAGGATTTGTGTCCCAAAGTACCATAGACCCATAGTTGCCCGTAAGATTTTTTATAACTTATATAGCTAGCTTTACAATTTCATATAGCATTTTATACGTAGCCGATGGTTATATAGCTATAGCTAAGCGATAAACTACACAGCCCGGCGATAGGTACCTGGTACCATACAGATAGGCGGTATAATTTTGTATCGCCTCTTATAGTCCGGCTGTATGATTTCATTCGCTTTCTATAGCCAGTTATATAATTTTCTATCGCTTCCTGTAGCCGACGATAAGAATATTCCTATGGTATTTAAAAACGCAGCTCCTGCAGCCAATTTTTTACCAGGGTTTCGTTAGTGTCGTCGTGGACTTTTAAAACCTGTATTAAAGTAAATCTAAGTGATCGCTTATATAGACGATCAGGGTGACAAGTTGACATTACCTTTATCTCTTTTTTTCAGCACCTCGATTGTAAAAATAGCGGAAAAGAGGAAGAAGTGATAGTGCAAAACATCTCAACAACAAGAAGCGCTCATTGTGTGACTTCTCTTCAAGGGTAGTGACTTGATAAATTTTAAGGACATGGCAACACAGAATCCCGCGTCATTGTGAGTGAATGGCTTTTCGTGTCCTAACAATAATGATTTTAAGGAGCTTTACATCTTGTAAATTCTTGAAACACGGCTGAGGAGGAACTGTACGGCTTCCCTCTAAGGTAAGTTTTTGTGCTCAAGAGCCTTTGAGGTACTCGTGCAACTTTAGAAACTAAAAACAAGCTGCTCCTAACTTTCAGGCTGTTTATTCATAAATATTTGTGAATGGGCGTAAAACAAAAAGAGTTACAATTAATCAATTTTTTGGAGCTTAAGTTTCTTTTTGATGGCTATCCCTTACATGCACGCCTTAATTAATTGCTATATCACGAACATTCAGTCTTCAAAACGGGTTAGATTTTGGTGAAGCCATTGAGCACATTCACTTTTGACTGATTAATACTAGAGCGTTATTTGCAGCCTGGGTCATTATGACCGAAACAGTCCATACACTTTTTTTTTCAAATACAACGTATTCTCTCCATTTTATTTTCGATTAATATTGTCTCGCATTCTTCTCCCTATTTTCTGATGGGCAATGTAAGTGGGCTGGGAGTAGTAACAGTTGCAGGCGGTGTATCATCAAGTTCACTCCATTTACTTGAAGCATCAGTGGTTTAATGCATATAACTCACCTCTATCTAACTGTGTTCGCCTTCAAATATTCTAATAGGCAACAAGACCGACCTAGGAGCAGTCATAGTTGTATGTAATGAAATTATCACTTTCACTTAATTTCCTCGTAAAGTTACCACTATTTAATCATCCTCCTCTTAATGTACCGCACTCATTTTAATTGACCATTCACCTTCAGTTCTCTAGTAGGCAATGTAAGCAACCTTGGAGCAGACACAGTTGCATGCATCTTTTTAAACTCTAAAACTGTGACGGATTGAAGCTTGGATGTTGCAAAGCGTTGTTTCAAGAAAAATAAATTAAAACTTTATCTGTCATGTTCGAAGCTCAAATCGTTCTCAAATTCTCACAAAAATGAACTACATTGCTCGCGATTCATTCTCCAGGATACTTTCAGGCGTTCTCTATTTCTGATTTTTTAGCAATTTGACGAAAATCGTTTCCCTAGGAAATTTTTCTTCACGCTCTGACGTCCCTTTTCTTTAAAAATTTCGCACGCGAATTTTGTAATTATGAGTGAATTCTAGCCTTTGTGATACACTCATCATAATTTTATTGTATTTTCTCGAAAGGACTGATTCTTTTCTCTTTGACAAAAGTTTGCGCCAGACCTATTTTCCGCTCCAACGCCCCAAGGTGGGTCTTCCCATAACTTTATTCCTGAAGTCATTGGTCTCTTCGATAACATGATAAAACATGCGGGACTCTGGGAAAGCCTCGGAACTTGGCAGCGCGGTGGTGGATCAGCGATGAATGCCGACTCTTGAGGGTTCCGCTCAGCGGTCCCTCGGGGAGCCATTGAAAGGGATCTGCTCCGACGAGGAGCCGAAGATGAAAACGAGGCTCAAAATGTTATTCTAATTAACTTTGAAGCGATTACGCGGATGCTGCATCCAGCTATTTCCAAAGATTACATGTGTACAAAAACCGCACAGCACACAGATACGGCGCACGCACCGCGCATAGGTGGGGCTTCCGCCTCCTGCATTGAAATGATTAATTTCGCCGCGATACCCGTATCCCTGCCACCGTTGCCCAATCTCTCCCGAAAATGGTAATCCCTGTCTTTTAAAATGAGGTTGAGTATGCCTGGACCAGAGGCAGCTTTTCGGCTTCAGTGAGAAAATACGAATCTCACTTCGATGTTTCAAAACATCCGGTTACCGTTAAAAATTGAGGGCTGAAATTTGGTACAGGAGTGTATATACATAGCACCCAAATTTTGAATTTTTCGGCCTAAAAACTTATGAATGTAATCAAAAGATGTGGTAGATTGAATCAAAATATTAACTAAACTATAGAGAAACTTACCTAAAGTTGGGTTGGTTCTTGTTCTACTTCCCATATTCACACAAAATGTTGGTTACTTTTTCTTTCTAAGCAAGTGGCGGTTGACCATGCAGTAAAGGTTTTCGTCATTTTTACCGCAAGGTTAAATTATCTTTTAAATTTTTCTCGGCGGAGAAGAACTCAATCTGCAGGAGAAATGAAAACCCCTTACTAAAAAATCACCTTCAATGGAGGCCCAAGTGTTTTCTTTTTCTTTTTTCTGTTTTTTCCTCTTTTTTCTTCTTTTTTCTTTTCTTTCGTTTCTTCTTATTTTCTTAATCTTTTCTTCCTTCTTCTTTTCTTATTTTTGTCACAAACGTGCTTTGCCCATAGATCGCAATCGTGCAACCTGCTAAATATCCCAAACCATGTCACATTGGAAAATGCAATATGAAAAAATTTGATGACCAAAAGAAGTACAAAAACTGCTCAGATAAATTCAAACGAGACTATAAAAGGTTTCCGCACAATACCGAGCCGATTCACCCCCTGCACCCCTATGTGGCAACCGCGGACTGCGCCCTGCTTGTGCGCGGCTTAATCACCCTCCTCCTCCCCTCAGCACGTCTTCATTCTCCG
The DNA here is from genome assembly GCF_918797505.1 of Bemisia tabaci. Lineage (NCBI taxonomy): Eukaryota > Metazoa > Arthropoda > Insecta > Hemiptera > Aleyrodidae > Bemisia > Bemisia tabaci. The sequence goes on along the minus strand of NC_092793.1, from coordinate 46,120,879 downwards.
TAAGCGGATTTGCTCTTTTTTCCGAGAGTTTTCCCCGTTATTATTATAATATTTTCACCGTTACTCATATAAATTGAAACCTTTCTTTGCGAGTCTCAAATTAAAAACCAGGCGCAATCGCGTATTAGAAGACCTTCTATGCCCCTTGTTGTGACCTCGTGGATAGTGTTTTCGAAAATTAGTTTATGCCAACAAAATAGAATGGAATCAAATCGTCGAATTGGAGGAGACACTGATTGCTTTCCTGTTAAACAGCTCTTTGAAGGTTCAGCCATAAGGATGACCTAGTGTACAGGAAAGCTGTACTCGCGCTAAAGAGCTGGACTATTCCATCGTCTTGATCGTTAAAATCATGTGTATCTAAATGGCCAGATGATAGGCAGATTTTTTTAAGTCAAGCCCCCCCCCCCCCTCCTCTCGGCATTTTGTGTACCCCACACTTAGATTCAAACTTAGAACTTTCGTTCACAGTTCAATATCTTGGAGTGAGAGATGTGATTTCAGAGTGAAAAATGGAGACTGAAATTTAAATGAATCGCTCACAGTCCTATGTACGGTGTTTGACAGTATCCGAAATATCCACCAATGGCTTCCAGATATTTTCATTTTTACTTCCCCGGAAGAGGCTTGTCAGACTCTTTTCTTAGTTTTGCGGAATCCACCCCTCCCTTTTTTATCTATTTCTGAGTCCATCGATGCATAAAATATGATAAACGCACAAAGGTAAATCCTTTAAATTTTCAAAGGATAGTTTAGGTTTTCAAAAGAGCATGGCTCAGGCCTATATTTTGAGTTAACTAAAGTAAAATAAGAGTCCATCAAAGACTGCATTTTTAGAATAATTTCAATTGCATATAGTTTTGGATCAATTTATTTCTGCCATCTATACCTGCGCAGATATCGCAAATAATTTTCTCCTAAATGATTGGAACAACAGTCCAAGCTGGAACATGTTAACTCAAAAAATGGACAAGTATGACGTATCGAGCGTTTATTTTGGCCATCCTAGAATGTGCAAACAAAAAAAATTAATATCATCCGAGCCAATGTCTAAGAGAAGGCACCAGAAGGCACATATGATTCTCGTCTGTGTGAAAACTACCTCTCAGCAAAATACCCTGCTCATTTCTGGTTTAACGATTTATGTTGCTCCGCTCGGACTGATCGTGCAGTGACGTCACAATGGTGCACTGAATTGAGTTTTTGTGTGTACGTCAAGTCATGAAGCAATGACAACGTTATTGAATGTCTGCGCGGGTACTTTGAATGAGAAATAATTGAATCTCCTGACAGCCGGCGCAGCGTCGGGAACGGGCTGATGTTATGATATCAAGAGAAAGCTCCAGATCATCTCGGTTGCTCCTTTTGTGACCCCTCATTTCTGCCCCCTCCCGTCTCCACCGCGGCGTGCGTGACCCCTGACCTCTGATTCAATTATGTTTGCTCAATTTGATCCTAGTCGTGCGTTCGTTGAACTAGCGGTTTGTTTGATATCTTGGTGTTCTTTTCCTTCTCTTACACGGACTTCAAATCGGAAAGGATATGAAAAATGATGGTATTACTTTTGACTGATTCAACCTCGCAAAAAAACTTAGGAAGGAATGGTTCGTTTGATCAGGAGATCAAATCGTGATTATGCTCCAAGTTCTTTTCTGTCTCGTCTCGAATACTGAGAAAAATATTTTTGTGTAAATTTTAGTTAGTTTAGGAGGTAAATGGAAGGGTATCGATAAGGGTCGTTTTTAGGTCCAGTCTGCTCCTACATAGAAGGTCTATATTTTAAGGAATGCATAATAATTTGGTCACTTTTGGTCTCTTTTCAGGTCCAATACTGGGTTAAACATGGGTATGAAAGTCGATTATGGCGAAAAATAAGAGTTTTGTGAATCTACGATCGCACGACGACAAATCCGCTTTTTTCGCCAAAATCGGTCCTCAGACCCATATTTAGTCCAGTATTAGACCTGTTTGGAGACCGAAAATGGCTAAATCAGGTTGCATTCCGTAAAATGCAGACCTTTAATAAGCAAGAAATCGTAAAATTGAAAAAATTCAAGTAAGGTGGGCCTGAAAACGGTCTTTATCGCTGCAACTCCTGTTGAGTTGATTTTCGGACGGTTTGCATCGAGATTAGCACGGAAAAATTGGGAAAGCAGGGAAACTCCAGAATCAACCAAAGGCTTGGGTTATATTTTGGTCCGCTTCTTATATTAACCGAACTTTTTTGAACGAGCTTCCACTCAAGTACAACTTGCAATAGCATCGCTCAAAAAAAATTCTATTAAAACCAAACAAATATTTGTAGAATCTCAGTTTGCATGACTTGATTTCTTTTTTCAATACTATTTTTCAATGCTGAGGGGAACCCCAACCTTTTGCGCTCCCCGTAAAATGCCACTAAAAACGATGTCTCTAACTATGGCTCATTGTGACCCAGGCAACATCAGTTTCTCAGTTGATTTTTAAGGCTTCAAAGGTATTAAAATTTAACAAGGAGCAGGACCCCCGTGCCTCCGATGGCAGACCGGAAGACATTTGCCGTTTAGAGTAACCAAAATCTCGATTTTATAACATGAGTGAGAAGCTCACCCCCTTCCACCTTTCGACTCCCCCGCGAAAATCTGGGGAGGAGATTCGACCAGGGGGAGAAAGCGCGGGACCGACGGTATTTATTCGACAATCGTCAAAGTTTCTGGATAATGCATGCAGGATTGGGTAGAAACACGGGATAGCGGGAGGGAAATTCGCCGAATAACTAAAGAGCGAGGACTCGGGGGAGGGGGCGGCGGGGGTTGGGGTGGGGGCGCCGACGCGAGAAGAGCGCTAATTTGAGGGAGGGTCTTGTTACTAATGTATGTAGATGGAGTAATTGGGCTCGAGGGGCGACTAAGAGGGGTAATCGGCGAGCGATGCGATGCGATGCGTCGCGGCAGCCGGTCGACACGTCAAATTGTTTTAACTTTGCTCAGAGCTCCGGAGCTTTGCGCCCCCACCCCCCGCCGCCGCCCCCGCCCACAGCCTTGGGCGGCCCGCAACCCCCGTGTTTTGCCCGCGCTACTCCTCACGTTGTGTTTGCTCTGACTGGTGGCTTTTGCTGCTCCTCGGTGCAACGACCAACAAACGTTGTCGCTTCGTTCGAGAAAATGGTCGAGAAGGAAAATTTTCACCGATCCGCTCGGAATGTCGGTTCGTGCTGGAGGTAGACTGGCGCCAAATTTTGCGGGAGGTGGCCCCGCTAAAAAGAGGACTAGGACCCTCCTAAGGAAGAGGATGGAAGATTCAAAAGAGACTCCACAATGTTTTGCTGGATTTTCTGATATTTTGCCATAGGAGGTCAGGAGGGAAAACCGTCTACACAAATGCAATGCATCTTCTTGGTGCAAAATTCAGCGTGGCGCCCATAGTGATTGATGTGGTTTCCGCTTCTTGCACTTGGAACCTGAAACAAAGGTTTTCGATGACCGAACGAGCAGATAGAAGGACTAGAAAAGGCATCGATGTCTCAATTTCGGCAGATATCGCAAAGGCAAAATATACATTTTTTTATTTTGCAACCAAAGTGCAAAAATAGTTTTAAAAGTCGGGACACGAGGATCTCTTCTCAGTAGGAAGCTTCTCTTGGTTAAGAATCGTGTGAAATGACCGAGAAATAGTTACTTACAGTGGCGTAACCAAAAATATTCATCAAGAAAAGGGGTCCTTAGATGAAAAATCTTTGAAAATAAAGAAAAGTATGGCGTTTTTTGGAAGAAGAAAAAATCTTCTTTTTCAAAATGATTTTTGATTTAGACACATCATAGCGCATTTTGAGGAAACCTAAAAATTGAGCAACTTTTCTCTTTCCAAAATAAGTGACGCTCCTATACGTGTTTTGATGACGGCGCAGAGATACAACTATTCGTTCTTGATGGATGTCCGTGTTGCGTCTGCAAAATTGAAGGCGCGATGGCACGAGACGTGCACTCGCTATGCTCCGCTATATGTTGCCGATGATGGTGTCGCTCGGAAATGGGAGGAAAATTAAGAAACAAGGTCTGAATACGTTTTTCCTATCTTCGGCTGTGTTGCTCACGTACCCTAGAAGCAGCACAACGAATAGAAAACGGAGGGAAAACAACTTTGGAGATAGAGAATGGAAAGGAAGCAGGCGCGCGCGTTGATAACGGCGCGCGGCGCAGGGATACAACTATTCGTGCTTGATGGATGTCCGTGTTGCATCTTCAAAATTGAAGGCGCGATGGCGCGAGGCGTGAAGTGATGAAATCCCCACCCGGCTACGTCTCTATGAATAGTTACTTACCATAACTTACTTATTTTATATTTCCGAAGCAGTCAGAGTGAGGAAGCTAGTTTTCTCTCTGATCCTACACAGTGAGAAGAAGTAACCAAAATCTTGTGTTAATATAGGAAGTAAAACACGAAGTATCACGAAGTTGTTGTTATTTTTGTGTGTGTTAGTTTTCCCCTGTGTCAAATCGACCAAATCTTTGTGTTGAAAATCTGCCCTCATTAAAAATTAGCGGCCTCTGAGTCTGGGCGGAAAACAAGAGCTCATACGTTCGGCAGAACATTTCCTTCATGATCCGATGTTTCAGAGTAGCCTACGGCTCGGGTCGATTTAACACAAAATTGTGTCGAGCAACCAAGTTCTTTGGGTTGATCTAACACAAAAAAAGTAACACAAAGTAACGCAGAGTGGCATCAAACACGGTAGTTTTTAACTGTATAGTTACATTTTGATAGGCAAGTCAAAGGCCAAAATAATTCGTTCATCACATTTGCATAGGAATGTCTGAGTTTTCACATTGCTTTCCTGGGACATCTGGTAAAAATTTCCCGCCTATTCACTGAAAAAAAAGATCGGTAGAATTTTACCGTTCCTTCACGCTGTGTGAAATACAGCGTGAAATGCATCTTTAAGTCGATTCTGTCAGAGGAATGATTACCTAGTACCAGTATATAGTGACGTTTACCTTTTTTCTGGCAGAATTGACTCTGAATTGACGCTGTGTGAAATACAGCGTGAAGGAATGGTAAATTCTACCAATCTTTTTTTTCAGTGTTATTTATGGGTGTGTGTGTTTTTTTTTTTTTTTGGGGGGGGAGGGGGCTTCTTATTTAGTCAAATTTTTAAGAGTGACAACTGTGGACGTGGGACGAGCCATGATTACGGACGCAAGCGAGCAGAGAGGAGACACCGACTCGACGAGACGAATACATCCATCATAATTGTGTTAGCGAGTGCTGAAACACGAGATGCATACTCAAGCACAACTGCGATGCTCCGTTCTGTGGTCTCCACCCCGAACCCCCACCACACCCGCCCCACCCCCGCCCTCCCTTCCATCCTCTGTCTCCAACTCTGTGGTCCTGGTCCTACCCCAACTTTCAGCTTCCGCGATCCTCGCGCTCCGTGGATTATTGCCAAATCATCACCGAAAGAAAAAAGCCTCTCTGAGGCTCATCATTGGGGAATATAGAGATACACCCTTGCGTCAGAGGAAGCAAAAATTTAAGAGACCGTATTTTTAGTCGAGGACCTTTGTTGATTTTTAAACATCTGAACAATGGAGAATTTGTAGGTGTCGGAAATCGTATGCATTACATGTTTGAGAGGCAGCTACTGAGAAAACTCAGTAAGACTTTTTTTTTCCAAAATGAATAATAACTACAGGAGATATTATCAAATTACCCAATCTGCTAAAATACACGTGATTGGGGAATGCCGCCTGATGACAGGCATGCAGCAGATTTTTTTCACTTTTAAATCTATTTTCCTACAACTACCCATGTCAGAGAAAAATACTGCAAACTCAGTGCAACAAACACTATCAGATGCAGCAATTAAAAATGTTCGTGCAAATCCTCCATTTCGTGAGGTCTTTCGGATGATTACTCTCAATAATATGTGTACATAGAACATTGGATTTGTTCCCTAAAATTTTTTTTCTCGGACGCTACTAGAATCAATCTCTAAAAACTTTCTTTTTGCACTTTCTGATCTTTTTTGGTTGCTGCTCTCTAGGTTGCTTTTTTGGTTCCGCTCTGCTCTTTTTTTTTTTTTTTTTTTTTTTTTTTTTTTTTTTTTTTTCTTTGTCAGACCGCAGTTATAGGTGCTGCCTCGAAGGAGACGTGACATCACTGGTTCCGATCCGGCTCGGGTTCGTTCCATGACGTCACTCGCTCGACGTGAGAGCGTGGCTCCATTTTAACGTGAGCCCTGGAGTGCATGAAGTTATACCGACGACAGGACTCATCTCGAATCGCGGCTACGCGGAGCGGCGATGATTGAGACCGCGTTTGCGGAACTTGGAAACTGCAGATTACCGCGAATTTTCCTACTGTGTGAGAATTTGTCGGCCTACGCCTCTTGTTTCGTCTCTTGCACTCCTCTCGTCTGGGATAATTAGAATGGAAATTTCGTAGCCTGTTTGAATAATTTCCTCGATCCTCGCAACGAAGCAACCTTTGAGCAGCCTCCAAATTATCCCTCACGCTCCTGTTTCACGACGAGTGTCGACGAGTAAGCAAATGCAAACGCAACGGCTCCATGCACTTATCCTCGTAACAGAACGTATGCTTTTACAGTCGGCATTGCGATCCTTTCCAAATGTTTTTGTTAATGAACCAGTATACTACATACGAATTTAAGCATTCTGATATACATATTTCTTAACAAAAATTTTACGTAAAACACAATTTGCGCAACGAAAATTACTCAAATTGACTCAAAATTAAGATATGAAAGTTTTTAGTTCATATTGGTTAAGGGTCGAATTTCAAAGTTTCGCTCACCACAAAAACAATAGTCTACTTGAATCAAAATCGCGCTCAACGACGATCTTGGCAGGTTTCCTAATTGATCAGTGTTCCTGCTCCACCCTATGCCGTTTGAAGTGATAAACACGTGCAACAGCTGAGCCAAAGTGCTGAAATTGAGGTTTCCATAATTTCATATCGCAGTGACAGTTACGGTAACCTTTATTGCGCAATTCGACTCACGTAGATTTTTGTTTTTTCATGAGCAGGATGATCAAATTTACGAGTCGAGCAATATTAAATATCTGAGTAAGTGGTTAAAATCAGTATTTTTGTTGCGCAAATCGTGTTCTACGTGAAATTTTGGTTACGAAAGATGTATCAAAATGCTTTAATTCGTGTCTTGTCTACTGATCTATAACAGCTAAAAATTTACTCTAAATTTCATGTTCCGCGCCCAGACAATGAGAGATTTGTGGCGATTTTCCTTTTAAAATTCACTTGTGTTCGCACATGTAACGAAGAACTCAGCTTTTATCCTAGCTACGCTATGACATTTTTTTTCGCTATAAATATAAATCTCATAATTCTCATTGTATCCATTGAATTCAGAAGACAAAGAAAAAGCTGTATGTCTACAGAAGTTCCTTGAGATTTGCAGTTATTTGAGCCAATCGGAAAGTCATTCAAAATAATCACGAGAGTTTGAAAGCAGCTTTTCAGGAAACGGAAACAATAGCGTCCTTAACAAGAACATGCCTCCGTCGGATAATTCAAATGAAGGTGGAGCCGAGAACGAGGCAACTCGCGATGATGGTGGCGCTGCACAGTGGCAACTTAAAGCTTCAAAATGTGAACGTCGCAATCTTTGCTACGAAGCGTTCTTAAATAATAGACCGCCAACTGTCAATCTCTTCAGCAGTGGCAAACTAAAATCTTGCAAAAAAAAAAAAAAAAAAAAAAAAAAAAAAAAAAAAAAAATTCACCAGGACTGCAAAAGATTAGTATAAATAACACATTTTTGCCCAGGGCCCACTTGCATAAAATTAAGTTCATTTGATTTTGTGATAAGGAGTCCCGATAAAAACTTTGTGATTCCTAAAATCTTACTGTTTAAACCGTGGTTGAATTTTACTGAAAGAACTTAGGTGACGAAGTACTTAAAGAACATAAATGATAAAAACCAAAAAGCGAGATTAGTTGGCCAAATACTAAGGAAGCGAATGCTACTCGCTAAAATTCTTCCCCTAAAATGTATCCAACTTTCATCATCATTGGCGTATATGAAAAATTAATATGACAAAATCTTATCTTGACATAATGAAAGTAGGAATTATTTTCATGTATACATCTTTTCTACAGTACCATGTTTGCAGGAGAAAGAAATAGCCGGAGCAAAACTCAACCTATGCCTTTCAATGACACGAAAATGGACTTAACCATAGACACGCATAAAGAATCTTCCCCCGAGATCTCAAAATTCGATATTTCAACTCAACGCGAAAAAAATTGATCCAATGAGAATGTCTTCGGAAACTGAAATCCTTTTTTCCGTGGGCAGTTACAATTTTCAAGAGTTTACTCCTGAATTATAATTATTTTAAATTTAATTGTGATTTGTGTTGTTCATTTTTTTAAATATTTTTGGGTAATTATAATTACTCAATCAAAAATGAAAGAAAGAACAGGGAGAAATTTTGTAGAATGCCACTCATCTGATTCAAGAATGCTCGAGAACCTGACTCTTTGTGGGCCGAAATCGGGAGGAAAACGGAGGGAAGGGACGGATCTTGGGCCGTTGATTAAATGCCGAAGTTTATCCGAGCTTCTACAAAGGCGGCTATTCATGCGCGGTGTAGTGTGTGGTGTGCTGCGTGCTGTGTGCCGATCGCGGGGCAAATTAGCAGCTTTCAGATATCATTGATTATTGCATTTGCCCCTCGATTATCATTACAACCTCATTGTGAATCGCCCGGCCCGAGGCCCTGTTTTCGGCTCGAGTCCCCGATCCCTGCCCCTTTGCCCATGCGTCTCTAAATGTCGCCGCCAATTTCCTGAGACCCGATCTTGTTAGGATTAAACGGTCCGTGGCGTAGCGCACCCTGATTCCCCGTCTACGCGCGAATGTTCTTAAAAACCCGCGCAGAAAATTTGCTTACAGACTTTTTTTTCAATTTTTTTATAAAAAAATTGTCTTTAATCAACGGAAATTTTTTAGCTGAATTTTTCCGTATTCATTTATTCATTTATCTTTTTTTATTTTTTCATTTATTTATTTATCTATCTATTTATGAGACTTTTTTGTAATGGGTGATCTCCGATTCGTTATTCACATGCAATTAAAAATCTGCTGGCAAAAAAGGGTATTTTGAGGGGCTCATTGCAGACAGGCCCAAACCAAGTCCCCAAGGGATGGGAATTCAGAGCGGTAGAGAAGAAAAGATTATATGACGAGGGAAAGGGGAGGAGATGAGAAATAAAAAAATAAAATAGTTTCATTATTATTAACAATCAAATTATGTTCTTTCTCTGATAATTAAAACAGAATTAAACTTGTTACCGATAAAAAATTTGCATAACTTGAAACTTTACAAAAAATCATCTGAATTGAAAAACAAACCGTTTATTTCTAATAGTAGGTAGATTCTAATTTAGTTCCGGCATGTCGGGGCTTTTACTCTTTAAAAAATTACATTCTTCGTATAGCATCCGGTAGCGGCATCAAATAACGCGCAAAATGGCAGTCTGATGGAGTCATTGCACTTGCTACAATTTTCTTTTTTCTGTTGAAAAAAATCTCATTTCTGAGGGTAAATTACACCTATTGCCTGATGCTACAATTTCCTGGTGATCTCTGGGAGGATAGGGGGCAATGACGATTAGACGTCGCAGAGCACGAGGCTGCGCTGTAAAAGCGACTTTACGCATGTAAATGAAACATGCAAGTAACAGAAATGAGAATGGGCATTTGGACGACATGCGGGAACAGTTTTCTTTATATTTTGTCCTGTTATCCTGGCATTCATTTCAACTTGATTTTGCTCAAGAAAGAGAGAGGGTGATGAGGTGGACGGGTGGAGGATATTCATCCACATATTTTCACGTATCGAAAATGCGAATAATTTTAATGAGGCGTTGTGTAGCTTGGAATTGAGAGGGGAGAGAGGAGGGAACGAGAAATGAATGATCTCGAGTGGATGATTAGGTGAAATCAATGAATGGCTGGATGTCTATTGACAACCACTGCCCGGCTGTCTAGAGGAGTAGTAAAAGCGTGTTATAAGCTAAGCCGTGCCTCTACATCATTGCCAGTTTTTCTTGGAACATGAAGTTCCCTCGAAATATTGTGCCTTTACTTTAACTCGCGGTTTCTCATGTTTATGCTCCTCTTTGCGAAGGATGGTTGGAATAAGTTGAACAGGATTTCCTCTAACTTTAAATTTATTGCATTGTATATTTAGCACATTCAGCGGGCCTCTAGACAGCATGAATTTGAGCACTATGCAAGGTGTTTTCTATTCAAAATTTCCTGAGGAGCCCGAATCACATGACTGAAGTTTAGAAACGAATTCCCTAACAAGACATGAGTGTTTGCAATTGAAATTGTTTCGATGACAAAAATATAAATGACATCATCTGTGTAATCCAACTTCCATTTGATCATGTGTTAAGAGCCTTATTGATATCGCGTTCTGGAGTTGATTTGCGAACTTCCCATGAATGATCAATTATAGATATTTTTACATTTGAAAATATAATTTAAACATTTCATGAAATGCTTGCTTATCATTGTCCGAAACATACGTAGAGGCGCGCCATAAAATCAAAAATTATTGACGGGTTAACTTTTTTTACGTCATTAACTGCAGATTATAACAAACCTTATAGATCCTTATCCCCCCCACAGTACTTTCGTCAGAAAACGGCATAGTCGAAAAAAAATATATGTGGCATCGAGGGTGTTTTTGATTTGGGTTGGCCGCATTTCTGAGTCATTTCTCGCTTGGGTTGTCCAGAAACGAACCTGTTGAGTGGTGAGTCTATCCGATGTTTTGTTGCTGAGAGGAAATGAGGATTAGGCCGCAGTGGCAGGGAGCTGGCTTCCGTTTACTTAACTAACAATATCAACAATAAGATTTACACGGGGAGAATGTAGGTGTCAAGTGGTCTGACTGGACTGGCTGTCGTGAACCCAAGGAGGCCCTACCTAGTACCTATAAGTTTGTGGTTGGTTTAATTTACCTGACACCTCACGCCTGTCGTCAGATTTTCTGATGATCTGTTTCACCAGTGTCAACGAGAAAAACAATGCTACGTTAGCCTCCATAAACCTGTTTAAGGGTGATGGACTGATTAAATATGGCTACCTCATTCGATATATCGCGATTATTGAATCCTTAGGAAATGGAGAGTTGATAAACAACAAAATAGTCCACTTGTTGTCATTGAACGTATCGAATACTGCATGACTTGGTCTTAAATTAGTCCACTGTAAACGTATAGCTACTTTCGCGAGTTTAAATTACTATTCGATCTTAAATAAAGTGTGCAGTGTATATGCACGTGCGTTCCTCTGTCGGAGGTTTCCGGGATCACGTGTTTTGTAGCATCGAAATTTTCCTACTCTGCGTTAAAGTCTCTGAGTCAGCGGAATAGATACTAAGTTCTCCTTCATTTTAAGAGGCATGCAATTTTACTTACTTGAAAATCGAAATAAATGAATCTTGTGTTTCGTCCCATCTAACTTTTCTACTCTGCGTTAAAGTCTCTAAGTCAGCGGAAAAGGAGCGCTCAGTAATTACGTAACGTTCTAGGGGGAGGGAGGGGGTATCAGCCTGCATCACGCTGCCTATAATGAGGGGAAGGTGGGTGGGAATGGCAGCGTTACATAACCCTTTCTATTGCAAAAAATACACACAATTTAAAATAAGTCCGCGCACACATATCATCCTCATTTCTTCAACGTGATTTGTCACGGTGCCGCGAAAGCCCTCAGGCGTATGCTCTTCTACTATAATTCATGCACAAAATTCGATCTATTCGTTTACATTCCAAAGCATCATTTGGCTCTAAGCTAAGGCACCTGAAGTGAGGTGGAACATAAAAATTTACGAGGCCAACGAAAGGAAAGGGTACAAAAATAAAAAGTCAGAGAAATAATGATAAAGAAATTATGGGAATAGTCGGATCAGACTAAGAGAAGAAATTTAAATTCTTAACTTTAATTTATTATTTGTAGTATATTTATTTATTTTATTAGAAAACTAGTTCCATTTAGAGACCTAGCTGCAAGTTTAGCCGCACCCACAGCATGACTGTACTGCAGTATTATAGTAAGTATGGCAACAAAACGTATCGGACTGTACCACCTTAAATTGAGCCGAGTGAAAACAATAGTTCGACTGCTTTGTTTTTACAACTTCGAAACGAAGACATGGCAATATAAGATTGAAGGCCCGCGCGCAATTGCAAGAAATCTGTCCATCGCTCAGAAGGCTACATTGATAAAGTCTGAGGATAAAATAAACCCTGTATGTAGAAGTTATGTTTGACAACTCTTAACAAAAAGGATATATCTGCGGTGATGGAATCCTTTTACACTCTTGTTCCCCTTTGCCAAGCGTACCTCCAGATTACACATGTGCCCTTTTTGCCAACCACGGCAGTGTTTTGGGTTCACTTAAAACGTCAATGCCCAATTCCTGCACGTGCAGTCAAAAATGTCCGTATTTATTGTTACTGTGGGTAACTTTGAGTTAATTTTTTTTCGGTCCGATCAATCAAAAGGACTTGGTTGATGGACAAATTTTTTGGTCAAATTGACCAAAACCTTAGGGAAACATCTGGGGATGAATAGAGCCCTGCTGAACTGTACTGCATTTTGCAATTTGGAACTATAAATAATTCTGGCTCATCTGAAAAAACACTTTCTACTTCCTATATTAACACAAAAATTCGGTTATTATTTATTTATTTATTTTTTTTTGCTCAATGATCCCATAACCTGTAACGTTCTAAAACGCATGTATATCGTGGGGTGTGATGAGTCTTATTCTAATCTGATACTGAGGACATTTATAAATGAAAGCCTCTTTGATCGATTCTCTGGGATTTTTGGAGAGTTCTCCGAACTTCAGTCCCTGATACGCGGTTTCAGAGGATTAGTCATCCAATTATCACCGGACCCAGCGACCTACCCCGCTTGTGAGAGACAACAGAAAGTCCGAGGCTATTGTTTACATCAAAATACATTGAGTGGACACAATGGTGGGTAATGCAATCCAATTAATTGTGTCGCTTCGCAGGACGTTACTCGACGCCGCCCAATTACGATTCGGCAACAATCGCTCCGGCGACCACGGTGCCGATTACTTCCACCAATCATTAGCCATGCTTATTCTCATCCCACCGTTTGGAGGACCAATGACGTATGAGCATCCGAATGTTGCCAAATTGCCCGTTATAAAACATTTATTTTCGGGAGTACGAATGAACTTTTTTCAATGAAATTTTCACGTGAACTACATTAATTTACAAAGAAAATCATCTGATGAACGCGAGAAGGGAACTTCCGTAATTGTTTTGGAAAATTCGTGTTATATTGAAAAAAATTAGGCAACGCCCGAAAGTTCTCGCGGCTTTTCCCTTTGTACCGCAACATGCCCGCGCCGCGGCGCCGGTCCATCTGTGATCCTCCTTTTTTCTGGACCGATGACGACAGCACCGTTTCCGACCTCCCCCTCCCCTCCTCTCCATACCCGCGACGCGTGTCTTTTTCCACCATTATAATCTTGCGCACGAGCTCCGTTGGTCACGATTTAAGATCCCGTGGTTGCTAGTGACGCCTGACGCAACACTCTCCTTGTATAAAAAATCAAACTCGTACTAGCTAAACGGAGATAAGTTCGTTTTTGATAAAACGAACCCAAATAGCGATCAGAAAAGTTATGAGCGCAATAATCGTGATCGTCACTTACACAAAGAGAACATTTGGCGCGACATCCCCCCCTTCCTCTCATAATCGGACCAATGGATCACTGCACTGAAAAGAAAATATCGGTCGTGGAAGCCGTACTTACGGGCTATATAGACACTAGGGGGCTACGCCCCCTGGCCGCTACGCGGCCCAACCTCCTGAAGGCGCTCCGCGCCATCAATGGGCCGCTTCGCGGCCCTATTTTTACCCTCCTATCAGTGTTAGTTTTATTTTTCCCCTAAAAAAATACGATATGAGGTATACTTTAATTTTAAACTTTACTTTAAAATTAAAAGGACGCGTTTTGGAATGAATGCTTGATGAAATATTGCAATAAAACAATGAACAGTGAAATTCAGGTAATAATTAAAATTTCATGAATCGGGGATCGAACCCACACTGTGATGAAAGCGGACGCATTCTACGTCTTAGACGACTCGGCCACCGCTCGTCATGAAGACATAGGTGCGAATCTTGTGTAGATAAGTGTAGAGCTGATGCGCAGGCTACCCAGCTACTGCGCAACCTCCTCGACCATTGCGCATCCTCCCGCGCATAGCGGTAGCAGTACTGGAGCATTCTGTAAACTCACTCACTTTTATAACGTGATTTTAAAAAAACCTGGGTCCTTTTTCCAAAATCTGATTGCAGCGGGCTCATCTAGGGCCTATTACCTGTCGATTTACGCAAAAATCATGGAAATCGGCCCGGTAGAACGCTCAAACGAACTATGACAAAAAGTATAAATTTACATTGTTTAAATGGGAGAATTCGCAACTTTACCACGTAATATAAAAAAACCTGGGCCATATTTTGAAAATCTGAAAAAAGTTGGCTTATCTAGAGGCAATTGCCCGTCGATAGCCGCAAAAATCATGAAAATCGGCCCGGTAGAACGCTGGAACTAAGCGTTACCAGTTTCGCAAAATTAGGAGGTCTTGGAGCTTATTGGTGGGGCCGATAAGTGGAAAATATCATAAGAATTGTGCACTTCTGGAAGAAAGCATGAAAATTTCAGGGATTCATCTCTACCCTATAGACATTTGATTCAGACATAGACCCCAAAAATCTGAGCCCCCTGGGGGGGGGCAGGGGGGCCCCCAAATTTAGAATTTTGAATAACTACTGAACGGCTAATGTTAGCGTAATTTTTTTTAAGCAGGCTAATAGGAAATTTTATCAGGAACAAAAATGGTTCTTATGAATTTTCCTGTGGGATCGATATTTAAGGCGTGAAACGGGAAAAACCATCGGGGGACGGGGAGCCGGCCGTTCTGAGGCAGATCCGCGCGCTGCGCTGTTTGCCCGGGACGCGCGCGGCGGCGCAGTACGGTGTTACCGACGAAACAGCCGCTCGTCTTGGTTTTATCTCAACGATGCGCAGTTTTAAAAATAATAATGAATTTACCGTACTGCCTAAATACTTTTCCTCAGTAATATAAGCTCTTCTTCTTATTAGTAATACATAAAAACAAGCAAAAGCGAAATACTCCAATGTGAGAGCGCCGAGTCAATAGGAGGGATCGGTCATCGCGCATCATGCGTCTTGTTTTTTCTGAATGCAGAGCTTTACCGACCTCATTACAGAGTAAATTACCCTTTCCTCACGTAATTTTTGTACAGGATTACATTTTTTTAAGATATTAGAGCGAAATAACATGACCCACTTTTTCATGACTATTGGAAATGGCGGATCCATCGTAACTTATTTTTAGCTTATTTTTCATGTTACTTTCGGCGAATGAGACAATGAGCTGCTTACATAACCATGAATTTTGCAAAACTTGGTAGAGACATTAATTGAGGAGTGAGGAGGGAGGGGAGGGGGGCTCCACAGTCCCTTCGCCACTATAAGGTTACCAAATTTCCTTCAAAATGAAGGAAATATCGTTTTTCGTTCATGTTCATTGGTTTCTCGCAATTGCATAGGTACTGATTCATACGGAACATTCCGACAATGTTCTTTTCTCCTCTTTTTCCCTCCAGCCAGTCAATGGAAGTTTTCATTTTCATGAACTCCCCATTTTTTCAGTTATTCAACAAATATGCATATTTCTAAAAAAAATAGAACAATACATTAAATAAATGATAAAAAAGAAGATATCTGAATACTATCGCCTCTTTTTATCGAGTCATCCTTGAAGATATTATTAGTACTTACCACGACACATAGGAAATGGAATGAGCAGTAAAAAAAATCCATGTATAATATCTTACATTTTGTTGTATGGAATTTAGAGTGGAGTTGGTAACATTTGTATTGAAAAAGATTTTAATATAGGAGGAAATTTATTTATCATGCAGGTTCTGATTCTTTAAAGAACCTCTGAGAAGGACCAGGCCTCAGGAAGAAATTCATTGCATTTCTTCTTTTTCAACCCGCAAATCTCGTACCGATTTTAGCGGCTCTGGTGCTTGCACTAGAGCTGCTATTCCGGACGGTCCCAGCTGGGGAGTATCAATGCAGCATGTTACATTGTAGAGACCGCGCGTTGGTTGATGGGAATCGGCGCCATTTTCGGCTATGTTCCTTGTCATGACTTTATTTTATTGCATACTGTTTTATTGTTAGTCAATGCTATGTTGTGTATTGTATTTTTGGAATCATGGTGATACAGTCAACAATTCAAAACTTGTTTGTGCTTTTATCTCGTGATGGAAAAAATGTACTTTACGTTCAAAATTTGAAAATTTGAATTTTAAAGTTTTCGCGGTTAAGGAAGCTTTAACCACTGGGTTGGAGCTTCCTAGTCATTTACTCGATATCAGCTGATAGCAAACAAAGGTTACCAGGGAAACCGTAAACGTCTAACAACTATCGTGGCCATTGGGGCGATTATTGAAATGATATCGACTGTATGTCGCCGCTTACGACAGGACATAGCCCTATCTTAACTGTGTAATATATCGCAATTCGATATTGTTTTGATTTTTAAAAGGAGCAATTCATTCATACAGTTCCGATTAGTTTTGGCGAACGGGCCCTTAACCTACGGCACTCGGCTCATGGGAATTTTTTAACTCTAAATTTTTTAACCTAACTCTTCCATTCCGGGAACATATTTATTGAAAACGGCGACTTTTTCAACAGTCCTATTTTTATCTACAACATCTAAGTGGCCCTTCATAATCATTTAATTTTGGCCCCTGGCCAGAAAAAGGTTCGGAAATTGCAGTGATTTTGCCGAAAATGCTGAAGTAAGTAAATTTGGGCATTTTTTTTCCTTCTTCAAACTCTGTGGAGAAGCACTTCTCCTCCAGTACATCTATTTTTTTACTTATCTCTCGCAAGGTACATTTACAGAAGGTGTGTTCCAGTATTAACAGTTCAGATTCGTTGTTTTTTTATTATAACGCTTATTTCGGAAAGCAATTATTACATTGTTCAATTCTACTGACTTTCAACACTCGATTATACTCCCGGCAAATTCTGCAGCAGCGTTTCAAATGTTGACTCTAATGCTTCCAACAGCCATCCGATGTCTAAGGGTTTATTCCTAGATTTAGGGATTTTCCGGAATTTCCAGGGATTTAGGGATTTTTCAGGAAATCTAGGGATTTTTTTTTGATGAGGTAAAGTTACCAAAAATCAACTTTTTAACCTCAATTATAGCTTCGACAATCGAAAACATTTTTTCATCTATATTTTGTAGGCCTTTTTGGCAACACTATTTTCCCCGCAAATAAGCCGGAAATTAAAACGATTGTGTCCTTCGATGTACTTGACATTCAACTGCATTCAACCTGTTAATAATAAGAAATCAACTAATATTCTTTCATTTTATTGGTCTGGATTAGCACTGCTTTCAGAGAGCGCCAAAATTCAAACGAGCCAATCAGATTTAAATATTGCAAATCGCTACATCGAATGACATCATGATTCTTCATAAAAAAATGGCGCTTTTTGCAAAATCTAGGGATTTTTTAAGTATATTTGAGCAAATCTGGGGATTTAGGGATTTTTAGCGAAATCTAGGCATTTTTTTTCTTCCCCGCTAGGGATTTAATATCGGAAGACTGGCTTCCAGTATCGCAGCGTTGATCGTCGCTGATGTCGAAATGGAACCTAATGCCGGACATACTGTAACACCTCCATTCCTCAATTCCGGTGAGGAATACGTCTCTACCCTTAACTCAATATAAATATACAAATTGATAAGTGAGTGCTTTAGTCTCCTGAAAACAGAATTGCGAAACTTAAAATTGGAGAAAAATGATGAGTAAATGAAAAAATGGAACCAATTGATGGAAAAGTCGCATGCCATTCTGACACAAAATATGGCGTCTATCGAATCACCTTAACTAAATAAAATAACCAAATTTTCAACTCTCAAACTATCAACTATCAACTATCAAAATTCAAACTATCAAAATTTCCAACAATGACAAAAATGATTGTTAAGGGGTTTTTGTACTCACTTTTTCTTCCCGATGGAGATTGATGTTTTATTTTCAAGCGATGCGCATTTCGAGCTTTACGCTCATCTTCAGGCTACAAATAGAAAACTTGTACCGCGGCGCGGATACGCGTCAAACAACGAAAAACTAAAATACGAGCGCACAACCGCACATTTGTCCACTATTGCTAAAATTATTAAAACGTATATAAAAAAATTGGTGTAAAAACGGCCGAATTACGAAACCGGACCACGATCGTGTTATCACTGTTGTGTAATCACCTGAGCTGGACATAATAATTTTAGCAATAGTGGACAAATGTGCGGTTGTGCGCTCGTATTTTAGTTTTTCGTTGTTTGACGCGTATCCGCGCCGCGGTACAAGTTTTCTATTTGTAGCCTGAAGATGAGCGTAAAGCTCGAAATGCGCATCGCTTGAAAATAAAACATCAATCTCCATCGGGAAGAAAAAGTGAGTACAAAAACCCCTTATCAATCAAGCCCGATAAAATGACAAACCAAAACTTCAAAAATGATTGTAATATACCTATAATGTAATGAAATATACACGCTCTAATCATTTAATTTGTATTACCTTTATGTTATGTACCTACATGTTATACTATTTTTATAATAAATTTTGCCAACATGCTTTTCAATTCAGTCTACAACATTTCATTCCGACGTGGCAATAATGATTTATAATGCCCCTAAACATTAAAATGAATTACAATAGTAATGCCGCATTATAATGTCGTATTATACATCGCAACGATTCATGTCCTACTGATTATTGATTATTGTAAGATGAATTCTGTTTTCTCTGATTGTATGTTTCATACGTGCGAAGCAAGTACGGGTCACTAGAAACGTGGTTCGTACGGGTGGCTGATGAAATTGATCTTCGAATACCTTTTGATGAGCTAGGGAAATGGAACCATCTGCATCTCATGGACAATAAATAGTTGCCGTAATTAAGGTCATCCCGTGATTAAGGTGCCGTGATTTAAGTCATAAATTCTTCATCTAATTCTTGATTCATCTCCAAAATGTCTGCTAAAGCTTTCATGCGCTTCTCCTTGTATGCATGAATGAGCAAATTGGGTATCGAACAAGCGGGCACTTTTTGAAAATTTAGATGATTCTGGACAATATCGTACAGAAGTCCACGAGCTGCAGATAGAACCATTACCTCTAGCTCATCAAAAGTTATTCGAAGATCATTCAACAACCTCTTTGACAAGTTGCAAAAACTTTTCGTTAACAATAGTGTCACACGGTACTAGGAATATTTACTATTTAACGAACCTTATATTTCCCTGACTCAGTCCTAAATTATAGAAGTATGCGTTACTTTTCCAGCAATCCAAAAAAAACAATTATACAAAAAACCAATACCTACACTTTCAGATATAAAAATGCAAATTTTTTGCAGCCTCGCTAAACGACTTATCAACCAGAGATTTTTTAGGAAGCGGACCTCCAAAGAGCTTTCAAAATTAAAAGTATACAACAAGTGATAATGCCATGTATTCGCCATATCAAAGCCCAATACACATTTATACACCGGCTACGTAAATCTGCTAAGTTACAAAACATGAATCGACAGTTGTCGGATTGTACATCAATGACAAAATGTGTCTAGGCCCTCATTCTTGACTACAACTACTGCCCCCAGAGCCGCTCTCCGACGCCAATGCGTTGGAGCTTCCTGCTTGTTTGATTTGTATGGAGCTCATGGAAGAGTTCTAGGTAAGTATGTCGGAGACAATTTTCAAGAAACGGGATTTGCAAAATATGCAATGCACAAAACGTACACCTTAAACTTTATCGTACATTATAACACTGATCGAATTAGCTTTAGAGATTATCAAAAGGTTAATTTATCGTCAAAATATCAAAAAATCAGTCAAAATCAGTAATCAGTAATCAGTTGCAAAATTACCGAGATTGCGGAATATCGTACCTATGATGCGCTGACATAAGAGCAGGATAGGTTCCCAGTACTTAGGCGCGACTTCCTATCACTCAAATGGACCGTTTTGACAGATTAGCTGATACGGCGGCTAGTTATTATTTAATAATATTCTTTGTACTGTACAAGAAGCAGTCCAACAAAGGTTTTTTGGGGGTCATTAATCCCTATCAAGCTTTCTCAAGATTCTTTTGCCGTTTTTTTGGAGCAAGTTTTGAAGGTGGTTTTGGTCCTCTTAAAAAAATGCCTATACGTAGCAATGATGTACCAAAATGTTCCTGAAAGAGAGGAGAATAAGCATGTTTTTATGTATGCTCATTGTTTACAAAATTAGGCTCCCTGTCTTAAGTAAGCATATTTAGATACCATCCTGATGTCGCAGCACCGAGAGAAAGAGAAAGAAAAACACTTTAAAATCATTTTTCAGGTCATCGTGGCGCACAAATAAGATTTGTGACTTTTAGCCCCCCCCCCCCCTTCCAGAGACAACTGTGCCTCAGATTTTAATCCGTTCAACTGACGTCTGATGCAGTTAGCTCGGATGCTGTAATAAAACTTGACAAACCCATACAACAAAACAATTCGGCACTCCAGCACTTAACCCCTTCTCTTTCTGTTGCCGTGCGCTCGCTTGTATACATATATTACCTGCATAAGTTAAGCCCTATTTTAAGGCTTTATAGGTAGTACGATATATTCACAATACTTTTAAAACTGCGTATCGTTGAGATTAAACCAAGACAAGCGGCTGTTTCGTGTTCGTCAGTAACACCGTACTGCGCC
The DNA here is from genome assembly GCF_918797505.1 of Bemisia tabaci. Taxonomy (NCBI): domain Eukaryota; kingdom Metazoa; phylum Arthropoda; class Insecta; order Hemiptera; family Aleyrodidae; genus Bemisia; species Bemisia tabaci. Next base: position 46,099,989 of record NC_092793.1, on the reverse strand, counting down.
GCCGCGCGCGTCCCGGGCAAACAGCGCAGCGCGCGGATCTGCCTCAGAACGGCCGGCTCCCCGTCCCCCGATGGTTTTTCCCGTTTCACGCCTTAAATATCGATCCCACAGGAAAATTCATAAGAACCATTTTTGTTCCTGATAAAATTTCCTATTGTCCTGCTTAAAAAAAATTACGCTAACATTAGCCGTTCAGTAGTTATTCAAAATTCTAAATTTGGGGGCCCCCTGCCCCCCCAGGGGGCTCAGATTTTTGGGGTCTATGTCTGAATCGAATGTCTATAGGGTAGAGATGAATCCCTGAAATTTTCATGCTTTCTTCCAGAAGTGCACGATTGTTATGCTTATCGGCCCCACTATATAGTATAGATACCGTCCGCGTTCCGGGCTCAGAGGCCGAAAGTACCGGGCGTAGCGCCCGGAGCAATCGAAGCTACGGCGCCAGCACCTGGAACTTTCGGCCTCTGAGCCCGGCACGCACGGTATTTCTATATAGCCCGTAATTATTTTTTCATTGTGGACAAGTTATTAATTTTAGCGTCCTAATTCATGTTTCTTAACCAGAATTTCAGGTAGAACACGATTCTCGTAACGAAAAGTACTGCAATCAACCCCTAATTAAGATATTAACGTTTTTATTTTACATTGGTCACGTGAAATTTGAATTGCCCGGTCACAAGAGACGCAATCTACGTGAGTCAAAGCGCGCCTCGCAACGGTTTTGGCAAGTTTCTCAATCGAGCATTGTTCCTTTCCCACTCTTTATTGTTCAGAGTGTAAACAATTTGCTACAGCTGAGCCAAAGTGTGGCAAGGTTGAGGTTGCCATATTTTCGTATCACAGAGACTGCCACGGCCAAGTTCAATGTGCGATTTGACTCTTGTGGACCGTTGCGTTTTCATGAGAGAGAGGTTTGAACTCACGCGTCAAGAAACATTTAATATCTTGGTTAGGAGTTATTTATAGTAATTTTCGTTGCACGAATCGTAGTTTACGCGAAATTTTGATCTAGAAATATGTATCAGAATACTTAACTTCGTAACTGTCTAGTGGTCCATTAATGGAAGAATGCGGAGGAATAAGAGGAAGCAGAATGATAATAAACTATACCGATTCGCATGCCATCCCGGCCTGTTATTGCTCCAGTTATTTAATGAAAAAAAATCCCCCATTCAACCTGTTCTTGTTAAATGGGCGTCAAATAAGTCGGACGAGAGATTACAAAGACTAAACAGCAAAATACTCCGAATGACGAATGGAATGGAGTGGAAGAGTTCATTCTACAGCAGACAGCGTGCCGTCAGGTTTATCATAATCGAATGATGAACCCTTCTCCGGAGAATTTTTCATTCATGAAAGGAGACTACTGCTTAGTTGCAGACATTGGCGATTTAATAATGAGACACCTTACTCTCCGAGTTTTTCCTGGTAACTCGCAAGGACATTCGGAAACATTGAAATCAAAAGAAATTCTATCCTCATTTTGACTAGGGCCCTCAGACCCAAAAAAAATACACGTATGGCAGGGACCATGTTCTAATGAAGTTGGTTCATTTTGATTTGTGTTCCAATTTGGACAGATTTGGCACCCGGACAAACCGTTAGTTAACAGCACTTTTCGGGTGTCCAACCGATCCCTGCGATTGTCCCCTCGTCCCGGTTGGGATTTCTCGAGACACAACGAAACTGAGAAATCCAGGGGCGAGGAATCGGAACGCTCGGTTTGAACGGTGACCCATTCGAGGAGTGAAGAATGCCCACGGCGCGAGGAGCAAATCGGCAAAATCGAGACCTGTCAAAATATTATAAAAAGGCTCATCATTTTTAGCGCGACCAATTACGATTGTCACCCGCGTGTGACATCCCCATTCAAGCCGGGCCCGAATTATAAATATTATTGTTTGTCTTGAGGTGAGGAAATCTATGAATCGATTAGGGTCCATTCGGAGCAGGCGCTCCGGTGATGGCTTTTGAAAAGAGCGAACGCCCCTGGTGCACGGCGGGGCCGGGCCGGGGGCGGGCGGGGGGGGGGGGTTGGTGGGGAGAGAGGGGGCGTCTCTTTTCATCCGCCACTATAATAGAGCCATTCTTGCCGGGGCCACTTAATAAATGCTCGAAGAAAAGAAAGAAACAAGACACTCACTTATAGCCACTTAAAAAATCATTTTTTTTTTTATTCTTTCACTTCTCATAAAAAGTGTAAAAATTGTGATTTAAGTGATGGAATCTTTTCATGTGTGAAATCGGGCCATTTGCGTCGGCTCTGTTTACCTCCGCCGTTCGAGTAGGATAATGGAGGCTCCTCTTTTGCCCCCGCTTCATCTCGCTCTGTTTTTTAGGGACTTTGCGGATCGATAAAGAAATCACGGTGGGCTTCTTGTGAGGTGCGAAGATTCGGAAGGCGTAAAAAATGATGGAGATAGTAGGATTGAGTTTCTCGTTGACGTTGCAAAGTGGTGATCCGAGAATAATAGCATACTCATGGTGGTGGTGGTGGTGGCGGCGACCTCACCTCGTGTCACACCTTTTCGGAGACACGATAGAGAGTGTCATGTTATTAGGGCGAATCGCTTTTCTCTCAGGCTCATTTTCTACCTCTGTCCTGTCCTCATTCGTAACCCAATCATCAACTTTCTACCGTTCTGATGCTCTGTTGCTGGGAAATAAAACAATCGAGATATGACGGATTGGGTTGGGGAGATGTGTCATTTTTCCTTCACTCGACGCTGCTGGTTGAATTTCGAGTCCAGGGTTATCTCCTTGAGTACTGTCCGGGTAATCAAGATTTAAGGGATTCGTAAACTAATCGAGGAGAAAAAGCTTATAAATTCGAAAGAGAGCATGAGATCTCTTGCGCTCAGGGAAGTTTGAGCCATTTTTCGCGTGTCCCATTCTTGAAAACTCGAGACTCTATCATATTCAAGAAATTAAAAAAAAAAAAAAAAAAAAAAAAAAAAAAAAAAAAAAAAATACTCTCGGTACAAAATGTTCACATTATTATGAAGTTGATATGTGTTTTGAAACCTACAAAAATTGACAAATTTCCATGTGTATTACCTCGGAATATTAGAGAGTACATATACTTTAATTATATAATTAAAGTACTTTTCCATGAACTTTTTTATCATTCTTCTATTTAGTTATTATCAAAAGGCATATTTGGAGACGGTGCGTGACCTCAGAGGTCAAACATTGCATAATTTAAAAACCCTTAATCAAAAGAGTAACAGCGTGAACAAAAATCTATAAATATACAATTGCTTCAGATGAGGTCGAATGAAGCGGAAGCGTGTCGACGCATGAGAAACGCCTTCATTGAGAAAAGATACTTCCTAGCGTGGCTTTGGAGGCCGAATAGTTGCATCATTTGAAAACGCAATCAACAATGTAGTAACAAGTAGATTAGCGACAAAAGCCGTTATTTCACGTAAGTATTTGTGCTGACGTATAAGTGAGGCCTTCATCGTTAAAGTTCATCAAACAAAAACAAGTCTCCACTTTCGCGAACGTCCACGCCCGTGGCTTTTCCGAAACTTTTTTTACTTGCTGACATTCCAACCGTAGATAGCTGCTTAACATAGGAAAAGGCAAGTGTTTTTGGGTTTTATAATCTTTTCTTTTTTCTTTTCTTTCAAGTAGAGCGCGATAGACTTACGCGGCTTCATTCAGAATAGAAAACAAAAATTGAGAAGTCAGTCAAAATTGAAGGAGCATGTAGGAACATAAAATGAAAAGATAATAATAATATGTTTTTTAGTTTATTTTACCTTTTCTTTTCTGATCAATCTCTTGCATTTTTCTATTTTTCTATCTTCATTAGTTTCATTATTATTCTAAATAATTTAAATAGTTAGAGGAGGAAAGGGCCCAAGAATTCAGTCCTTAACTCGTCTTGAGATCCTGTACCCGGGAAAAATCCTTTGGAAAAAATTGTGTTTTTCTCCTCAATTTAACCACTGACAATAAACTATGAATTTGACACGCCGATCATACCCCATGTTAAAATACTGGAACCTACAATATGATCCTCTAATTACAAATCGAGAACAATGGGCTGCTTCCGCAACCTCTAATCCATAAACGCGACCGCAAAGCAAAAAAAAGGGTGGTGGAGAGTGTCATCTGATAAGACGGGAAAAAAGGAAAATATTTATAAAACCCCTTTGACAAAGGCGAGGCCTAACAGTATTTGCGATCCCCCTCGGTGAAGGAAACGAAGTTATGAGCGTGAATTAAAACTCATGTCAGGAGTAGCAGTTCTCCGATTTAATTCAGTCACCGATCAGCATCACCAGGGATGACAACCTCCTATTATGCGTGGCTTGCCACCCCCATTACCCTTCATGAGCTCAGTATGTTGCGCTTTTCAACCCTTGTTTCACCGCTCACTAGTTTCCTCTGCGCAGCGTTGTCGCTCTTAACAAGCCGCCCTGCTGATTCATGTATAAGAGCTCAGCAACCTGGCAACGTTGTGATCTTTTCAGACCCTTCTGAAACAGGTTATCTAAAGCGCCAAGCTCCGGGTATTACTTCATGCCTCCGATCTGAAAGGGTATCAATTGGGTTTCTTATACTGAAAAGCTTGCAAATTCTGATTCAGCGCGGCTTTAACGTGTGAAAGTACGAACACCACGCGGTTCAGCTTCAAAACTTTTTAAGGAGGATTTTTATTTTATTTTATTTATTTATTTTTTTACTCATGGCCTACAAATGTACTCCTGACGGTTTCGTTTATCAATAAAGTGGCATGGTAACGGAATGAGTACATCAAACATAGATGGGACAATGGATTTCAATCTATTGCTGGATTTTGATAAAGATTGATGACAATAATGCCCACTTGCAAAACTCGTCACTTAAAATATTAGTAATCTCTTAATCGACTGTAGAAAAAATATTAAGTTTTAAGAGTCTAATTCATATTCTGATGGTTTAAGCTTACAGAGTTGCATACAATTAGATATGATCTGTTAAAATGCCAAATTTCTACATCCAACATTAACAGAAATATCGTTCATCGAAAAACATGGCGTATGACGTCATCCGCACCGCGGTAGTACATAACATGGTTTCTTCCACTTTGGTTTCATCCATCAGTGATGCCCAAATTTGAACTGGTTGCTCAAAATAAAACATGAATGACATTGATGTGGAAGAAACCACTACCCTGGTGGACGACATCACACCCATAGTGCCCTTCGATGTGCGATTGCTCGAATATCAGACATAAACTGCAGCACACGGCGTTTGGAATGATCCTATTTATTTTTGCTAATCTTCATGTCCAGGGTCAATGATGTCTCTGAAAATTCAGTTCAATTTTTGGTGGGTACATGCCTGAATAAAAAAAATGAAAGTTATTTTTGAGGTGAGCAAATGATGACCAAAAGAGACAATTTTAAATTTTAAAAGTCAGGGTGCAACTTCCCAGACACCTACATTTAGTGTTGAAACCATTAAAACACGATTCAGTGACCATCACAAACCGACCCAAAAGCCATCCTCTTATCTAAAGCTGAAGAGACAATCGCTTATCCACCATGCGATACATCATCAATCGATGAATAGAGACGAGAAGAGTTAATTTTTATCGAATGTCAGTGCAAGCACTGATTGCGATACACTCAAGTTGAGCGGTTGGCGGTTCGGAGCCTTGGCTTTCGGGCCTGTTATTAGGTGACGGAGCAGACCGCCCTTACTTTACACTATTAAATAGAGAACTGCCGCTAATTGCGCCTACGGAGGCTTCCTTTGATCGGGCGCCGCTCCTCAATCCTCGATTCCCACTGGATCCCCTCGCTCACTGTCTCTCCTAACTAAATATTTATAGCATCCGCATCAGGAGCAGTAGCCGGCGATGGTAGCCGCCGAAACCAAACTCTATCCCAACAATAATGTTCCTGTTCCACACGAGGAATGAGGTCAACTGAATGCATCTTTTGTTGGTGTAGAAACACACGAGAATCGTGTTAAAGCATAAAATGGACCAAATTTAACAATAAGGAACTACTGTCTTTAACTCTTCTATAAAAGCAACTTTCTGTACAGATGCACCAGAAATAAAACACTAAAAAATGGCCCGAACTGTATGTAGCATTGTAACAAAGTGGAGGAAAGGTGCTAACTGGGTCTACACCGTTTCGCAGAGAAAAAAAAGTCAAGAAGTTCCAAAAAGTTCAATAAGAGCCAAAAGAGAATTTTTTTTTTAATAAAAAAAACTTGAAAAATTTTTAAAAAAATTATTTTTTCGACTCTAAATTGAAATTTTTGGAACTTCTAGGCTTTGTTTTCCCCGCGAAATGGTGTGGACCCAGCACCATTTCTCCACCTTTGGGTACAGATTAACTAATAAACACATTCATCGCTTCTAAAATGAACCAAAAATATTTATTCTTCATCGCAAAATGTTGTTCAAAAATGTCAAGAATAGACTTTGGTCGGTTGGACGAACCAAAAATTTGGTTTGACAAACCGAATTAGTTGCGATGATATGGAACACCGAACTTTGGTTCATACAACCGAACTTTTATTTCAGTGAAATTTACTGGAAGGGGTCAAGCTGATTTTTTTTTTTTGGGGGGGGGGGGGGGTGGCCTTCCTTGGCTCTACCTGATTTCCGTCCATGTGCCTATACCGTGTATTGTGGGACTCTTGTCACCATTTTTCGGTACAAGAAATGGGATAGGGGTGTGACAGTGCGCTCAGTTTGTGCATCATAACAGTTTATGACACTCCCACAATCTTTGAACTGCCTCCGAACGCTCGCCCCGAAAGCGCCCAACTGTTAAACTCGAATCGGCCGGCAGAGTTGACGGTGATAAATTGTTATTCAATTTTATCTTTTGTTTGATCAGCTTACCGATGCCTGTGGAGGGACGAAAGCTGCGCGCGAAAGAGTTGAGAAGGGATTCTGTGCACTGTGACGGGGCGTTTCCCAAACCGGGACCCTTTCAGAAGTGGGCCGCGTCAGGCCCTAATGAATTACGACAATCATAATAATGGAAGGCCCCTCCAAAGTCCCGACGACCATCGCCGCTTTTTTTTCTTTCCATCTTAATTCATGTACAATGAAAAATCTCTCCAGGAAGATGCATGCTTTAAAAAAGAGGAGCAGTCCCGGCGTTTATAAAAACATGCGGGGTTAAAAATTGGAGTTTGTTATCCTTCCTGTGATTTAAGCTGCAAAAAGTAAACGAAAGTTCTTAAAAGTCTACAAATTTGTACGCACCCTCTACATATATTCATGCTCTCACCTCACCTCAAAAAAAAGTACTGAATCCACATCAAGTAGCATTTACGGTGCACTGCGTATAGGAATATGCGATACCACTATTTCGACCTCTAGGAACGCGTGTTGCATATGCACATAAATGAAGGAAAACTTCCGTTCATTAGATTATTTATACAAAATATGAGTGCTATACGTACGTGGAGCAGACAATTTGGAGCATGAAAAAAAAAGTTCATAACACGTGCTCTAAGACTGAAACGAAAGACTGGTGTTTCCACTTATCGGTGGAAATTAGGTATAGGTAAATTTAAATTTATGCGAAATAGATCTACTGCTATTTACTTCCTAACTATTTTTTTAATCTCTTTCTCGAGTTCACTTAATCAAATTTAAAGGGTTCTGGAGCTTTTTAAAGTTTCACATCTACTTATTCATGTGCTCAGAATCCGTCCTCCCTTAGACAAAGGAACGTAATATTATTTCCAGATTGCCAAATTGAGTATGATAGCTCAATTTTTAGAGGCATGCGAGTATGCGATTTTTGTCCAACATTTTTTCGATTTTTGCAAGGAATCAGGCAATCAAAAGAGCAATCAGAGGAAGCTTCGTTAGGAAAAATACGGTTTGAAAGCGGAAATTCAGCGACGCTGAACCGCATGTACGTTCTTGCAGGCGGAAAAAGATGTCTTGTATTAAGTGATGATTTGTTCGAAATTCGTCTCCCTCATTCCTTTTTAAGACGGCTATACCGTCTTGCTAAGGAAAAACGCCGCATAAACCTTCAGGCACTGCCATGTTGCCTTCGGTAAATCACGAATTCCCGGGAAAATTTGTAAATATTTTTCTTCCAATTTCTCATATAATTTTGTTCGCAATTTCACCCAGAGTTTATAAAAATTTCACAGAAAAATGTTCATAGCTTTCCTCAAAAATATACATTTTATCGAAGGAAATTTGGCAACCCTTGGATGTTCATACGGCGTTCTTCCTTGGCTCGATAGTATAGCTCTGCTGAGAGGAAACAGTTTATCTCGGCCAAAAATAGGCTGGTAACAGCATTCTGCCGCACTGAAAAAAAAAACACATTGGATCTAGAGTCCAGACTCTTAAAAACATCGACAAGAAAAAGTACTCTTGATTCAATCAGAACCTAGCTTAAATCAAGCTAAAAGCTTAAAATCTAGCTTAAACCTCTTAATTTAAGCGGATTTCGTTTTGATTCAAGCCGATCCGATTGAATCAAGAGTATTTTTTCTTGTCAATGTTTTCAAGAGTATGTACTCTAGATCCAATGTCGTTTTTTTTCCCGTGCGTTTTGCAGTAAAAGTAACTGCAAATTTGAAATTTCAACGCGTTTACAAAACGAAGATGAACACGAGGCCGTTCGTGAGACGCCAACCATCCAAGCAAAAACTTCTGTAGTTGGTTTCCTCCTTTTCACAGCAGGCACCGAGCTTTACCCCCGAGGTGAAACCTTCCCGAAGGTAACAGAACTCGGCTCGTATCGCAGGGAGTGAAAAAAACCGAGAGGAGGGGACCAGTTAAGCAGTTTTAAAACGACTCTAATGCATTTTAAAATAATCCGTGCGTCTCACAAACTGAGCACGCTAATTTCCGATCGAAGGGGTCCGCGGGGGGGAGGGAAGGGAGGGGAGAGGGTCTCCGCGGGATAGTCGGGGGGGGGGGGGGGTGTCGAGTGAGGCTCGGCCGGCCAATCGCGGATCGATCCCGCCCTCCGCCAGAGCTCCGCCCAAGCTCCGCCCACGGTGCTCCCCTCCGCGCTTTCGCGTCCAATGGGAACCAGTTTCTCTCCGAAAAGGAACATGTCCAATTCGAGATGAGCCCTACCGCACATAGTAACAAAGGCGTTTTGTGGGTAATCTGGTGGTGGACATTCTGCCTTTTAGGAACAGCAGGTTCATCGATCCTCGGTTGCGAGGGGGAGGGGGGGGGGGGGTCGCCCCGGCGGGACTGCGGTTCAGAATCTCGCTAAGTCGCCTTTCGTTGTGCTTCGCTGTTTTATCATTGTGTTTCTGCTATGTCTCCGAAGGTATGGGATCACGATGGGGTGGTGGCGGTAGTGATGGCAGTGAACTGAAAGTTTTAAAGACAGGGCGGAGAGGTCTGGGGGAGGAAACTTGAGACTTCGAAGAGGTATCATGAAAAATTGAGAAAAAAAAATAAATAAACATATTTATGAAAAGAAAATCTTATTTTGAGAGAAGGCAGTATAATAGCATTGCAATTTTACAAAAACCGTACAAATTATTTTTATACATTAATTAACTGAAAACTGATTGAGGAATTAAACGTATCGGATAAATCCCTCAATCACCCTTCACCGTCGTTTCCCAGAGCCCAGAAAAAGTACGAATAACTCCACTCCAAGCAAATGGCGATTATTGAAACTTGACAACACAATTTTTCTTCCCTTTAAATGTATGTAAAACAATCGATTCTTGGTAGGGCAGCTTGTCTCAAAAATCGATATTTTTAATTGCTTTTAGTGGGGGAAAATCGATGTTGCCAACTTTCAAGAACCGTCACTGATTCTAGGGGTGCAAAATTAGCAGAAGCAATTCAGGATTTCCAAAAATAAGACTGCGCAATCGCTGTCCAAAATTTCTCTGATTTGAGCGTGTAGTCGAAGGAGAGAAATCCATGGAATTTTCAGCGAGAAAGTACCAATGGTTTCCTCAACAAAATGTATCTCAGAAGAGTAAATATTATACATCGTTGAAATGTAGTTATGCGCACTTTCGTGTAGGAAACGACGATTTTTGGTAAATAGAAAGAAGGTCTAATGAAAGATCAAAACATTGCCCATCGCATGTTTTTTCCTCCTCCTCCAATTGTTTTTCAAAATGCAGTTTATGATACGCATTGTAAACAAAGTAAACAGAGTCATCATGGCACAAGCACTGTTTTTGACGGAATGAGACGAAAGAAGCAATATATTTAGGACCCGCAAAACGAAGATTTCATAAATTTACAGAAATTTCAGTATCAGGTCCTCAGGTTCCAAAATTCATTGAGGGCCTAATATCCGAAAATTTAAGGGCCCCATGACACCCAAAATTCCAGTCTTAGGGCCTATCTTTAAACTGCAGGGGCCCCTAGAGGACCTGGTTGGATTTCTAGCTGAGATGAAGAATTAAAAATAGTGATTATAAAACGAAAAATCGCCCAGGGGGGACCGGGGTGTTACAGTGCCCCAGCATTCCTGGCAATCTGGCCCTATGATCTGAACGATCAATATGTAACGTCATAATCCATAGAATGGGGCGTTTTTCGTGGATACCTAGTACCAAAATGCCAGCGTAACGTAGCCCGTTTTTGCCGAATTATTGCCGCAAGTAAAGGCAAATCGGTTTGTTTTATTGTTTCACAAAACTCTGATGTCATGATGATTCTAACGAAAATGTTATGATTTTTTAAAAACAAATGTGCCACACGAGGTCTTTTAAATAGAACTTACCTTTTTTTTATTATTTTCCTCCACTCGATTTAAAAAAAAAATCCTTTCTTTTTCTCTTAACAAACGAGCATGAAAAGTTGTGGTTGATTCATTAGTTTGAGAGACCACCTTTATAATTTATTTAGGGAGACATTGAAATTTTATTCAAAGCTCTTAAAAACGGAAGGAAAATTTGAGTTTCAGAGAACACTCTCCTTGTTTAATTTTTCCAGGGAATCGCATACCGTGTTGAAGAAAATAATGAAAAAATGATCCCGGACGATCCTCCTTAGAAATTAAGTTTGAAATGAAAGCAGGAAATAATCCACGGAAATTCAGAACTAAGAGCCCGAATCTAGCGTGCTCGACAGCAGAACGAGGCGAACAAGAAAATTAAAGTACAGACACGCAAAGCCGGAAAGCTGCGCGCCTTTAAGCCTCCTGGTCGGATATAACTTTCACGGGTTTTAGTTGCTATTGAATTACTTAAGCCGTCGGCAGCTCGGCCATAATTATGCCCATGATTATGATTATTACGATTATTATGCAAATCAAGTTTGAAACACGAAAAAGCTAAGCCGCGCAGGCATGTGTATTCAAATATTTTGAGGAGAGAAACTTGAAAAAGCAGAAAAACGGCTGAGAGGCGGAGGAGAGTGGGAAGGAGACAGACGGCGCGGCGGGGAGCGAGCCGAGCGGAGAGAGCGAGAAAGAGGAGAGACAACGAGGCCTATCATTATAATAAATTCATTATTTGTTTAGCGCTCCCAGATGAGAATACACATTGGTGCTCCTCTTGCGCCCCGGCAGCCAATGAGGGGCCGCGCAGCGCGCGCCGCCCGAACTCCCTCCCATAGCCTCTCCAGATCTCGCTTTCTGTGATTATTTGTTCAAATATTTTCCCTTCTCCCTCCTCTCTCCGCGGCTGCCCCCTCTCTCTCCGACGCTCGCAGCATCCGCGCTTCTCCTCTCGCTCTCGCCCCTGTTACCAAATACTTGCAGAGCACACAACGCAGTGTTTGTGTATTTATAGTGTATATATAAACTTGAAACCTATCAGGAGTGGGGATAAGAGGGCGTATATCGGGGACGGGGAGGTTGCCGCTCGACGATAAATCTTTCGCTCTGTCAAAACAGTGTCTCTCGCGCTCCATCGCTAACGTCTCCCGCTCTCCCTCGCCGATCGCCCGACCAACCCTCCATCCATCCACCATACTGTGATTAACCTCTATGGATTTTTGACTGTGTCGTGTTTGTGCGTGTGAGCTTTCCTCGAATCCGTGCAACTTCCTTCGGTGTTTGTGACAATGATGGAACCTACAGTGACAATGTGCACAACCCCGCCTTGCAGTAGTTCCCCGCCGGTGCCGCACTACCTGTCGCTATCCACCATGCCGACCCTCAAGAGCCCGGCCGAGCCTGGGAGTCCCCCGAATTTCCCACCCGCCACCGCGGGAGTGTTCCCCCCGATCGACCAGTACCGACTCCAGCTTTACAACTACGCCATCCAAGCCGAGCGATTAAGGTTCCAGAACTACGGACAGTTCCTGCCCAACGCCGGCTACCACCCTTACAACCCGCGACTGGCCCTGTCCATGCCGCTCCTCCACCACCTCGCTCTCCAGCCGGAAGAACCCAAGCCGCAGCACAGCTACATCGGTCTCATCGCCATGGCCATCCTCAGCTCCCCGGAGAACAAGCTCGTGCTCTCGGATATCTACCAGTATATCCTGGACAACTACCCCTACTTCAGGACGCGGGGCCCCGGCTGGCGGAACTCCATCCGGCACAACCTGTCGCTCAACGACTGCTTCGTCAAGGCCGGGCGGAGCGCCAACGGGAAAGGCCACTACTGGGCCATCCACCCGGCCAACATCGACGACTTCCGGAAGGGCGACTTCCGCCGGCGGAAAGCCCAGCGGAAAGTGCGGAAGCACATGGGCCTCGCCGTGGAGGACGACGGGACGGACTCGCCGAGCCCGCCGCCGCTGACGCTGACGCCCCCGCCGTCGATCTGGCCGCCGACGCCGGTCTTCCTCCAGCCGTTCCCGTCGATGGCCTCGCGGAAGCGGCAGTTCGACATGGCCTCCCTCCTGGCCCCGGACGACGGCGACAAGGAGTGCCCGCAGACGAAGAGGCCCATGCTCGAGGAGGCCTCCCAGGAGGAGGAGGACGTGGACGTGGTCAACGGTGAGTCCAACAAGGAGGATCTGAGGACGAGTGTTCCTTCCTGGTTGTCGCCTGTCTTCCCGGTCGACCCGCAGGTTCTGGCCCGCTACTACGAGACCATGGCCGCCCAGCATCATGCCAGGAGACTCCAAGCGCTCCAACAACTTCAAGTCCGAAGACAAAACGAGGCCGAGTCACTCTCGGTCACCTCCGTAGATTAGGTTAGTTTTTTTCTTTTTTCTAATTCACGCTAAAGACACAAATTAATTCGGAAGGATACCCAAATGGACTGTGTTCAGATGGATGAAACCAGGTTTAATGTTCTTGTTCTTCGTTTGGAACTGTTGGTCAGTGAGGGCCGAATCAATATTCATTCCTCAAAAACAATTCCGCTCCAATCAGAAGCTTTATATTTTTTCTTTTCTTATTCGCATTTTCTCTAATAATATCGCAACTTCTATAAGAACAGTATGTCTTGTATCTATATCTACATGAACTACACAAACGTATTAAGAAATATAGTATTGGATACTACGGATAATCCGAAAGACCAGGCATTTTTGAATCCTCTGTTTCTTGTTTTATAAAAGGGCCTCATATATTATGAACGTATATGGTTTACATCGGGGCCAGGGGAGGTTTAAAAATGTTCTTAGAATATCAGCTTGAAGATAAACATTTCAACAAATTTCCAGTAAAATTCAACAGCATTATTTTAGATATGGATCGCAAGGAATTGCAATGATTATGACCACGACCAAAAATTAAAAATATAAATACAGTTTTGCAGGCCTTGACGATTTTGAGGTCGGTTCATATTTACCTTATAAGTAATCAAATATAAGTATTTCTACCATATTTTCTTTTTGAAAAATCATTTTTTTTCCTCGCAATGATCTATTTCCGAAATTATTCCATTGGATTTTACTAAATTTGCGTAAAAATTGTCCTTTTTATGATGAATTCCTTCTACCTCCTTTCATCACGATCGGAACCATATGGAGCCTCCTGAGGAGCTACTTCATGGATGATCATGAATACAGCCTTTAACTTGTATAGAAAATTCTGTTAGATTCAAATTCAGTCAAGTTGCACCATGCACCATCTCTTGATTAAAATTACTCTTGAGAATTTTCAAAAAGAACACCCTTTGTTACCTCTTGCAAGAAAAGGGGCCGCAGTCCACAGATGTAAACTTCTCCAGAGAGCAATTTGTGTGAAATTGCGCGGGTCAAAAAAGTGGTTTTGGAAGTTTTGATGTAAAGCTCTGTATAAACTTCCCGGTTCAAATTAAAATTTTAAGAGGTTCTCTCTCCAAACCACATTTTTGACCGCAAAATTTCTAACCGTCACGGCTCCAGCTCACTTTCAAATTTTCGGGATTTTTGTTCTAAAATGCTCATAGAATATCCGTCATTGTTTGATTTTAATAACTCAGCTTTGGAATTCTGTGGAATGAAGTAAATCTTCCTGTCGACGGTCATATATGCTGACTTAATAGCTTTTAACTTTTTAATTTGCCCTCATTTTGCCGCGTAAGAAGAAATGAGAGAAGTTCCGAATGAGCTTATTTTATGTATTCATTTCAAATCTCAGAGATAAGCTGGCAATCATTCCATAGTGCGTGAAAATTAAAATGTTAGGAAAAACTGCACTTTAAAAAATACTTTGAAATTAAAATTAAAGTGCAGTTTTGAGAAATGGTTCATCTCTATACTTGATGCTGTTTATGTGATTTACACTTAAAAGTTGATGCATTAATTGTCAATGGGAAGAATGACGTTGACATAAGAATTACTTCCATTAATGTTGTTCCCCTCAAGTAAAGACAGGTTTTTTTTTGTCTCATAACATTTGCTCTAAATTCTAGAAAACAAATTATTTATCTCAAAAACACATTCGTTTTTCCGGTACCTTTCAAAAATGAGGTACAATTTTACAAAAAAGTATAAGATTTTGGGCAGAAACTTTGATTTAACTTTTTTAATAGTTAATACTCAAATAAATTGTCGATCCTAAATCCGCATGGTGAATATTTGAGATAATTTAATTATCTTTGATTATTCTCTGAATATTTTTATAAATTTGCTACTTCTGGTAGAATGTGATCTGAACTTTAGATAAAAGGACAGAAGTCCTAATCCAAAACTTATATAAATGTTGTGAGAGATGAATTCCACATTACGGTAACACAGAAAATTGTAAAGGCAGCAGTCTTAGCGTTTCATAAATTGGACACCGCGAACTTTTTGCACATTTCCAACTTCCGTAATTTATCAACTTTCATGAACCTGTTCCTCTTGAAAGTTTAAAGAGCATACAGCAAGCATGTAATTTCAGCAGAGTAATCTTTACTTCCATCGATACAATGAGAAGTATTAAAAAAAATGAACCTATAGATATCTCACATTTTTAAGTTGAGAAATGTATGATTTAATTTGTTTTTAGCGTGAGGTAATAGCTCAGACAAGCTGAAAATATAAATTTAAAGAATAAACTCAAACATTAGTTCTTAACTGCAGCTTAAATCATTTTTTTCAATCGGATAAATTAATTACCCTGTATTTCAATGTAATTTCTCATTAGCTGCTTACGAACTCATTACTTTTCAGTTTGTACTACACAGATTTTAGATTCTTGTGTTAGCTCGTTTATTTATTTCATTTAATGGATCACCAAGTAGGGTCTAAACTGGACCGATATTTGTATGTGAAACACAAAAATATCGCAAAGAAAACGAATCGCACAAATAAATATGTTAATTTGACTAACAAATTGAATAGTGCATGTGTCTGGCTGCCATATACAAAATTTAATCAAAATTCATCCTTAATCTAAGATTTTTATCAATGCAAAATTATGCATTGAAAATAATATCAAATTTTCCGCGGGGTGATCGTAATTTTAGTTATGATTCACTGAGAAACGATTACTGCTATCTTCAAAAATTGTTTTTATATTTTATTTTTAAAATGCAGATTCATTATACCCCTCTTCTCCCCAACATGTACCTGAATACACTTTTTGGCCCCTTCGGACGTTTTAAATGTGTTTTCAAAACTCTTCGTAAGAGAATTAAATTGAAATATTTTAAGATTGTTTTGCAATCTTTTTCTGGTTTTCTCTCTTGTTATTTTTCCTCTTCAAAATGTGTTTGTCAACTTGTGGGGTTTGGTGTTTAAATATTCATAAGAACAGCTTCCAAAATATTATGATTTTTGTTTTCTACGATGGGACCAAAATTTGTTTTCTGCCTTTTTTTTCATGAGAGGAACATGTGAGATAATCGAAACAATCTACATCGATTTGATACTTCTTTTTTGAAGAAATGTAATTTTTATTGACATCACTTTGAAATAAAATTTTATTTGACAAGATTTTTTTTTGGAGAACGTGAATGTAAGAAACTCGATACAACAATTTTCTAAATTAAGAATACCTGGTCAGTTGAAGCACACAGCCAAAACTTATTTCCACCTTTCTCGTAACGATGAATATGAATATTCTCAAAGTATTACAATCCTGCCGAAATTTTAAAAAATGTCTTTTGCGTGAATGTTATTTTATATGCTAGTCTTTTGCAAATAAAATGTTATTATGTATATAACAAACTAATGAAGAAATTGTGTGTAAATTTGTACCAAAAAAATACTTGTAGATACGACTTAATCGACTTATTATAGAAAAATGAATTACTGAAGAGGACATTATGTTGGGGCAACGGGAATTAAGTGAAAACTATACACCGGAAAAATACTTGTTCCCAAAACAAGAATCCTTTTCATATTTGATTCACAAGGACCCTTGTTTCCTTGTTATTCACATTAGACTGCACTGTCAAGAGAATCAGAGTCTTGCTATTACGAGGAACCTTCTCACTGAAACATGACCCTCATTTCCATGACAAGATAGCTCAAAGTAGTATCGAAGAATTCTTGTGGATCGAATTTGTCAAGGATCCTCATGGTGGTAACAGTGAAGTTTTTTTAATGTAAGTAGAAAAATAGACTCAATGATCGTTATGCATGATGGATGGTCCTTTCGGGAAGCTAAATATTTTAATTTGTTTTCTTTACCTCATTGTAAAGATTGTTTCTACAGTACTTTCCTTATGAAATGTATATAGTCGTTTTTAGAGAATCGTACAGAGATTTATTTCATGTTGTTTTTATTTGTTTAAATATTCGTTACGCAGATTACATATAAAATTAAAAATTATTGTAAATAAAGTGCCATATGTAAAAGAAAATATTTCAGAATACATTTGTGAAACTTGCAGATCGACTAAGAGTTGTTATTGCGCCGTTACCTTCATTTTTTATTCAAACCATTTACAAGACTTGAAGTTAGACAAATGATCGAACATATTTTTATTTTATACATAAAAATTGACTTAATCAGATCTACGAATAAAGAGCAAAAAACAGGGCAAAGCAAAAAGAATTACTTGATTACACAGTTGAAATAGGCAAAAGTTTACTGTTGATGCTAAAGTTTGGTCAATTGTTCCGTCAATATTATGATAAGAACTTTTTTACTGAGTGATAATGAAAATTTGTCCAAAGAATATTTATGAGACAACTTTGTCACACAATAAGTTTTTTATGCGTAGTGAACATTATTTTTGCAAATAACCTAAACCATCAATTAATTTCAAGTGCCCAAGGTAAAAATGACTTTCTAGTTGAACCAATAAATAACATCAGATTTAAAGAAAACCAGAGTTTATGACTGAACCAATTTAAGTTCTAAATTATTTACACACAAAAAAATTATTCCATGTATAATGGAGGTCTATGCTAGCATAGACAAAATATCACATAATCTAACTTTCTGAGGCTCTTTTGTACTCATTTTCTTGGAATCTTGACAATGGTTTTCTTTGAATCATCAGCAATTTTTTTGCAACTTATTCTGGTAAATGGAAAAATTCTAAGGAAAAATATTGATTTTTAACCGTGTACGGCACAAAAAATTTTAGTTTTCAAAAATATACAGAATCGATTCTCTGATGTGGAATCATTAAAGAATCTCGCAAAAATATTTGGTCAAAAACGCCCATAAATGTATAATGGAAGTGGATCTACGGAGATTTGAAGATTGCAATTTTAAAAACGAAGTTAGCAAACAAAATATTCGAATGTCTAATTTATGATGTTTAGGGCACAGGGATTGCCGGATTACAGTACGTTTTCACGCCCTATATTGCGTTAAATTAATCAAACCATTCGCCACTTATTCTTCAGCAAAGAAAAATCGTGTGAACACCCAGCACCAATATTTTATCATCTTGTCACTTATTCTTTAGCGTACTAGAACTTTTTATTAAAATATAGAAATCCGATTTTCCGCTCCAAATCGACAAAAATATTGCAGCGCGTTTTTTGAACTGTAAACATAAAACCTTCGTAAATCTGCCTTGTGTTTAAATTTCTGAGCGTTTTTGACCCGAAGCAATCCTTTATTATTTGGCGTCATTTTGAACTTTTGGGCTTAGGTCCTTTTCTGCATGGGACGGCCACATATCATTGATTCCTAAACGAGGGAGTGTAGCTACATTTCAACGTTGCAAAACTTCCTCTCAGAAATTGTATTTTTACTAGGAAATTGCTGGACGTTTCTAACTAACAATTCCATTGATTTTTCTTCTGATTGCACGCTAAAGTCAGAGAAAATCGTTTACAAATATGACACAATTGTGTGCTCAGAGAAATTGAATTATTTGAGTCAGTTTTGCAACTTTGGAATTGAGTTAAATTTCTCACTTCAGAAAACGTGGATGTGCTTTCTTCATAATGAATACTTTATGCACAGGACCTACTGTATTATATACTACAGTACATAACAAGGTGGAGAAATGGTGCTGGGTCCACACCATTTCGCAGGGAAACAAAGCCAAGAATAAGCTCCACAAATTATAATTACAGTCAAAAATAATTTTTTTAACACTAATGAGTACCAGTACAAAACTTTGGTATGTACTTCACCGGGTTTAGTTTGGCAAAATTGAAATCGATGGCCTAAGTTCAAAACCACGTATCTCTGTTTGCGACGCTGCAAACTTCCTGTCTTGCTTCAGTTTTCCTTTGGAAAACTAATCAACGTAATTTCTTGAAAACCTCCTTAAGGTGATTCGATGGACTCCGTATTTTTTGTCAGAACGGCATGCGATATATCGCATCAATGGGTTCCATTTTTTCAGCTACTCGTCATTTTTCTCCAATTTTGAGATCTCGATTCTGTTGTCAGGAGGCTAAGGCACTCACTTACCAATTTTAACAAAGAAATTTAACGTGATAAAGGCGTGGTTTTTTTAGAGAGAAAATATCGCATTCGAGTGCAGTTTCGATATCAGTATCGAATGCGATGTTTTCTCTCTAAAAAAACCACGCCTTTATTACGTTATGACACAAAATATGGCGTCCATCGAATCACCTTAATTTTTCTTCTCTGTTAGAGAAATATTCTTTGTAAATTTCAAGCCTTTAAGTTGGCTTGTCCCTATTCGAATGAATAAAATTAGAGAGGCAATTTTGAAACAGCGCAATGGAGATACGTGGTTTCGCATACTTTGAGCATCGAAATTCTCATGTGGCATTCTTGCACACAGTGCGGTTAAGCGCACTACCGCCCTGCTCGAGCGATGGCCGCTCGCAATTCGTCGCTGGGTAAACAAAAGGACGTACCTGCATTTCAAGATGAGCCCGAGATAGCATAAGTTATATGGACGACAGGGCTCATCGCGTGTGTGCTTACGCCCTTATGTCAGGAGGGCAACGAATTCTAGGCCCGCGACCCGGAAAGACGAAGAATGAATGAAAAAAGAAGTCCGGAAGTGGTGATTTGGGGGCTGGCGACTTCATCGAGAGTGACGGATTTGCGCGACGCTAGATAGGACGAGATAACAACACGTCGGGGCAGGAGGTGAGAGAGATTTAATAGGAAAGGTAAGTTTCTCTGAATCGGGATCCGTTTAAGCGCTTGTAATGCGGCCGATAATCTCAAGTGCGGGCCGAGAAACACGGAGTGTTTGCCCGGACCATAAAATAAACCACGGGTCGTTTTTTAAAAGGTAATATGTGCGATCCCGGGTGAGCCCCGGAACAGTGGGTTTTAAGAACATCTCAGGGCTCATCCGAGGGAGGCTTGATGCCTTTCGAGAGGGAGGACGTACGAAGGGCGGACACGAGGTCTGAGGTGAGGAATATTCGCGACCGGATTAGTGGTGGAGAAAAACACGCTAACAATGATTTGCAGGCCAAACTCGGCGTGCAAATTGACAGATGGTGAATGGAGAGTCAACACCAGAAAACAACCTTCTCCCGCAACTCGTGCAGCGCTGCGATGCGATGGTCCCTGTCCCTGGGTCTATCCCTGGAGAAATTCGACCCGGCGAGAGAAGTGTGTTCGAATTAAATGATCTCAAATTTTAATCGTCTGGGGAAGTGGCGATTTTCATCGAGTTGGGTCTGTGAATCGGATTTTGGGACTTTGATGGCAAAGTCTCTTAAGTGCCCTAAAAAATCACGTAAGGGATTATAAATTTCACCTATTCCATGACTGGTTTTGGCGCCAGCCAAGAAAATGGTTGAATCAACCTTACTGCCACTAACATTTGCCAATTTTTTAAATTATATGCATCAGAAATATGACAAATTTAACTGAATTCCTGGATTGGCGCCGAAATCAGCTGAGAATATTGTATTTTTTCTACCATACCTATTTTCCTTTATAAGGTATGAGTTTTATTTATTTTTGTGAATCTGCATTATTAAACAGCATGCCATGTGGCTTGAACATGCATGATTTGCCCAAAACCACATTTCTAGAAATGCATAAATCTCAAAACGCCATGATTTTGATTTGGTTCGACCTGTTTGGATGTTGACTGTCTCGAAATTTTCCTGGGAAAGTCCCTTGCACTTTTGCATCAATCTGCAATTTCAATTGTGAGTTATCATGCAGAGAAATTGTAAGATTCCATTTCCTGCCATTAGACTGCCAAAATTTAATTTCACTAATCACTAGTCGGATACAATTTCATCTTTGAAACTTCACTCTCAAAATTAAAGTCACCAACAAAAAAAAGAGGTAAATTTTATGGTAGACCAAAACAAATTTGAAGTCTGGAAATCAATGACATTGAGTTTTATGGGTCATCAAGCGTTTCAATTGTAGGCAGCCTCTCGTGTGTTGCATTCGATGTATCACTATCAAATATATTCTCACACATAAAGCCTCTCCTGAGCAAATTGATAATTTGTGGACGATCCAACCTCTGATCTATGATATTTTATGAGGCTATACTGCCGTGCTAAGGAAAAACACCGTATGAGCCTTCTAGCGTTGCTAAATTTCCTCTCAGAAAATATCTATTTTTGAAAAAATTTGTGAATATTTCTCGTTAAAATTTTCACAAATTGTAGGTAAAATTACGGACAAAACTCTCTGAAAAATCGGAAGAAAAATATTTACTTTGTCCGAAAATTCGTGGATTCTCAAAGGACTTTTGGCAACGTCTGAAGGCTCATACGGCGTTCTTCCTTAGCCGCGGCAGTATGTATACCACGTTTCTCAATGGGTTGAATGAACACAGAGAAAGCAGATTGATCGAGAGAGCGGACTAGATTCAGCATAACGACGGTGTAAGTCGGCAATCACATAACTCGGTTTGCGACGTCGCAGACTTCCTGTTATACTTTATTTTTTAAACGGAAAACTACTCGACGGAAATTCTTTAAAACTGCTGTGATTTTTCTTCTCTGTGTGAAGAAAATTCTGCAAAAACTTCAAGGAATGATGTCAATTTGTTCTCCTTTAAAAAAAAATAACATAGTGGCGGAGATTTTTAGACACCGCAAACGAGTTATGTGATTGCCGACTTACACCGTCGATAAGTTGGCTACGCGTGACAGAGGTTGTGACGCTGTCAAACTCTAAGTAACCGATCGCGCCTGGAGAGCGGAGCACCGAAGGAGCGATCACCTACGATGATTCGATGCCTTCATTGTTTATCGATCTTGCTATTGTGTTCATTCCCACCCGAGATCGCCACTTATTTACTTATTTCTTCACCAGAGATGAATAATGGACAGAGAAGTGCGCTGCGGCCTGCCCACCGCGAGAAGTGTCGGAGTCTTATTCCAACTTAGTTTCACAAAGCTTCGATGATAGCGAGTCGGCGAGGAGACCCAGAAACAAAAGAATATATTCAGGGCGGGCTCATTACTTAGAATGCCTAGTATGGAGACGCTGGAAAAAATCACAAGGTAATGACTGTGGGGGACTTCATTGTAAGAAGTCCATATAAATATGAAAGCTATGAAAGTAGCAAGATAGATTTTGTGGAGGGGGCCTTCCCCATAAGACGCAGTGTCCATGATGAAAACGGATTTATTAGTATAATTGATTAAATGATTCACAAGTGAAGGAAGGAATATTGGAATGTATATGAAAAAACTTGTAAAACTGGACGACATCATTCCGAAAAAGTGTTATTTTAATCCAAAAACTAAAGCAAGAAGCAACAGTCATCCAAGAGAAGTGTTTTAATAATTTTTTTTTTTTTTTTTTTCTTTTTTTTCAAGACTATTCCTCTAAGTGCCTTGACTCTGTGATGTATTTCTAAATGCATACATACAATACATTTGGAACGAGATATATACTAGTATTTGTGATTGTGTGTGTATTAGATAAAATGTATCTTACGTCAAACTAGAATTGCACAGTAATGCTAAAAGATCAATGTAAGGTATAAACGTAAAGTGTTTAGTCTTTCATGAGTTTTACAAATGTAACACTCTACACAACTGAACACCACGCCAAAATTTCAAACCGTACTTGCATTATGCGCGCTTGTGAAAAATGCGCTTAAATGAATCGTTTCTGAAGCTTCCAAAAACGCCGGTATTTAGGGAAGGCTCTTTTCCATCAAAACGAGACGACTATCTCCGACGTTTCATCAAGCTTTTTCTCAATTTCTTGACACTTTCGTAAAAAATGTCGTTGTGATGTGAAAAAATCCAGGGATGACAACAGAACAAGGTCCTCGAACTCACACGGCTCTTTGATACCACTATTCGTCCTTCATGGATGCGCTTGAAGTATCATCAAAATTGAAGGAGAAATGTGACATCTGATCTGCAGGATTTTGCGAAAAAAGACTGTAAAGTCAGAATTTTAAAAAAATACGCAAGTTTTTTATGATACATATTTTGTGCCTATTTTATTCATCGCAAAACGAGGTGTGCACCGACAACTAGCTAAAATTACTGCCGCATCGAGCCCAAGATGTACCAAATTTGTGGGTTTCAAAATATTAACCGCGCACAAAAATGCGGGAACGTCTATTTGACGAGAGAAAGGGCGAAAAAGTCGAGTGAGAAAGTGGAGCAGGGGCATGAAGCAAGAATAATTTATTCCGAGCGATTTTACAAGCGACCAGTTTGCAAAACATTTTCGATACAATGTCGACAGTGGCGCTGTCGAATTAGTGCGTCGGGCTACTGAGCCGTGGCTAATGGCGCCGCACTGAGCGCGTCTTTTCAGTGCCCGGAATCGAACGGGGAGCCTCTCGATTCCGGCGGCGTTTCCGCAATATTCTCAAGTATTTACATCCTAATTGACCCGAGAGCCCCTTTCAATCATTACTCACTCCAGCGGTTTATTGCAGAAAGGGCGCTAGTGATCCCAAGTCCCCGTGCCGTATAGGTTTTTCTCCGAATTAGGCTCTCATTTATTGTCGAGACGCTTTTTCTCCGCATTTGCGTCACTTCGCGCGCCACAATTTGTGCCTCTTGTGAGTGCGCCCGAATAAGGAAGTCACCCAAAAGAACAAATCAATTTAACGAGGGCATGCTCACAGGCGCACGTGTGTTTTTGTTTTCTCTTCTTCTGCTTTTCAGGCGCTAACCAGTGGGTCTCTTCGTTTGGCCGCACTCGGCTCTGCGAAATCTGCAATTATTCACACTTTCAGAAACGGTTGGAGTGCTTGTTTGGGCTTTCAAATGAAAAAGTTGTTCAAAGAAGGTTCAAGTTGAGTCATCAGAGTCAAGTGGAAGTTTGAAAACAACTTCTTAGCCCTAACCAAAGGGTTAGAGTGAGTTTGATGCAATGTGCCTTGATTTGCCACCATACAAGGCAGAGAAAGAGGATGTTTTTTTGAACTTTACAATAAATGAAGCCAAAAAATCATCCTGCCTTTAAGTTAAATAACAATGTTGCGTCTCGATCAATCAGAAAATACTGAGGTTGCACGTGATATTCAAACAAAGCAGTGAAATTACGAAAAAAAGAGGTAGGGAAAATGAAAACCAATTTTTGAATTTTACTCAGTGAGGCGTTTCGGAGCTTCTTCTAGTTGAACACCTAATGTATTGTATGTACGACTTACAAGGATATTCGAAAAAATGTCTTAGCATCTAAAAATTATAAATAAATCTATCGAAAAATTGCTCTTAAATTTATTGTAAAACCTTGTTAAGAATGGCGAGAAAGGTGTCGTTGTACAGCTAAAGAGCGCCAACTGTCATATTACAAGTCTACATTGCCGTGTCCAAGAAAATCGCCGTAAGAGCCTTCAGACGTTGTCATATTTCTTCCAATGAAAAACGAATCTACTGGGAAAACTGTGAATTTTTTTCTTATGATTTGCGGACAATTTAATTCGCAATTTAACCTAAAATGACTGAAAATTTCCAGGAAAAATATGTTATTTCCTTAAAAATACATCTTAAAACGAGGAAAGGCAGCAACTATCGAATGTTTTCACGGCGTTCTTTCATAGTACGGCAAGCTCAGCGATAAATAAGTGTAGAAGCGAAAGAGTATAGAGGTGAGAAAATCTGAGGTAGCGAAAACTTAGATTGTCCCATCGATAGATGCACAAGGTGTCGATTTGAGATGTTTATTTGCGAAGTCACCTCTCAGAAAAACACGTTAAAACGCTGCATCACCCCTTAATTGCCGCGGCCTTGCCTTTCGAGTGGTTTTCGTAACACTGACCAGCGAAATTCCACGCCCTCAAAAGGTTTGCCCTTTCGCCTATCCTTTTGCTCTTTCCGAAAGAGGGACATCCACTTTTGATTTTGCCTCGATCACTTGGAAGATTTTAAATGTTTCCCTTGTTTGTCCACGCAGGACTGGAAGCAAGATCGCAGAATGAGTGGAAATTGACGAGATATTCATGGTTAAATTGTGTGACTATGTGTTTAGGAAATGATGCACCAATACATATATCGAGGGCCGAAAGTCAAATCGGACTTTTTTTCGCTCTTTTTAGACAACTATGGAGGTTTAAGAGGCTATTTAGCATGGAATCATGTATGAAAGTATCAGACATTTTTACAGCGCACTAGGGCGCTCATAGCCTCGACGAAAGAAAAAATTTAATGAATCTCGAGTAAGAAGCTGACGGAATAATTTTAGAAATAGACCTATAAGAGGCATTACTTATAATGACTTGCCACTGCAAAAAAAAAAGAAAAAAAAGTGAGAAAAAATTCGTTTTGACAAACTTTGAAGGAGGTACGAAAAAACCTTTTTAGAAACCTGCAATTATTTTCCTTGTATTCATGTTTGGTGGAGACAAATCATCGTAATCATCCACAATAATCTATCTCAGAAGTTATACTATTGAATTTTACTCGATCACTGGTAAAAAAAAACCTCTTGGACCAATGCCGCGTTGCATTGACTTAAGAGTGCAGTTTCTTGTCGCCGGATTTAAGAGTCTTGAACTCTTGTTTCAAGCGGATTTTGCATTGATTCAATTCAAACGAGAATTGAATCAATGCAAAGTCCGCTTGAAACAAGAGTAAATCCGGCGACAAGGAACTGCACTCTTGAACCAAGAGGTTTTTTTTTACCAGTGAATTCGTTGAAATTGTATATTTAATCATGCTATATCAAGGATTTCCTTAAACCCCCCAAAATGGTACTCCCAGAGGAACATTGCTGTTCAAGAACCGACTATGAACACAATCCCAAGCTGTAGACTGTAGATACCTTTCCGGCTGTGGCTCAGCATGGGCGAGGATGGAGTTATCCCTGCCCTGGAGTCTCACTACTTGATCGGCTATTATTTATTCGCTAGTTGAATGAAGAATCATGGGGCGGATCTATAGAACATCGGTCAGTTTGATAATCCCTTTCATCTTCTCGAATGTACTTTTGATTCCCTCCACATAGCCCCGCCCACGCAACGCGGTGCGGCACTTTGAGATGATCACAAACGGACACCGACGGCAGGGAAAAAATGCCTGTAACACAACTTGAGTCTTAATTGTGATGCTCTCGCGTATTATTGTGGGCTCAAGCCGTAATCAAGATAGCCCTTTTTTGCTTAGCACTATCCAAATGTAGAAGCCGCGAGGTGGTGGTTGTGAATGGATCCTGTTATTCGCCATTTCAACCCTGGAAAATAACCTGATCCTGCGCAACTGAGTTTCATCAGGGATTCTGTTCCTCAATCAAATATTAATCTATCTAAAGGGAAATGTGATTGTTGCTAACGACAAGAAAATGTCGTATTTTCGAGAATAATTAGTGGCCTGGTCGCTGGGACGTTGTATCCAGCCGGAAAAAAATATTGATACAGCACGAACGAAAATTGTAACCTTACTTGTGAGTTGTGGGAGGTCATGTTTTTCCTCCCGCGATGACAAGTGGTGACCTTAGGTGGATCATGAAGTGGATCAACGTTCACCTCTTTCTGCACGAAGTGAGCTTGCGAGGGCACTCCAAATCGTTCAAGGCATCCTGTATCGCTCGCTCTTCAGCCTTATTTCAATTATATCACTTTTGTCTTGTTATTTTGTCTATCCCAGCAGACTGAGTCCAAATGTTCACATTTTATTTTGGTGTGTTTTTATTTTGTGTGTTACGTCCTCGAACTGCATAGTTAACACCTGAAAAATAATCTGTAACATACTTACAACTTTATCTATTATATTAATTCTTGAAACATTCAAATTCTCCTGCATTAAATTAGAATAGGCAACTAAAGGCTCCTTTGAGTCAAATCCACCTTTTTCAAAATAAAAACAAAAAAAAACAAAAAAAACAAAAAAAACACGAGTTTTAATACTTTTGAGATATAAATTGCGAAAATACTAACGCCGGAAAAAACAGGATTTGGATAGTAAAAAGTGACAAAAGATATATGAAGAATAAATTTTGAATTCACAGGCACTGGCGTTTTGAAATGAGGCCTCAAAAATGTTGCGCGTATAAGAGTGTTGCACCCCTTGGCTATAGCCTAAATAAACTGATCGCAAATCCGGCTCTGGGAGATTTACGCTTACTCTAGCCAGTTCGCCTTCAAAAATTTGGTAGGCAATTTGAGCGTCTTTTGAGCAGTAATGGTTGCTTGTACCAGTTTGAGCATGTTCATTCCACGAAGTTGTCGATTTCTGTACTGAATGCGGGGTTTTCTTCCCAAAAAAAGTCCTGCCTCATTTCTACGAATTTCGCCAATTTTTGGCTTAGAATGATTTTTTAGGATCATGCGAAGGAGCTGTCGTTCTTTTTTTAAAACTAAAAATGCAATCTGTTGAGATATTATACTAATTCAATGCAATGTTTCGCACGTAGAAATCGTGACGAATCACCTTTAATAGAGATATCGCTCATCGAAAAGGCGTATTACGTCATCCTCCGCGACAGTGCATGCCATGGTGTCTTCCACATTGGTTTCATCAATTAGTGATGCACACATTTTGACTATAGTTGTTGCTCTACGTAAAATACGAATAAAACCAAGGTGGATGACCATGGTATGCTTTACCATGGTGGATGACACGTCATGATCCGTTAACAATGGAAATTAAAACTTGGTTTCTGAAAAGATCGTATACAATTGTTTGCTAATCTATAAGCTCAGACTATTAAAACACAACTTTGTGACTATAATAAACCTTTCTTCCCGGTGGATGGTTACATGCTGTGGGCTCACGCCGGCTTAAGAGTACCTATATTCTGCTGTGCTAAGGAAGAGCGTCGTATGGGCATTCTGCTATTGCCAAATTTCTCCCGACAAAATGTTTAATTTTTAGGTAAGTTATGCTTATTTTTCCTTGAAATTTTCAGATATTTAAGATTAAATTGTGGGCCCTGAAAAAATAGAGAAAAAAGATTCAAAATTTTCCCAGTCAATTCGCTTTTTATCGCAATAAATATGGCAACGTTTGGAGGCTTATAGGGCGTTTTTTCTTAGCACGGCAGTCGTCTTCCTTCGCCTAACGCAATTCGATTGTTACAAGGCTCACGCGTGCCCGGCGGAAGAAGGGCGAGTGCGGAAAAGGCCAAAGGCCAATGAAAAAAAGGATAGCGGAGGAGATGAATGGCCCGGGACGAAGGGACGGCTCTCGCACGAAGAGTGAAGAGTTAATTAATGAAACATTAAAAGCTTTAAAGGGAGGGGGGCCGGTGGTACTAATAGAGACCTCCCATCGGGACATTTCCAGATCACTCGTCTCGATAATTCGATATAGTTCGCGCCGATACCCCCGAACAAACTGTTTCACACCATCACCTCTCACCGCCGCACCGCGCTACACGCTCCTTCTTTGCTTCCTTCCGTCGCACAGTGAGCTCGATCCGCGCCGTGCCTGGGTGCACCGGGTGAACAACCTGAGCAATTGCCTAGGGTTCGAAATTTCGGAGGGAAGGAGAAATATTAGTGCTTTTAGATTTGTTTTTAGTTACAGTTACGGCTTAGTTACGGTAGGATATTACAAAAATAATGAAATAGATACTTTTTTTTACAATGTCCAAGGGGGCCCCCTCCTCGGACCCCTCTCTCCCTGGAACTATTACGGGGACGGCAAGATTCCTGCTACCTCTAAAAACGCAAAGCGTCAAATCCAGGAATGATTTGCCCCCGCGGATCTTCTTACAGATTAAATTAAATCAACCGCAAAAATCAAACAAAAAGCAGTTAAGCAGTTACATTTTTGTTGAAAATTTAATTTTTGAGTGTATTTTTGCATCTTTGGCATGAAATCACGCTATTCTTCAATTCGGAAACAACGAAAAATTTCCTTGCATACTCATGACCGTTTTGATTGAAAACTTCTACGATTTCTTTTCTCTCTCTCTTGACTTACCGTGGTAACTACCGTTAGGTATTAGGCCACTTCATTTTACACAAACTTAGTCACAAAATCAGCTTAATGTTGATTTATAACGAACGTTGGCTAAAAAAATTCCAACGCACTTTCTTGCAGCTGAGCATAATGATTTCAGCCCCTAATTCTCGGAGCGCGTTAGTCGTGAAGGCCAGCCACACACCCCGTAAAAATATAGAAGGGATGGCCCGAAGACCACTACGTCGACTTGTTGACGCCTTGCTGTGACAGCCATAAAAATTGTAAACAATAAATATTTAAAAAAAATAATAATAAATAATTAAGGGAAATTAAGGGAGCTTAAACATTTTCAGGTGAATCAGAGGTTTATCCAACCGGTGCCACCGTGCGTACAATCGTACATCCTCAGGAGGGCCACCTTACTCTCGTTTCTCTTTGTACAACGCACATAACGAACGGTATCGGAATTCGACAAGGAGCCGTATTTTTTGTATCCTGCACAACGTGTCAATGCAAACATCGTTGCCCACGATCAAGTCGCAAAACTGATGCGAAGTCATTGAACACCCGAAGGCACGAAGCTAAAAATTCCGAATGGACTCGTTTGCTCAAATCATATTGACTAATGACTACACCCCGCTAGCTCCATTGTCGTCCCTGTTAATCATTGTACTGTTACTGTTGCTAAGAGAACACAAGTCGTTTCACTTGCGTTTGTTTATTTACTCTTCAACATTAACGCTTCTTAAATTCTCAAGATGTTGCCTTGAAATGCCTTTGAGACGTTTGTTTTCCAGCTAATCCCCCTCTTGTGTTACGATCTATCTGAAGCATCAGAAAAAAAGCGCATTGTTTAATCTTACTCTAAAATTGCATTTAGTTGTCTGCAAGGTTACACGTCCAGGTGATCACTGTTGATCGTCCGAGTAGCAATGCCATATCGCCGCACGTCTAACGTAAGAGCGTATCTCAATTACCTCATGAGACCTGAAAAGCATAGAGTTATACGGAAAACAGGGCTCACGTGGACCTTAAGATACGCCCATACGACGGTATAAGTCCGCAACCACGTATGCCGTTTGCGGTATTTGAAAATCTTCGCTCTTATTTTATTTTTTCAAAAGAGAAGAAAGCGACATCATTCCTTGAAGTTTTTGCAGAATTTTCTTTGTTTAGGGAAGAAAATCACGGCAGTTTTCAGGAATTACCATTGAGTAGTTTTTCATTTAAAAAATGAAGTACGACAGAGTGTCTGTTCCGCCGCAAACCAAGATACGTGGTTGCGGATCTTCACCGTCAATATGCGCATAGGTGGACGTAAAGCGGAAAGCAGCTACTTGGACGAATGCCGTGCGGTAATTTGGACGTAGTAACTTGGTTATTAAGCATCATGAAACTATGCAGCCTCATCGATGACAAATGTAGACTCTTCGGATGAAGGAAACTGCACTTGAATGAGAAGAAGAAAAAATCACTCTGCCTACATCATTTCTTCAAGTAAAAACGAGGTTGTTCATACAAAACAAAAAAAAAATTGTTTTAAATCAAAGACAATTTTTTTAACTAATTTTTTTCGTATCCATTCTCATCAATGCGCGTGACAAACAGATCTGCTCTGCAAACATACCGAAGTACGAAATTAAATTAGATGCTAAGGTTTGCGGAGCGGAGCCCCTCTACTCTACCGAAGTAATTTGATAAGTTAAGCTCCCGTGCGTGCGTGGAGAGGGTGTGTCAGTATAGGGAGAGGGAGGTAAGGGGAGGAGAGAAGGGGGGGTGACGCCAGGAAGAATCCCGATGGACGCTCGTGAAGAGAAGCGAGGACCAGTGGCGTGGCGTGCTTTGCGATATATCGATTGATCTCCCATTCAAACCTATGGAATAGGATCGATAAACAACGAACACCTTAATAATCGATTCTTTACCATTGCTTCAATGGGGGAATATCGAAAATCGACCATTCACGCCTCACCACTGGTAAGGATGTGGAGGCGATCCGCGTTCGCTTTGATCGGATTTGCTTAAATCGAACGTTAAACTCGCCACCGAAAATTAGATTACCATGAAACCGAACACCCATAAGGAGAAAAGGCGGAGTGTGTCTCTTGCGGCCAAATTCTGGGCCTAGTTGGACTACATTTTTCGGTCAGGAACTGCTATATCTGGCCACCCACAAATGCACCTATCTGCGCTACGAATGTAAGGATACATACGTTGTTTCTCAAATGAGTTAGAAGTAGTGGTTCCCTCGCGGGAAAAGATGGATTGCCAATCTAACAATTCAATTGTTAAAAATAGTGTATTATCTTCGGAGAATACACTAAGATCAAAACGAGCAATGAATCGTTAAGTATACTTTAACGAAAACTCTGTAAATCTTGCTCAGGTACACCTAATTTTTTTCCGATTAGCGGCCTGGTAACTTTTTAATACGTTGAAGTAATCGATGCATTTTAAAGAAAATTGACAATGTCGCGATAAAAATCAGCAAAAGTTTACATCATCGGCACAATAGATGACGCTGAAATTAAGATTACGTATTATGTGCGGCGGTAGTCACAAGCAAAGCGCCCTGAGTTAGTATAGGTATCACATGCAATAAACGCTAAACGAATTTTACAACAGCGCCTTGAACCCTGGATGCAACTATTCGGGCTCTACGGATGTCCGTGTTGCATACGCACAGAGTTGAAGGGGTTTAGACTCTCCAGGCACTCGCTGTTTCATCCGCAGCTCGACGGTTATTCGCTGATCTGCAATCGACTGTCTTTGTCGCCATCTTGTTAGAGCGCTGTTGAAGAGATTGATTGTTTCTGCCGAACACGTCCAGAGTTAAGCTACAGCATCTAAAGTTTTTGGCTGGAATAACTTTTAAATTTTTTAAGTAAAAAATCCGAAGTATTCGGCCCTTTGATCGGAAGACTTGATCAAAGATTCTGAGGTCACTCAGCTCTGAAAGACAGGGTTCGTTATGGACCTCAGAGGCTCACAGGCTCAGCAAAACGAGCGCAAAAAATGTCGCCGCAAAGTTGTCACAACGTTTTCGCACAATAAGTTTTGCTGGGTGGACGCTTGCGTCAGGCCAGGCCTCTGACCCGAAAAAACACTGCACTGAAAAAAATAATATGTTGTTTTAGCACATAGGATGCCAAAAATGTGTCTGGTGATCCCAAGATGCTGCTTTTACTGCCCTCGCAGTTTACTTTACATCCTATGAATGCAAATTCAACTGCGTGGGCAATCAAGGTACGTAGCGTCCTGGGATCATCAAACGCTTTTTTGACATTCTAGGCGCTAAAACGGCATATCATTATTTTCAGTGTGTGCCAAACCGGTTAGGCGATATCGCCGAAGTTCTTTTTGGTTCGTTGGAAGTTCGAAAGATGTTGAAATAACATCTTCATTTTTTTCATTTTTATCAAGTTCCGGTCTTTAATGCTTTTAGAACTTTCAAACCTCGTGTTTTACAGATTTTATGCTTGAACTTTAAATTAAAAGCAATTTTTTTTTTTTTTTTTTTTTTTTTTTTTTTTTTTTTTTTTTGGTGCATCACTATACCTATTAGGATAATTACCGACTAAAGACGGATTTCAGTCTAGAGCAATATTGATTTTAGTAGCTTGACGTGGTGGTTTCCTTTTGGTGTCCCTTTCCCCGATAACTGTACTCATGCTTCATTGGCTGAACTGTTATGCGCGAACAGACCCTATTTAAGCAATAAAAAAAACTTCTCAAACCTATGTCTTCCAGTTGAGTGCACCTCTTTGGAAGAGGTGTGCTATTTATTTATTGATGTTGTTTTTGGTTTATTAAGAATGTATTGACTCCGCAGTCAATATCGTTCCTCAATACGCCGGAAACACCTCGTTTAGCTCCATTGAAATCTCTAGCGCGAGAAAATTATCGAAAAATAAACAAAGTGGTGCCAACAAAACATGCAAGCGGCGATCTCTCCATCTCCAGTACTAAATGCCATGACCACTGTTGAGTGTCCACAGTTGTTTGTTTAGGCTTGCTGGAAAACCACTGCACCTGTGTTGGCTGTTTGACGTTCGATAGGTCCAAACATATTGCCAAACCTAGCCAAAGAGATACTAATGTGCCACCGGCGAAATTGAATCGGTATCTGGTAGGAGAGCGTAAATCCGAAATTTTCAATTATTTTTTTACTTTTTTTACCTAAAGGATGCTTATACATTTTTTTTTATTTTTTAAGGGGGGAAACAAATTTAATGCTTTTACATGTGTACCTTTATCTTAAGGTTATAACTATGCTTCACTTGTTTGATGCAAATCTTCGTTCTCGGACGAAGGACCGTAACTCCATTCCAAGGCTGCAAAATTGACTCAAACAATTTAATTTTTTAAAATAAAATACCTGTGCAACTTTTTTACAGAATTTTTCTGATTTTCGCATGAGATCAGAGGAATACTCAGTAAAGTTTTCAGTAAAAAATTCCAAGATTCTCCTGCTGAAAATGCGATTTGCGAGTAGAAATTTGGAAACATTGAAATTTAGTTTCGTTCTTTCGTCAAGGGAACGACGAAATGAGTGGTAAAACTTGAAAACTGACTTACAACGTACTTGTTTTTCTTTAAAATGTCTCAATTTTACTTCATTTTCTTGAAAAAAGTGTAAGTCAAGAATTTCAAATTAGCCTAAAGAAGTTACAACCGAAATAACTTGACAAGGAAAAAATGAAAAAGCCATATATATGCAGAGAAGGTGACGGGAGTACGAGACGGCTCAAATGACCCTTTAGCCTTATGGGCTTCGCAAAAAGAAACCAGTGGTTTTTGTCTATGCGTGATGGTTTTGTGGCACTAAGGCTTTATAAATTAAAGCAATTTACAGACGCCATGAAATTGAAACCAGAGGATGGATTTTAAAATATATACTTGGAATTAAGTTACTAAATCGATACTATGATGCAGCATCTTAAACATACCCTCCTTTGGTTGAATTTTAATCCTCGTTAAACATTTTTCAAAAGGACCCCCGTTACGTTCATATCATTCTAGGATGAGGGAATTTAATGTCAGCATCTTGGCATCACTGTTGTCGGCAGGGGTTGTAGGCGTGAAGCAGCAAAGCAATGATAAACATTAAACAGGGCACTTGAGATTCCGCTAGCTATTTCATTCGAATCATGCTTCTCGTACTCACTGTCCGCTCCTGTTTAACATTCCTTGTTGTCGTTTTCACGCACGTAATCGATATGCTGCTCCTGAAATTATACAGTTTATACCTACGCACCGGTTTGATTTTGAATTAAAGTCAACATCCAAGTCCCGGTGTTATTATTTGTACTAAATTTTGCAGAAAGGAACTACAATATCCGTCTCAGTTTAGAAACAACGAGAAAAAACACTAAAAAAATTGCCCGAAACTATATGTAACAGGGTGGAGAAATGGCGCTGAGGCCACACCACTTCGCGGGGAAATTAAAGCCAAGAAATTCCAAAAATTACAATTAGCGTCAAGAATTTTTAACTCTAATGAGTACTAGTACAAAACTGAGGGGAAAGAGTGTGCAGCTCAGGCAGTTTGCATTGGAATATTAAATTGAGGTCACACCGAGAGATCTATAACGTTTTGGGTCTTTTTAGACCTCATCAGTAGATCACACTCGTCAGGAACAATGGTTAGAAACAACGTTTGTACCGTT
The DNA here is from genome assembly GCF_918797505.1 of Bemisia tabaci. NCBI lineage: Eukaryota > Metazoa > Arthropoda > Insecta > Hemiptera > Aleyrodidae > Bemisia > Bemisia tabaci. The sequence continues at coordinate 46,065,375 of NC_092793.1, read as the reverse complement.
CATTTCCCTACGCATATAAGTGTTTTTTTTTTTTACGGACGAGCCACACAATACAGTTCCTAATTACAAAATGTGGTCCATTTAAACCTTTTGCATCCATTGCTGAATCAATTCGATGGTCCACTGGGTACCTCAAACGGTGGAAACCTTAGGGCTTAGTTTTTAGACTAAAATAAGAACTTGATACTTTGTCGTTTGAGCTATTTTAAAGAGGGCTATGGAGTTTCAAAGTATTTCGAAAAAAAAATAGTTTTTTTTTTTTTTTTTTTTTTTTTTTTTTTTTAAATTGTATAGCCACAGTTATCAACAACGGGACCAGCATGTAATATTGATCGCCTCATCCTGTTTAGCGACAGAAAAATGTAAAACTGAAAGCAGTCGGAGGTTCGACTCCCCCGGTATCTCATATCGATCATGATGTCAAAACTTTAATAGCTTATTCCTTAGTAAATTTGGAACGTATAAGTTTGAAAGTAGTTTGATGGATTTTCTGCCAAAATTTCTTGCAAGAAAGGCTCCTTAAAATTTATAATATATATAAATAAATATCAAAATTTGCAGTTTTAATTGGAAATTTCGTGTCCAACATCTCCCAAACCCTTTTTTCACCGTGCGTCGATAAACATTCAGGCGTTGCCAAAGTTTTTTAATCTCTTTTAAAGTTGAAGCTGTTCATATCGAGATACAATGTAACTGATAATTGGACTATTTCTATCGAACGGAACTATGTGCATTATGATGTAAGCCCTATTATGCACATATTCTTATGGGCTCTCAGGACTCATGTCTTAATGCACATAGTTCCGTTTGATAGAAATACGTCCAATCACACCTTGGTTTTCTCTCGATCACGTTAGTTTTTTTGAAGATGATCGAGATAAGATCAAAATAGCTATCGTCCAATAAAAACAAACGCGATCGGAAGAAAACCAAGGTATAATTATCAATTTTTCAATATCATTTTAGTTGTAATAGCATCATAAGATTCGGGCAAATCAGAAGAATTATTTTTATAAGTCGCCAACTCCAATCCTCATTTTATAAAAAAAAGGTTTGAATTTATAAAATACGATTCTCGCTGAACAAGGCCAGATTTCCCAATGGGCTAATAGGCTTTAGTCTACAACAGCTTTTGAAATTTTGAATAATGTTTTTTCATACCTAAAATTTTCCGCTCCAGATATAACTGTTTGAGGGATAAGAATGGCAAAACCACGCCTTTGAATAAATAGTGTTCAACGTGTTCTAGCTCCCCCCCCCCCCCCGTGTCCTTAAAACCCTGACAGCGGAAAATAAGTAAATCCGGTCCTGTTATTATAAGGAGAGGGATCGATAAGGGCTGTTTTTGGGCCCACCATAAGTTGAATTTTCTCAACCCTGCAATTTTTTTCTTAAGTATTAGAGTTCAATATTTAACGGAATGAATCATGATTTTATCAATCCCTGTCTCATTTTAGGGCTAATCCTGCCTTAGCCATGGATCTAAAGGCCGATTTTAGCTTACAAAAAATGTGGATTTTTCGGCATCCGACTGTATACCCACATTTTTCGCAAAAATCGGCCTTTCAATCCATGTTTAGGCCAGTGTGCCCGAAAAGAGACCGAAAATGACCAAATCGAGTTGCATTCCGTAATATTCAGACCTTCGATGAGCAATAAATCGCAGAGTTGAGAAAATTAGGGTGGGCCTCTAAAACAACCCCTATCCCTACTTCTCCTCTACGATCGAAACAAGGCATTCTCTGAATCTTGTAACATCTTCATTTTCCAACCAATCAGAGAGTGACACATTTTTCTCTGTAATGAAAGGATTGCGATACCAACATTTTCCCACTTAGACCCCCTATATAGTTGGTGATCACCTTTATGTTTATGAATGTGCTTTTCTTGACAGTGTTATCAAAATTTCTATCATAAGAACATTCTCAATTGAAAGGTTTTTAGATTTTTAACCATTTTTATTTTTACTTATCCAACTGAGGATGGCTGATTTTTCAGCCGAGACGTTTTGGTCTTACGTGTGAAAAATTTTAGCCTTGTTACCCGCTTTTTTAATTGTTTTTTATTGTATCCCCTTCAACATGGCAACATCGCGAAGAAACTCGATTCGTGCATGTCATTGGGAGCCGGCGCGGCACGGCTATCATGCTCGAGCATAACGCGATACCGACCACGAATTTCGTCGCTCCTTTGACGTACAGGCGTACCTCAATATCCAAGTGAGCCCTTTTTGCGTATAACTCCATGATTTCCAAAGCCCATGTGGAAATGTAGATTCACCCTTAAGTCAAAATAGCGACGATTTGGGGGCGGGGGCGGGGGCCGGGGGCCTATCTCATCCTCGCACGCCGCACCTGTCAAATAAACTTTTTATCCAAGCACGCGGTTAGGCGCTGGAGGAAAACTGAACGCCCACGTCAGAAAATTACAGGCGTCACTCCTCGGGTGCGAGTGTGATGTCGCGGGCCGGCCGCTGCGGGCAAGCCGCTCCTCGAGGGTTGATGCCGTTGATGGCTGATGGAAATTAGTCGCGTTTATTCGAGCACCGGGTGCTTTGTTTGGTGAACTAATGAATCAACGACTTCAGGTGAGGAAGGGTTGGAACACCGCTGGCTAGACTGCCGTGCTAGGGAAGAACGTCGTATGAACATTCGAAAGTTGCCAAATTTCCCCGTTTAGAGCATGTCTTTTTGAAGGAAATGATGCATATTTTCTCTTGAAATTTTCGGATATTTTAGACTAAATTGGGAACAAAATTCGAGGAAAAAGATTCAGAATTTTCCCAGTAAAATCGCTTGCTATTGAAACAAATATCGCAACGCCTGAATGATCATAAGCCGTTCTTCCTTATCATGGCAGGCTACTCGCTATCCGTTGAGTGTCGAGAGAATTTTCCCCGCGACTTGTAAAGCACGGTGTTGATACAACGCTGATGGCCTCAACGGAGGCAAATATACTGCTCTGCTATAAGGAGGAACACGGTATGAGCCTTCAGACGTTGCCAAATTTCCACATTGTTACAGCTGCACTGTTATGTGTTACATTGTTACCGTGACCATAATCATTATCAAAACTTCGATTTAATTTAAGGTTTATAGGCCTTTTTCTTCACGATGAAGTTTTGAGGACATTTTCCATACTTTACTTAGGTATACCTATCAGGTACTCTATTTTGAGTTGCGTGAACTACAGCTCCCTACCCCACGCACTGTCAAAAATATGAAACTTCAATATGCTTCATTTTTAAATTATTTACTATATATGATAAAATGTATAAAAACTTTTTCTTGAAAGAAAAAAAGAGAAAAATTCAACTACCAAAAAACTCCTAAACCTGCACAGTAACGGTTCAGTGCCCAATGAACAAACGCTATCCCTCCTACATCGGCTTTGAAAATGAGAGGAGTCATTCGGACGGATTCAAAAGAAAATTCAGGGCCCCGCGATAGGGAAAGATCACAGTTGAAATCGAGGATAAAAGGGATATCAATCAAACCACTTGTTTTTTCTGCTTTTTGGCTCCTCACCCGGGCAAATTAAATTTCAGTCAGGTAGACGCCAAAGTTTGAGCTGAGGGAGGCAAACGGGCGATTGGCTCTGAAAACGCCGGTCGGGGGGTTGGCCGGACCGAAGCGAGTAGGGGGTGGGGGGAGGGGTTTCTTGGGGGAGGCGGAGGACTAACCAGCGAGGAAAATAAAATCTATGGAGGCGAGTGCGCCTCGGAACCGTGCCCGACCTTGGCGCTCTGCTGTAGTAAGGGTGGAAATCTAATTTCGCGTGGACCCTGGAAATAATTGCGTATTACGGACGACAGGGCTCGTTTGGAAAATCAGTTACGTCCTTATTGCAGCGAACTGAGGTCGGCCCCGTCGAGCACATTACCAACGGATGGGTGATTCTAGACTCGCCTCAAACGTGCTTCAAATATTTTTGTAACAGATCGCCCCTCTGCATCCACCTCCGTTTCTTTCTCCTCCTTCTCGCGAGATTGCAGAAAAAGATTTGGCAGCAAATGAACGGAGCCCAAAACGCGCTGTGCTCTCCCTAATCGCACGCCGAAAAATATGTTTGTTTTGAAAACGTTTTGTTGTACACTTTGTAGTAGATAATAAAAAAATGTTCTAAGAAACTTAGAAAACCCTTTCAGTTTCGTTGGTGCTATAAAAGTTTTTTTTTTAATATTTAAAGGGAAAAAATGAAAAAAGAAAACATGAAAATGTTCTGTATGAAAAATAAAATATTAAATTTTCTCAAAAGGTTCTCGAGGGATCTATCTTTAAAAAGATTTTAAAGAGGAGGAAAATATTCAGTAAGAATGTTCTACACGTATATTTCAAAAAGTTTCTCATAAAATTTTTGACACGCTTTTAAATGACTAAAAGATGTATTTAAAACTTTTAATGCTTTAAAAGTTTTGATGCTTTAAAAAAATATTGAAAATGTTGCCGAAAGGATCAAATAATAATTTTAAAACATATTAACAACCAATAAAAATCATCAGATGTCACCAAAATGTCACCAAATGTCACCAAAAAGCACATGTCCGTAACCGTTTTGAAATCATTTTTTAAAGATTTTCGTTGCTCCCCGTTTTAAAGAACTATTCATCAACGAATTATCCGAAGAATTAAGCGTCTAATTCGCTAGTCTACGCCTCTCTACGCCCTTGGTTGGGTTTTTAAATGATGCAACTATTCGGCCTCTGAGGCCACGCTAGGAAGTATCATTTCACAATGAAGGCGTTTCTTACGCGTCGTCTCACTGTATAAGTTAATTATCCGAGCAACCGCATCACTCGCTAATCTATGATATCACATTGTTGATCGGGTTTTGAAATGATGTGTGACAATTCGGCCTATGCTGTCTCTTAATATGCTTTTTGATCAGAAGAGATGCCAAAAAGCGCCTTTTTTAAAAAAAAAAAAGAGCGCCTTTTCATTAAGAGTTGATAAGCAAATGGTGATTTTTTATCCAAAGAGGCGCTTCCTGCTCCCATATCAATGTCTTTTCATTTTAATTCCATTTTCCTGTCCTTCTCTCCTTTTTATCTTTTAATCTTCTCGTTTCTTTCTCTTTTTCCCTTCCTCTATACTTCTCTTTCTTTTCTTTCTTCCTTTTTCTGGCATTTGATATCTTTTCATCCTTCCTCTCTTCATTCTTCCTATTTTGGTGCCTTCCTCCATGCGAGCCTGGTTCCGTCGCTTTAATTGCTCACCCTAGCACAGCATTGAAGCGACTCTTTTTTGCGCTCTCGCTGAAGTTTGCAATAGGCCTTTCAAGAGGTTTTCAAGACAGAAAAATCAACACCCGCGCTGATATTTCAAATTGGAATGACAAGGGTCATCCGACAAAGGTCGCAGTCAACGCTTCGCAAAACGGTTGCTGTTTCTGAAAAATCAGCAAACAAGCTCACACCCAAACACCATCGAACACATCAGAATTTGACCAGGAGCTGGTTAGAGCCGCGCTCTGCATGGTAAAGGAACGCGTGAAACACTCAAAACCTATTCAAATATTGGTCGGTAGCTGTTACAGTAAACTGGGAAGCAGCTGAATCAAAAAATTCCTCCCGGCCAGCAACGTCAGAACACAGAACCAAAAAGTGAGATCTACTGCCCTAAATGAACACTGTTGCCGGTCAATGGCAGAAAAATATTGGTTTTTCACAAATATGTGTAACTGTCCATCGGAAAAAGGACCAATTTTGGAGAATGTCGAGAGGGTACATGCATCATTTCAAAACCCAATAAACAGTGTAGCAGCATGTTGAGTGTAAGCGAGTAATACGGTTGCTTGAGATAATTTTTTTATGAAGAGTCACAACGCATTAGGAACTCCTAACATTGTGAAAAAATACTTTCTAACATGGCCTCAGACGCCGAAGAGTCAGAGATCTTTTAAAATCCATTGAAACGTGTAGCAGAACGTATACTAGCGAAAAAGACGGTTGCCTCGTATAATTCCTATGGTGAAGAGTGAACGCATAAGAAACGCCTTCAGAATGAAAAGATACTTCCTAGCGTGGCTTTGGAGGCCGAATAGTTGCATCATTCAAAAACCCAATCAACGGTGTATATTAGCGAGTAATGCGGTTGTTTAAGATAATTCTTTTATGAAGTTGAACACACATAAGAAAACGCCTTCATTGTGAAATGATACTTCCCTGCGTAGCCTCAAAGGCCGAATAGTTGCATTATTTAAAAACTCAATCAAAACAAGACAACACAAGCAAAAGACATACACATTTTTCGACCTTAACCATGAATATTTCGATCGTAGTAAGAATGAATTGCGCAGAAAATGGTAATCCACCTCGAGAAAAGACAAGTTTTGTTTAGTGGCTACGTCATTCTTACAATATTCGACGTATTAACTTTCGACCAGGACAATAGATGTAACCTCAATTCAAAATCCTTTGTAGCACTTATTGTGTTAGTTTATTTTGATTATTTCATTGACAAATATGGTGAGACTCATTTAAAACGATAAATCACGATTGTATGAAACATTTAGACGCATTCTATAACCCTGGCTTAAATACGACGCGGCTTTGCGTCTTTTCCACTCTGAAGCCATCGAACTGCGATGTTTGACGAATGACTTAACCATCAAAGGTGCTAACCAAACCGGAATCCGGAACCATAGCACTCAGGTTGTTTCAGGAGATTCGGGACTAGAACCGGAATCCAGACTATGGTTGGCTACTAAAAACTAGTTCTATCACCTTTCATTAGAATTTATCCCCAGGTTAAATTTAGCAAGCACTCTGAGTGCATGTTGACTTTAACTGAGGTTAAGATTTTTAGTTCCAAAATATCCCATCAGGACCGAAAACGTCATCCGGACCACAAATCGATTATCAAAGTGCGAGACCACGTATCTCTTTGAGGAGTTTCAAAATCTTCGCTCCTATTTTATTTTTTCGAAGGGAACCAAGCCAAATTTACAGCTTGAAATTTATAAAGAATGGTCTTCAAACAGAGAAGGAAAATGAAGGAAGTTTTCAAGAGTACGTTGCACCAATTTCCCAAAGCAAAAATTAAGTGTGACAGGAAGTCAGCAAAGTTGCAAATGAAGGTACGTGGTTTCGCACTTTAGCCATTGAAATGTAATGTACAATCCTTCGAATCCCCCAAAAAACGTTAAAAGTTTTGCTTTGACAAAAGTTGAAATTGAACCTGTGGGCTGATTATTGAAATTGGTAGACAAAGCGATAGACAAAAAGGACATAGGGAGTATGGAGCGATCCTATTGGTTGAAATGGTTGGTTCTTATAGACTAAGGGAGAAAATGATTGACTAACTGTCGGGTCTCTAGTGGGTTGCCGTTAGTTAGTCTATCACCTACGTCCTTTGTCTATCGCAACCACTCGCTTCCACCAATAGGATCCCTCCATATCCCTTTTGTCTTCTTTGTCTATAGCTTTGTGCATCAATTTCAATAATCGGCCCGCAGAGGTGATGGAATCCGGCGTCAGTCAGTCTATGGGCGTATGAATAATTTCGCAGGAATCTGACAGCCGTGGATCCGGTCAAATATTGAGGCGGGCGGTTGGTCAAGTAGGGCCGCACGGTGTTTGTTCTGTCATTGAGACTGATTGTCAGTAGGCACGTCAGGGGCGAAGGGGGGTGGGGGGCAAAGGGTTGAGCAGCCGTAGCCGAGCCGGAGAGATACGTCACTCTTCTGACGTAAAAGCACACCTCGATTTCTACGTGAGCCCTGCTCTTCGCAGAACTGTATGCTTTTCGGGGCTCATCGGGAAATAGCGATACGTCTTTACGTCAAAGGAGCGACGAGAAGTGCCCTCGGAATGCGGTCTATTTGTTACTGTAACCTATACTAGGTCCTCCTACGGCGCGCTTTCGTCATGGGAGATGCCTGGTCCTGGTGAATCGTCAAACTTTGAGCAAACATGGATTTCGATTGTGCCCGGTCGTTCTCCGAGTGTACCGATCACTCGAGCCACGGGCACCTGTATCAATCCTCGAGTTTAAGGATAGGCTCTATGCGGGTTTTGTCTTCTGGGATGTGCCCCAGATCGCCTCTACGCATCGTGTTTCTATAAGGGGTCGCTGCGTTGAACCACACAGAGGAACGGCCTTTGGGAGAAGTCGAACTTAAAATTCTTCACAGAAACCGCAAAGTATGATTATTCTGTCAAAGTGGGTCACTAAACCCTAAGTAGCACAGTGCAACAAAAATATTGAAATAAATTGCAATTTGATTTCAATGAAATTGTAATTTTTTTACCATTGAATTGCAATATTTTTACATCATTTAGTCGATTTATGCCGATTTTAAACAATCAGCAAAATGAACTGCATGTGTCAGAAAGATAGGCAATATGCAATTCAATGAAAAATCGCAACTTATTTCAATTTTAAGTGTCAATAAATGGGGCCCCTTCAAATAGGAGCTAGGCAACATATACAACACTCAGTGGAATTGCAGTATTTTAACTATGTAATTGCTACTTATTGGAATCCGTGCTACTTGGTCTATGGACGAATTTTCACTTGCCTACTTTCAGGGGATCATTAATTACATCCTGCACCATTACACCGGGCGTGAAAAATCTTTGAAAAATCGTAATTCAAGTGTTCTATATACATTTAACCTGCTTCTGAAAATGAAACAAAAAAATCCAAAGGAAAAAGAAAAACAATTATACCTTTTATTATACACTTTAATCAGAGGCTGTAAGGTTAATAATTATAAGGACAATGTGTGTCAATAAACATATACTGACAAGAGGGAAACCAAATTATAAAACAAACAAAAATTTAGAGTTAAAAAAAGGAAGAGAAATAAGATTCTGGAAATAAGGTGCTATTGGTTCCCCGAAACGCACGCATAACCACCTTGAAGTCATCGTGAATCAATTGCACCCAGTTTGCAGAATCTTGTTTTTCTAGTGACCCTCTGAAGAAGGATAAGTTTTATCCCTGCCTGTGATATGCCCTGAGAGCTGTCATATAGGTTTGTAGGTGTCCTATCATTGTTGCTGTGTTATGTGAAGGCCACGAGCCATGATTTTCTACCAAGAAAATTTGGAACTAAGTGCAGTTTTTTGGTCTTTCTCATTCGCTTCTCTCCTTAGTCTTAGGGCCCTGTCTTTTGAGAGTGGTAAAATGTGGATGGAGTCAGTTTGCCCTGGGTCAGTTCTACGATCTGTGATTTAAAGACATTGTCAATTTTTTGGATGATTTCGTTGTGCACAGTGAAACTTTTGAAGAACTAATGAAGGTTTTGGATGAAAAGTTCGGTCGTTTTACTCATATGCTGTTCACTGATCCGGGGCTTCACATACTCTGGCGAGGACCAGCTGACTCATCCGAGGGATGCCTTGAGATACGACATAGTTATTTCTCCGCCCGATCGTGTCCGCCCGACACTCCTCATTCGGAAAGCACGACATCCGTCTGCAACTATTGCCGAACCTTAGATTTGACGCCATTTTCCCGGGCAGCCTGCAAAATAAAGAAAAGGGGAATAAATTTAAAGTATTTTCTAAAAGAGTTCTTGTTGTCTACCCGTGATTCCTGGAAAATCAATATTTAAGTTTAATTTTCCTCATGCAGTACCTATCCGAATCTAATAGTTTCATAGTTTCTTGTTTCGCCCTAAAAATCCATGGAGTACATAAAGTCGTAATGCAAGTGGGAGAGCTGGCGCCACTTACAGGCATTTTCCAGGTCTTAAATTCCGAGATTCCTGTGCGGCGCTGGATCCCTTTTTCGATACATAATCGATTGTTTGCGATACACGGGGACCCGGCCATATTCCACACCGCCATTTTGGATCGAATATGTATCGAAAAGGTGACCCTGCACACCGGGCTCGGAACTCGTCGAGCAGAACATGGCGCCAGCTCTCCCACTTACATTACGACTCTATGTACTCTATGTAAAAATCGTGTGCATACAAAGCAGTATTTTTTAATTTTTTTTTTTTCTAAAGCACCTAAAAGCACTTTTAGAGCATACGATTGTTTCATGGACAGAAGTAATGGGCCGGGGAGGGGAGGGGGCCAGCCTGCTCCCACACAAATCTACTTCTCCTCCTCCCCCTTTCCCGCCCATGAGAAACGCGAGGGATGTTGTTAAATAAGTTATATCTTTCATCTTTGAAATGGTCATTCGATCGACTTGATGATAAAAACAGTTCAAAATTGCTCCTGAGCAGACTCAATTTTTATAAAAAAAATTCCCCGAGAGGCTTCCAAACCTCCCTTCAAAGCTGAAAAAATTCCCCAACCCTTCTTTAAATTTGAGGAAGTCTCACGAATTCCTTTGGCGGAGGGTCTTTCAGCCCTCCCCCCCTCCTGGACCCCCTGATGAGATGCCCTTGTATTTGCGAGACTTTATTGTGTTAAAGTGTTGCAATTGCATCTAGAGAATTATGCATGTGTATTGCGGCTCGTAATGTTACAGACTTTCTGTTGCATTTTAAAAATGGTTTGATTGATTTTCTCAAAAAGTTTCCTTCAGGCAATGCACCCCATACAATTTATAATGCGAAAAGATCAGCATCAAAATTTGCAGTTTTTGTCAAAAATTTCATGTCCAACCTCTCTGTAAAACTCGTTTTATTGTGTGGCAGCAGGCTTGACTGCGAGGATCTAAAATGAGGAAGTGACATAGAAATTCTGTCCCTGTATACGGGGACAGAATTTCTAGAATTTCAGATCTATATAGATCTGATTACAACTAATGTTACAGGAGCGTAGTTATTCGCAATCGTTAGAGGCACAGTATAGATGCTTCTACCTACTTTCATCATAGAAATTCTGCATCATCGGTTCATTAATAATGCAATTCAAACCAACCTGAAAGCCTTGGAGATATTCTGGTACCTTTCCGTGGCCGTTTTTCGGATAGAATTTGACGTTTGGAGAAGGAACATTTTCTTGTCGCGGAGGAGATGGATTCCGAGCAGAGAAACTTTTTTCTCAGGTTTCAGTGTATTTTCACCATGGCTGAAGCCCTCCTTCTGGTCACTGCCAACTTTTGCAGTTTTAAAAATTTTCTCCTCAATTTTGATGGGTTCTTTGGCTATACGACGTGCCGTTACCTTTTTCTGAGTTGGTAAGTTATTTGTGACACTCGTTACGGTAAAGTACTTTTCAAGCACCTACATTGCTCAAGAAAAAACATATACATATTTAATAATCAAAGATTGAAGAAAAAAGTTGACAGGGGATCAACGGGGTTGACAAATACAAGGATCTTTACACAAATAATTATATTCAAAATAGAGGTATGTTATTTTTAATTATATGATTGAATAATTTTCTGACTCAAATTCTTCATAAATTTCACAAAATTTTGATTTATTCGATGACGTAGGTATAGGTTATCAGACGCTTTTTGTCATCGATTTTCTTGGAGATGATGTATTTTATGGAAAAAAGTCATTCTGCATACAGTGTTTGACACTATATATTGAGTTGAACCAAGCAAATGAAAACGGACGTTATGCTCCATTTTTTCCAACAAAATCTCATGAAAATGTGTACTCCCCCATGCTTATATTCCCCTGAATACATAAATGACCCCCCCCCCCCCCAAAAAAAAAAAAATCGAAATCTCAATTTAAAGAGGGCGGGTTTGGGGGAGTTGCGGCTCCTGCAGGCTGGCCGTCTAACCCCGAATCACCGTGTACATCGTTGGACCACCTCCTTTTTTTTCCCTATGGACAATGAGAACTTTGAGGGCGTTGCAGGGACAATAGTGCACGATATCATGACCAAGCAATTGGTATGGTATGGGCAAGTGCAGAAGATGGCTGATACCAGGTTGCCGAAGAAGGTGTTGGAGTGGGTCCCTCCAGGTAGGCAACAAAAAGGGCGTATCACCCAAACGGTGGGTAGAGGGCATCCGTGAAGAGATGGAGAGATGCCAGATTCCGGAGGATCACTACCATTACAGATACCTGTGGCGGGTAGGCGTCGCAGAGCGCCCTAGCGCGCCGTAAAACCGACTCATACATACATGCGATGAGAACTTACATCCTGAACGTCGGTGGAGCAACGCGAGGTGTCTTCGGCGCAGAGCTCGACGTATCGACCCAGGGGGTTGGCGTAGTTCCAGCCGGAGTCTCGGGTGCCCTGGATACTTTGCTGAATCTGGGAGAGCTGCCGCAAGTGCGAGGAGGGCGGCTGGGTGAAGCCCCATGTGAGGTTGTTGTCCACATCAGTGGCGGCCTCGTAGTTGTGCTCGCCAAGCATGCGCTCCTGGGAGGGGCGCGCCAGCTCCGGCTCCGGGTCCCAGCCCCGGTCAGAACCGTCCTCCGAGGTGGCGCAGACGAGGCAGAGGTGGGCCGGGTGCTCGCAAGCTCCGGGCCAGGCGCCCGGTCTCTTCCGGCCCCGACCGGCTCCCGCCGTTGTCAGCGTCATTTCGAGCCGCCATTCCGCTCGCCCACCTGTGGATAAAAAGCTCCCTAAAAAATAAGCTCTGAGGGCCGGTTATTGAAATTGATAGACGAAGCTATAGACAAAGAGGACAAAAGGAATATGGAGGGATCCTATTCTGCCGTGCTAAGGAAGAACGCTTAATGGGCCTTCAGACATTGCCAAGTTTCCTCCGATAAAAACTGAATTTACCGGGAAAATTGTGAATTTTATTTTCCAAAATTTTCAGGCGATTTTTTACGCGATTCAATCTAAAATATCAGAAAATTTCAAGGAAAAATATGCATGAATGTTGTCAAAAATGCATGTTATATCAAGGGAAGTTTGGCAACTCTCGAATGTTAGTACGGCGTTTTTCCTTAGCACGGCAGCATTGGTGGAAGCGGGTGGTTGGGATGGATAAAGGAGGTAGGTACCTAATAGATAAAAAGGTGGTGAAATGGTGCTGGGTCCACACCATTTCGCGGGGAAAACAGAGCCAAAAAGTTCCAAAAATTTCAATTAGAGTCAAAAACAAATTTGAGCTTTAATGAGTACCAATACAAGACTGAGGAGGGAGAGTGTTCTGCCCAGGCAGCTTGCTTTGGAATATTAAGTGGAGGTCACGCCGAGAGATCTATAACGTTTAGGGTCTTTGTAGACCTCATCAGTAAATCACACTCGTCAGTGAACCCAACTTAACATCCCGCAAAATCCAAGACGGCATCGATTTTATCGATTTATACATGGCGGCGTTTGGAAACAATAAAAACGAATTATTATAGGAATTGTACATTTTACCTTTTCTCTGGACCGATGCCCCGTAGCCGTACAAAATAGTCTTGAAGGCATTATAGTATGTGAGGGCGCTGTTTTAGGTGAGGTAGATGTAACCTATAACAGTGCTTCAATTTCCTATTTATACGGGTTCTAGGACGATTTGAAATTTCAAAAAAAATTATTTAGAGGCTAAGGAATGATTGGTGAATAAAAAATTGAGAACATACTTGTTAATTTATCATCGTGATGGTAATTAAATTCAACAACAAAAAAGCTTCAATGCAATGAATGGAGCCAACTACTTTATGAGGTTAGATTTCCATGAAAGTACGCACTGTTGCCGATTGCATGTATACCAACATAGTATTAAAAACTGGAACATTATTTTTTAGAAGTATTATTTCAATTCTAAATACTATTTTTAAATTAAGTTGGCTCTCGTCTTGTATTCACTATAAATTTAGGGAATTAAAAAATTAGAGAGAACAATTACAGACAGTTTTCAAATCCTTTCCCTCCGTTTCTAGAGAATGAAAAATTCGCCCAAGAGATCCCCCATAAAATTCGATTCTCAAAATTTCCCTTACTGTAATAATTGTATGATCAGCATGGAGGAGCGCACACGTTGATAATTTTAACTAACCATTTTTTTTTCTTTCCATCAAAAAGTGCCCTCTGGTGCCACTTTGTACAAATAGGAATCTATATGGTATTTTAAGCCACATTCGCTATCTCGGATGTTCGAATTTTGAGCATTTGATTCCAAATTCGAATTTCTCGTTAGGAAATACCTTTTGCTTCAGCAAATTTTCAATAAAGTCGCATAATCAACATTTGAAGTGAGAGCGTGTTTTATGGAAATTTCGAAAAAATCGATCGAACAGGAGTCGAGATAGTAAATCCACCATCTTAGATTTTTCAATTTTGAAAACCTAACTGCCAAATCAATTTCAAATATATGTATTCAAAGAGACTTCAAGGAGACATTTGATCCGTTTTTTCCCATATAAATTAAAAAAAAAAAAAATGGTTATTTTTAGGACTCCGAAATGGAGATTCCTACACATTTTTTGACTTCCTGCATTTTCGTTTCCTTTTTTCTTTTTAATTTGTGCCGTTACTCTTTTTATTACTCGTGCTCTTTCAAAATGGTATACATTTTCGGCTAAAATTTGAGTTTAAAGCGCTAATTCTTAATTGTTCTTAAGAGAATATACACCGCGGCGGATATCTTTTTTGGCACTTGTTGAACCTACATACTATGGGTTCGTCACTAGTAACAAGATTTACAATGACAATGTATTGTTGATTATTTATATGCAGGGCACATTTTACATGCATTCATACATCTTACACAGTGAACACAGGAGCTGGAACAAAAAAAAAAAACCCCCTCTAGATGTTTCAATCGGCATTTAGCTCCTGGTGAAGAGAAAATGTGTCCGAGTATGAAAAGTTGCCTATGTCCAAATTGCAGGAAAATTATACGGGTGATGGCATAGAACTAAAAACAACCGCCGGCGCTAGTGGCGCTGCGTGGCGCTCTGGAAAAACACGCCGCCGCCTTACCTAACCTCAAAAATGTTGTTTCGCAATCGCTTTTTTGGACAAACGTGATAACAAGGACACTTTTTTTTTCAAAGAAATTGTTGTTACATCACTTCAGCTTCGTGAAGTGAAGTTTTATCATTTTGTGCAACTAACCTTGTAATTTGCACTCTCAATTAAGCTTCCACGGGCATCGAGTATTTTCATTGCAAATCGTTCGTGGCTAGGAGTTCATGAGTTTTGCATCATCTTCCTCCTGTCTCCAGCGCAAGAAATTGGATATTTTGATGGGATCGCTCAATTTATATTCTGCAGGTAAGATGTTCTCCTTACCATTTGAAACAGGTATTACCTGCACCATCCTCTGCTGTCCGTGATAGCAATTATAGCATCATGACCTCTTACCTCAGCCTTGCACTAAGTCACATGTGCTCTGGAATAGTATCAAAATTGCTGCACTAAAATCTCAAGCCTTTGTCACTCTGGTGGTTCGCAAACCTCAAGATTCCATCTGAAATGTGTCAAAAGACCCTGTGCGGAATACCAAGGGATTCGGCGCCAGCTAAATTTTGTGAATTACTCAAGACTGTATGGTCTACGATTTCCTGAGAAACAATAACTTTCAAACCATACTTTCCTTGTGCCGATTCACCATGTATTAAACACTGTGACATGCATTATCAAATTGTACTATCAGTGATAGTGGAGAGCTCAGTCCTCGTTGTGCCCCAGTTGAGAAGATTAGATAGATGCCTCCAATCGTCATGTTAATTCTTTATTAAGAAATAGCTCCTTATCGATACTCAATTTAGCAACAGAACCTAATCTCTTACAGGTAATCTGTAAATACCTTAAAATTCACTTTTCAGCCCCTTTTTCAGTAATTGACACAGGAGGATTGGTTTTGAAAGCTTTCTGTGCGTAGGAAAAAGTTGTAAAGAACATCTTACAAAATATACTTAAATGAAATCCAGTTGGCTTTGGATTCCTTGGTATTCTGTGCTCTACCCTTATATTATAAGGGAAGAATGCGTATAAGTTCCGTGCAGTCAAGGGGAGAATCGAATCATGTTTATTTAAATCATAACCATGCTATGAACTGAACTACATACCCCTGTAACCATCTAAAACTAAACTATCAGACTACTGTAGATTGGGGTAGCAACTCAATTAGCTTCTGAAAGATTGATCTTTTCTGGAATTAAACTTCCTCAAGATTTTCTATCTTTTCCACATCCTTTCAGCCAGAATCAAAGATCATTTAGCTTTATTTCTGTCAACATACACATCGAATAAAGCAGATGTTGTTAATTTTTAATTGTCTTTGCTGCTGACTTTGAGTCGTGCCTTTAGAAGGTGTCTGTCTAGTTGCTGGATTGGTGAAGCAAAATCAATCCACACGGGTCAGTCACTTCGCATATTTTTGAATCCCCCCCCCCCTCAATGTGCTTCAAATTCAGTAGGTAGAAGCTGGAATTTTGCAAAAAAAATCATGTACTCATGATGCTTGTAAGTACCCACTGATGGAAGTATTTGATAGTCATATACCTCTCAAGTTGCCCTCTTGATCGCCCCTAACGAATGTTGCCCCAATCGGCCTATCCCTCCGAGGGAGAAATTTTAATGGAATGAGCTTTTCATTTTTCTTTTGAGAGTTTCAAATTTGACACTCCATGGCAAAACCGCCAGCTTTGTTCAATTAACCCATGCATTTAACCACAATTGTTCACAATAATATATTATCGATTGTTAAACTCGCCGGGTAAATAATTTTTTATAACGTCTTTTGATGAAGTGTAAGTGAAACTATATTTAAAGTTATGTGCAGTGAATGCTCCTTAAGTGATATGTGTCAATTATGTATCCACAGCTGGATGGCGGTTTTGCGTTACTTGAAACACATCCGGTTCCAGTTCATGATTCATAAAACATTTTGCATGGTCGTCGAACTCAGTAAAATGGAAGATATATTAATGCCACCTACAGCTGCTAGAGGGATGAAGGTCCTGGACAAAGAACTTCTGAAGAAAACGATTACGGTTCCATGTCTTGATATCGAAGAAAAAGTTGTGAACCCATCACTGAAGCTTATTCGTAACTATACTTTAAAGCTTCCTAATTTTAAACCTGTTGTACCTGTTAATTCGTCTGAAACTTCAAGTGATAAAATAGCTGACAAAATCAGTGAAAGACGTGTATTTTTAAATCCTAAAATAATCTCTTCCTTCAATGATTTTGACCCATCCATACAACAGAAATTAGCTGAATTCAATGTCAAACCCAGAAATTTAAAATCGTGTTCAATCACTCTGACCTATGACAATTGGAAACCTGATGATTTATTTCGTACAATCATACCTCCTGAAGTTGGGAGTTTTTCAAGCTACTCTATCATTGGTCAAATAATTCACATTAACCTAAAAGATCATTTGGTTGATTATAAACATGTAATCGGTCAAATTTTATTTGATAAAATTCCAACATGTAAAACAGTTGTGAATAAAATTGGCTCCATAAATAATGAATATAGAACGTTCAATATGGAAGTACTTTGCGGTTCACCAGACTTAGCAACAACGGTGAAAGAAAATAATTGTACATTTGAATTTAACTTTAGAGATGTGTACTGGAATCCCCGCTTAGGGGCTGAACATGCAAGAATTGTTAGTAGGATGAAAAGAAATGATATATTGTTCGATGTCTTCGCTGGTGTTGGCCCTTTTGTGATTCCGGCTGCCAAAATCTGTCATAAAGTTTATGCAAATGATCTCAACCCTGCATGCCACGAAGCCTTACAAAGAAATATATTTTTAAACAATGTAGGTTCTAAGGTAGAGACATTCAATAAAGATGCAAAATTTTTTATCACTGAGGATTTCAAAAGAATAGCCTTGCAGCTCTCTCAGAATCCCGAGGTGAGAGATGCGCAAATACATATTATAATGAATCTACCTGAATCAGCTGTTACTTTTTTAAAATACTTTGTAGGGCTCTTTTCACCCGCTGAATTGAATTTACTGCATTCGTTCACAGAATTATTTCTGGTTCATGTGTACTGTTTTATAAAAGCTACTGAGGAAAACAAATTAGAATTGGCAGAAGCTGTTGTAAAAACTAGCCTTGGAAACCCAAGTAGTTTACTTATTCAAGAATCTGCAATTGTCAGAAATGTATCCAACAATAAAGAGATGATTCGAGTCTCCTTCTTTTTAACTGAGAATTTACTCAGGAATAGGTATTTTGAAAACCTAGGACCTCCACCAAGTAAGAAATTTTGTCATGATGAACGGTAACTTTTAATATGTGATTTCTCTGTATTATATGTGATTTTTTTTTCAAATTTTGTAAATAATACAGTTTTTCTATTATGTAAGTCAGTTCTTCTTTTATTCATTCGTCAACACCTACCAAACCTTTGACTTATAATTTTTTAATAGCCATGATCAAATATTGGATCAGAATCCTCAAGGTCAGAAAATACCAAAAGATTGTGTTTTAATTTTTAAAGCCACGTACTTGACCACCAGAACTTGATTGTCATAAAACTCCATTAGAGGGGGGGATTGCTGTCAGTGGAAATCAAAGTATCCCGCAAAGAAACTATGCTGCAGCAGTGATCAGAAAAAAAGTACCGCTTACAACTAGCTCTTTTCATAGGATATCAAAGTAACATAACTGACTTTTTTAAATTTTAGAAATCCAAAAATTTAGCCAATATTTTGAACTCCACTAGTTGAAATACATCCTAAAATTTTATAAATCGCCAATTTTATGCTAAAGATCTGAAAGGAAGACATACATCATATCCACAGCTTGAATATTTTAACTCTTCAGTAAATCTACACTGACATGGTCAAATTCATAGGTACAAAAATATCAGCTTAAAAATCTTCACCCTTTTTCCATGAGAACAGCATGAAATGAGGATGTGCGGCCTTTAGCCTTTACTGACCATGAACATGTCTCTTGTATGAAAAAAAATCATTTAATCATAAATCTTATAATCATTTGTAGGCTTTTGCCCTATTGGATGAGGCAAACGGCCTAAAAACAATTTTTTACTTAAATAAAAATTCTCAAGGTTGCCAGTGTCATTGCTGTAGTTGAACTATCATCCCAAATTATGCCAAAAACTTTTGAAGTAACAGTGTCGTCACTTTCACTGTCGACACGAAGAAAAATAACCCAGTCCAAAAAAAATTGGCACTCGAGGAAATGTGCGGCCGCTTACTATTTCTTACACGAAGCAAACAGAAAAGAGAGAGAAGAGAAAAGGAGAACAAGAAAACTTTATTTTTAGTAGGTAAGTATTTAGTTTATTATTTCCCCTGCAATCTTCACCGTGTTTTTCATTTTTTTTTACTTTTAATGTACAAATCAATTTAAGAAGAGCCCCCCCCCCCCCCCATGTAAAAAATATGAAATTGTAATTATTATTAGCAAACTTTACTTGCTCTTGATCTTCAAGTCTATCGAGTTGAATTGCTGAAGAAAGTAGGAGTCCAAATACCTGCCGTTCAAGACTCATGTGAATAATACGAAATGCAGGGTTGCAAAGGTCAGGGAAACCTGGAAAAGACAGGGAACTTGTAAACAATCTGGAATGTCAAGGAAAAGTTGGAGAATTTTGCTCCAAATCGGAGAAATTCTCAGGGATGCGGCTTAAAAGCTAAAACTGCAATCCGCGCCGTTAGCGCGCGGCAGCGTTGCCGACTTTTTGGAAATTTTTTGCCGCAATGCGAGTGCGGTGAGGACTGATTCCTCGATTTTTTCCCTGGTTCAACTTGAGGGGATTTAAAAATTAACACCTATCCGCCCTTGGTTAGTCTTCTTCTCCCTTCTCTTCTGTATGTAAATGTTGTTGGCCATTTTGATTCCGCTTTCATTCGTCGGAAGGTTCCAACTCATAGGTACTTCTTTTTCCCTTTTCAACGATAGCATACAAACAGATTTCAATGAAACATTGAAATAATATCTATCATTTTATCTCGGAAAACTCACGGCAGATTGTAAAGTGTTCCCATTGGTATGACCACCTAAAATAGGTAGTGAGAAACATGCAACGTCGCAAACTGGGGTATGAATGATTTTTACGTCATCGTTGATGAAAAGAAATTGTGTACCTGCGCACGCGTGGGAGTGTAATCTCAGCGGTAATCGTGATCTTCTTCCATCGAGTCGAAGCGATACCTACTTGAAGGCGCTCTGAGCAACTATTCCACCACAGAAGTATTGCACAGTATCAGCCGAAAATGAAGGCGCACTGCCGTATGTAAATTGACAGGTATCGTTTACCATTGTTTAGAGTCCTGCTAATCTTACGCTGTTCACTCGATTTTTTAAAACTTGATGCCAGGAGGTATGTTTTGACGAATAACTTAAATTTTAACTCAAATTTTCAAAAGTCCAAGATGGCGGGAAAAGCGTAATATGCGATTTTCCGAGGAGCCCAAAAAATGAATCAACTGCAAAGCTCAAAAGCTCTCAAAGTTGAGGCCGTACTGGAGGGATGTCCCACGCTATCCTGAGATTTCACTTCTATATAGGTATCAAGTCAAACTCTCCATGCAAATATAGCTAGCAAATACATTTTAAGGGCTGCTACTTTGTTTAGGGACTCGAAAACTAAGAACACGGCAACCCTGCCAATGTATTGTTTCCTATCTTCGTATTGAGAGTTCGACTATATATCGAGGTGGACTCCCAGGATAGCGTGGGATATTTTTTACGGCGTCAACTTTGAGAGCTTTCTTGGAGCTTTGCAGTTAGTTTCAGATGAAACCAGTGTAAGTAATTCCCGCGAAATTCCACGCAAAAAACCACTTAACTCGCGAATCCTCTACTCATTCATAAGCTTTACTGTTGCAATGCATATCTTGTCACGGGCTACGGAGCATCCAGCATACCTATCTCTTTTACTAAGAAAACTAAAAAGGTTCTTCTCCCTTACAAGCAAAATATTGTCGTAATCAGGGCCGGATTTACCTACTTGCCGCCCGTGGGCCGCCTATATTTTTCCGCTCCCGTCTCATTCGTGAAGTAAACGTGCCGGTGGGGGAGGGGTGTATGAGACGCGTTTACTCGTGTTGTGCACATTTTTTGTGAAAGCCCTGTCAACACTAACAAAAGTGCACGGAACTTGACGCGAAACTTAAGTTTCGTAAACCCATCCCTGCTTGGACATGGTCTTCTATTTATAACAAACGAACGAAAAAATTATAAAAGAATAAACATAAATGTGGTTTAATAATTTTAACTACGGCCGCTGCGCCGACCGCACTGTGTTTAGCGCAATGCGTGAAGTATTCATGCAGTCTTGAAGGCGCTATGCGTTTCACGCCGCGTCGACCGCTGCTGACCGCACTGTTTGACGCAATGCGTGAAGTATTAATGCAGTCTTGTAGGCGCTATGCGTTTCATGCCGACCGGCCGCGCCGCGTCGGTGGCTTCTGCTTTTCATATCAGTCCTCGTGCGTCATCATGCTCTCTGCGCCGCTCCGCTCAAGGTCAAATCGCGTGTTTGGTTTCTCTCTTAACTCGACTAATTAAAGGTGTTGTCTCTTGTATCACCGAAAGACGACAAAATTAGAAATTACTGTACTTTTACTCTCTGCAGGAAATGAGAGATTTTGTCGCCTTATCTCGTTTGTAATTTATTCTCTGAATCCGATTTTCTCTTCTTTTTTTTGATAACTACATTCAAAAGGATTGCAAATTTGCCGCCCCCTAAATCTTGCCGCCATAGACGCGCGCGCGGCCCATGTGGCCACCCCCTTAATCCGGCCGTGGTCGTAATATAATCGAATATTCTTCGATACATGTGTCGATGGGCAAAGTCGAAAAATTCCTATATCCAGTTCGACGTTGCAAACTCCCTTTCATTGTTGGTTACAGAAACCTATCCATCGGTTCGTCTTTAAATTCTACGAGAAGTTTCCTCTGCCCTTCAAAAAGATTTTCAGAATATTCAAAATCAAAAACAAGGATGTTTCATGCTTCTCTTGTAGGACCAACTTAAATAATTCGGTGCAATTTTGTCGGCAATCCGTTCGTTCATAAAATGCACTGACTTTAGCAAGTTCAAAATGCTACAATAGATTTCACCTTTAAACGAAACTCAAAGTATTCACTTATTGTTAGACTCTTAATTAAGTGACACATGTGCATATTTAATCGGAAAAGACACTTGATAGTGCTTGACTATCTCGATTTAGATTCTAACTTTGCATCTATTGTTGCAGGCTCTATCAGAATCCAGTATGGGTAGAAACAACAAAGCAAAAGGACACAAAAACTTGAAAGTCGTTCAATCCGATAACTTTAAAGCGAAGAACAACAAAAACAAAGCTGTCAATTTACGAAAAGTAAGTTCCTCCTCCTTCCTATTCAGGTCTATGTTATTGCACCTGACCTTTAAATCATCAGAATACTAGAGAAGCTCCCATTGACCAGATAATATAAACGAGGAACGATTTTGGAGCTAAAAATTTGAGTGTGGGTAAGAGAATCTGCTTGAAGATGAAAAAAATCCATATTCATATCTGGAACTCCGGAAAGTTATATCGTTTTTCTCCCAAGAAAATCGTCGCTTTGTAAGTGGGAGGAATCTTCGATTTCTCACCAGAGAATGAGCTCCTGAAGATCAGGGAATGAGTGAGCATGATCATTGGCGTATCCAGCAAATTGGCAACTTTGCTGCTCTCCATTTAAACCTATGGAAATGTATCGATTCATGGAGGGACCAGGTGATCCGACAAGAATCAATTATTGAACATAGGTGTAAATTAAGGAATTCGGTGTTGCCAAATTTCTGGCTCCGCCTTTGAGCACGATCCAGAATTCTAGACACCAGGTGACTTGAACAGAGGACGTTGAAGATAGTCCGTTGAAAGAGCTTGATGCAAAAACGGCTTTTTTCGCCCCCCCTCTGGAAGTTCTTCAGACTTTGTCTATTGATTACTCATACTTGAGCGCTTCTTTCCCCAAATTTTCAGACCCCCAAAAAATTTTGGGGGGAGCTAGGGGGGTGGAAGTCAAAACCTGTGAACCTCGATATCTCTTGAACAAAGAAAGATATCGAGGTCCGGTTTGGACGAAAAATCGTCTAAAATTGCATACTTTAAGATTCGAAAGGTCAAAATCCCGATATCACATTTTTAAGTCAACATATGTGCTTTTTTCCAGTTTTTAGGTCTCGAAAATTTCTTTTAAACGAAAAATTTACAAAGATCTCAATTTTTTATTTGAACCAAAACCAGTTTTTTAAATTGCTCGTCTTTTTCCGCATCCAACGAGTGGTCGTATAAGCTGGGGAACCGAACGGTTCCGGAGTTATGATCGATTGAAGTTTCCGCTCAACGCGCGCCGACCGAGTTTCGCGCGCAAAAAAGTCGGATTTGACTGTTATTAGATCAGATTGAATGTTCAAACTGAGCAAAATGCTTTATTAGGGACTCCTGAGGGTCGCTGAGTTCAGAAATTACCGATACTTCCAAAAAATTCACGTTTTTAAAATTGCTGCTTCGGACAGGACCACTGAGCGGCCGGTCGGCGCTCAGTGGGCCTCTAAAATAGCGCTGCGGAGCTGTAATTTTAAAAACGTGAATTTTTTGGAAGTATCGGTAATTTCTGAACTCAGCGACCCTCAGAGTCCCTAATAAAGCATTTTGCTCAGTTTGAACATTCAATCTGATCTAATAACAGTCAAATCCGACTTTTTTGCGCGCGAAACTCGGTCGGCGCGCGTTGAGCGGAAACTTCAATCGATCATAACTCCGGAACCGTTTCGGTTCCCCAGCTTATACGACCACTCGTTGGATGCGGAAAAAGACGAAGCAATTTAAAAAACTGGTTTTGGTTCAAATAAAAAATTGAGATCTTTGTAAATTTTTCGTTTAAAAGAAATTTTCGAGACCTAAAAACTGGAAAAAAGCACATATGTTGACTTAAAAATGTGATATCGGGATTTTGACCTTTCGAATCTTAAAGTATGCAATTTTAGACGATTTTTCGTCCAAACCGGACCTCGATATCTTTCTTTGTTCAAGAGATATCGAGGTTCACAGGTTTTGACTTCCACCCCCCCTAGCTCCCCCCCAAAATTTTTTGGGGGTCTGAAAATTTGGGGAAAGAAGCGCTCAAGTATGAGTAATCAATAGACAAAGTCTGAAGAACTTCCAGAGGGGGGGCGAAAAAAGCCGTTTTTGCATCAAGCTCTTTGTGAAACAACCACCAGTTCTGTCATACTGTCTATCGCCGTAGTCATACCGTTCATTGAGTTTCCCTACCTGTCTTATATGTATTTTGAGGTATGTAACAGGGTGGGGGTATGCGGGTGATAACGCGAGTGTGCTCTTTTTTGAGTCACCGCCTGCGCCTCCTCCCCCTTTCCCTTCCGATTTCGTCTGTGACTTCACGATACTGTGACCACTTAGCAGGCGATGCTTTGTTATTTTGATAGCGACGGAGCGTTCGAAGTTGTGTGCCTATCGTCAACGCGTTGTTCGACAGTAAGCTCCGAAATTCGCAGCAATTTCCACCCATTTTTACCGCTTATCCGCCGCAGTTGATCGATCAGTTCGAGGGTCGGATCTTCGTAGGGTTCACAAAGGCTCCTGCTGGAGCTCCTGCCGGCAAATCGGGGGTGGCAAATTACAGACTAAAGAGATGGTAAATTTCCAAAGTGATAACCTTTCCTCCCTTTTGGAGGGGGAGGTCTTTTTAATTTGGCTACACTGAGTGAAAAGAGGGGGAAAAGTCATAATGTTTTAATTGATCATAAATTGACGACGTTAAACTGTTGTTAGTCCCTGGCGGAAAAATCGCAAATCCGGTCCTGATTAGTTTTTTTTAAAAAATATCGAACGAATGAATCAAATTCGGAAGTTGATAATGATCACTATTTTCTCACCCTACCCATGTTACTTAATTGTTTTTTTATTTTTTTTTCGTATCTGAAAATCTTGGCTACTTTTCCCATTGAAAGAATTAAAATAATGAGCAGGTACCCACACAATTTACTGTTACTGAGTGTGTGAGAATGTGTTTGCTTCATTTTAAGAAATACACATTATTGTGTAACTTCCTCCCCCGCCCTCTGGAAAGAAAATATTAAAAAAATTAAACATTGTGAAGTGATGCCCGAATATTTGTTCTCTATTTAGTATTGTTTTGCATTCTTATTCATTCAGGTAATCCTGGTGCACAATGAGTTAAGCTACATTTTCCCTCACATGCACAAACTTTGCATCGCAAAAAAATGTGTCACGGTGTCTTCTGAAGTATTTTGACTATTGTCTCTCTTTTTTTCTCATTTCCAGGTGACTCAAGATAATAAGGACAAAATCTTGAACGTTAATAAACAATTTGAAGAAATTAGCTCTTCCCTCTTGAAGAAAGTCGCGAAGCAACCCACACCCACTCCTAAAAAAGATTTGAAGAATGTCAAAATTCTAGAAGAAATGTGCAAGAAACATCAAGCTAGCGAAAAAAAAGAGGAAGAAGTTTTGCACAATTTGTCAGATTTTAAATTTTGATTTGAATTCTTACAGTGAGACAAAAAGCATTTCTAAAAAGCACCATTCCTCACTACTTTCAACGGTGAACGTAAAAATGGAAATCGCAACGGCAGGGATCTTAATAATTGGAGATGAAATTTTGAATGGTGAAGTGGCAGAATCAAATGCGTTTTACATGTGTTGTAATCTGAGACAGCTGGGTGTTAAAGTTGCCCGAATAACTGTGATTGGTGATGATGTCGAAGAAATCGCCTCCCATGTCATGGACTTCTCCAAAAAATTCAATTATGTAATTACGACCGGAGGTATAGGTCCCACTCACGATGACGTAACTTATCAAGGTGTTGCAAAAGCATTTCAAGTGCCTCTTGTATGCAACGAAAATCTATTGAAATATTGGGACAAAATCTACTCTAAAACAGGCTGGAATTTAGACAAAAGCGCCTGGAAAAGGATGGCGACGATCCCAGGCAATGCCAAAGTCACATTTTTCCAAAGTAATAAAAACTCTGAAGGTGACTATACCGTCATAGTATCGAATATTTTCATTTTACCAGGTGTTCCTAGCATAGTCAAGAGAGTATTTTTACCTCTTGCCAAAGAATGCATTACATCCAATAATGTGTTTTACTCAACAATAATTTACTTAAATAGAAGTGAAGAGCAAGTCATGCCGTATTTAAATCCAGTCGTGGAGAAGTATGATAAGAAAGTTGCCTTTGGATCCTATCCTATTTTTTCTAATCGTATTTATCATGCCAAAATCACTGTTGAGTCGCCAGTGAGGGAAACATTTCAAGGGGCTTTGTCTGACTTAAAGTCAAGTATACCCCAAGAATGGCAGGTGAACAATCTTGAAGTTGCCGCTGAAAATTTGCAGAAAGCAATTAACTCTTTCCTGTTCATCAGTCAATCTATTGAGGTGAGTATGTTAAATTTTCTGGAAGTATATGTATTGAGACTAGTTTTGAGCTGAACCAGTTTTACAGTTCTCCTGTCCAAAATTCAAAACAGATGAACAATGACTTGAAAGATAAAAACAGGGGTAAATTGTTTCTTTATCACTGAATTTTAACCATACTTTAAATCTCTTTTTCTTGCAGCTACAACTTGATGGGACTTGATCTTTCTCCCTCCTAAACTCATGATCATAATTTTTTCTGATGTGGACAATCCGAAAACATAGCACACAGAGAAAAAATAGAAGCTGAGTGCAAGTCAACTGCGCGGTCATTTGACATCACTTGATACCTACAACTGTTGTCGCCAAATATCTCATAGAAAACATATCGAAAAATTGAATAAACTAAAAATTGCTGAAAATTTAATATACTATGAGTCTATGAGAAACATCGGAGAAAGTGACTGATTTGTATAACTATTTGATTTGTATAAAATTAGGAGCAGGAAACATGAACAACTTTAGCCTTATCTGAAAGTTCCTAAAACATTTTCTTTCTTTTAAATAATACTTTCTGTAGCGCCTCAAACTTTGGCTTGGATGAGTGTGGGGCGCATTTTATTTTGTGTTGCTAAAAGAGAATGATAGTCCTGAAACAGAGACTAAAATTCTAACACTGGGACCTCCGCACTTAATGATGAGAATCTGTCGATAATTTAATTCAATATTTCATGCAGAGCAAATAACCACAAAAAGGGAAAATTGTCACATTGTTACGAATTTTATAAGATCTATTCAAATAATTTTTACTGCCCTTTCGCTTTAAAGTCAGTATCCCAAGTTAAAGCTCCCATTTTCTACTATGATTTTGTTTATAATTTTATTTATGATTTTCATTCCATAGATCCTAGATGAATGTTTCAAGAGGTATCAGTTTTCAAACATCGCAGTGGCATTCAATGGTGGTAAAGACTGCACCGCTCTCCTCCATCTTGTGTACGCTTATTGCCGTTTTCGCTCTATAGATGTTTCGTCCAAGAAGTTGCAGTGCATCTACTTCCGCAGCAATGATGTGTTCCAAGAGCTGGAAAATTTTGTGGAGGAAACTGTGAAAAGGTACATATTTCAACTATTCAGAAACTTAGACCTTGTTTATTTTTTTCGGTTTAAAAGTAAAAAATAAAAATAAAACGAGTTAAAATATCCGGTCGTTTCGTTTGAACTCGCGTAAGAAAATTTCTGGAAACTTACCAGAAGAACTATCTATAGCTCTTTGAAAAAAAAACAACCAAAAATAAATTATGAAAAAAGGCGTGCAACTTTGCAATCCGAGATAAATACTTTTTTTTGCGTGCCGCCGCGCCGTCGGTATTTGAGTTCATTCACGGCAGGCGTAATGAGACAACTATTCGACCACGGGTGTACGCGTATTGCGGCCAGTTCGATTGAAGGCGCTTCACACTGCGACGATCTTTTAAATGATGACTGCTCTAAAATCGCCGCAAAACTAGGACTACGAGTTATGCTACTTGCATCTCTCCCCGTTTTTACCATAGTCTAAGGAAAATTATGTATCTGAATTTCAAGGATTCAAAAGTTCGGACCTCTTTTACTTTTTTTCGGTTTAAAAAAAAGAGGAACATGGAACGAGCAAAAATATCGCGTCAAATATCCTGTCGTTTCGTTTGAATCATGTTAGAAAATGCTTGGAAACTTTACAGAAAATATGTGTGCATCTTTTTGAAAATAATGATCAAAAATATAACATACGCATCGATTTTTTTTTTTTTTTATTTTTTTCAAGCGATCAGTAGAAACCCTGTTTAATTATAGGAGCATATTTTTTCATCTGGAAACCATTACTTACTTCGAGGCTCTCAAAGAATCTATCGTAAAGTTCCTTCCTCTGTTTCCTGTTGACAGGTATGATATCAATCTGCTTACCATCGATGGGGAAATTAAAACCGGCCTCGATCAAGCACTGAAGGAAAATCCTCAATGGGAAGCCATTCTGATGGGCACTCGTCAGTCGGATCCGTTTTCGTCGTGTTTACAAGCTTTTCAGGTAAGGCCTTTTTTTAGAACTTTTTATTGATTTAGCATCAATAAACCAGTACATATATTCATTCACATGAAAGAAAAATTAAATAAGAAAACCCTGAGCATCTCACATTGCTGATACCGCTATAATGTTACAGAAGTTGGTTTGACCCGTCGTGAGGGAGTGATCATAAATTGCATAACGCACTTTTTCGGGTTTTTTTTTCAGTTCACTCGCAGCTTTAATTGGACTGCATTTTGCAATTCGGGACTACAATTTCTGGCTCATCAGAAAAAATACTTATGAGCGTAAGAAAACTAATGGTACATACGTTGTTTTTAAAGTGGACCAGAATTTTCAGGTCCTAATTGCAAAATGTAGTTCAATTTAAACCCACATTTTTTTACAATTGGATCAGAATGCAGGAATCACCGCAGAGACTTTAACACACCACAGAAAAGTAGGCGCACTGACAAATAGGAGTCGCTCGTCGCCTGGGAGCATTATTTAAAAATTTGATTATGCTGAACCACACGAGAGATCGCCAAGACAGTTAAATGCGGGAATCTTTTCAGAGACTTTAACGCAAGGCTAGAAAAGTAGGCGCACCGACGAACGGAAGTTACTTGACGCATGAACAGAGTACACCCTATTATTAAAAAATTTGCTCATGCTGAACCTCGTCATGCAGAGATTTTTGCATCATGCAGAGATGGCACACATTTGTTCTTTACCTGTAATTTCGATCGGCGAAGAACGCGATGTGTAATGAGCGCGACTCGATATAACTGCCAATGTGGTAATGTTTCCGCAAAAAAAAGGGTCGCAAATAGTTTTTGAGGGAAACTAGTAACACGTAAAATTACGCAAAAAGTTGTGTCCGTAGACAAATTTTCGACGAGACAAGAATGAAAATGCTCAATACGGAACCTCAGAAAACATTTTATGCGATTTGAACGAATGTTCATCATTTTCACCCTGATGAAAAAATATCCTCTCAAGCCGCAATCGATTCCGAGATACATCTTATTTTCGTCCCACCCTATTGCACAAATCGGCAATCGGCCGCGATCGTCTGGCGACCAGCGAAGATTGCGCAAACTTTCATAAGATTTTGTGAGTTTTTTTTTTTTCTTTTTTTTTTTTTTTTTAATAGAAAGATAGTTACGTAACGCTGGCACTGATCCCTCCCCTTTTTTAACGTAGCGTAACCCAGACTCATACCCCTTCTTTCTTAGAGCGTCACGTAATTTAATCAACGCTCCCTAAGGTGGGTGAAATTATTAGCCCCTTCTGTAAACTCTGGCTACCTATATTTATGTAAAAAAATTTCAAATTTCAATTTTAGAGGTGGGCTTTTATATACACGATAATCTTAGCAGCAGTTAGTACACATTTTTCTGTATCTATTACCGCACGTGAACAGATCTCACCGTGTATGTCGATAAAGTTCTCCAGTTCCTGCAATGTTCAATAAAGGGAGAAACAAACAAATTAAAATATAGTCACTGAATCCCCCATTGAACAAGTTTTTTCTTCCTGGCGAACTGAAAAATGTTTGACTATCCCACTTCATTTCTGTGTAGATGACGGATGTAACATGGCCGAGGGTAATGCGAGTGAATCCGATGCTCCACTGGAGCTACGAGGACGTATGGTTCTTCTTAAGATACCTGAATGTGCCTTACTGTAGCCTATATGATGATGGTTACACATCTCTGGGACATGGCTCAACCACTAAGAAAAATCCTGACCTGCAGTACCTCGAAAATGGAGTTGTGAAATACTACCCTGCTTTTAAACTCAAGTATGGAGATAGTGAACGGAATGGTAGAAAATAAACTCGATGAATTACCAATTTTAGTCTCTTGCCTAATTAGTTCCAAGCACTTTAGAGTTTCATTCATGAATAATTTATGCACCGAAGTTCTTACTTATTATATTAAGAAAACAAATGTAATTTTGGCATTGATAATTTTAGAAGTGTTGAGGTACAGAATGTCAGCTTTCGAACGGTTATATGAATGTGATCACTGATTTAAAATTTTGGGTGCAAGTTATGAGACCGTTTCTGTAAAGAACACGGGAAAAAATTTGCTGAATTAACATCTGTTAAAATCAGTGCTACAGCCCTAGAATGTATGAACGCAACTGTTAATGTAGAGTCGCGAAGATGTTGCAATGAACAGGTAGAGCGGTTATATCAGCAATTCCAGAGTTTTCATGCAAATTTTTAACATTTCGGATGTTATTTCAGCATTTTCCCCCTTTTTCTCTGTGAAAAGACTGTGCCCGGTTTAAATTAGAATAATGCCGATTAATTGGACTTCATTTTGCAGTTCAAAAGTACAATTTCTGGTCCATCTAAAAAACGCTTATGTGCATAGAGAACTCAATGGTGTGGACGTTGTTTCTAAACTAGAGGCAGAAATTGAAGGTCTTAATTGCAAAATATAGTCCAATTATTATGTTAAAAATATTCAATGCAACAAAGACCTACTTTCCCTCTATCTCTTCTTCAACTTTTAAAGTTGCATTAAATATAAATATTTCCCTTCATTACACTAGTTTTCTGTTAAATTAAAACCTGTCCTCTTCAGGTTTTCGGAAGGGAGTATGTGAGGATCGTCCTTATTCGGAACTAAAAATTCCTGTTTTGTATCTATTACTCCTATTAAAAAGTTTTGTAAGTGTTTTTTCCACAGTGCCTCTCCGTAAAATTTAGCATTTCTCACCGTGTGCACGTAAAAAAAGTCCTTACCTTCACTTGTTTCTTCTTGATAATCTCGGTGAATTTCACAGTTTAAAAGATAGGTATTGATTCTCATTGTTTCATTATTTTCAGAAACTGTGTAATTAAAACGAGAGAAACTCTAAATAGTGTCATTTTTTAAGTCACCTTTTTATCAATGGTTTTGATTAAAACTGATGGATATTTGAACCATCGCGAGTTGATTTCTTCCTCTCTCCCTTTTTACACGCGACGGCTATTTTTTTTTTTTTTTTTTTTTTTGTTCAACTGATTGCCTCTGTGATTTGTTTATGAAATTATTGAAATGAAACTAAAGTTTCGCCTATGGCTGTATCAAAAATCACTCGCACGGAAAAAATGCAATTGCTGTTTCAACAATTTTGTAGTTAAAAAAGTGTCTGGCATGTTTCAATGTAGATTTTACAAAAAAAAAATGCCA
Source organism: Bemisia tabaci (assembly GCF_918797505.1). Lineage (NCBI taxonomy): Eukaryota > Metazoa > Arthropoda > Insecta > Hemiptera > Aleyrodidae > Bemisia > Bemisia tabaci. The sequence continues at coordinate 46,034,006 of NC_092793.1, read as the reverse complement.
ATTCAACTACCCTCGTGGTTAAATTAGTTTCCTCCTTTGTAAAATGTAAGTATATTTGAAACATGTCGGACATATTTTTAACAATTTAATTGTTAAATTAGCAAGTTAGCATTCATTTTTGTCCGTGTGCTTGTACTGTTCATATCATCAGATTATGGAGGTTTAACCGCCAGGTGGGAAAATTTTGGTGTAGCAAGAAAACATAAGTTGAAAGAAAACAACTTCTTAATAAATAAACAGTTTGTATATTCGCCATGTTTTCAAGTTCACCTTAAGAATAAATTTCAAACAAAATTGAAGTTGGCGCGTAAGTAGGCTTCACTGTCAAAAATTTTGGAGTGAAATTCTGTGCCGGAATCTGTATAGCGCCCAAAAAACCGCCGAATTATCTGCATAAGAAGCGGAATGTATTCTCCTTGCGGAGTAGCTTACACTATTACGGAGCGGAATCTTTTCTTTACGATGTGTCATACGCTTTTACGGTGCCAGTTTCATCTCGCATTCATATCACTCGGAGTGTTTGGGCGCTATATAGACTCCGGTACCGAATTTGACCCCTCGATTTTTAACAGCGTTCTTGATACAAAATGTAAATCCTTTCTGGTTCATAGTAAAAACTTGCTCGTCGCTGTCCACAGGGTTTGGCGATCTATCATCATGATCATCCCCGTCCTCTGCTTGAATATTCGTCAAGAATACTCCAATTTCAAGCAGAGATAAAATTTGTGAGGTTTTATGAGTTATGAGGTCTGTTCGGTTCCGATTTAGCTGCTCGGTGTGTTCGCTGAATTTGTCGTTTCTGTTGTCGTTGACGCCGTCTCCGCTGGTGGACTTTCGTTGATTCCAAAACAGGGCATTCGCTTCGACAGCTCTAACCTGTACAACCAGATTCATAGTTTCACTTTACGCAGAATTTCCACTCAGATGAGAAGTCGGGTGTAGTTGCGTGGCGTGCTTTGCGATATATCGATTGATAAGTCATTTAAAACTAAGGAAAAGAATCGCCAGGCAAAGTGTTCGCAACGAACACTTTAATAATCGATTCTTTACCATAGCTTCAAATGGGGAAATATCGATAATCGATCAATCACGCCTCGCCACTGATGATTTGATGCCATTTGATGAAAAAAATGTTGTGCTTGGGATCCGAATTTCAGGTCATATCGATGGCCAAAGTGCAAAACCCTCGTAACTCCGTTTGCAACGTTGCGGACTACTTTCCATACTTATTTATTCGTTGGGAAACTAGTCAACTTAATTTCTCAAGAATGTCTTTGATTTTTCCTCTCTCTCTCAGTGGAATATCCCGCATAAATAAGCTTAAAATTTGACTTGTTTCCCTTCTAAAAAATCAAATAGTAGGAGATATTTTGAAACAAAGGAGATGCGTTGTTTCGCACTTTTAGTCATCGATAGTTTTTCCAGCTGCCAAACTCCGGGTTACACATCCGATGCCCTTCAGCACTTCGGTTGACTCTAAGGAAGTCTCAACCGAAGTACTTCAGATGTGTGGTCCGAACTTCAGCTGGCCATCAATTTTCGAATGCACGACCCGAAAACTTCAGAGATCCATATGACCTACATTTTAGTCCCAACGCACCAAGTTTTTTTCCATGAGCGATTTTCAAATAAATTCACATCGTTATTTCAATAAAAGAATTCAAGACAGATCACGTATTTATTTATCCGCAAGTTTTGTATCTGTTCGAACCTTGATCAAGGCTGCCTTAACCCTCTTGCGAGCTGACTATTGAAATCGATAGACAAAGCGAAGAAGACACAGGGAGTATGGAACGATCCTATTAATTGAGGTGTTTAGTTCCTACTAAGGGAGAAAATTATGAAATAATACAGTACGTAAGGCATTTTGTGGGTTGCCGTTAGTTAGTCTATAAATTACCTCCTTTGCCCATTGCAACCACCCGCTTCCACCGAAAGTATCGCTTAATTTTCAGTTTGTCTCCCTTGTCTATCAATTTCAATAATCAGCCCGCAGCTTGGCAAGGATTGCCTTATCTCTTGAGTTGATAAGTTATTTCTTTTCTTTGGCTCTTCCAAATTTTACTAAGATGAAATTAATGATTTTACTTATTATCTTACCTGTAACGTGGATGGCTAATAGCATATACATATGGATCTAGGCAGGCAACCAGTTTACAAGTACATGCTGGAAGCATCGTTATTCCAGGAGTTAGGAGATTCCTAAAAAAGAAAATTAGTCAGTGGAAGTTAACAAGAAAAAATATATGTTATCTCGGAGTGATTATAATTTTAGTTTCTTGCAATTTTATCCCTTTGCCTTCAAAAATGTAATTTATGAAGGTATCAACATTTCATACTTAACTCCTAAACTTTGAAGTTTTTATCGACTAATTTTGAAGAAAGAAGTAGGTAACTGGAATTGGTATTTTGAAATTTTCCTGCTTTGCTCAATTGTGTTGCTGTAGATAAAATGGATGTAGTGTTGGTAATTCTAATAGAGGATCCACATGAGCATTTGCGTCGTAGATTCTCTTATATATGGGCTTAAGAGTCAAGATGTATCGCGAGTGCAATGAGACTCATATCTCTCAGAATAAATCTTCAGCAGTGGCGTGGCGTGCTTTGCGATCTATCGATTGATCTACCATTAAACCTATGAAAAAGGATCGATAATCAGGGTGTTCGCAATTGCAACAAACACCATATTAATCGATTCTTTATCACAGCTTCAAATGGGAAAATATCGATACTCGATCATTCACGCCTATCGCCATTGATCTCCAGCAAGATTATGAAGCATTGCAATTGAGTTCGACAAGGTTCAGATGCTTTTGAACTCAGAAGTAATCCGCGATTTCCACATTTCCACTCTACCTATGAAATTAAAGTCTTAAGAAAGAACCCAAAAATTAGAAGGCTTGCTTTTATATACTCTAAACTAAAGTTAAAATTAAAAATCAAAATTCTAAAATTAATGCATTCAAACAAGAATTACGGGCAAAAAGATACTCACTGATCGCCGAATGCTCCGATTAAAGCTACCACAGCATAAGGTGTCCAAGATGCTATGAATAAGAAACAAATTGTGATGGCAGCTTTGGCAATTCGAACCTCAGCAGACTGTGCATTTGGGTCTTGGCCACTCCTCAGAGATTCGACATTCATTTTCTTTGCCTGTAGAATTAAATTGTTCGTTGCACATTATTTTCCAAAGCATTTAGACACTTCGCACACTGAATCAGATAATTTTTGCTTCCTCTACGTACTGAGAGCCTAGGAGATAATTTTCTAGGGTAATTCTGAAATCAGTTCCTCTGACTCAATCTTAAAGTTTTGGTGGTTCGTTGTTTCAGCATTCCTAAATGACTCATCTCAAAAATGAATCGTCAAAATTAAGTGCCCCATTAGACTGAATTCATAACATTTCGATTACATACTTGGTGTATAAATCGAATCATTTACATTTGAGGATCAGTCTATCCTTGTCCAAACACGCGGCGAGTAAGCGCTCCTGCAATCCCCTAGTTATGCATTTTGAGCTACTCAGACGTCGGAATTATTGTTCCACGAGTTTTGTTTTTATTGCTTGACTTCACCGATCACCGACTCGTCCAGAAATAAAGGACGTTCACAGCAATGTTGATAGCAGAAATGAATGTCAATACTAAGGCAACGCTTTCAAACTTCACAAATAGTATTGTAGCATTTCTCTAATTATTGCAAAATGCGCTCACTTTAAACATTTTATCAGCCTTTGATTTACCTACTACAACTTGAATCAGTAAGGTGTAAAATTGAAACCGATTTATTCAATGAACTTTGACAAACTTTTATTCATAACCTGAGGAATACTTTGTTGAACTCATGATAATTTTGTTTCAAAATTGAGCTTTTACTGCTTTTAGGCGTTTCTGGACCTTGGCCTTCTACATCTGTTGTACTATGTTTAAAATAATTGCATTCCGTAAAAATCCTGACATTTTGTATCTTGATCCCGATCCTTACCTGTTCTCTGAGAGCTTTTTCATGGCTGAACACATGACCAACAATCCTCGAGTAGAAGAAAACAACGAGAGACATTGGAATGACGTAGCACACTGTGAACATCGTCAAGACGAAGAATTGTGTTTCTTTCGTCGGCGATAAGTAGTCAAATGTACACGTCGTCAAATAACCCTCTGTAAAGCAACGTAAAATATAACAGAAAATGAGTGGCACATTTGTGTCATCTACAACCCGAGATCGGTACTCTTCATATGTTTAGGTTACAGCCTATTTTCCAACATGAGAGAGGAAGCAATAGGTAGTGCATTTTTTTTTTTTTTTTTTTTTTTTTTTTTTTTTCAGAAAATACTTACACTAAAAATCACTGATTGATTTTCTGAGACTTTAGTGCATAGGGTCTGTTAAGAGATATAGTCAACTGAGCAGGGCCGGATTTAGGGGGTGGCCACATGGGCCGAGCGGCCCATTGCGGAAAATCTAGGGGGCGCCAAATGTTGTAATTTCTTCAAATGTAGGTATCAAGAAAAAAATCTGATTTTAAAAAAAAAATTACAAACGAGAAAAGGCGAAAAAATCTCTCATTTTCTGAGAGTTAAAGTATGATAATTTCTAATTTGTTCGTCTTTCGGCGATAACGAGAGACAGCACCTTTCATTAGTCTAGTCAAGAGAGAAACCAAACACGCAATTTGGCCTGGAGCGGCGCGGTGCAGAGACAATGATGACGAGGACTTGATATGAAAATGAGAAGCCCTCGGCGCGGCGATCGGCATGTAACACACATTAGCGCCTACAAGACTGCATGAATACTTCACGCATTGCGTCGAACACAATGCGTTCAGCAGCGGTTGGCGTGAAAGGCATAGCGCCTACAAGACTGTGGGAATACTTCACGCATTGCGCCAAACACAGTGCGCTCAGCTCATGCAGTGATCGGCGTGATTTTATTCGATTTTTATCGTCTATAAAATCGCATGGGACTCACGTTGAGAGACTCATGAATGTTTAAATTACATTAAGTAGTGTATCAAAATAATTGATGTACCTTTTTTTTCTCTATGCCTTTTTCGTTCTTACCCTATATAAAGAGATTTGAGTAAGGTATATAATGAATCAGTACGAGTTATTCAGAAAAGCTAGTAGAAGGAAAAGAAAAAGTACCTGGAACAAATCGATTCCACTTTTCGATGTATGGTAGAATAGCCCATGGCGTAACATACAGCCAAATTATTAAGAGCACCATAAATGCTTTTCCTGCTGACATTTTCCCATCAAATGGCCTTGCAATTGCGCTGTAGAAAAATGATTCCATTAGAAAAGCTAATTTGTTTCTTTGTGTTATTTTCCTCTCTTCATTCTGTTTGTTAGATTAACCAAGGAGTCGGTAGATGATTTTTCCCATAGCATCTCAAATGGTTTTAGTTATTAGTTTTTCACGAATAAGACCTGTATTTTAAGCTAATTAGATTGGATTTGCTCCATTAAGGGCTAATTCTGGCCTTAAAAGTTTAAAAGTCTTAGCATAGCAGCTTTTTAATAAAACCCAAGCATTGAGAAACACCCATTTAGGCTGAGCCGGCTGTGTACTTAGGGAACTGCAGACTCTGAAAGTTCTTTGGTTTTATAAATCTGCAGAGGAAACAATTTAAATTCTGGAAATCAGATCGTTGATTTCAATGTAATTTTTAGCGCTGAGTCCAAAACTTATCTCAGATTTAAAAACTTCACACCCATCAATTTTTCGTAAAATCGAAATTTTCCGAAAAAAACAAGGTATTATGAGGAAAATTCAATTTTCTGCTAAAAACTTGCACGAGAGGGAATGATCAAGGTCATTTTATAATTTTACAGTTTAAAAAACTTTGGAGAAAATGTTGCGTATACTTCAACAACTCTCCCCGAAGTGTTTGATGACGAGGTTCTACTTTCGAAAATTCCCGGTTATATTGTCTTTCGGTCAGGGTTGCAATTTTTCATGAAAAATAAAATCTTGAAATTTCAGAAAAATACCATAATATTGACACATATTTTTCGAAATTAAATGAAAGGCAAATGACTCTTTTCTGCTTTCCATCTCCGTTTAGTGCGTATTGCATAGCCAGCCCCCGAAAATGTTTTTCTCATATTTTTCACAACTTGGTGAAATTTCATGAGATATTTTACGGAAATGTCCAAATTTTCATACTTTTTATTTCACTTGTTCAACCCTCCATTCTGTATTATTTGGCCATATCTTTACCAATGCCATATTCTCTTGGCCAAGTAAAAACGTTTGAGAAGGCAACTTAGGAACTTACTTGTATCTATCGTAAGCAATAGCTGCGTTTGTGCAGGCCTGGCCGATGCCCGTGAAAGATCCGACAAGAGCGAAGATCCTACACCAGTATGCGCCCGACTCGAAGCCCAAATTGAACGAGTTGTAGATCATGATCGGTGTTTTCAGCATCATCCCGAAGTCACATATCGCTAAATTCACTACGAAAAAGTTGGATGGCGTCCGCAGTGATTTTGCTCTATTACAAACAGAAATTAATCATGGAACTTTACACAACGTAGCTAGGTTACGTATCTGAGCAACGTTGCATACCTACTTTCATCGGAACAGGAAAGCAATTTGTTGCGGAGATTATTTTTTTTTTTTTTTTTTTTTTTTTATGATTACTAACAAATATTTGGTAAATTCAATATCGATGACCGGTTTTACCATCCTTGTTGATTTTAGCTTTCTCTTGAGCAAGAAGTTAGAATTTTCTAATTCTAATGTGAACTGCAAACGTTACCATCTTGCTCATCATTCAACTTCGGACTTTTCATACGTGTTTATAGTGGTCCGCGTGAAAGTGAAGAAGTTTTTATAACTGAATTCAAGCTAAATTTCTCAGAAAAAATAAATAATGCTTGAGTATACGCAAAAACGTAGGTATAGCTGAAAGTAAGTAGCATCATTCTTGATTCAAGATAAAAAATTTCTCAGCGCAAATTGTAGGGTTTTTTTTTTTTATTCAGTGTTTACAGTTAGAAATTTTCTTCTTGAACTTTCCGAGTTTTTCAACAACCAATGCCTTAAAGTATACCATCTTTACCTTAAATTATAAAACACTCCAAAAAATCTTCATTTCTAAAAAGACTAAATTAATCTCCATTCAAGATATTTTTATTTTTTTTTTTTTTTAAACTTTGCAAATTAATGAATTCGATTAGAATAATAACACCATAATTATTTTAACTCACGTTGAAAATATCCAGATGACAAGACCGTTGCCAAAGAGTGATACAAATGTGAATAATACGTATAATAATCCGAGCATATAATTTTGAAGAGGGTCGGGTTCGGGGTATTTGAACCAGTGTTCAGGAATTTGATGCAGGTCCTCTGGTTTCACGTTCCAGCCTAACATACGAGGTCCAGTGCTTTGTTGGTCCATCCTGTCCGCAATCAAACATTGGAAACAATAATTGACATGGATAAAATGAACCTGGAGACTCAGTCAAAGGTTCAACACTATACCCTTGGCTCTTTGGTCCATCTTTGAAAATGATCTTTAAATCAGTACAGCAGATCAAAATAAAAAAAGTATATTTAAGTCATTTTGAACCACAACTGGAAAATAAGCGTTATTAGCACTTTTGACATCTTACAGGTGCAGTTAAGAGCCCAAGAAACGTAACTATCAATTTTGAAAAAAGCCAAGTTATTTGAGTCAACAACATAGTTGGTGAAGAGTCTATTTATGTAAAAAATCGGTTATGATATCTATAACACCATAGGCCCAAGATATAGGATCTTTAAATTTGCCAAATACGCTACGGGCAATAGACAACTCAGATCCGATGCTCTTGAAAGTATATTAGAAGTGTATGAAATTGAAAATTAATATTTTTTATCCCAAATCTGATTTTTTTTCTGCTGTAATGGCCTAAATTGTTTAAGATTCCACCTTAAGGTACGTCACAATTGGAAATGGGCACCCTTAATATTTGAAGCATTATACGAGGAACACAATTTTAGAAACACAAAGATAGGTATTTGAACTTTAACTACGAATCAATATTTAAATTTACAGCATACAGGATCCACAGGTCACAAGAGTACTTTTTTATGAAACCGAGACCATTTAATCACTGAATATTGCTTTTTGAGCCGCATCCAAATAAATGGAAACAAATGGACAAAAATTACTCTTGGTATTCTATGGAAAGTAATGAACCGAAATTGAGAAACTTGACTTCACTTAAAGTTCTGTATCGTGTATCTTAAAATTTGTCTCCTGCTATTAAAGTGTCCACTCAAAATTTTCTAAAGTTATACCACAAAGTATAGGATCAGGAGAGCGCATATCCAAATGTTAATTGTAATTGTAATGGTGAAAAAAAGTTAGGATTAAAAAAGGCATAAATCAAATTCTATCTCTAGGAAATCCACGCAATGACATTACCGTGACTTTCGTAATTTAAGCTTCTTAGCCCCAACAAATTCATGATGACCGAGTAGTTGCAGTTTTGGAAGTTGAAAAATGACCTTGCTCTTTTTTTATCCAATTTTTTTCATTTTTACCAAGCTTTTACTTTTAAGTATCGTCTTTAAACTAGTTTCATTTAAAAGGACTACAAATATGAGATCTGGATGTTCCTACCTGGCCAGGGCTTGAGGGCCCCATTGGGTTAGATTGGACCGCAAGTCAGGCCCACTCAATATTCCCATGATAGATGCGGAGGACTCAGCACTGGATACTGAATGGCATCAAATCCGGAATTTTCCTTTTTATACCCGATTAACTTGTTCAAGGGAAATAAGATTATCCAGCGTTTGAATCCCTTCAGTATTCTGTGCTAATCCCTTTAACTGAGCCGTTCTCGTTGGATTACGCCGAACTCCATTCATGTTTACTGCGTTGCCACATACCGTTGATCGACCGAAGATCACAACAGTATCTCCTCGCTACATAGTCGGTTTCAATTGCCATGGCCGACCTGACCTGAACACTCAACTGTTGACACCAGAGTTTTTACTTCCGAACGTGCCCAGAATTTTGAATTTAAAATGTGTAAAAATGAATGTAAACATGTTTGCTTTAGGTGAATCTATGCTGATACATAATTATCGAGGTATCGACAAATTCTGCTAAATTATCAGTTTTACTCTACATATTTGACAAAAAACGGTTTCATTATGGCTTAAGGCACACTTTACCTGTTTCTTCCCGAAGAATCTATTTTGTAAGTTCTAAAATAAAACTGGATGTAGGTAAACGCAAAATATTGCACTTGCTCAATAAGATTAAACATTTAATACTCGCGTTTGCATACTCTCTCATTAAATATAGGTTTTATAAACGACATTATTTGGGAATCAACAATCAAGGCGTAATAGCTCTGTTTTCTGCCAGAAAAGTTAAGAAGAACCGGTATTTTAGCAATAATGTATTAGCTATCTCGATGCTTGCTTATCCCGTTATAGATTCAACTCTAGCTAGCGTTCGAGAACTCGAGAAGTCAAAGGCAAACTCTATTGTAATTGAAGCACGCGCGAGAATCTCAGTTCTCCTTCATATCAATGGTTATGCAATTTAAGGTACTTGAGTGTCGAAATAGTCGTATCGCATAATTGGTCCCGGCGTTGCGTTCAACCAGGAACGGACAATCGGACATGTTGAGTGGATGAGGGCACAAGTTCATCATCTTCACAGAGAATATATGCTGCGCATCCTAGATAATTTTAATGCAAATAAATATTGTATACAGGTATAAGTAACCTATAGAACAGAGGCGATTCCAGCAAGTAGGAAACACTGTCAGTATGCAGTTTAAATCCATTGAATATATCGATTCTAGGTGAGACAAGCTGCAGGATGCTACAATCGATTATTTTACATATACATTTAAACGGAGAAAAACAGCGTTGCCAACTTTCAAGAATCGCCACTGCCATAGAATACAGAACAAATATACCATACCGACCGACCTAAGGCAGTTTCAAATTTTGTCAAGATCTTGCCAAGTTATTTAAAAATTTTACTCAATACTACATGATACACGATAATTTTGATCAAAACAGTAATGTCGAATGCAAATGAAGTGCTCTGTAATCACAACTTGATTTTAAACAACTGCAACAAAATTACTATAGTTTTCTTTTCATTTTAGTAATATTGACTTTCAACAATAATGTAAAACTCGTCTGATTTGGCATCACCACCCAATGTGCTCCTCTGATAAAAACAATGTAGTCTATATGCCTTTTCTCGCCTCATTTTAGAGCAAAAAGTGAATGTTATGGGCAGTTGTCAAATTTTGTGAAAAATCAAAACATTTGTAAGTTTTGTGAGGGTTTGTTTAAATCAGAGAATTAGAATGAATACGGTTCAGATAAAAATCCAATCTTGTGATCTTTCGCTTCATGCACTTTAATTCCACACAGGAAATGAATTAGAATGAATTTTCAAACTAATGGCAAAATTTTCGGTTACTGGGAGTAGTTGTTCACATGCCCCGTAATTCCAAAAGTAAAAATTTCAACTAAATTTTAACGTTCACTATCTTTAACTACAGGATGAGCCAGCGCTCCAGAAGTGTGCGTTTTAAAAAGTTTTAAATCTTGATAGAAACCTACAAATCCCTGAGATCCAAGAATCTTTCGACTAGAACTCAGCACCAAAGTAAATATGATTTCTCAATAAAATTTTCCACGTAAAATATGATTACCAGCTGAAAATTTGATTCAACTCACTTTTGTACGGTAAAAATTCACCTTGCACATCAATGCATTAGTCCCGGTAGTCGAAGCACCGAAGTTGCATAGTGTGCTGAAGTCATTAAATATGTATAATGGTACTGCTTCAAAATATATTATATGGACTTGCTTCAAAATATTCTTAAGTTTCCTTTCTTTGTTATTCTTTGACTTTCCCTTGATAAGATTAAAAATGTCATCTATCAAAGAAAAGGACCTAACGATGTTTTTAGGAAAACTCATCTTAGACTGAACTTTGCATTAAAAAAAGTAAAATAATAAAGAAATACAACTCAGTTTTTAGCTTGGCATTTTAATTAAAAGCTTTAAAACAATTATTACGAAAAACGTTCATCTTTTTACGAGTAACGAGACCTGAGGTGCATATTTTTGTAATTCTTAGACGTTGAAGTTTTTCGTCCCAAAGTTGTAAAAATGTTACTTACCTCCTTTATTTACGTGAAATTTTGAATTTCTTCCACCGGATTTGGTGTTTTCTTTAACCGGGAAGTATCAGTTGACCGCTTTCGGTGAATAATATAAGTTGTTCCAATATGTGTTGATTTTGGAGATTGCTACCAAAAGATGTTTGTAAATTACGAAAACAGTCATCCCGATTTTTAGGACCCCACCTCTTACTCCCCCATCGGGCAAGTCTTTGCCCTCGTATATACTATAAAGACATAACAATCGATTTCAATACGTCAAAATCTGTTGAAAATTGAAAACAGCCTTTCGATACTATTTTGAAGTTCTAAAAGTTGGCTTTTGCATCTACATTCAGCTCGAGACTGACATTCCAATTTTTTTTGTCTTCAAATTAACTCATAATCGGAAAAATATACTTTACAACGAAGAGGTGACGATTAACGGGATGACTGAGGATAGATCCATCTTAAGTCGACTACAACTGTATATGCAACTTGACAACCGTGGAACTTATGTGGCCATAACCGTGGCAGAAGGCATTAAAGCATAGTAACAACGACTCCTCCTGTCCGAGCTCCTTGAGATGTGTCCGTGACTTTTAAGTCAAGACGTCGGACAACGGCCTTTGGCTGCATGTCCCTTGCCCCCTCTTCCTTGTCCTTGGACGCTCATCAGACAGGGACAGGGTCAACGGATCTCCTTCCAGCGAACGAAGATGAGCCCATGAGCTCTCAACGATCCCAATTTATTTTTGTCGTCCTGAGCAAGAACGCCGTATGATCTTTCCGACGTTGTCAAATTTTCTTTGGATAAAATAAGGATTATCAGGTATGTTTTTGGATATCCCTCTTCCAATTTCTCAAGGGTTTTTCTCGCAACCCAATCCGAAGTATCCGAAAATTCCATGGGAAAATTTTCATTGGTTTTTCTCAAAAATAAATATCTTATCGAGAGAAATTTGAGGACATCCGAATATTTTTACGAAGAGTTTCCTAAGTCCGGCAATACTATATTAGACACGTGAGTCATCGATGTTGCACATGTCACGTTTCTCGACAATTCCTCGTATCGTCATTTGAAGGTCGTTCGCTCCCTTCAGTGGCGATCCTAGCAAGTTGGCAACACTGTTAATACTCCATTGAAATCCATTGAATATATCGAGTCGAGACAGGCTGCCTTACGTAAAATCGATTGTTTAACATACATCTAAATGGAGAAACAACAGTGTTGCCAACTTCCAAGCATCGCTATTGGCTCCTTTTCAGTCCCATTTCTCAACATCATTCCACGAAAATTTCACAGAATTTCCCTCACACAGGGAATAAAAATCACGATAGTTTCCTTTGAAAAATTGATGTTGAGAAGTTGAAGTCTACAACGTCGTAAATCGAGATGTGAGGTTTGGGCGTTTCATCGTCGATATTTTTTGGTCGTTTATCGTAAGAGAACCATTTAAATTCATTGATTCTAGTATGAACTAAACATGCTAATCTCTCTTCATTCAGTCGATTTTTGGATTTTCAAAGAGTTCTACCCTATCTGGTGGTTCATTCTGTAGGTCGAATTCAAATGTATGGGTTTGAATGAAACAGATTAGAGTGATACATAATTTGCACACTTCTTCTGCATCAGTCAAATTAATCGCAACAGGTGAAGCATGTGTTACAAGTGTTTGACCGTTTGTTTAGATGTATTCTCGCGCAAACGTTCTGTATGACATTCTCAAGCATTTTGTCAGCTCATTTGTTGCAGTATCTTCGGATCAGTGTAATACCTTTTTAATCGGTGGCTTGTTCCTCTCTACTTGCTTTTTGTGTTTTTGCACCCCTTGCCCTTCTAATCCTGCAGTCAATATGCAACTTCTCTTATTAATGCTTCAACTAATTTTCAAATTAAAAAGTACTCGTCAGCATTTAATCTTTCCAATAAACTTTCTTTTAATTCGATATCTTATTTGCCTTTTCGAGTGGACCAAAGTCCGTCAAAGCACGTCCACTGTTGGTAGCGCTCTCTGACCAGCTCCTATTTATTGAGGCGATAACTATTTAAACACTGCGGTCGAGGGGTTGCATATCAGCTCATATTGAAGGCAATTGTTATTCCTCAGTCCTTGACACGTCCTCCTTATTCCAATACACTCATTACACGACAAGAGAACTCTTCATAGGCAGAAGGCTATTTAGCACGTTCAGTGTCTCGATGAATATCATTCCAGTGACAAAATACAGGATGAAGCCATAGTAAAATTAATTTTTCATTACGTTAGGAGGCTCCTTGTTCCGGTAGACTTAAAAAGATGCTTTTGAAGAGCCTCTCTAATCCTACCTCAGGACACGATCGTATCAATTCCTAATTGCACGAAATTATGCTAAACAGACATGTGCGCACATTAATTAAATCAAATGGAACTAAGTAGGTATGTAAAAATAACTTGCGTGTCTCATATAGTAGTTCCTATTGAATTTATTCTTCTAAATACCTAGTTTCCTTTAGCATAAATACATTTGTGACGGGCAAATGGTGAAATTTGAGCACATGGCGCTCTGCTCGGCAAATTTCGGAGTCTGTGTTCATTTTGGGATCGTCCGAAATTCGTAAACTCTTCGCGATGCCCTCAGGACTCGGCACTCGTCCGTAAAAAAAACATCGAATTAATCCTGCGGCACTGCGGAGGTGCCCCCCCCCCCCCCCCCCTCCCAAGAAAAGTCCCTGGCTCCGCTCATTTTTTGAGTAGCCTATAGATTCGCTTGATTTGATCAAACAAATTGTTGATCCGACCTCGCGAATATTCAACGGTGTACTATTAGAAGGACCTATATCTGCAATGGAAAACTGTTGGCACAAATTTTTGTCTCTAAGGTAAGCTAGGAATAGTATAGTTGTAGCAAAATTTAGTCCAGATTGTATTCTTAATATTTTCTTCTACTTTTTATTCCACACAATTTAATCCTGCTTAACTGCCCTCCTGAACACATCAATCCTTTTTTAGGCCATATTGGCCGTAATAATTACTTTTCAATGTCAAAAGATTCGTTGAGCTGACGCAATTTATAAGCCTGAGTCACAAATGTCAAATGCGTGTGTATGCTGTATAGCATGTGTTGTTGCTTATTTGACGAGTATGCGTCAATGTTTAATGAGTCGTTGCTGCATTTAGGGCAACGAACGAGCGAAACAGTTTCAAAATTCAAGAAATGATGCATAACGAGATTGACTTTCAAATCGTTCTCGAATCCCCCTGAAGTACAATAGTCCCTTTTGCTCCAGTTTCTATTCGGAACATGCTCATTCTACTCAGTTGCAATTTTCCTGTTTCCATCCGTAACGATCAGGTTAAAGAGATCAATGTCGCGCTACTAGTTCATAGAAGTGGTCAAGGGAAGCGACGATGTAAACGTGTAACGGCGCCAGCGACCACGCCGAAATGATGAGCAGGGCACTCTATTGACCCTGGTAGGCCGAGGTGATAATAGTGTCAAGGATATATCGAACCTCAAGTAAAAATAGCCCCGTGAAGCCTTAAAATCTATCTCCGAGCCTCAACGACCATTCGACACGTTCAGCGGCCGCTCGGTAGCGCCCTAAGGAGAAACGTCGTATGAGCACTCGGATGGTGCCTAATTTCCTTTAATTAAACACGAATTTTCCGAGGAATTGTTGAATTTTTCTCCCGAGTTTTTTAAAGCGTTTTTTCTCCGCAACATATGGTTATTTATGTGAAAATTTCAAAAGAAAATATCCATTAACTTTCCGAGAGTAAATATTTTACGAAGGGAAATTTGACAACGTTATAATGTCCATACTACGTTCTTCCTCAGCATTGCAGCGATATTTCAATGATCGACGAATGTCATTGACGAGTGACCAAGCTACTAGCTAGGAGCACGTACTAGAACTGGGGAAAGAAAAGATTGGACTTATGTCACATTGTCACACCAACCCGAAGTGTATTAATCAACAGTTGGCATACTGTTCAGCACATGAATTTCTGTTAAACGGTGCTGTTTCCGCGTGTGAATTTGTACAATCTTTTCTTTCCCCGTTTTTTAATCATACCTGCCTGTTGAATTCATCTTTGAACACGATTTCCATTGTCTTTCCGCTGTGAGTGTCTTTCAAGCTGGTTCTTGCCGGGCCTTTAAAAAGGGTGTGAATATTAAGAAAAATCAGGATCATACAACTTTCTTTTGCAGTCTCTGGTTCCGCTAAGAGAATACTTGTTACTTTAAGGAGGCTATAATTACGCTAAATAAAATTTCAGCTGCTGCGAAAAAAGTTTTCATATATTTCTAAGCCGAATGGACCTGCTCGGCATTCGTCACTCCTGCTCGAAGTCGGCCTTACATCATCCTTACTGTTCGTAGTGCTCCTCCCCAGTCACCAAATGTTTGGTATTTTTATCCATTAGCCAATTGCTGTTAGGTAGTGTACTCTCTTTACTCGGCACGCAGTCTATCTCCTCGCTAGGAATCCAGGAATTCGATGTCTGCCAATAAGTGCTGAGCAACATCCGACGTGTGGCTGTAGACATGGACTAATTCGCCACTCGCCAAATCGCGAATGTCGTCATTTAAGACCTCTATTCTTTTAATAAAACACTGACAGCAAGAAAATATCCTTAAGGTAAAACCAACATTAATCGTTTTAAAAAAAATTAATAATAAAAAAAAGTGGATTTTAAGATACGGTTTTTCTTTTGCATAAGCGCGCTTATTTGATCTAAAATTATGGT
This sequence comes from Bemisia tabaci, assembly GCF_918797505.1. NCBI lineage: Eukaryota > Metazoa > Arthropoda > Insecta > Hemiptera > Aleyrodidae > Bemisia > Bemisia tabaci. The sequence goes on along the minus strand of NC_092793.1, from coordinate 46,018,129 downwards.
ATCAAAAAGAAGTAAGTAAAGACAACGTGTTTCTCTCCTGAAGTAGAGACCTTTTTTCTCGTAGCGAGGGTGAATGATCGAGTATCGATATCTTCCCGTTTGAAGCTATGGTAAAGAATCGATTATTAAGGTGTTCGTTGCGGACACCCTGTTTATCGATCCTTTTCCATAGGTTTAAATGACAGATCAATCGATATATCGTAAAGAACGCACGTTACTACTTTTTTCTCAGCGTTGAATATTCCGGATTTTCTCCTCCTCAGTTACGTATTTTATTCAAACTAGACGTCCTTCATCCCAAAGTGTCTAATTATGATATCCAAAAAGATTAAAATATAAATTTATTTAATAAATACACATCCGTAGGGGTCTTCATATAAAAAATCATACTTTGCACTCGAGATTACAAAATGTATTGCTCCATCCAGTAAAACTAGGAACTTAAAATAAAATAACTTATTTGTTTGTTTTTTGCGTTTCGAGGAGAGAAAAGACAAAAAATCTAAATCAAGAGATCGTTGGCCTCCGTCGGGGGTCTGTCGGGTGGTTTCACTGTTGTGGCCTGATGCACGCTGGAAGGTTGACTGGGAAAAACACGTTGAGCTCTATCAGAGTCGCCAATATGAGGAACAAGATGTACATTGCCAAACAAGCTTGCCCCACCTGTTGGAAGAAAACGTCAAGTTTAAATGCCTTTGATTGAAAGTCTCCTTGAACCGTATTTATTGGCATTCTTCAGACAGCTCCTTTCCTTAAGAGACCCCATATGGTGTACATTGTGATTAGGGAACATTTAAGGCAGTCATTAACATAACACCATGAAAAATGGTAATTTGAAAGAATCTCGAGTAAAATTCAACAATTAAACTTTAGAAATAGACCCTTACGAAAAATGATTTGTCAATGCAAAAAATAAAATAATACGAAAAAATGATTTGAAAATTGTGACAAACTAAGCCGGATACAAACCTAACCTTGACATTTTCGAAAACTGTAAAAAAATTTCCTTTGGAAAGTTCATTTTTTAAAGGAGGGAAATCCTTTGCAATGGTCTTTTTCTAAAGTTATATCTACTGTGCAATTTAACTCTGATTTGTTAAAATTGTCCTTTTTATGAGACTACTTTAAGGACCTCATTGAACCTCCCTAAATCACAACTAACCAAATAGGGCCTCCTGAGAAAAGGAACTGTTTTAGAGGCTATCCACAAATTACGTCTGGCATTTTTTTTACTTTTAGTTTTAGACCCTCCCCCGTCTTTCATAAGTCATTCCCCAACCGCCCTGAATAATGAGTGAATTTATGCAAAAACTAAGGCAAATACGTGCTTTGCAAACGACGGTCTTATCGACCATAATAATATTCATTCTGGATAATTTGTACTCTTAGTTTGGCTGCCCTTTCAGGCCCTGAAAGCTCCATGACCTAACCGTTAAATTGCCGACATGTCCGTTCTCTTCCCATATACTATGCTAAGGAAGAACGCCGTATGAACATTCGAGAGTTGCCAAATTTACCCAGATAAAACATGTATTTTTGAGGAAACTTATGCACAAATGAATTCCCTTGAAATTCTCAAACATTTCAGTTTAAAGTGACGAACAAAATCCTCTAAAAAAACCCGAGGAGAAATATTCTTAAATATTCCTAAAAATGTGTGACTTGTCGAAGGAAATTTGACAACGCCTGATGGCTCATACGACGTTCTTCCTTAGCACAGCAGTATAGGTACTCTATTTATAACTGTAGGCTTTGGAACTGCACACCCGCATTTTGGAGCCAGACTGAACTGTATATCGCTCCTAACAGCTCACCACTCTGGCAGACAGACTAACCTGTACAGGACGGAGTTTCAAAGACGGATGTTGGCACTTTCTTGTTGCTTTGCGCTCTCGGAAAATAATTGTTCTCAAGTCTCGATTCAGATCAAAGCGAGATTCATGTCCTATTTAACTCAGACTGATACTCACTTAACGTGCTTTGCTCACATCCTGTGCTATGACGCAATCTGTCGCACAATGGGTGTTCCCCAGTGGCAGCGACTGTTGTTAAGCATTTTCTCAAAAAAAAACTCCTGAAAACTGTCTACACGCTCGCAAAAAGAAATCCTCATTCAGTATCGTTTTAGGTAAAATTTACGTTAAAAAGTCTTTGAAATGCCATGTTTATGAGCATATTCTTCAACAATTAAATATTAAAATATGGTAGATCTTTCAAGATTATTTTCAAAACTTTTTGCCTCTCGTAAATTTTCCTTCGAACTATACTGGACAAGGATTTCTCCCCCCCCCCCTCACAGTTAAAATCCCCCCCGTCTGAACGCAGTCGATGTTACATTGTGGGGGATTTTTCTGTTTATAAAACCATATTTTTATCTTTTTATACGGTAAGAATTTGGTTCAGCTTTTTATGCTGGAAAATAAACTGACTAGATTTTAGCGGAAGTATTTTTGAAGAGAAAAAGTGCTTGCATTGAAAAGAAAGTTTTTTATGACAGACTGAAACCTGCCTAACTCAAGCGATTTTGGTCTGAAGTTCAGAGGAAATCCTTTGAATGAGAATTCAATTCATTCTTTACATTTAAGTCATTTATATCTTGCCAGTGTAAGCCTACCAGTAGTATACACGTGACAGAAGTGACGTGGCTTAATCAACATAGCTATGGGTTGTAAAATATGTACGTGCGTCATGTCGTCGAAAAGATTTGAGTATGAGTTATATTTTTTTACCAATATTATGTTTGTTTTCATGCACTAACGAAACTTTCTTTTCCCCCTGGCTCTACCTCAGGCCGAAATGTTCCTCAAATAAGATGAGTATTTTTGAAACTTTTAAAAATATTTCATTCCAGACCCACCCCTTACGAAATATTTTGATCGTGGGCCCCCCTCCCTACGTCAGCCATGAAAAATGTCTGACTTTGGCACCGATCTTTAGCGATCAGTCTTGTTTTTTTACTAGTATGAATTGGACTATTTCTACCAAATGGAACTACAAATATGTGCATTAAGTCATGAGTTCCGAGACCCATAAGAATATATGCATAACAGAGCTCACAACGTAATGCACATAGTTCCGTTTGGTAGTAATACGTCCAGTTCAACTGTAGGTTAATAGGAACTAGTAATTCTGGTTCATCTTTAAAAGCACCTATCACCCTAAGGTAACGGCGTGTGAAAGATGAAGAGAAAGACAGGAAGCTAAAGAGAAGGGAAAGGAGAGAAGACAAATGAAGAGAAGGAAAAAAAGAGAGGGAAGAAAAGGAAGGAGATGTCTTAGACGTAGTGATTAGAGAAGGGCAAGAAGAAAAATAGAAAGACATAGATAAGAAAAGAGTGGAAGGAAGAGGGGCAGAGTAAGATGAAGAAGAAGGAGTCTCTATCTACGGAGGAACGTAGTTTAAGGAAACGCAATTGCTTTAGATAATTCTTCGATAAAGAATGTCGACCCGTAAAAAACGCCTTCATTGTGAAAAGATACTTCCGAGCGTGACCGCGGAGGTTGAATAGTTGCATGATGCAAAAACCCAATCTCCGTTGCTTCTAAAATGAGCCTGATCTAGTTCCTTATCGCAAACTGTAGCCCAACTATGCTGCCGTGCTAAGGAAGAACAGTGTATGAGCCTTCAGACGTTGCCGAATGTCCTTCGATAGAAATCGAATTTACTGCGAAAATTGCAACTATTTTCCCCAGAATTTTTAGACAGTTTTGCACCCAATTTAATCTAAAATCTGAAAATTTCAAGGGAAAGTATGTTAGAATTGCGTCAAAAATACATTTTTTATCAAGGGAAATTTGGCAACTCCCGAATGTTCTTACGGCGTTCTTCCTTAGCACGGCAGTATGAGCGTTGATCTAGAAGTGAGGATGGGGGGATGCATACCTTTCTGTCGAGATAGAATTTGTTGAGAGCGAAAGTGCAGTAGAGGAGGAGGAGGGTGGAGAGGAGGGAGATGGCCGAGTACTCGAGTCCGCGGGAGTTGATGCTCACGAAATGGCGGCCGGCGTCAGTGGGCAGGAACGAGGCCTTTATGAACCACGGCAGGCCCAGACACAACAGGATGTCGAACGTGTTTGAGCCCAGAGAGTTGCTGATTCCCATTGAGCCGTGACCTGCAACCGTTTCACCATCATATCAAAACATTATTTATTTCAATAATCACCTCGTAATATTCAACACTGGAAAAAAAAACACTTTGGATCTAGAGTCCAGACTCTTAAAAACATCGACAAGAAAAAGTACTCTTGCTTCAATCAGAATCTAGCATAAATTAAGATCCAAGCCTATTAATTTAAGCGGATTTCGTTTTGATTCAAGCAAATATCCGATTCAATCAAGAGTATTTTTTCTTTTCAATGTTTTCAAGAGTCTGGACTCTAGATCCAATGTGTTTTTTTTTTCCAGTGAAGGGTAAAAAAGAGCCGCATTTTATGAAGGGTGATCCGAAAGTCCCCCGTACCACCCTTAGGCAGAACATCTCCGCACAAAGTACATTTGTGTTAATTATTTTTCCGATTATCGTTGCCGCACAAAATCATTTCCGCACAAATCAAATCTCAAACATCTGGCAACATCGCACAGCAGCTGAATGGGACAACCATGCTCACTCTTTCACAATCTGGACCCTGACGATCTCCGTTGGACTACTGTGTAAGGTAAGAAATAATTTTTGCAATATGTGTGCACTCATTTTTCTTAAATATGCCTCATATTTTTCTTGACGTTGCCACATACTACAGAGTGTTATTTGTGCGAAAATGATTTTGTGCGACAACGATAATCGGAAAAATTACCTCTAATGTACTTTGTGCGGAAAAGATAGTCAGCCCACCCATATAACCCTCAGGGTTTTTGCCCCTTTTCAGGGCGGTTATTCTCAGTTTCACAAGAATCTACAATTTCAGGGTGATTCAACTATACCAAATTTTGGGTGTGCCATAGTTTAAATTTTGAGGTGAGAAGTTAAGTTTTTTTGTGTACAGTGTGAAGTAAGGGTAAATTTCACACTTTTCAAATTCACACACTTCAATTTTTAAGAAATTTTCCTTCAGAAACAACATTTCTCCTCGTTCTAGCAAAATTCTGCAGGAGATCCATTGGAGCCAAAAAAATTCAATGACTTGAAAATATTGTTGGTGCATGTAGTTAATAGGGACAGGCATTACATCTAATACAACTAAATGTGAGAAAATGTCATGGAATGAAAAGAACGTACCTTGTTTTGCGACGATGACACTAGAAACTGCTTCCGGAACACTGGTTCCCGCAGCGAGAAACGTAATTCCCATAACGGAATCCGGAATATTCAGAGTATCACCTGTCATCAAGAGAATAAGTATGATTTGTGCACAATGTCGAAACGAGATCAATCAGGTGTGTACAATTATTTTTCTTTTTCTTTTTTATCTAACCGTAAAATTGAAAATGGTGATTTAAATCCAGTCGACGATATCGGAATGTTCATCTGCATTTCCTCACCAATGCGCATCCTGCTACACTGTTATTGGGTTTTCGAATGATGCAACTATTCGACCTCTGAGGTAACGCTAGGAAGTATCTTTTCACAATGAAGGCGTTTCTTACGCCTCATCAATCTTCATCAAATGACTATCTCAAGCAACCGCTTTACTGGCTAATCTTCATTGCTACATTGTAAATTGTGTTTTAAATGATGCAAGTACTTGGCTTCTAAGGCCATTTACCGTCTTCGAATTATGTGCCCCTCGTTAGGATGAGGCTCAAACAAGTGCGTCCTCTTTTCAAACAGAGACTTTTAAAATTAAGCTCTAAAGGGTGATTTTCGATTGGAAGAGGCGCTTGTTGCCCTCATATGAATACCCTTTCATATTCGTTCCCATTTTTCCTGCTCATATCCCCCATTTTTTCTTTTTGTCTCTTCAGTTTCGTTCTCTTTTCTTTTTCTCCTTCTTTTTTATTTTTTCCATAATCTCGCATTTTCTTTTCTCTTACTTCCTTTGTCTCCCCCTCCCCTTTTCAATTCGATTTAATTTTAATAATTATCAAAATTCAGTTATATGTCTGGTGCAATTGCCTAAAGAACAAAATCAAGTTTACTCACCGACTACTGTAATCATCCAGGCAACGAAATAGGAAAGGCTGCCTATCCAGACAATGCACATGGTGAATGTGAGAGGATAAAATCTCTTGAAGCGCGGGTTTTCACAGTCAGGAATCGTGATATAAAACGCCGCGTGGATAGGCAACACGAGCATCCATAGCGCCTTGCGGAACCACCCTCCTTTCTCTGGATAGCTGAAAAGTCCAAGAACTGCAAAACGGTCAATTGCAGCATAAAAGAGAAAATAAGTTAAATTGATTCTCTATTCTTTACCTTGCTGACCTGCACTTCATTTTACAATTGGGAACTACAATGCCAGGCTCATCCCTAAAAAGTAAAAACCCCTACAGGAAAATTTACAGCACATACGTTGTTCCTAAGCTGAGCCAGAAATTTTAGTTGCTAATTGCGAAATGAAATCCAGCTGTTTGCATCCTAAGGGGAAAGGGGGCGATAATCATTGCCACTTGGACCATTACATTGGAAATTCTTGGAAATGACTGGTCTTCTTATTTTTCTTGAATATTTGACTTCGGGGATCTTTTTTTACACTTTTTAGCTGAAAATGTACTAAACAAAAGTATGATGAGCCAAATCCTTTTTTTAAACCCTCAGATTTTAAGTTAAATAACGAATTTACCTCCAGATGATTCATTATCATTCTCTGATGTGATTTCATCGGCGTTGGGCTTTACAATGGTGCCGTTTTGCTGAGGAGACTGAGCCATTTGAATTGAGTCAAGTTTGTCGTTTGATTCTGTGGACATAGAGACGGAAATTAAATATTTTTAAGCTATAATAAATTACATTAATACTATTACGTCCAGTGCATTACCGTATCTCCTTTCGTAATCTTTTGCATTTCGGAAATTTGCTCGTAAGTTCTGTAGCCAATCGGCTACGATATTCAGCTCGTTCACTTCATTTTTGCGTAGCGAGAGTCAAACAGGGACCATCCAGTTGTTTTGAGTCCAAAAAATTTACCAAATATGTAGATAAAACTCTTTGGTAAATGTTTGATCAATTATTTCTTATTGGTTTTATAATTTTAGCTCTGAGTAAACATTATTATCTCAAAATTGTTCAATCCTCATCAAAGTACAGATTATATCCAAAAGTTAAAGGTAAAAAACGATGTGAAAAATTTCTCGTTATCAAACGTAAGAAAAAAAGTTACTTTGATCAGTGCATGTGCCTCTAGTTGCAGTAGTCTCATCGTTAAACTCAAGACTTGTATGAAGTCGATTTTATCCTTAAATGACATCATACGAACAATACGTAGAATTAATCTCTCATTCCTATCAGGGCCGGATTTACCTACTTGCCGCCCGTAGGCCGCCTGTATTTTGCCGTCCCCCTCTCATTCGTTTTGAAACATCAATCAACACTACTGGCCAAAGTGCACGGAACTTTGCGCAAAATTTAAGTTCCGTAAACCTATCTCTGTGTAGACAAGGCCATCCAATTGTAAGAAATGAACGAAAAAATTATGAGAGAACAAACATAAAGTGGCATATTTGTAACTTTCGCAGCCGCTCCGCGCCGCGCTGACCGCACTGTGTTCGGCGCAATGCCTGAAGTATTCCCACAGTCTTGTAGGCGCTATGCATTTCACGCCGATCGCTGCATGAGATGAGCGCATTGTGTTTGGCGCAATGCCTGAAGTATTCCTACAGTCTTGTAGGCGCTATGCCTTTCACGCCAACCGCTACTGAACGCATTGTGTTCGACGCAATGCGTGAAGTATTCATGCAGTCTTGTAGGCGCTAATGTGTGTTACATGCCGACCGCCACGCCGAGGGCTTCTCATTTTCATATCAAGTCCTTGTCATCATTGCTCTCTGCGCCGCCACGCCACCCCAAGCCAAATTGCGAGTTTCGTTTCTCTCTTAACTCTTCTACTCTTGTATCACCGAAAAGCGATAAAATTAGAAATTACTATACTCTCAGAAAATGAGAGATTTTGTCGTCTTTCCTCGTTTGTAATTTTTTTTCTTAATTCGATTTTTTTTATACCTACAATTAAAAAAATTGCAAACTTTGCTGCCCCCTAAATTTGTCGCCATGCGGGCTGCGGCCCATGTGGCCACCCCCTAAATCCGGCCCTGATTCGCATATAAAAATAACAGTAAGTTTACAGCATCGTGTTCTGAAATTTTACAGTTTGGCAGTACCTTATGTTTCTTAACTGTCTAGCTGACAGCATCTAGAATTATGGAATCTTAATATCTAAACGTGATTTGATTAGTTTGCAAAGTAAATTCAAAATGTCTCCTCAAGATTACCAATAGTTATTACTTCTGTTGGTTGCTTCTGGTCGTTATTTTGATCATTGTTTTGATCATTCACTCCCTTTCGCTTCTTCAGCTGCTTTCGCACCCAAGATTGAATATTTTTATCAAAGTACATGACTGAAACAGAAAGAAAAAATGTACATTTTTATTGAAAATGGATCCACGGAAACAATCGAGGGAAAAAATATCGCTGCCGTATCGACTAGAACAGTTTTAAATCTCAAAAACTTACTTCCTGCGAACTTTACGAATTTTCTGCGGAAAGTGTTATAATTAAAAATTTACTCAAATCATGCAGGCGAACTTGCAAAATAGTTATAGTAGAAACAGGATGAATATGCTTATACTTTATGGGGCAATAGTGTATGAACCTGTTTTATTTTTCTGGATCCCGAATCTCCTTTTGTACTTAGATGTCAAGGCGACGCGTATTTCAAGCTTTAAAAGCTCACCCTACAGGTCCTTAAAAACTTTTGACGAATTACACCGCACGTCACATTGTGAAACGAAAAATTGATAAAACGAACGAAAACAAAAAACTTTAAGATGGAAATGGAAAATAACGATAAAATCACGGTTGGCCTGCGGCTCAAATTATAGCTTCTCGGTTTCGTTCGTTTTATCAATAACAATATATTACAATTTCTCACAATATGGCGTGCGATGTAATCCATCAAAAATTTTTAAGGACGTGAAGATGAGCTTCGCAAAACTTGAAAGCGTATCGTCTATAATAGACATCTAAGTACACAAGGAGATCGGGAACAAGGAAAGGAAAACAGGCTCATATATTAAAACATTGCGAACCGTCTCTTCTCAATACTACCAAAAAAGTGTATAGTACCGAGCCGAAAAAAATATTTCATATTAAAAGAAACTTAACAAGAACTTTTGTGGTCAAAATATTGTAATTTTGAAGAAAAATAAGAGGGTCACATATAAAATCAGTAACGCTAAGCATCGGATTTTTTTAACCTCCCCTATTCCTTCCCCTCGTAAAACACCCTCAGCGCAGGTCTACTCTCCCCTAAAAAACATTGCGTACCGCTTGATTCAACCGCCGCTCAAATTAGCAATTTGTGACGAATTTTGGTTGAAAAATCGTCACTTCACGTTGGTTTTCTAACTTAGGTTTTAGACAAAACCGGTGCCACGCGACCAATCTAGTGCCACGTAACGCAGCCTTGAAAGCACTTTCCCTGTATAACGCACCCGTAACTCAGGCGCAGACCCCCTCCCCCTTACAGTGTTACGTATTTTATGAACAGCTCCAAGGTATCTGTGGAAATTTAGCAAAATAAAGTGCATTCAGTATTACTCCGGTTGAGAAATCGACGAAATCTGTTGGAATAATTAATATCTTTACGTAAAACAGTCGATCCGTGTTTTAAAAGGTTAGCTGAAAATATAGCAGCCATAAATTCGTTTTTGTTGATTACCTAGGATGTAAACACCGTATAAGATAACAAGTATGAGAGCCTCGTACCACTCTATGCGCTCATCATGGATGATGCAGATGAGAATGGTAACCGTGATGCCGTATGCTATGCAGTCTCTCGTCAGAGGCCACCAGTGCAGAGGCACCACCTGAAATAAAAGAATGAATCTCATTAAGTCATCGCAGACACTTTGAAAATGAGACTGCGCGGGTACCATCCTGCGAAGGGTTCTATCAGTTATATTTTCAGTAATGCAAGTTTGAGATCAATGAGGAAATGAGCACGAAGCTGAAGAAGGGAAATTAAACTATAGAGGTATATCGATGGCCAAAGTGCAAAACCATGTATCTCCATTGCAATGTCTCAAAATTTCCGTTTGTATTTTATTTTTTCGAAGAAAAACAAGGCAATTTAATAGCTTGAAATTTTTACAGAATCTTCTCCCGACGGAAAAGAAAAATCAAGGGAGTTCCAAGAAATTTCGTTGCCTAGTTTTCCGTAGAAAAAATAAAATATGTTGGGCAGTCTGCAACGTTGCGAATGAAGATAGGTGGTCTCGTACTTCGGCCATCAATATCTTCTCCGGATAAAGGAAGAAGTGAAACCATTATCCGCGCAGTTGTCACCACTGCTTGGTCTTGCTTTTGGTCTTTGAATCACTGATAAAATTCTAGAGTCTTCCAATTCCCACGTAAACATTTCGGAGCGATGCTTTCTGAGGCTTTAAATTTCGATCACGAAAAATAGTAAAAAATGACTCCAGTGCAAGAAAGATGAAAAAATGTTCCCATTTCTCTGTCTTGTTCAATTTTCTTGAGATATCTTGCCCTCTTTTACACGGCAAAATGCTGTATGTTTGGTAAAGAGTCCTTGGTAAGATACTGAAAACTGGACTAAATTTTCGAACTATAGCAAATAAAACTTCAGGCTCATCCATAGAAGCTCCTATCTGCATAGAGAAACTTATGGCACATACGTTGTTTCTAACAATTGCAAAATGTAGTCCCATTGGAGAAGTAAACTCACCATGCTGGCCCCGATGCCGCAGCAAGCAGCCACGGCTAGGATATTGAAAACGGCACTTCCTACAATAGTGCCAACGCCTATGTCTCCTTCTGTGATGAAGGTGCCTATCACGTTGACGTAAAGTTCTGGCGCCGACGTAGCGGCTGCCATAAATGTCGCCCCCGCCACGTCGTTTGACATATTTAGGGCTGCAATCATAAACCAACCACTAATGAGTAAAACTAACGGTTATCGAAACACATCATCCAAGCACTCTAAGTCCTATCCTCCTCAAATACAAAATCACGATCGACTGAAAGCTGATCGATTCATTGGACATGAATGACACTGGAGCTTTTTTAACTTACAGGTATTTACTTATTTATTATTTGTTTAAATGAATTTAAAAAGTTTATACAAATTGGAACCAAGAAAAGACAGATTTTTAACGGAGGGATTGTGTTTACAATTTTATACAATGAAAACATGAAGTCACACAAAGAAAGATAGCGAAATAACCACACGTATATTGGGATATTATATTTTTTTTTTTTTTTGGTAACTCTTTTGGAATACCTATATTTGGTCAGGCAGACATACAGCCAGCCGTAATCATGGCTGAGTAGACATACCGTCCGTGTTTCGGGATCAGTGGCCGCAAGTTCCGCATTCCGAAGCCGCACCTCTAGTCATTGAACCTAAAAGGCGGACGGTATGTCTAATTGTAAGTGACCAGGTTTCAATGCCGATATTTTTTAATGGTTTGAACCTAAAATGCAGAATGTATCCATTTAGACAGTTCTGGAAAAATAGCAACCGAGTTTAAATACTTCCTGGCGTACTATGTATAGCGTCTACGATATTACTGAAAAAAAGCAGAGTACCATTTTAGATAGCTTATGACGGAGGGACATGAGAGAACGCTGTGAAATTGGATCTTATTGTTAGTATACATGCTAATTTTTATAGATTTCAGTCTGAATGGTTAAAAGACCAAGAATCCTACTCTTAAAGATCTGAGACCTCCCAAAATCCCTTTTTTCAGATTCCGATGATTGTAGGGCCATGAACGATTTTATTAAGGCTAATTTTATGGGAGGCTAGCCATATTATTCATGAGTTTTTGTCTATTGCTATCGTCACGATTTAAAAACAAAAACGAAAAAGAGAAAAAAAGCCGCACGTTTCGTTCGAAAGTTTGGGAGAGCCGTAGTTGACGGTAAAATAAAAAAAAAATAAAAATAAAAAAAAAAAAAACTTTAAGAAAAACGAAAATTTCATTGTAGGACTCATACTATCCGATCCTACAGTCTGGCTGTTTATCCCATGATCAACTCCTGATTGGATTGAATGCAGGGAATAAAGCGAAAGAGTCTGCCGCGTACACTTCGACTTTCATAAATCCATCTCGGGTGGAATCGCCTGCATTAGAGTAGGGTAGGCAAAGCAGTCTCCGTGAGTCACAATAGTGATATGCGATACTTGAGTGTCCCAACCTAGGGACTGTATTCATGGTTGTCTCTTTTGAACAGCTCCTCTCCTTAGGAAGCTCTTTGAGCACTGTGATTAAGAGATGTTAAAAGCGCCTTGAACGGAGCATCAAGAGAAAGTCAAATTTTTCGGACCTTGAGCAAAATTCAACGGATCAACTCTGGCAATAGATTCTCACAGGGATCTCAACGATTTGCTCTCGCAAAAATAATACATAATACGAGAAGAAAATGGAATGCAAGTTCTTTTCAAATTTTAAGGTAGGTCTCTCCCTGCCCACTTAAAAATTTACCAAAATCATATGATATTTTCTTCTGCAGTTCTTTTCTTTTTTTCAGTAGCAAATCATTGTAATCCTTTGTGTAAGGATTTATTTCCTAAGTTGAATCGTCAAATTACACTCAGGTCTCGTAAAAATTGTCTTTTTCATGGCCCAATGTTAAAAGACACCTTGAATCTCTCTTGATCACAATTTAAATCGTACGCCCCCTCCCCCCTCCCCCCTAAGAAAAAGAGCTGTTTCAGAATCAACTGTGAATACGACCTTGGTGTCTCCCTCTGCACACAGCATACTTGGAAAAATGAGAAAGTTATTTTCCTCCCCCCCAAAAAAAGTATACTTTTGTCCTTTGAGAAGGACAGTAGCAGATCAAAATATAATTTAGACATTTTCCGTATTCATAGCTTTAAAATGGAGGAAAAAACAAGCATTAACAGATTAAAAATGTAAATTAGAGAATAAGAAATGTAAAATTACCTTTGCATATTTTTTCTACGGCTGGCACGAAGTACTTATCGCAAACTATGGCTAAAGCTATAAAGAGGTAGATGGAAGCGCCTGCGTGAAAAAGCACAGCACCCTCCTGTCTTTGTCGTTTTGTGAAGAAATCCCGCGGGAAATCGTCTATCGCCGGCGGCGTACAATTATGTGTTCCATCTGAAACATTACGCCATTCATCAGTCATTACAAAAGGAAAATTAATCATAAAAGTAATAGAATGAATACAGAATAAGAGTCGCCTCATTGCACTGGCGGATGGTGGTAGATGCGGTGCTCATGCGTCAAGAGTAATGCATAATAAACTAGTGTTGACAAATTAAAATTGTAAAATTGTCTCCTTTGCACGGCTGCACAAAATTTTCTTTACTTCCCTAAAATCTCAAAAAGGAAACTTGAAGCAAATTATTTCTCTGCAAGCTTAGATTAGCCACTAAAATTTTTCAGCGAAATGGTGCGTCGGTACTCTTCATTTTGTCCTTACTCACAAGTACTAAGAAGAATAAAAACAATTTTCGATTAAATATAAATGGAATTAGAAAATATTTTTTTTTTTTATTTTCGGTTTTTAGATTTTTTGTCGCTAATGGGAGATTTCCCCTTAGTGCCTAGGCACAATCAGCCACACAAAAAGTATAAAGTCATTCTCAATTTAAATTCTAATTAGTTTCCATCATTGTTCCTATTTTATCTTCGCCATTGTTAAGATATTTCAAGATGTGTGCATTCAAATTGGAGCAGAAAAGTCAGGTGGTTTCAGGTTTCGTCCCAACAGAAACTTTAAATAAAAAATACAGCGGTAGCGATGTATGAATGTGTATTACTTAGAAAGTAAGTTTTGCAGCAAATTTATGTTGGTGTAGCACATTTTTTTTTCTTCCGTCAGCTTGCAAAAATCATACAATTTTACACAATGGGATATTTTTTCCTCGTTCTATCGATTTTTTTGGAAAAATAAAAATAAATTTCAATCGTTGACGTCGTCAGCTAAGATGTTCTTAATCGTTGCAACTAAAAATGAATCCATCAAAACATTTTCTAGTTCCCTCGTTCGGCTAAAAGTATAACTCTGGGTCCTCAATTTCCCTATTCGCGACTAGTATTCATGAAATTTGAAAACTTTGATAGAGAGGATCTTGTTTTAAAAAAAAAAGGAATCCATCAACAATGGATGAAAAAGCTGGAAGATATTAATCGGAACATCATTTGATCAGGACTCCCTTCTTTAGCGTGTAACTCCGCTGTATAAAAATCACTCAACTCTTGTACACTCGTAAACTTGCTAGTAAATCATCATCATACGGACGGAAAGTAATGACAGTGTGGATTGCCACCATGTGAGGTATATCACGGCTTTTATTGCCGCGACTGTTGCGGGATGTAGCCCGAAGCCCGAGGGCATCTCTGATTGGAGCGTCGCGAGCCACCGGTACCATAATAGGGTTCCCTAAAGTACGCTAACTGACGCAAAGTGTATTATTTTTTGCTAAAAAATAAAGTAACTATTAACCAATACAAGTACAAAAAAGAATCTAACTCCCACTGACAAAATTCAACTTATAGCAACTTGCCTCACCTGCATTAAAAATGCATAATCGATGAATTGAAGGCATTTTTTATCTTATCCGTAATAGTTGTGAAACGACCATATTATATGGTTACAGGCATTATCATTTTGTGGCACGTCTCATAAAATTGTAGTGCTTTTTTTCTCTTTGACGTGGTAAATCGCCAATGCTTTTCTTCTCTTTCTTATTACTATCCATGTTTTAATAAAAACCCAAAATAAGAGAAACACATGACACTTTTTATAAATAATCAAAGCTGCTATACAATACGTGCAACAATACACGCCGCGCCGAACGTCATAGGAAAACAGGATTTTGCTAATAGCACCAATGGCTCACGCTGCAACCGATTCTCTACGCCAATAACGTGTTTTCCGCTGACAACGATGTTTTTAGGAAATCGCACCTTGACGCGCCTTCAATTCCAGCTAGCAGCAATATGGGCATCACCCGTGGTCGAATAGTTATCTCACAAACGCCTTCCCTAATTGTCTTTAAATATCGATTACTACCTGCAAAAATTAACTTTTTTATCTCCGATTGAAACTATGCATAACTTCACTCGTATTTTATTGTAATTTCATTTTTTTACACTAAGGAACAATATGTCTTATTACAATTTTCTGCGATTTTTCCTTATTAATTTCAAATATATTCACAGAAAATTCAAACGAGGGAAAAACTTCTTTTTGCCTATTCTATTGGAGAGCAAGCACAATTGTTTCCGGCCTTGGAGTAAATTTGTTCCAATGAATAATGTTTATGTAATGACCTCTATTGGAAACTGGGGAGCTGAACTTTTCCAACTTATTTTTTTAGCATGCAAATAAGCCGCGCCTCAGCATTACAGTCTCGTTTTGAGAGCAATGGTGAGCATGGCTGATTAGAGTTTGCAAAAATCATTGTCTACGCGCAATTTTGATGCGAAAATATGCAAGATCGAGTGACGAGGCGTAAATGATCGATTATCAGTACCCCTCATTTGAATCTGTGGTAAAGAATCGATTATTAAGGTGTTCATCGCGAACACCTTATTTATCGATCCTTTTCCCATTGGACTAAGTGGCAGACCAATCGATACATCGCAAAGCACGCCACGCCACTGGCGAGATCCTGTTCAGTTTTATAGATTTTATCCTGCAGTGGTCCATTCGATCGGAGTTCATTCCGATTCTCTCTGTAGGGACTGCCATGAATAAACACTCCATATATGAGAAAATTATGTCTTCGCTCCAAGTCGTTTAATTTTTATTTCTTACTCACTCTACCTTGCTGTAAGAATAATATTATGCCAAAATTATAGAAAAATTTTAAGTATCATCGTTTGAAAACCGGGGATAAACATGAGATCGGCTCTTAAGGCGCCATGTAATTGTCTAGCCAAAGTTAAGGTTGATTTTTTTCTGAAAGCTCGTTCTTCACCAGCACTCTGCTCCTCCTCCGCTAGGTATAGTGCAATGGCCGATAAATTATGTAACCTATGAAATAATAATACTAGCCTCTTCCCCCACCGCTGGCGGCCTCGGTGCTATCGAACCCCCATTGTCGCTGACAGCCCTCCGTCGGCTCTGCTCTACTCTACCTCAATACAAAAACACTTACCTAAATCAACCGCAATCGCTATAGCACTTAAAATTAGGCATTAATAGTTAATTTTTTTATCTGGGTTACTATGATTTGAATAATATTAAATATATCAATCAAAAATAAACAACGGGAAGCTCTAATACAGCGGTATTAAAGAAGCACTCCAGCAACCGATGTGTTTTAAATCAAATGTTGTGCATAAGTACCTCACAGCCAAAAGGTACCTAACTCCATTTTAGTCCTCCCGAGATATCAAGGAAAAATTGTGCGTCGGCCCCGTTGATTTCAATGTAAATCGCAATTTTTGAAATCCTGTATCTCATAACCGGTGGAAGATAGGGCTACCAAATTTTCCACCCCCACGAACCGTTATCGAAGATTTTCAAAACGAAAATAACCCGATTTTTTTAAAAATGTGAGTTGGGTATACCTTTTGGCACTGCGGCACTGATATATTTTCGATAGTAGTTAGTTTTTAAGAGGGAAACATTTGAGCGATCGATTTATCATTTTCAAATATGAGTGCGCATTTCTTACTATAAACATAACAAAGTTTACAAAATCAGTCGATTTTCCACGATTCGCAAGTAAAATTAGAAGTGTTGCGGAGTTTTTGGAAACATATAACAAATGCGTTCATTGAAATTCCGACCGTTTTTGTGAAAACCAAAACTATCTCGCCCGAAGACAGTTTTCATAAAAATTTGCCTCGTAGTTTGTCATGGACAGCATCAAAAATGATGGGCTAATATTCTACGAACATTTCAGGCACTTTCACGCCACCAGTCGATGGTGAAACTGCAAAAATGCGTGACTCGATTGCGGTGTTTCAAAATTTCCGCTCCTAATTTATTCTTTAAAAGAAGACCAAATCAGCATTATAGATTTAAAATTTCACAGAATATTCCTTTGAGTAGAGAGGAAAAAACGCCGAAGTTTTCAGGAAAATGACGTTCAGCAATTTTCCATGTAGAAAATGAAGCAAGACAGGAAATCTGCACCGCCTTAAACCAAGGTTTGTATTTCCGCAGTTTCACCATCGCAATACTAGTGCAGGATTACTACCCCTGGTAAAAATTGGCAGTAGAATCTGTGTTCCAAAAGACCATAGACCTACAGCCGGCTGTAAGATTTCCAATAGCTTCTATAGCCGGCTACACAATTTCTTATAGCTTTTTATAGCCGATGGCGACTAAGCAACAGCCAGGCGATACGTATACTAAACGTTACTAATTACGGATGCTAGGACTTAGTCAGTTTTTTAACTACTGCTCTCTTTTTGGGCCGTAGTATCTTGATTTATTTTGCGAGGAAAGCTCCGTATGTTTTGATGGATTAGGATTACTGTCATTCCTTTATTAGAGCGCCTTCAGTTTCGTATGATACCGTGAATACCTCTGGTGTGAAATAGTTGCTTCAAGCGCCGTGGCACGCTGCGGCGCGGCAGGCGGGCAGCTAGCGCGAAACGCGCATTGGCGCCTACAAACCTAACAGGGATACTTCACGCGTTGCGCAATGCGTGAAGTATCCCTGTTAGGTTTGTAGGCGCCAGTACGTCGCCGCTCCGCTTTAAGTTAGGCTCTAATATTTAATCTGGCGGAGCCAGCGTTATTCAACTCGTGATTTTGAAATGTTTGCACATCCTCTATGGATTATTCTCATTTTAATTGATGAAAACAAATATGTATTAAAGGAAAATATAATGTGTGTTTTGTAAATATTAAGGTGGTTCTGTATCGAACTCGATGATTTCCAAAGCACACGAATTTCTACACAATTTCTTATAGCCTTTTATAATCGATGGCGAAAAAGCAACAGCCAGGCGATAAAGTGTAAAGCCCGGCGACCGATAGGAACTTTAGCCCGGCCGCATAATTTTTTATCGCTTCGTATAGCCCGGCCGTACGATTTTCTCCGCATTACAGCCAGCTATATGATTTTCTGTAGCCTTCTTTAGCCAGCTATAAGAATTCCTGTGGTATTTTGAAACGCAGCTCTTATCGCCAATTTTTACCAGGGACTAGTGGCGGGTAGTTTTAAAAACCGGCTGTCCGATTAACAAAATATTAACGTCAACTTTTGAAATCCCTTCAATTTTTTCATTTTTCTCTTAATACTCAATGGTTTTCGGAATATGAGCTTGGATGCTATCTCGGATTAAAATCACGCAAATTACTTACTTTTACTTGGCAATGTGTCCGGGGCGGTAGCGATTCTCCCAAGTTTTATTGTGTGCAACTTTTACTAGTGTAAACCAATAATAGTTAATTCTAGGCGAGACACGTTGCTTCAATAGATATCTATTGTTTTACATAAATTTACTTGCGCGTGACTCAGTGGTAACAGTCTGGAAGAATGGCCAATGATCCAGAGTTGCTCATGTTGATGGTAGACGACAACAAAAAGTTTGTGTTGGTGTTCGCAAAGGTGCGAGTATTCACTATCTGACTGATTTGTTAACCTTGAAACCTTTAACTTCGGAGGGGAGCGCATGAATTGTTTTTCATGCATCAGCATCATTGAACCGCGATAATAAACCAGTAGAAACTGTTCGACGAAGTGGAGCGATGAATGACATAATGAAAAACTTTCATCTTTGAAATTACTTGTATATTTCACTTTTGGAGAAACAACCTTTAAAACTCTATATTTCCCTTAAAAACCCGCTCGATATTATTGACGAATCATGAGCTTGTAACTTAATTGACTAGGAGGCTACACCCCTTGGCCGTTACGCGGCCTAACCCCCAAAGCGTTTCCCATTCCCTAAAGGGGGCTGCGCGGGCCTCCGTGAGTTCATCTGAATAGATCGGGCTTATCATTACGGACTGTTCCTGATCGATTGCAAAAATCATGAAATTATCGGTAGATCTTTACTGCACAAACTGCGACAAAAAATTAAAATTTAGATGAGTTCAGAAAGCTTACAGTAATGATGTAAAATAAACTTTGTGGGCATGGGCGGAACTAGAAATTTTTCATGGAGAGGCCTGAAGTGCACCTCAGTCGGGGGGGGGGGGTGAGGGCATACTTAACTAAGAAAGGTCTGACTGCGTCTGCGGGACTCTCCTAGGCTAGCTCTAGAAGAGTGTTCGCGGAAAATTCTTAGCTTCAATGGGGGTCGAGGGATTTTCCTAGAAAATTTTGAGAAATTGAGTCATCTCAAGAGCAATTTTGAGCTGCTCTCACTGGAAAGTGATCAAATCACAATTACCAACATGAAAAATATGTCAGGCACTTACTCAGGAAAATCCCTTAGATTTCATGGGCGGGACCATAGTAGATTCCTTTGGGATCGTGCCTCCCTGGTTCCCCCTATTTCGCCCATTTTGTGGCTAAATGGCCCTAAGCGTTGACTTTCGTTAACATGTAACCGACCACAGGGAGAGCGATCTTGATCCAGGAGAACTCAGCATTTAGTTATTGAAGCAGATGCAAAGGGGAGTGTTTAGTGCATAATTTGACACAAAAATAGCGTATAAAGTATGCGTAAGAACTTCGCGGTTTAAAGCTAGTAATTCCGAAAGAAAGCTATTGGAAACTCTGATCTGCCATATTCAGGGCACAAAATCGCCAGATCATTGTGCAACCTTGCGCCCTTTAGTAGCACAAAAGCAAGTGATACAAGTTATTCACAACATATTTTATAAGACACTATCCCGTTGAATTCAGCTGAAATCCGTTGAAATCTTAAAATCCGATATTTCCATCCATCTCGACAAAAATCACACTATAATCAAATATTCGCCCCTGTGACTGAGGTCCTTTTACCCGCGGACAGTGAAATATTCGCATGGATTATTTTATAAATCCTATTCAATTTGTATCCTACATTTATTCACTCCTTGTCAGTTTCGATCTGAAAATTTAAAAACGAAAAAAGCGACATATACTAAGTATACGCGCCAAAAAAGTTTACCATGCATACTTATTCTCTTGTTCACTCGCGCACTACTTGAATAGCTTATACTTCCTCGCTAGTGTAGAGATAAAGTATTGTCATCCAAAAAATAATGATACGAGGGGCGTTCAATAAGTAAGTATCCCCCCCTCTCTAAAATCCATAAGAATGGACCAATTTTAAAAAACTTGGGCTCAAAATCTTCCTTAGGATATTTTAAGTTCAACAAAACAAACCGCAACAAAATCGGACTATGTGCGGCCGAACGCGAGCCGTTTGAACGCGCCGAGGTGCTCGACGCTCCCGCCGAATCTGCGAGGATTTGAAGTCCGCTACAGGAGAAGAGCTTCTCTGCCAAAGCCTCAGTCGTTCATCACTGACGAAAAATCAAAGAAATTTTTGTAGAATAAGGGGCTTACCTCATTTCTCCACATAACCAGCTCGATCCAAGCAAGTCTGATACTGACTAAGACCAAGAGAACAGCTTTTGGATGCCTCGTGCGTGGAAGTCTTTCAGCTGACCGCGGATGAAAGAGTGGACGGCTTGTTTGACCTCTTCCACTGATTCAAAATTAACTCCTCCGGGTTCAGATTTCAGATACGATAATAAATGGCAAACCAGACCACCATTTATTCCCGTTCCTGAAATCTGAACTCGGAGGAGTTAATTTTGAATCAGTGGAAGAGGTCAAACAAGCCGTCCACTCTTTCATCCGCGGTCAGCTGAAAGACTTCCACGCACGAGGCATCCAAAAGCTGTTCTCTTAGTCTTAGTCAGTATCAGACTTGCTTGGATCGAGCTGGTTATGTGGAGAAATGAGGTAAGCCCCTTATTCTACAAAAATTTCTTTGATTTTTCGTCAGTGATGAACGACTGAGGCTTTGGCAGAGAAGCTCTTCTCCTGTAGCGGACTTCAAATCCTCGCAGATTCGGCGGGAGCGTCGAGCACCTCGGCGCGTTCAAACGGCTCGCGTTCGGCCGCACATAGTCCGATTTTGTTGCGGTTTGTTTTGTTGAACTTAAAATATCCTAAGGAAGATTTTGAGCCCAAGTTTTTTAAAATTGGTCCACTCTAATGGATTTTAGAGAGGGGGGGATACTTACTTATTGAACGCCCCTCGTAGCATGTAGAAATTTCACTATTTTTGGGCGTGTCACAGTCCCGAGAACGTAACAAACTGTACACTTTAAAGTTGCCACTCTAACTAGAGTCCCAGACTTTCCTCGTTCATTCAAATTTTCCATCTTTGCCCACTTTTTTCTTTAGATAAAACGCTTCCATGAGGCGTAAAAGATAATAGGTATTCAAAAACGCATTGCTCAAGATAAATTTTACTTCCGTATAGGTATCCTTGAGTATTATGTCTACGTAAATAACTTCATAATACTCTAGTAACCTGAACCCTTAAGCGCTTAGCGGGTATACAAAAGAAAATAATTAATGGTTCACTGTGCAAAAAAAAAAAAAAAAAAAAAAAAAAAAAAAATGACAAATTTTGAAGAACGTATCCTTATTGTCTCCTTATGTTAACAGCGAGCTTTAGTTACATTATTTAGCTTTACCAAAAAGAAAAAAAACAAAAAAAACTTACTGTCATGATTATTAATTAAGCAAAAATGCCTTTAGTTGTGTCAGTTAAAATTTACTACCTTGTAAGGAGACAATCCCGAAAAAGCAAGCGAAATTAATGCGTTGATTTTTTTTGTCAAATGAAAAACTAAATGAAAGAAATGTTCCCAGTAGAGAGTGATGCAAAATTATAAGGCTTTTGTGCGATACGTTACTCAATTAATTAAAATTTAAGTAGGTACCTTCATTGAACATGAGCCAAATTCAATGAAGAAATGAGCGATGAGGATGGGTTACATAGTATTACTTTTTGGGGATGAAGGAGTAAACAGTCATTTTGATCGGTGATTAGCTAATAAGATAAAGTAATGTCTCTTGGACCTGAGGTTTTTTCTCATTCTCTCATGAAAATATTTATAATTTAAATGCCGATTGCATTTCTAGAGCAGGCAAGATAAACACATGCTTCTGTTCATTTTAATTGCTGCATGTACTAACATTTCTAAGGAGAAATTTTAGCGACACTTAGACGTTTGTGCAAAGTAAAAATCAGAAATGATAATCAGTCCTCCATTTAGGGACAATTTATTCATTTGTAGTGTTTTTTGGCGTTTTTCGTTTCAACGAGGTAAACTCATCAGGTCGAAATTTTGTAAAAACAACACAGATATTTAATTTCATATTTCTCCTAAGCCAAAATGCCACTTCTCGTAGACTTCAGATAGGAACCGTCTCCTATATTCAGGGTATTAAGTGGTTATAATAACAATACAAATTATTTAATTATGTCTCGCATGATTGAATAATTGGCTTGACGCTAGGGGCGTGTCGTTATTTTACCCATTCAAAAAGCTCCAGAGCAAAATTACGCAAAATGGCAAAGTCAAAATTTCAAATAATTCCATGAAAAGCAGAAACGAAAACTACCTCGAATAAATGCATTTTTAGAATACTAGGTTCATATTTTTAATGGTACATGAGTATTTCAGAATATTTTTACGCAAACCAATTCACGGTGTCGGCATGTGAAAATTCTATCTCGAAAATGGGTGAAACCACGAAATAATCATCGAAAAAAATAGAAGCAGGTATGAAGAACTTTCTTCACACATCACTGGTCTATGAATAATTATGAGGAATATATAAGGAAATTACCTGGTGGCTTTGGAAAAAAGGAGAAACTATCCATTTTCAAAAACGATTAACCAATCCATACATTCAAATTAAGATGGAAACTATCTATGTTCATCACTGAAAATCGAGGAGCACGTTTTGAACACAGCAACACAAGGACAGCACATTAATCCGCACTTGAGCCGTGAAAGGCGGGGCACTTATCGGAAAGGGCACAAATTCGGGGGCTAATTAAAAGTGGGAGGGTCGGGGGAGCTGGCGCACTGGAAAAAGCGAGTCGACACAACTGCGTTTGTCCCCGTCCGATCGGTCACTGGGCACCCAACGATGAGCATATCCCATCATCCTCTATCCCATCCTTCATAAGTAGCTACTAATTCCTTCAGTTAAATCATTTCCTTCCATGCGGGCCGCGTCCGAAAAAACCCGATCGGTCTGTTCTCTTGCACTGTCCGCGGGGTCGGCTAGGCTGAAATTTCTGGCCGCTGCGATGCTTTGCGGCTCGGCTGGAAACGCCGTAAAAAAGACTGGCGGTATGCCTGTGCATGCCACAGGGACAGGGCCAGGATGGGTCGTGGGTCACCCGGACCGAGGCGAAGGGATCCCCGGTGCAGTGCCCCGCCGCCGCAGCGCCGCCTCCACGCCGCGCCGCGCCGCAGCATCACCGCCCGTGCCATTCCCTCGCTTCATTATTAAAACACCCATCGTGCAGGGTGTCGCCAAGTTCACAGAGAACGAAATTTCCATCCTATGAACCGTAACATGATTCATCGCTTCGGTCCATGTAACAATAGATTCGATAGTGGTTCGACGTATCGTCTCAAAAATTTTAGGATCTAATTTGGAAAATGAGAAAATTCCGAACAATTTTACTTTTCATTGCCATTTGACACTCGAAAGAATACAAATTTTATCACAAAAGACCCGTTACGTTAGATTTCTAAATTGACTTTTGAGGCTATGTTTTTGAACCTATCGATATCGATATTATCTCACTTGATTGATGTATCGAATACGACCTATACTTCGGTTCAAGTGACCGTGCTTCGGTTTAACTCTCTGAAGCAAAGGAACTAGGGGTATCGATGAAGGCCGTTTTGGGGCCCACCCTGAATTCCCTTAACTCTACGATGTCTTGCTCGTTGAAGGCCTTTATTTTACGGAGGGCATCATGATTCGGTAATGTTCGGTCCGTGAACTGGACATGAAGGAGGCCGATTTTTTTATATGGAAACATAGCATGAACCGAGAGAAGAGTTTACACCTGCATACTTCGTTTTTCATCTATCAAAGTTCAGCTGAAAAAATTGATGGCACAGTTACCAAAAATCCAACTTTATTTTCTAAGTTAAATTACCGCAAGAAAATCTCTTTTAAGTTCATTCCAGCTTTGGAAACTTGTTTTTCACTTGAATCCATCGTGTAGAAAAATTTATTTTCAAGGCAATTCCTGGATAGACCGTTCATACGCTGAAAAAAGGATCTGATCGTATGAGCCGAACGTCAGATTTTCCTTATTGATCGAACTATTTGTTTCGTCAACGCAAAATTCCGATTCGTGCCATCGCATTTCTATTATCAGCTCGAATTTTGCGAAGAAATCGATCTCGCGAACCGGAATTTCGATCCTAAGAACCGAAATTTCGCTTTGACAAAGCGAATAGTTCATTCAATATGGAACATCAAACTTTCTGGTCATACGACTGACTTTTTTTTCTTCGTCCTTCTTTTCCATGACCGTATAGTTGGAACCTCGCGAGTCTACACAGGTTTGTTTCCTGCAGTTCCATTGAAATGAGAAATCAGGTCAACATGCACGAATTGCCCAATGCCAGAGCGTAGCATGTTCACCTAATGGATAAGTATCGATTCAGTCATAAACATGCTTACATGGCAAAGCTCACCAGGAAGCGAGTATGTTACGTGTTAGCAACGATCAATTCACAGTTTAAGGAAGAACGAACGCCAGGAGCAAAAGAGGACGCTCGGAGTAATTTGTTTCACAACACAATAGGCTGACGTTCAGTGCAGAAAAGGCCTATGCAGCATTGACTCGCAGTGGAGTTAAGTGCTTCTCGGTTAATGAGCTGCCGGGACATCGAATGTCCCGGTGAAAATAACAGGCGCAAAGGACAGCAACAATGCGAAAACACAATTTTTTATGTTTCTGTTTTCTTGAATGGTAATTACATGCATATTGCAATCGGAGGACTGAATGCGAGCTGCGGAGATGCATTGGTGGAGCTGGGGGAAGGGAGTGAGGGTGGGGGGCAGTTGGGTCGTGTCGCCAGAGGCACACGCCCCCTATTCGTCGTCCCTCTGATGTAAGGGCGTATCCCAGTTTCCAAGTGAACCCTGTTTCACATGTGAATCCATGCTTCCTGCGGCTCATGCGGAGATCAAGATACTCTCTTACGTCAGAGGGGCAACGTATTGAGAACGGCAGCATGAGGCCATTGATTCGCGGCACAATCGAACCAGTTTTCACCATACTCCGTCCTAGGCACGGAAAAAACTTGCTCCGAAAATGACGACGAGGTTTGCACTCGGTGTCGATCGAGTACTTCAATTTTCATAAGACCTCTTTACGATCCTTTATGAAACCCGTTTGTCAAAGAAGCAACGACCAGCACTGCTGCGACAGCAGAACATTTCCAATTGCAACTTTTACAGAAGGTTCTGTAGTTTTATCAATTTAAAAGTTGATATTAATGCATAAAAGGTTTTCAATTTATTTTGTGGAACAAAAAGTTGAAAACCCAGCTAACTTTTAAAAGGAAACCTAGAAAATATAACAGTGTTCGCAATTCTTACGAAACAAATATCGCCAATTTAGCAATCTGCGAAAAGTAGCTGTCTGCAAAGATTTTGTTATTTGGTAAATCTTTCGCTATTTTTACCATAGCGATTGCTGTTGTTGTAAAAAAGAGAGTAAAATCAGCAAAAAAATCAGCCTGCAAACAGGGCCGGATTAAGGGGGTGACCATATAGGCCGCGGCCCAGGGCGGTAAATCTATAGGGGGCGGCAATTTTTGTAATTTTTTTAAATGTAGGTATAAAAAAAATTCGGATTCAGAAAACAAAATTACAAACTAGAAAAGGCGACAAAATCTCTCATTTCCTGAGAGTATAGTAATTTCTACTTTTGTCGTCTTTCAGTGATACAAGAGACAGCACATTTAATTAGTCGAGTTAAGAGAAAAACTAAACACGCAATTTGGCCTGGAACGGCGCGACTTACGGCGAGAAATGATTACAAGGACTTGAGATAAAAAGGAGATGCCCTCGGCGCGGCGATCGGCATGTAACACATATTAGCGCCTACAAGACTGCACGAATACTTCACGCATTGCATCAAACACAGTGCGGTCATTGCGGACAGCGGGAAACGGATAGCGCCTACAGAATGCATGAATACCTCAAGCATTGCGGCAAACACAGTGCGATCAGCAAGAGACGCATAGCGCCTACAAAACTGCGTGAATACTTCACGCATTGCGTCAATCAGTGCGGTCTGCGAGGCGCGGCGGCGGAAGTTAAAATCATTAATCCACATTTATGTTTGTTCTTTCATAATTTTTTCGTTCATTTCTTATGAATGGCAGGCCTTGTTCACACAGATATAGGTTTACGAAACTTAACTTTCGCGCAAAGTTCCGTGAACTTTTGCTAGTAGTGTTGACAGGGCTTTCCCAAAAAATGTGTTCACCAGTAAACGCGTCTTATGCACCCCTCCACCGCTGACACGTTCATTTGATGATTTTCATTGATGTTTCAAAACGAATGAGAAGGGGGCGGCAAAATACTAGCGGCCCATGGCCGGCAAGTAGATAAATCCGGCCCTGCTTGCAAATATTGCAACAAAATCAATACTACCCCAGCAAACTTTTTTTTAAACTTTAATGAGTCAAAGGGCTTAAAATTTCGATGGTTAAAAGATAAAATTCAGGTTTTTAAATTTGGGAACATTTTAATTGGCGATTTTCTGTGGACCTCGACCTCTCAACTCTTATAAGAGTCCCGGTCTCCCTAAATTCTTGATGGGGCGCAAGGAAGCGGCCTGCCGCACAGTGGATCGAGTTATTGGGAGAGGTCGGAAAAAATTTGGAAATTTTTATTGCTTATAACTCCTTTTATATAACACTTTGAGGTTCTAAAAATGGTCCCATTGGTTTCCTTGTGAAAATTTCTTCTAGAGGCAGCTTTTAAATTTAAAACGTGACGAATTAAACATCAAAATTTGCAGTTTTAGTCAAAAGTTCCATGTCCAACCTCTCTAATTGACACAATCCATTGTGTGCCGGTTGCAGCGTCTTTCCGTTCATTTTGCTAGCGCCTCTCTTTACCTCTTGAAATGTATGCAGTAATAAATTCTCATTTTTAGATTTATCTTCTTTGTATGAATTGAAGACCTTGCCTCTAAATTATCAATGTTAAAGACGAAAACCAACACGCATATGACTTTTCACGGTACTTCCCTGCTGATAAGGACACCCAATCAAAGTAATTTTTTATACTGCCCACGCATCCGAATGGACTTATTTTCATCTCGAGCTCGGCACGTAAACACGATTCCGAAAAACATGTGCTACCTGCCGAAGTTCACGGAAGCTCGATGTGTCATCCAGTTCAAAGAAAATTGAATTAGATTTACGTTGAGCGAGGGTCATGAGGTCGATCGCCCTCGTGACGTCATTTTGACGTCATCGTTCATTGTAGGGTGTTGCTGGTCGGACTCGCCTAATAGATTACGTTATACGTTGCTAAGCGATAGTTCCAATCTTAACGCACTTACGCACGATCTCGTCGTGCTTATGTCAGGGTGGTGGAATGCGTTCGAATTTCTTTGAAATCATAATTTATCGTGTTTAATGAGTAATTAATTATCGTAATTAATGTATGATTTTTTAATAAAAAAATCGAAATAAACTAACACATCGCCGCTCCTCTGACGTTAGGGCGTATCTCGATTTCCATATGACCCCTGTTTCTCATATAAATCCATGCTTTCTAGAGCTCATGCGGAAATCGCGATACACTCATACGTCAAAGGAGCGACAACATTTGACGCCACGCCAAATGCTGACGCCAAAAAAAAAAAAAAAAAATACGTATCGCTCTGTATGCCCCCTCTTCCTCAAAATTTTCTATGAATGGAGTTATGAGCTTTTAAAGTGTCAACATTTTTTCTAACCTCTCCCATTGGCTCGATCCACTGTGCGCCGCCCTTCATCCCTTCATCACCCTGTAGCGCACCCGTAACGCCAGCTCAGAGCCTCTCTCCCCTAGACTGTCATGTATTCTGCCATGCTAAGGGAGAATGCCGTAAGAACCTTCAGGCGTTGCCAAATCTCCTTTGATGAAGCTCGGATTTCCTGGTAAACTTCTGAGTATTTTCCTTCCAATTTTTTAGATAATTTTGCTCGCACTTCCACCGAAAAGTGCTGCAAATTCCAAGGGAAAATATTCATAACTTTCATAGAAAATGAACATTTTATTGAGGGAAATTTGGCAACTCTCGAATGTTCATACGGCGTTTTTCCTTGGCTCGGCAGTATTTATCAACGGTCCCGTGTGAGACGGCAACGTATGAGGGTTTCGAAGCAGGTTCTTCTCACGTAGAGAGAGCATGAGAGGTATGAGACGCACTTCACGCTTCACGCAAGGCGCACAGCAGGGCAACAAGCGATTCACGAGCCGGCGAGCGGTGAACTTTGGATCCCCAGGTCTACCGCGATGATGATAACGGAGGAAAATTATCATCAAAATAAATATTGTGACCGAGCGATTTGCTCATTTACCAAGTGGTTCCCGTAGTCTCCGTGCGCGCGACCACCCAAGTTACTGTTCCGGCTTCCGTGCTTTTTCGTTTCCTTCCTTTATTTATTTTCCTCAACAATTTTTAAAGTAAGTAGATCACGTTACTTACGTCAAGTAAGTTGGTATATTTCGTAATAGTCAAAGATTTATCAAAGGCTGGGATTTGCTGCGGGGTGTTTGACACTCAGGTGGCTCTGGACATTCGTTTTAGTTCATTGAGTATTTACTATCATATTGTACCTACAGTGCATGTTGTACAGTCCATGTTCACGTTGAAACTAGGAAAAAAGTCGTTCGCAAGTAGGATTTGGGACTCATCGATGTCCTTCTTAGATCATTCCGGTATAAACGAATTAATTTAAACTTATTTACTTTCCTCAAAGTTTGCATGATGTCCAGTATCAAATTTGAAACATTTAATCCCCTAAAATGTCATGCCTAAATTCTAATTAGTTTTTTTGTATCAAAAATGTTAATCTGGTTACATTCTCCAGTAAGTTACAAAAAAGATATCAATAATTGGAACGCAAATGTGATTGACTCAAAATCGACCCACCTTTTAAAAGTCAATGGCAATATTAAGAGTTATCTGCGTGTAAATTTACAGCTGGAACACATTTAAACCATACATTTTGATTTTTAAAATAAGTTTTAAATTTACACTAAATCTCACCAAAATGCTTGGCATATCCATAAAAATTCGCATTTGAGAGGTGAAAAGAACGAGAGGGGAAAAAAGCAAGTAAAATTATCGACGCTAAATCCTTGATTATTACGGAATTTTTACTAAAACAATCAATTTCTATTGAGCATCACTCTTAGTAGGCGGGAACCAAGTGAACTTGTCAAAAACTCAAGTTCAATATAATTTTCAGCCGCCCTAAAAGTAAATTTTCTCTTGCCAAGCCTTGCTTGAAAATATAATGCTAAGGAAATAGCCATTATAACATTTATATGTATATCCAAGTTTCCATGCCGAAGCAAAATGCATAGAACACGTGAAAGCTACACGGAATTCAAGGCGGAAGAAGTTCATCATCGTTTTTCTATTTACCTACATACTCAATCTTAACACTCTGCTATCTTGGATTAGTTGAATTACTGTGGCGTTATCGTAATCCCTTAACATGGATTTGAATACGATTGGCAGGAATGTAGACTCGTATTTAGGGATGATTGAAAGATTTGTGAGACTCGACGTTTCAAATTTCCATTTTGTTTACTTTAACTTAGTATTATTTGTACTTATCTATCTATCTCTGTACATATTCGGAATTGTTTAAGTTATTTTACATAAAGCTTAGCTTGAATTCGTGGAATATTCTTAGTGAAAAATATACTCAGTCGAACCTCGATAACCCGAGACTGAACGGCAGTGATGAAAAATTCAAATTACTGAGGCTAATTTGGAGTGGACACCGGTTCTATGAAAATGTCTGTACAAGAAAAATTAAGCCTCCCAAAAATTAGTTACTTTACTTTGCTGTGACTCTTTCTTTCAATAATACATTCTCTATCTCACGTCCTTGGCCGACACTGCTGGACCCAAACAATGAGACACTCTTCAACCTCGTCAAATTCATACTTCCGTTCTCTTTTCCGGCTAGGTGCTCCGTCACTTTTTGAAAGTTCAAGGCAAGGAACTTCTCTTTAAAAGCGCGCTTAGAGGAATACCGAATATCGAAGTCTTTCGCAACAGTGGCGAGGCGTACATTATACCTCCCAAATGGAAGCTATCGCAAAGATTCGATTATTAAGGTGTTGCTGCGGATACCCTGCTTATCAACCCTTTTCTATTTAGGTTTAAATGGCAGATTAATCGATTTATCGCAAAGCACGCCTCTGTTTCGCAACTTGGTCCCTCGTTTTCGCATCTCCTGATGATGTCACTGTATTCCTCTGCAATAAGCACTTTTTGGGCCACACTTAGAAAATTACATTTACGCATTTTGTCGCATCTATCCATCTGTCACTAAAAAATAGGAACTGATTACTAAGCGTCTTTCAAGATATAAAGTTTTGCGGATTCTCTCATGTTACTAAGGTAACTCTATGAGGCGTGGGAATTCTTCAAGTTTTAGAATTAATTCGCTGATTTTATCGAGTTGATTAATTAAAATGAGCCGGAAATTTCTCCAAGTTAAAGGAACAATTTTTTCGGATTATAGGATTTTCGGCCTTCAGCGGAAGGAAATGACCATATACTTCAAGTTATTGAGGCTTTAATTACAGTTATTGAGCTATCGAGGTTCTACTGTATACCCGAAAAAATGTAAAAACCAGCAATCTAGGACCCATAGGCAAAAATAAGAGCACGAGAATGGCACCTGGTCATGCGAAGAAAAACTAAAAATAAATAAATAAATGAACGTAACAACCAACGTCAATTATTTTAATATTGGCCTAAAATAAAAAATTATCGGAGTCAAATGGAAGGATATAGAAATTTTAGAACGTTTCCATTTCTTCTTCACGCAGATATACAATTTGTTATCACTTTTACCGAGACACAAAGGTTAGAGGTCGGTCTATGTAAGACCACATTTTTCAAGACGCTTTGATTGTGGGCGCTTGAATTTTTTTACTACGTTTTTTCAGCGTTTCCTTAATTATATCTTTCCTAAAATTTAAAAAAAAAAAGGAAAAAAGCTCGCGGGTTTGTGATTAGTTTAAACCAGTTTCTTCTGGAACGAGGGGGAGGTTTCGCAATATTTTAAGACGTAATACTTGTTATCGGTACTTTTTTCTTGCTTTTACTCTTGACGTAATTCTACCTGAACGTTTGTTTTTCATATCATAACAAACAGAGCTTTAGGGAAATCCCAATTGAATTGTAAAGACCATGCAAACAAATAATAGAAACTAATATGGTAATAATTTTATCATTTTAAAGAAGATATGAAAATCTAATAATCTTCCTATGAAAGATTTCCATGCAAGAGTATTAATTAGAAAAGTCACAGAATGAGGGCACGTGGAATGAGCCTCCACTCTCAAAATCTCTGCTCAGGCGACCCCTTTCAGGTCCAATATTGACCCATCCCTTCCCCGCATAGTTGTTGCTAATTCATTACTTTTGCGGGAAATAAAATATTAAAAAGACTTGTTTGAGTATATTGTAAAGTGAGGAATCAACATACATCACAAGTTTTTACCCGAAAGCGCGATTGGGATTGAGTAAGAGTGATTCCATGCCTCAAGCATTTTTGCAGTTTTTTTCACAAATCCATCGTTGTAAGAGTGAAAATTTGGTTTATTAGCCAAACCTGGAAAATCATTAAAATTTTTATAATATAGGCAGATCCAGTGGGAGTCGGAGGGGGACTGCCTTCTTCTCAAAGAAAATGCGAGTGACTTCCTTAATATGTCCTCTACATTCATCTTTGATATAGTTTTTTAACCAACTTGTCAATAAGGATAGCTCAAAATTGCTCTCGAGAAGACTCAGGCTTTTAAAATTTTCCCAGTGAGTCCCTAAGATCCTCTTTTGAAGCCAAAACAGTTTTGGAACTGGTGAGTCTCCCAGACCCAATTCGATAAAGTGTCTTTCTGTGCTCTGTCGGACCCCCCTGATGAGGTACCTTTCTGTACCCCCCATCCCCCCCATAAAAAGTTCCTAGTTCCACGCAAGTGTGTCATTTTAAAATGAACTCCCTGACATTTTTGCAAACATTACTTTGTGGGAGAAAATATCTTTGCTATCAGTGAGGCACCCTAACGCGCAAAGTACCCCACAATGTTGGACCACGAAGCGGTCAGGTTGCGTATCCCCCTGGCTGGACTATAAAAACAGATCCATGAATCGAGTATGTTTATTTCACCACTTTTTTGTTTTCCCCTTAAGCTTAATCCTTTTTTTTCTTTTCTGCGCAGACGGCACAGTGCAATGATAAAATGTTGTTCAACAAGACGCTCTGTGTTGCGTCCGTTTGCTGCCATTCTGGTCATTCCAGCAGTTTATATTCTCTGCAGAAGTGCTTTTTCCTTCGTGACTTCGCGACATCAGCTACAGACATCACATGAATCGGTCGTCTACATCAGAGGTCAGTAAATTGTTTATTTTCCGAAATTCCACAATACCATATAGAAGTGGGCTTTCTCACAACGAAGGAAATCCCCTTCACTGAGGCTTCAACTTTGAAAACTTTTTCTATGAGCTTGATGCGAGTTCGTTTCAGAGAAAACCGGGGATCGTACTTCTCGCAAAATTTTACGTAGGCTTCAGTGTTTAAATCCCAAATGTTAATGACCCAAGCATCTTCAAGGGTAGCCTACAAAATTTCTGATCAAATTCAACAAACATCCCTTACAAAATTTCTCCGTTCCAAAAGCTCCCTCTCAAGGGATCTTAACTCGTGAAGATCGGTGCCGAAGGAATATGAGAGTTCAATTTTTTTTTCTATAAAGAATTATGAATTTAATTTTTTTATTTTTTACATTTATTTTCAAGATATGGTGGAAAATTTCAAACATTTTACAGTCCATTGGTAGCTAGGGAATAGCGAAGAACTAAGCGACGAACTATTTTTATTTAGAGGAAAATTGACGTTATGAAAAGTGATCGTTCGTGGAATGATGAGACTGGAAAACTCAAAATTGAGCTTCACACAGCTGGACGGCTAATAAAAAAAAGTTGACGTAAAAGTTACCTGAACCGAAAAATGTTTATGTTCAATGTAGTCCTAACTTATTTTTTCCATGTAGATGGTCGTAAAGTAATGTCTCTCGTCAAATGTGAGTTGATATCTCACGGAAGCATATGAGTCGATTCACTCTGTTTACATTTGATCATATTCTTAAACTTTGAGCTGAGAGGCTGAGCGCACTGCATTCAAGAAATTATCTAACATTTTACATCATGAATACCTAATAAAAAGAAACCTACAGACCCATTTTGTCAGCTGTTGTCAGAGCATTGACTGTTCTCACAGCCCAATATCGTCATCTTATTTTGTGTCGTAGATAATAATTTGATCGTGCGATCGGATTTGATAACCGTGCTTTGGCGATTTTCATTCATAAAATGTTGCGCTCCTCGATAAAGCGAGCATAGCGTCAGAGCAGCCTCCAAATTAAATGATAACACTCCGGTGTCATAGTATATTTTTTAATCTTCAATGTGTTCATCGCCTTTCCGACCAGGTCGCATACAGAAAACATTCTAGTCACCGCAATGATGTAATATATGAGTCATCAAAAGTTTCGTGTGTGACGGGTGCAAAGCTAGATCACTTGTGCCTCACAAACTTATACAGATCACCCATAACTTCAAGAATCGTAGAGATCTACCGTTACATATTGATGTTCCCAAATCGAATAAGATCAATTCTCACAAAAACTGTTCTTTTCCTATGCATTAACCAGCACGATTTGTTTGTTCGTAACCGATGGAAGATCCCCCAATGATTAGGAGTTCAAGTGTTAGGTAAGCTACTTAAGGTGGGGGGGGGGGGGGGGTCGGTGTTTGAACTTGCGTTACCGAATCTCATACAAGAGGGGAGGAAGTTAAGCTCAGTCAGTCACGCAAGCCTTCCACTCTGAGAAAAAATAATATGTTTCGATTAAAATAATTTTTTCAGCTATTTTCAAACTATCCTCATCATTTTAGGAAGAAAATGAGAGGGGGGGGTGAGGTTGAGCTAGTCTTAAGTCATTTTTTCAACTCTCACAGACTATGATGACATTGAATTGTATCATCTGAAATTTCACATCACCTAATTTTATTTTTGTATCTCAGAGAATTTAAAGTGAATCGCCTCAATTATATCCAACTCTCACCTGAATTTTTCCGTGCGTTTTGGAGAAATAATGGGTGTTGGGGGGGGGGGGGGGGGTCTTCCGATTGTTGCGCATTTTAGTATGGGGGCCCGAGGCTGCGTCAAGTCGCGGTATATTAAGAGGTCACAAATGCGTTATGTACTGCAAGCAAGCACCCTGAAGCATTTTCCTTTTGTGAGGATACGTGAGAATTATTTTCCTTCTCCAAAAAAAAAAATCTCTTAGCTCCGCTTATGTGAGCAACGTGAATTAATTCTCACGGCCACTAAACGCCTCGGAAAATTTTAAAGAAGGGAATCACCCTCGTGGTTTATTTTCGAAGGCTTCGAGCTTTCTTATCGGGAAAGTTCAGCAAAGTTTATCAGGCTCAGGCGTCCTCCCGCTGAGCAGTGACGTCTTCAGCGTAATTGAATATCAAAAATAGCGCATTTATTTTATGTTCATACGAATCCAGTGCGGGCGGGTCAGGTGATCACGCGCCGGCTACCGGTAAACCTACGCAATTGCAAATAAACGAGAAAGTGTTCGCGAAGTTTTTCACCACCCAAATCACCCTAATTAAAAACCTATCTCAATTGCTTATCGAGAGATTAGACTCGGCTTAAAGCGCTGAGATTGCGCTGCGTAACGAGGAAAGTTTGGATGAGATTGACCTCATGTTCGT
Source organism: Bemisia tabaci (assembly GCF_918797505.1). Lineage (NCBI taxonomy): Eukaryota > Metazoa > Arthropoda > Insecta > Hemiptera > Aleyrodidae > Bemisia > Bemisia tabaci. The sequence continues at coordinate 45,983,019 of NC_092793.1, read as the reverse complement.
GAAAGAGCTGTGTTTACGTGCGGACGTCATTCTGCCGCTATAACCTTGATAGTTGAACGATTTGTGGCCTTATTTCGATGAGGGTTACTGCCCAGTATTTCCGATCGATGAGATCCGATTCTAGTGGTTTTTCAAGCCTGATATCGATCAAAAGGTCTCTACTTCCGGAGATAAGGATGACCTGACTGATGGTACGCACCTGACCTGTGCCTTTTTTAATTTTCAAGATAATTCACTGCGTCATTGATGACGAAATTAGCATTGATTTTGTTGAGGTGCTGATATTTTCGGAGCATTAAGGAAAAGAACCTAAATTAAAGTTCAGAATTGGCATCTGAATAAGACAAGCACATGATTTAAAACTTTATTTCCCAATAATATAACTAATTTAAAACAAAATAAAATTAAAAACGAATTTTAAAGTAAGCCAGATGCTCTAACATGTAGGTAATGCATGAGCGTTAAGCAGGTAACGGTGTTTTAAGAATTTTTTTTCCGTACAGTGATCAAAGCCAAACAGGAACCAACTTTATTGAAGCGATATTACTCTTGATTTAGGAAGTAATGTTATTTTAGAAGGGCAATATCTTAAAATTACAAGCGATCAAAACATTTGTTGAAAATTGAAAATTTTACGATTAACATTGGTAAGAGTTTATTTGATCAGTGCAATGGGTGACGCTGGAATTGAGTTGAGGTGTTTGAATGACAAGCAAAACATTCTCAGCTAATATCGCTAGCACCAAACGAATTGCATTGCAACGCCCGGATGCAACTATTCGAGCTCCACGGATGTCCGTGTTACATACGCACGGATATGAAGGCGTTTTGATTCTTCAGGCACTCACCCGTCACCACTCAACACTACGCCTGCGGCACGGCAGCAGGTTCTTCTGCGAGGATTCAAAATGGCAGAGTGGCATCATAGACAACACAAAAATACATTCTACATACTGCATAGGCATCTACTACGCACGATTATTTGCACAAATACGTAGAATTTGAGCATTTTTTTCGTTTCGCAGTTTTGATACAGCTATGTGCTGAGCAAGATTCGTTAATTCGTGCCTAAGAAATATATTCGTGGTATGAACGAAGTATTGAAGACGATCTGTCATTTTCGATCATCGTGATATACAGTCCTCTGCGACGCCATGCTGCGGGTAAAACGGGTGAGTGCCATGAAAGTCAAAACGCCTTAATTTTCGTGCGTATGCAAGGGACATCCGTAGAGCCCGAATAGTTGCATCTAGGAGTTGTAATGGAATTCAGTGGAAGTTGGTGCATGCGTTGGCATACTTTTCACGTTCAACGCGAAAAAAGAGACAAAATAGGTACAGTTTCATGTGTGGGCAAGCTAATATAATCGATCGATCTTGCGATTGATCTTGCAAATTGAGGTCATGTACTTTACGTGTGAGGAGGCGCCAGGTTGCGGCAGGAGTAAAGCTAATATTGAATTCATCAATACTACCCACAGATACGAGATCCAGTAGTACGTGCCGAAAACTTACACAGCCGAAAACTTACGTGATTTCCGAATCAACGTCATTAGCCTTTACAGTAGATAAGAATACTCTGTAACATCTCATCGAACACATGTGCAATACCGGCCGTGGTGAATCAATAATATCACTGTTTGTTGATTTTTGATAAATCATTCCGACCTAGAGGCAGTGCAACATGAGCAAAATCTAATTTAAAATCCTAGTTAGAGATAAGCGTATTGATTTTAGCGTATTCTTAAAATAACTGATTGTTGTGAATAAACACTTTTGCAACTGGTTGAACAATCGAGAAACGCATTTGTTTTGTGATACAATGTTTTGCACCTGCGTTTAAATTGCCATGCCGTTATACGTAAGAACATATGTGAATATTTATAAAAAAAATTTTCAGATACACGTTTAAACATCTTAACGTGCGGAGTAATATCTCATTTTTAGAGGGTAAATTTCGGGGTACTTTAGTAATATTTAAACAATTTCACGGATAACACACGTAGTCGATGTCTCAGAAATTACGTACGTCATGTGATGAAAGACACAGCTAGTGATGATTCGATTCGATTGTGTTTTGCAAAAAAGAACTGATTGAATTTCAGTATTGAGGCTACCAGTGTGCAAATTCTTAAGAATTTGCAAAGGAGGCGCAAGGGCAAAGGCGGCAAAGGAGGGTAACGGTAAGGGCCGTTTTTGGGCCCACTCTATAAATTTTCTCCAACTCTAGTATTTTTTATTCTTTAAAAGTTTAGAGTTCACGGAATGCAGCATGATTTGGACATTTTCGGTCTCTTTCTGAATCTAATACTAAGGCTGGTATTAGATTATAGTATTAGACATCGGTCTGAGGGCCGATTTTGGCGAAAAGTGCGGATCTTTCGGCACTCGACTGCAAACTCGCAACACCTGTATTTTTCGCCAAAACCGATCTTCAGATCCATATCAAAGCCGGTAAGACTTGGACAGAGACCAAAAAGGACAACATCATGATGCATTCCCTAAAATAAAGGTCTTCAATGTGCAAACAATTGTAGGGTTGAGGAAATTCAGAGTGGAGCCAAACATGGCCCTTTTCGATACCCTCTCTTAATCGAAAATAAATATTTGCGATGCACGTGACAATTTTCTCATTCAATGAATAATTTTCTAGGGTAATTGGATATTGTTTACCGTTCCATGTTCTGTCAACAAGATGGAAAAAAATGTTTAATTACAGCAGCATTACCATTGTTGCTTATTACTATCAGTACTGCAATATTATCAGTTAATTTTTGCAAGATTCAATCCAATTGTTGTTAAGTTGCAGCATAACATTTACAACAAAATATCTCTCATGGAGCGGACGTTCAAATTATTAATGTGATGCCCTTTGGATGATTTTTAAGAATGAGCTCTTATCGGAACGTAAGGTTTAAAGGTCACGCGGCACGATTGGTCACGAGAACAGAACGCGTGTCACTTCCGGAAATCCGGACAAACAAATGCGTTATTAAACAGATCTTTCACGAATCTGACTTCACGAATAATTAGACCGACGTTTGAATTACGTAAAAGAGCCAAAAATAGCGCGAAGGAATATCTTGATGTAACGCCCCCGACATAGCTGCGATTCTATGGTAGCGCGCAAGACATATTCTAATAGAGATGCACGCTATGCAATGGAAGACCATTTGGACTACATTTTGCAATTAGGAACTATAAATTCTAGCCCGGTTTAAAAACTACGTATGTGCCATTAGTTTCTCTATGCACACAAGTGTTTTTTCATATGAACCAGAATGTATAGTTCCAAATTGCAAAATGCAGTCCATTTAACCTCATAGCGCATTCCCCTCGCGCATGGCTGAAGTCGAGATGGTTTTGGTGAAATTCTTTTGTATTGCCGTTGGTATGCAATTAAAAAAAATCGCATCAAACGCTTTCCAGGATCAACTGAATGATGTGCGCTATTTTACTCTCGTGATAGATGTACCTGAAACCTTTTCTTAGAGTTTCAAAGTATCCATATGCATAGGAAGCCAAGTGTCTACTGCAGGGGGTTCAACTGACTCCAGGTTATTCTTCAAAACTCTAAATGAAGACAATTCCCTATCGCCAAGTATCCTGGTAAAAGTGAAGCATAATGACCTCGTCATTGAGACATCACAATGATTTATGGAACAAATCTCTAAAATTTCACTCTGATATCAATCTGACCTTTTTTTGACACCATTCTGACCATTCAGACATCATTGTGATGACACTGTGATGGCAGAGTGTTCAACGGATATCACTGTGACGTCACACTGTTTTTTGAAACACATTGTGAATGTCATTATGACATCAGAGTGATGTCACAATGCCCCACTTTTCCTCGGGATACCCGACTTGCTTCTGGGAAGGCTCGACTTCCAAACTTTTCCTGGCGGAGGTCTCCTAGCTCATGGTTGCCTTCTGGCTTTTTCGATTCGGCCACGAAAAGACGCACGACTCACGATGAGCAGGAACGACAATGACAGAGTCGGTGGCATGTGGATCCGTTGGCGGAGGAGGCTGTGCTGCTCAGCTTCAATTGTTTGATTGCTCTCCTGATCAATCTAGACGTGACGACAATGTTAAAAGCCCAGCTTCCTCCGCCTCCAAAACATAGGCTCTAGCTCCGTGCCACTTCCAGCCGTGCCCATCCCACAATCGTCTCCGATAAAACACTCGAAAAAGTCCCAACTTCTTAGCCGTGCACTCCGATGTTCGGAGCTGTCCGTAAAAATGACGTCAGGGGAAGTCAGTGGACCCTCTATGGACACTGGACACTCTGTGAACACTTTGAAACTTCAATTTAAACAACAAAGTTTCCGATCAACATACCATGGAAATAAAATTTTCCAATCATTCAGCTGTTCCTAGAGAACGTCTGACGCGATTTTTAGAATTTGAGTTGAATTCATGCACGGTGATCCAGGGTTAAACGACCAGACTGCAGACGCGCGTTCTATGGGTCAAAATCAGACTTTTTTGTTGAATCAATTTTTTTCCAATAGAGCCCCCAATCGGAGCTATACGCCCCCCCCTCCCGCCCAAAATTTCAGAAAAATTCGTTTTTCCTGAATTTTGGTAACGGTTGTGAATCAAATTTCATGTAAATTTGTATTCCTCTGTACTTTTATGGCCTGAATTCATAAATGATCTAAAAAAAAAAAAATCGAAAACTCAATTTAAAGAAAGGGTTTGAGGGTGTTTCGGGTCCTCCAGTCTGGCCATCTAACCGTGAATCACCCTGTAAAATGAACGCCTACACAATAGAATTTGGACAAAAAAACCTCAAAATCGCATCAGAGGTTCTCTAGGATCAGCTAAATGATGAGAAGATTTTACATTCATGATTGGTCAACTTGAGACCCCCTATTTTTTGCCTGAAATTTCGAAGTGATCATAAGGGTCCACTAATATATTACGATTTTTTACAACCGTCTCTCGAGATTATTCTCATCAAACTTATAAGACTTGAGAACCTCATCCATTTCTGAAGTCCTCATATAGAGACATCGTTTAATCTTGTTAAAATTCCTGTCATGGTCGTGTGCACATCCAACCTTGAAATATTTTCGAACCGTAATATCTACATTACCACTCATCTAAAAAAAAAAGGAGATGACTTCAAAAGTTGACAGCAAAAATGGTGACTCGAGAGTATTTACGTTCTCTATTTACTTCTTGGTTCTCCGTCCAAGTCCAGTTGCACTTTCACTAATTTTTGAAGACCACTCTTAAAGATAAATTTTAGTACCCACTTCAGGTTTGTAGAGTCACTTACTGCGTGCATATGTACATATCGAATAAACGTTATCATTTCCCCCTTCTTTTTCGCTTTCCTGCTTTGTTCCTCATCACTCTCACCTCGTGCTACAAAGAGGTCTCTTACTTACTCACAAAATTGAATGAAGGGATTATAAAAGATTATGGATCCTTGTAACAAATTTTATGATTAAAAAACATGTATTTCAAAAGAAACAAATGTACTATTTCAAGCAAGTATCATGGCCGGATTTACCTACTTGCCGCCGATGGGCCGCCTGCATTTTGCCGCCCTCTTCTCATTCATTTTGAAACATCAATAAACACCATCAAGTGAACGTGCCGGAGGGAGAAGGGTGTATAAGACGCGTTCACTCGTGTTGGACACATTTTTTGCGTAAGCCCTGTCAACACTACCAGCAAAAGTTCAGTTCCGTAAACCTATCTCTGTGGGGACAAAGCCTTTCTTTTGTAAGAAATTAACTAAAAAATTAAGAAAGAACAAACATAAATGTGGTTTAATAATTTTAACTTCCGCCACCGTGCCGCGCTGACCACACTGTATTTGGCGCAATGCGTGAAGTATTCATGTAGTCTTGTAGGCACTGTGCGTTTCACGCCGCGCCGACCGCTGTTGACCGTACTTTGTTTGACGCAATGGGTGAAGTATTCATGCAGTCTCGTAGGCCCTAATATGTGTTACATGCCGACCGCCGCGTCGAGGGCTTCTCCTTTTCATCTCAAGTCCTCGTCATCATTTCTTTTTGCACCGCGCCGCTCCAGGCCAAATTACGTGTTTGGTTTCTCTCTCAAATCAACTAATTAAAGGTGCGCAGTCTTTTGTATCACCGAAATACGACAATATTAGAAATTAATGAACTCTCAGGAAATGAGAGATTTTGTCACCATTTCTTGTTCGTAATTTTTTTCTGAATCCGATTTTTTTGTACCTGCATTTAAAAAAATTGCAAAATTTGCCGCCCCTTAATTTTGCCGCCATGGGCCACGGCCCATGTGGCCACCCCCTTAATCCGGCCCTGGCAAGTATGTAACAAAGTTTCAGAAATACTTGATACCAAAATGTATCCCTCTTCAGTGAAATCTCATGGTAAAAGGTAAACTGTGTTCATAATCAGTGGCTTCGTTGTGTGTAACATTTTATTTGAGAACTTATATGTGTCACCTTAAATGAGCGCGGCTATATAACCTTATTTTTAATTTCGATTTCATTTCAGATGGACAACGACACTTATTGGGGATGGATTACGGCGGGATTGCAAACTGCTCGCCGGCGAAATCGCACCACTTCCCTGAGCTGACACTGCCCGGCGGTGTGATAGTCAATATCCTCGTGGCGGCCCTCGTCACTGGCTACCTTTTTGTAGCACTAGCCTCTATCTGTGATCATTATTTCTTACACAGCATCAAACTTATTTGTAAAAGTAAGTCCAACATTTTAATAACAATCAGTCGCTAAATCATGAACGAATTTTGACTTGCGAATACATTTTTCCAAAAGCAAATGACGCGTAAAATACGATGCGCACATTAAAAACGTGAAAAAACTACTCAGAAACCAAGAAATACGCAGTTGGAAAAGCGCAACTTTTCCGCTTTAAAACCCCCCGGCTAAGCCGAGTGATTTGGCATCAATCAGAAGCGAGCATTGGTTTCTAAGACTTCCTTTAATTTTTTTTTTACTCCTCGTAAATAAAAACAGAGGGAAAGGCGAAACTATCCCTTAAGGGTCAAAGAATCGAATCTTATGCATGTTATCTGTTGTTAAAAAGCAACGATTTCAATTTTAAATACGTTTTATTTGGACAAAAATTAGTGGAAAATGAGAGGAGATATGGCGAATTGACTGCGACAGTACTTCACTGCCATCATTTTCCCGTCATTCCGACGCGTTCAAAATTTCTTCGAGCTTTGGACTTTTTAAAAGCCGGCTTGTCCGGGATTTTGACTCCAAAAATACTCAATAAATCACCACTCAATCTAATCTGTTGGTACTCTCAGAATATCAAATAAAAAACACAAGGTTTTGTGACCCATGTGACATGATGTAATTTGGAGACTTTTTGGTATTTTCAGAATTAGACTTAAGCACGGACGTTGCCGGCGCGACGCTGATGTCGATGGCAACTTCGTCACCGGAGTTGTTCATAAATTTGATCGGCACTTTCCTCACCAAAGGAGACATTGGGGTGAGCACGGTGGTGGGTAGCGGCGTCTGGAACATGCTCGCTGTCCCTTGCTTTTGCAGCCTCTTCACCAGTGCGGTAAGATTTTTTTAACGAATGGGTTCCATTTCAGGATTCAACTTAGATGCTGTTTTGGGCGGCATGGAGTTCTCGGATGCCGCACAGTGGATCCAGTGGCGTGGCGTGAATGATCGATTATCGCGATATCTCGCCATTTGAAGCTATGGTAAAGAATTGATTAATGAGGTGTTCGCTGCGAACACCCTAATGATCGATCTTTTTTCATATGTTTGAGGGGCGTATCGATCGATATATCGCAAAGCACGCCACGCCAGTGAGTGGATCGAGTCAATCAGAGAGGTCGGACATGAATTTTTAATTAAAACTGCAAATTTTGATGTTTAATTCGTCACATTTTAAATTTTAAGGGGGGTTCCTAAAAGAAAATTTCTACCACTTTCAAAACCTCAAAGTTTTGTATAAACGGAGTTGTAGGCGTTTAAAGTTTCCAAATTTTGTCCGACCTCTCCCATTGACTCGATCCACCGTGTGCCGCGGGAATTTGGGATTTGAGAATATTGCCCTATGTGATATGCGTGAGAACACGACGCTGCTTTCTCGAACATGGACTTTTAACTTCGAAAAAGAGCGCTCAAAGTTGAGGAGGAGCCCCTGTGATGGACGGGGTCCCATATACGTTATACGGGATCCCACTAGAAACTAAGTAGCTCTATTTTTGTACCATAGAACCATCGCCAAATCCCACGACACAACTGCTAATAATTGTATATTGACGGCGAAAGCAGGAAACCAAAGTATTTCCAATAATGGACCACTAGACAAGGTACGAATTTCAGCATTCTGATACATGTTTCTTTATCAAAATTGCACGTAGAACACGATACGCATAACGAAAATTACCAAAGTCAACTCCTGACGAAGATATTTAATGATTTTTGATGCGTGAATTCAAACCACCCGCTCATGAAAACTCAATGTTCTACGTGATTCACATCGCGCGCTAAATGTTTATCATGACAGTCTCTGCGATGTAAAAATCCTCAACTTCAATCTTGACTATTTGGCTCAGCTATAGCAAATTACTAATAGTTTGAACAACACATGGTGGAAAATGAACATTGCTCGATTGAGAAGCTTGCTAAAACCGTTGTAGTGCGCAATTTGACTAACGTAGAGCTTTGAGTTTCTTGTGAGCGGGCAGTTCAAATTCCTCGTGACCAATGTGAAATAAAAACGTTAATATCTTCGTTAGGAGTTGGTTTTAGTAATTTTCGTTGTGTAAATCGTGTTCTACGTGAAATTCTGATTAAGAAACATGTATCAGATTGCTTAAATTCGTACCTTGTCTAGTGGTCCATTGCCACGTCGCAAACTTCCTATCGTTCTTTATTTTTCTTTGGAAAACTATTCATTGGAATTTCTTGAAAATGTCCTTCATTTTCCTTCTCGCTCAGAATGATATTCTGTAAAGATTTCAAGCCATGTTGTCGGCTGGTGCCTTTTCGAAAAAATAAAATAGGAGCGAAAATTGTAAGACACTTTGATGGAGATACGTGGTTTCACACTTCAGTTACCGACATCATTCAAATTTCATTTCATATATGTATACTTATGCAGCACTGAATCAAAGCCTGGTCAAATTGCAATGGTGAACGAATTAAAAAAAAGTTCTCAGTCCCCCCCCCCCCCTCAATCAGAATTATGCTCAAACTAAAATCCAACGACTCCTGCAAAAGAGCCTCCCAAAAATGTACAGCAACTACTTTGAAACATCGGGTTCAAGCTGCGTGTCAACAAATGCACCAACAACAATATGAAATTCAACAAATTGATGGCTTTTTGTTTATCAAGTCCCCTTATGCAGATAGACTTATTTTCCTTAGATGCGTTCAGCTGTTCCCTGGTAAAAATTGGCGATAAGAGCTGCGTTTCAAAATACCATAGGAATTCTTATAGCCGGCTAAAGAAGGCTACAGAAAATCATATAGCTGGCTGTAATGCGGAGAAAATCGTACGGCCGGGCTATACGAAGCGATAAAAAATTATGCAGCCGGGCCGGGTTCCTATCGCCGGGCTTTACACTTTCTCGCCTGGCTGTTGCTTCTTCGCCATCGATTATAAAAGGCTATAAGAAATTGTGTAGAAATTCGTGTGCTTTGGAAATCATTAAGTTTGATACGGAACCACCTTAATACTTACAAAACGCGCATTATATTTTCCTTTAATACATATTTTTTTCCATCAACTAAAATGAGAATAATCCATACAGGATGTGCAAACATTTCAAAATCATGAGTTGAACAACGCTGACTCCGCCAGATTAAATATTAGAGCCTAACACAAAGCGGAGCGGCGACGCACTGGCGCCTACAAACCTAACAGGAATACTTCACGCATTGCGCAACGCGTGAAGTATCCCTGTTAGGTTTGTAGGCGCTAATGCGCATTCCGCGCTGGCTGCCCGCCTGCCGCGCCGCAGCATGCCACGGCGCTTGAAGCAACTATTTCACGCCAGAGGTATTGCACAGTATCATACGAAACTGAAGGCGCTCTAATATATTAGTAATGGCAGGCATCCATCAAAAGTACGGAGCTTTCCTCGCAAAATAAATCAAGATACTACGGCCCAAAAAGAGAGCAGTATTCCAAAAACTCACTAAGGCCTAGCATCCGTAATTAGTGACGTTTAGCATACACTTTATCGTCTGGCTGTTACTTAATCGCCATCGGCTATAAAAGGCTATAAGAAATTGTCCTCCACTGTAAATTTAATAACACATTTCTTATGTTTTGCAGCCAGTGAAAGTAGACTACTGGCCACTGACGCGGGATTCTTTGGTCTATGGTGTGTCTGTGTTGCTTTTGGCCTACGCAGTCCGGGACGGAAGGGTGAACCAAAACGAGGCTACCGTCATGGTTGTCCTCTATCTTTCCTATATTGTAGGTGAGTACCTCTCCAGCTCTTGTGTCTCATCGGTGTCTTACTAAATTGCTTACGGAGCCATAGCAATGGTCATTCATTCAAAATCATGGATACAACGCCAGCTGCAACCATGGGTGGCATTTTAGAGGGAGAAGGGCTTGACCCTTCCCCTGAACTCCTTTTGGGCCTGGGTTTTTAGCTTCTATACCTCTCAGATAATAAGTCCGTTTTGCTTGAGGACGTCGAATTTGGACAACTCGATTTTGAATCTAATGCATGATGTTTTTCCAAAAGAATAACGAGATGATATCTTGATATCTTATTTCGTTGGATTCAACATATGATTAAAACTTAATGAGACCAGACACACAAAGTCTCTAAATTACTCTAAAGTTTCATAAAGCTTCTACTTCAAATTGAGAGGAGTGACCTATAATTAATCTCATTTTATTTATTTTTTTAACTGCGTTCATTTTTATTTTTATAAGCGTTTCATTGTATACGTTTATTTAAGAGAGAGAGAGCAGAATTTTAACCGTCAAGTTTTCCAAAAAACAAAAAACAGAACTAATTGAACTAAAATATTTATATTTATCTAAAATTTTCTGTGGTCTTTTTGTTGATCTTTTGGTATCATACGACGTGAGAAATATCACGTTCACTTTGTGCATGTCAATAAAATCTTACTCATTATTTAGTAAAAGTGTTACACTGCCTGTTTAAAAATTCATCGAAAAGGAACATCTCCGATGAATTTCATTGTAATCGGCAGAAAAAAATTATCCTCGCGCGAGCTGATAACTGACTCATGAGCATTGAAAAAATTAAGTCACATTTTTGCTTCAGTGCATCTCAATAGTCTCAATATTTCTTCTCAATTGCTTCTTTTTCCCCCTTCCTCATTACTCGTGTTACATTTCAGCGGATTAAAAATTCAATGGATGGCGTACTGTTAATATTCACCTTGTCTCAATCAGATCAGCCTCGGACACAGAAATCTTTCCATCCGTTATTGTTTACTCGATTGAAGAGGAGACTTTCGTTATTATTTTCCGGATCATGATCTGAACGAATGTATCCATATAGTCGTTCAGTTCGTCTGAAAAGATTTGCAAGCAAAACTAATTTCAAGGCATGATACTGTGACATGACAGTGTATCGGCGTCTCGTCATTTATCATGCCCTATTTATTATAGAGTCTGAACGTCGCTCAAAACAAGCTCTCTATTCGCGTCACAGACCCTTCACCTGAATTTGCTCGATTTTTTTAGTCTCGGGAAGAGAGAGGCATACTTAATTGGCGTCGATTAAGTTTGCAATTACACAGACCAGTTGACTATATTCTGCGTTCCAAATACCCTCTCGTTTTTCCCTTTAAAGAAAGGGGAAAACAAAATTGTCTTTTGTTTTCCTCCATCTCTCCCTCTCTTATTATTTTTCTTTCTTTTCTTTTACTTCCTTTTTTCTCGTTCCTTTCTCTTCATTTCTTCATTGTCTTCTTCTTCCTGCTTTATTCCTTCTTTCTCCTTTCCTCATCTTTCTCTTTTCTTCTCCTGTTGTTCTTCGTCTTCTTTCTCCTTTTTTCTTTCTCTTGTCTCCTTTTTCTTCATCTTTCTCTTTTCCTCTACCTCGTCTCCTTTCATTCTTCTTCATCTCCTTTTTTTCATCTGCATCCTCACCTTTATCTTTTCATATTGTCCTTCTAGCATATGAAATAAAAAAGAGCAGTTGGGTCGAAAACGGCGAAAAGGGCGTACTAATATTAATGCCCGTTTAATGATGATAATAATAAACGTGAAAAAAAAAGAAAAAAGAAAAAAAGCTTTAACCCAAATTCTAACTCAATGTTGATACGACATAAAAGCACACCAATGAAAAATTTGGAGAAGTTACGCGATCTGAAACACTATTCGTGGCTACAACAAATTCGCCGATACAGACCGCGTGGATACTATATTGAGGATGATACCACTATTCGACCACGTGGGAGCTCGTCTTGCCTACGCTAAAAATTGAAGGCGAACCAATTTACCGTTAAAGTAACCTCTTACAGTTCTATAAAAAGCTTTTTATTGAGTGTGTCTCGAGTGCACGTGCCATTTCATGATTTTACTACTATTCGACCACGTGGGAGCTAAAAATCGAAGTCAAGTTGACATGGCATCAGTGTAGTCTCTTCCTGCTCGATGAAAAGCTATATTTTTCTAGTTTTTCCCATGTAAGCGTACCATTTTACGGTGATACCACTAATCCACTCTTTTCTTACTCCTTTCCTCTTTTTTTTCTTCCTCTTTCTTTTATCTTCATATTTTTCTTCTCTTCATCTTCTTCATCTTCATTCTCTTTCTTTCTTGTTGTTCTCATCCTTCATCATCTTCTTCTCTCACTCCCCCTCTCCCCCTCCCGTTTTCTTTCCTCCCCCTCACTTCCTCTTTTAAAAAAAATAAATTAATAAAAATTGAGAAATAAACTAGGAATGAATCACTGCGAACAAGTGCATTGTGACCGTGATATACTGTCAGTTTTGAAAAGAGTTCATGTCATATATGTCAAAAAAAATGATTTTTTTACGGGAATTTACCCCAAATATAGGTGGGTTAACCCAAAAACTCTTGAAGTTGGTTTTCCTAAAAAAAAATCTTTTTTCTAATAGGAAATAAAATTTTGCGTCAGTTTGTTTGCTTTTCTTGAAAATTTAAAAAAAAATCTGACAATGGCCTTTTTTCGGAAATGATCCAATTCAACTTCTCAAAACAAACAGTTAATTTTCACCATGTTGCATTTTCTCGTATTTTTCATTGCTTTCTCTTACTCTCATGAAGAAAACAAGTTCATGTTGAAAACCGAAATCTTTCAGTTTAGATAACCGAGATTTTCGGTGAGGAAAAACCGAAATTCGGTTCTGCTTATACCAAAATTCAATCCCTAAGACCGACAACTTCAATCACCTGAACGAGAAAAGCTTGGTGCTCAATATGAATCAAACATTTTTCCTAGGTGACATCCCTTCTTTCTCATGCTTCTTACTAACCAACAGCTTTTGGAGTGCTTTCATGGCCGATCTTTCTAACAGAGCAGGTTTGCGATCTCTGATTTTAGCAATGCTCTCTATTTCAGTGATGCACTACAATAAAAGGATTCGCTATGCCATTGAATCGTTTTGCCGGCGACTAGCAGGTCGTGATGCTGAAGAAACAACATGGCTGCTCATGCCCTGTCCTGGTAAGAATAATTACATTTTTCTGATACATTTTGAGAAATGAGGAAACGTGTCTACTCGGCGTGTTGGCGACGCATTCAAAGATTTAAATACAAGATGGATCAAAAAAAGTATCGAATTTTTCACACATAGCCAGAAACTGATGCGAGGCTTGTGGTAGTGCCTGTCCTAATGAATGAATACATTAAATTACCAGGGTCTTATCAAAATAAGTATACCAATATTTTTCGGGCTCAGGATTTTTGAGTGGGAGAGTAGAGATACGGAGATATTTTTGGTATGCATAGTAAGTTAAGAACGTACTTGATAATTTTCCCACCAAAATTTCAATAGAACAAACTGAGTTTTGCGAAGATGAACAAAATTCTTCATCCTCCTAGAAAAAATGAAATAAAATAAAATTCACGACGGAATTAATGCGAATTTTACTCTGAAGTTAGATCGTAATTTTTCAGGTCAATTGGTTGCAGTCTAACTGAGCTCATCTGCAATGTCTTTGACCCTCCAAATTATCTTCAGGACCAAAAATCCGAGATTTTTTTCACTCCATCATTTTTTTTTTCTAGCTCTGTGCTACTTGCTACCACTAAGAAGTTAAACATAATTCCTCTTCTATCCAATCCGTCTCTCTTGTGCCTAGTCACGGAAAATAACTAATATCACCCGGCCATAAGTGACAAAGTCGGTACTCATATTCTTTCTTCAAACTTAAGGGCATGATGTTCTGTAACATATGTATGTAAACAAGAAATACCTGACCTACTCGATTTTCTTCAAGCAGTTTCATAATAACTTATACCAACATTTTCCTCTTTTTCAGCAAAATATACAAACAACTTCAACAACGGGGAAGATTTCCTCGATTTGGAAGAAGATGAAGGTATGAATACGCTCACTTAACTTCTATTAATTTGTTTTAATCGTGGCACTCTTCCATTTTAAAAAGTGATGTTATTCATGTCATTTTACCTAAACAATTCCGAATCTTTTGGTTGACTTGGCCTTCGCCAACGTTCTTTAGTAGTTCGATGCAGAACACCAACATCAAGGAACTTACAACTTACAAGGAGGGTGAACGGGGGTAAAAAAATCCGCAAAAATGACTTACGTAATAGTTCAAAGGCCTCTGTAAGACAATGTGTGGGACATTTTTACATTATAGTTAATCTGAAGTTCGCCTTCAATTCTGGCGCATAGGCAACAAAAGGGAGCAAGAATAGTTATCTATTCGAAAAAACACTCATGGTGCGTGGCAAAATTCGTCTAAATGTTTATTGTAACCGTAATATATCCTTTTCAATGAGTCGTTAGATAATTGATTTTCTTGATTATGAACAAAATTATAATGAATCGACACGATAAACTCAACATGGAGTTTGAACCTGAGGTTGAGTTCTATTGTTATGATTGGTAACATTGACAATCGATATGCCGGATATCGCACGACTTAGTCCCTGAATAAATCTATTGTTGCTCATCTTTCATTATGTGTGGGTTTACATATTCCTTTTTATGTTTAAGAAAAATAAACAAAAATAGCCCGAATAATTCAACTAAAAAAAATAGAGGAAAATGAGCAACCAAGGCTAAGGGACGTTTCGGGGTGGTTTTAACCCCCTCCTCAATCAACAAAAAATCAAGGAACCTCCTACAATTAGACCCTCATTCGTGATAACAAAAAAAGAAGAGAAGCTGTCACAGAGGCATAGAATAAATTTATGACAGAGGTCCGTACCTAGGTGCTAAGATCGACGACACTCCCAGATATATTTGCTGTTGTTGAATACATCTGTATTTTTCGTTTCCTTATCAAGGATGGTGTAGAAACCACCCCGAAATGTTCTGTTTGTTTATTCTTACCCTTGGTTGCCCATTTTCTTGTGGTTTTTCTTGTGTTTTTTCTTGTGTGGCCATTCTCTTGTGTCTATTTTTCTCACCCCTTACCTCTTTTTTTGCGCAGGATTAGGGAGACTCTATAAATGGCCAAGTGACTACTCGCTTTGCGAGAACATCGGTTGGCTCTTCACATGGCCCATCCGATTCTTGCTCCACTACACTGTTCCTTCGTGCCACAAACCCGGCACCCACAACCTCTTCGCGCTTACTTTTCTCATGTGCGTTGTTTGGATCGGTATTTGTTCCTACACTATCGCTTGGATGATAACTATCATTGGTGAGTCCATTGCCGGAACAATTTTCATATTGAATATATGTTTTGTCTTACTAGTATCTTTTCGATTGAACCTCATTTTGCAATTCAGAACTACAATCCCTGGCTCACCCGTAAAAACACTTGTGTGTATAGGAAAACCAATAGTATACATTGTTTCTGCATTGACCCAGAAATTGTAGTTCCCAATTGGACGTATTTCTATCAAACGGAACTAAGCGCCATAGGGAGAGGAAGGTAGAGGGGGGGGGGGGGTTGGATTGGCGGCGGAAACGGGCGTCCTGCTCGTTCCGTCCTATACTCGCAATGCTTTTCCATGCGTTAGTCCGTTGACAGAACGCGCTATCCGGGATTCTAAATTCCTCAAAAGGAACTTAAATTGGCGCTTAGTTCCGTTTGACAGAAATACGTCCAATTACAGAATATGGTCCCGTCGGTTTTCTTCTTTTAGGTTTTTCTTTGTACACGGAATAAAAAAAACATAGATTTCACTTTATTTTTTAATGTTCTCATGAAAAACCATCGAGTGGAAAACTATTTTTATCCAGTGATATTGAGTTAAAAATTGAGCTCTCAAGAAGAGTAAGGAAATGATTCGAGATGAAGAAAACGTGGATGAACCTTAGGGTTTCTGGATTCTTGGACCATTGGTTTCAGGCCTCATCTGATAGTGGAGAGGATGAGGTATCCTCGAGAGAAAAGCGGCGTCGATGATCGATGATTGAGCGAGAGCTGTCGGGGATATTCCCCCCAGCAGGTCTCATGTCTCAATTGAGCAACTCGGGTGAAACGGATCGAAATTCCTCGGCTGAAATTGAGTAAAGGTATCTAATTGAGGCGAATTGGGTTGAATAATCGAGGGTGAGAGGTCAAATGGTCTGGACAGAGGCAGGAGCTCTCCTCGCTTGGGCTCCGCTCTTAAAAACGGCCGCGGTCCACAGTGGATCAAGTCAATGGGAAAGGTCGGACAAAATGTGTAACCTTTAGAAAGCTTATAACTCCGTTCATACAAAACTTTGAGGTTTTAAAAGTGGTTCCATTGGTTCTCTCGTGAAATTCTCGTTCAGGAGCATCCCTTAACATTTAAAATGTGACGAATTAAGCATCAAAATTTGCAGTTTTAGTTAAAAATTTCATGTCCGACCTTCCTGATTGACTAGATCCATTGTGCGGCCGGGCGGGTTTTATTAGCACATGGCGCGCGTCGCGCTCCTTTCGTGGCTCCACTCTCGGCTCCGGTCGTCGCTAATTTATGTTTTCTCCCGCCGGAATCGAATTTAAATGCCTAAGAAACGTGGCCACTTGCCTCATTCCCATGTCCACCTCTCCGGGATCAACTGATTGTCAGCTTCGGCTCCCTCGCAGATGTAGTCATCGAAGAAGGAGAGGAAAAAGAGAAGAGCGAGAAAACACGCGAAAAAGGAGGAAAAGAAAAGTAAAAAGAGGATGAGGAGAAAGAGGAAAAGGAAAGAAATATAGCGGTGAAGAAAGACACAGAGAAGAAGGAGAGAAATGAGGGAGAGTGAAAGAAGGGAGGACACTTAGAAGGTGACGATTAAGATGAAGAAGGATGAGGGAGAGTAGCGCCAACCAAAAATTAAAGGAGGGTCAACTAAACTGCCGTGCTAAGGAAAAATGCCGTATGAGCATTCGAGAGTTGCCAAATTTCTCGAGATAAAATGTTTATTTTTGAGGAAACTTATGAATATTTTTTTCTATAATTTTTTCAAGAACTTTAGGTAAAATTCCGAACAAAATTATCTGAAAAATTGGAGGAAAAATATTTACAAATTTTTCCGAAAATTCGTGATATAATAACGGAAATTTGGCAACGCCTGAAGGCTCATACGGCGTTTTTCCTTAGCACGGCAGTAAAGCTCTGGTAAATTTTAAGATTGTTTTAGCTGTAATTCTACTGGAGAATCGCGGTTTTATGCTCAGGAAGGAACAAATCCATGCTGAGGTCATTTCCAGAACCGTGGGGGGGGGGGGGGGGCGCACGCCCCTCCTCCCTTGAGTATCCACCTTTGGTTAAAACGATTATTTTCTCACAAAAACATACTTTTGTCTCGGAGGGATAGAAATTATGACACTTTGGATTGGAGATGATTGCTCACTGTTCTCAATCTATTTGATTTAGGTACGGTCTCGCAAATATTTTTCGGCATTTTTTTTAACTTACGACGAATTCTTTGTTTGCAGGAAACGAGCTGTCCATACCTGACTCGGTGATGGGTTTATCGTTCATCGCAGCCGGTATGAGCATACCGGAAACTGTGTCTTGCGTCATCGTCAGTAAGAAAGGTCAGTTCAAGACAATTTAATCTGGTTCTGAGGACAGACGCCCACGCTTCGTCTTCCCGGCACCTATTTCGTTGCCATTCACTATACTCCCTCGTTGAGGAAAAACGTTGTACGAACATTTGAATGTTGCTAAATTTCCCTGACAAAATTTTTTTCCAGACTATTGTTTGGACTATTTTTCCATGAATTTTTCGGAATATTTTGTTCGCAATTCAATCCAATATTCCTGAAAATTTCGAGGAGAAATATGCTCACGTTTTCACTAAAATAAATATTTTACTGGAGGGAATTTTGCAACTCTCGATTGCTCTTACGACGCTTTTTTTTAGCACGACACTGCACTCTGATGAAGAACGTTGTCGTATAAACATTTGGATATTGCTATACATTTCTTCAGACAGAATAAGGATTTTCTGAAAAACTTGTGAAATTGGTTTCATAAAACGTTTACAGAATTTAATTCTCAGCTTATCGTTAGTCTGGTGTACCGTACTGAGAAATTTGAGAAAGAATTTTCATAATCCCATCTTCCATGGGAAAAAACTCAAATATGAATATTGTTGATAGTTGCGGAGCGTTCTGCGAGTATAGTTCTCGGCAAGATGCCCGAAATTTCAAATAAAACCGGAGTTTTGGCGGTTGGAATTTTTTATCAGAGGCTGCTTTCATGGCTTTTGGATAAATTGTATTGCTATAGTAACTCTCGCCAAAATTAAGAAAAAACAACGATTCCTCAGAATTTCAAAATTCTGAATTTCGATGAGAAAGCTTCTGTAGCTCTGACGAGGGACACTTTGGCCAAAATTCTTTAAACGAGGAAAAATTAATATGTTGACCCACACTGCCGAGCTAATGTGAAACGCCGTATAAGCCTTCAGACGTTGCCACATTTCCCTCGATAAAACCGGATTTACTGAGAAAACACTGAATATTTCTCTTCCAATATTTCAGAAAATTTTGTTCGCACTTTAATCTATAATATCTGAAAATTTCAAAGATAGGTATACATAACACTCTTCAAAAGTAAATATTTCATCGGGGGAGATTTTGCAACGTCGAAAGTCTTATACGGCGTTTTCCCTTAGGACGGCAGCATAATATAGAAGACGTTCCCACAGAGTTCATGAAAATGCACTCGAATCCCTGGGTATACCAAAAAGGTATAACTCTTCATGAGCAATCTTTCTTCTTCACAGGAAATGGAACCATGGCCCTGAGCAATTCCTTCGGGTCAAGTACGTTCGATATATTACTCTGTCTGGGACTGCCATGGTTGATCAAAGCAGTCTATTTCTCGTCCAGTGGCGTTATCACGATTCACTCAAAGGGGCTTCAGTACAGCATTTTTCTTCTCCTTGCACTCCTCGTACTTGTGTACGCCATGTTCGCTGCCAACCGCTTCACAATGGACAAAAAGGTAACAAGCAACTTTTAACTTCATCCATTAGCATGAAAATGTTTTCTCTTCCTGCCTATTGTCTTACCTATACCGGATGATCCAAAAGTCCCGCACCACCATTGGAACCCCAAAGGTGCTTACAACGTTTCAGGATGGTTATTTCATAATTTTTGGGGCTTCCAAAAGTCGGTTCGTTTGATCTAAAAGCACTGGAGAAATGTCAAGTCTGCGCTCGATTTGTTCAAAAGTTACAGGGGCAATGCCTGGTGCAGGACTTTTAGACCAAAAGTCACAACTGCGAAGTTCTCGATTATTTTCACACTTCTGCAGAGTGTTCGCCTAAAAATTTTCGAAATATCCTTCATTTTATCTATTCAATTACTGTCATTGACAACAGTTCACTGAAAGTAAAATCACCTTGTATGGAGGGTTAAGACACACGAACACGATCTCTTAAAAAAGAATGTTAGTGGTCACAAAATTCCTGATTGTGTATGATCCCCCGGGAGTCTGGTAACCAGTAATACACATTTCTATCTGTTTTAATTGTGCAAATGGTCGCGTTTATCTACCGCGTTTAGTCGATATGGAACCCTCTCCAATCACTGCACGCAATTATCGACACGTCCAAGCCGCTCACGTTGCCTATTGAAGATATTGAAGGGGAACTGGTCAGCCTGGATGCAACACAAGGTTGGTAGCGTACATTTAATCCGCTAATGCTACGTCTATGGTGAATGAACATGGCATATTACTGTAAACAAACAATTCCTGTTTCCAAGCCATTTCACGTTGCCCAATGAAAGTAATGAATGGACGGACGTATCCGAATCGGAACATCCTATTGCTCTCTCATTATTTTGCGTTTACTTAAAACAGTTCGCCTTCAATATCCTCATCGGGCAACATGAGCAGCGTGAAAGCAATATTGCGTACAAATATTGTTTCTCGCTCATTCATGATACTTGGAAGTAGCATTAGTGGATCAACATCACACTGTCAACCTGTGTTGCCTTCATTCTCACCAGTTCGCCCGCAATATCTTCAATGAATGAAGGCTCTAATGGCGAGAGTTCAACAAACTACATTTCTCTTAAATCTACTTATGTAAATATTGAAAAATGTTAGGCTGGCATGAGCAGGGCCGGATTTAGGGGGTGGACATATGGGTCGCGGCCCATGGCGGCAAATTTTGAAATTTTTTTAAATGTAAGTTTGAAAAAAAATCGGATTCAGGAAAAAAATTACAAACGAGAAAAGGCGACAAAATCTCTCATTTCCTGAGAGTATGTCGTCTTTCGGTGATACAAGATACAGCACTTTTAATTAGTCGAGTTAAGAGAGAAACCTAACATGCAATTTGGCCTGGAGCGACGCGGCGCAGAGAGCAATGATGACGAGGACTTAAGATGAAAAGGAGAAGCCCTCGGTGCGGCGGCGGTCGGCATGTAACACATATTAGCGCCTACACGACTGCATGAATACTTCACGCATTGCGTCAAATACGGTGCGGTCGCATAGCGCCTACAAGACTGTAGGAATACTTCAAGCATTGCGTCAAACACAGTCCGGTCAGCGCGGCACGGCGGCGGAAGTTAAAATTATGAAACCACATTTATGTTTGTTCTTCCATAATTTTTTCGCTCAGTTCTTATAAATGGAAGGCCTTGACCGCACAGAGATAGGTCTACGGAACTTAAGTTTCGCGCAAAGTTCCTAGAACTTTTGCTAGTAGTGTTGACAGGACTTTCGCAAAAAATGTGTCCGACTCGAGTTAACGCGTCTTATGCACGTTTCCCTCTTCAGCACGTCCACTTCATAGTTTTTATTGATGTTTCAAAACAAATAAGAGGGGGTGGCAAGTAGGTAAATCCGGCCCTGGGTATGAACTGCTGCAATTTAGACCTGTTTTTTAATGCCATTTAAAAACAATGCTTACCCAAAAAAAATTAATGATCTTAATTGTTTTCAGATTGGATGGACATGTTTGGTACTATACATCGTAAGCATTACGCTGTCAATTTTGATTGAGTTGAATGTATTTTTCATCGGAAATTTGCCCTCATGTTGAGTTCGAAGTTGTCACAGCTTCAAGGGAATTTTAAGCAGCACTAGTGCAAAGCACATCGGTTCGCACGCAGTTTGGACTGTGTCCGTGAAAGTAAAATTAAGTATATGCATTATTTATAACCAATTGCTCGTGAAAATTGGTGCGCATGTCCGTTACCAAGCATAGGTAATTATGCCTTTAGCATCAGGCAAATTTAGAAAGAGGTTTGCGTGTATGATCACCAAACTTGCTCTCCTCGCCAAACAATGAGGAGAAAACATCAAGAAAATTATTCTTAAACCTGTTTGTTCGCAATCACTTTTAGGTTGAATCATTGTTTACTTAAATGAGGTGATTAAAAATAGGCGAATCACCTACCGCCCTCTGAAAGATGCAAAGTTAAGAGATACAAAAGAAGAGGAAATAATGAGAGCGAATACTTTAGGGTGCTGACAGAATTTTTCTGACCTAATTTGGCTGGCGCGACATAAATGGCTTTGCTTTGGAAATAACTAATACCCCTGTAATCTTCACGAGGGTGAATAACTGAAGACCTATTATGCAATGGATATTCATGTAGGTAATAGTGTTTAAATATGAAGAGGAAAGAAATTAAAATGTTCAAGACTGTAGTTATTGTTTTCCGAAAGAATAAAAATGCTTCTCCTAATTTATTATAACTCCAACATTATATATGTAGATTTATAAAATTTACCTACTGTACAAACAAGTTTGATTTATTTTTATTTTAATATGTTAATAAATAGTAGAATATATGAAATTCTACTTCTCTAGATATTAACATTTTTTTTAGCTCTACTCATAAATGCTTACGGATTGGTATAGTTTAGTTTATTAGCTACCTACTCCTAAGCATAAAATGATAGCTGCGCACATTGATTGGTATCTGATCATCAAAATGTATTTAAATTTGATTGCATAATAATTGGAGTCAGATATATACGTGTACTAACGTATAATGTGATACTTCGTGACTTATTTATTATTAGTTTGTTTCTGTCTATTATTCATGCCATAATTTTTAAGGGGAAAATATTAAGACTGAGATGCATCGAACTTTACAGAGTTTTCTGTAATCTAACCAGTAACGGCTTCTTAACTAATTGTATATGTGTAAGTAAGTACTTACTTTTCTTATGATTTGTATTATATGCCTTGTCCATTTTTGTTGATAATAAACGTTTCTTGTTAATATTCATGGACTAGAATGCTATTCAAATCATTAAAACTTCTGCATAGTTCTCAATACCGCCGTGCTGATGGAAACGCCGTATGAACCTTCAGGCGTTACCAAATCTCTTCAGGTAAAATACTTATTTTCAAAAAAATGAGTGAATCTTTTTACTCCAAATTTTCGAACACTTTTGAACGCAATTTGATCTATATTATATTTAAATTTCAATTCGGCAACTCTCGAATGTTGCAAAAAATTAAAAATATTTTGCCGTTATCTATCATAAAACAAGGGAAAACCCCGGGATTGAACTTATGCGTCTAGATGCTTTGCCATAGATAATAATTTCAATAATGGATCACACCATTCATTGAGTAATTTACTGAAATTTACTACGTCAATAGACCAGAATAATTGTTGCGCTCGACATAATTCGATTGAAAACTAAGAACGAACCCGTTTTCCCTTTTATACTTCAATCAAATCGATGGCGATCGGTTCTCGTTTTTATTTTGCGTTCGATTCATGTCGATCGAATACATACCCTCTCGTTACTTGCAGACTACCTTCTATACTCTTTTTTTTCAACTGAGCAATTCGCCTTCTGCTGCGTCTGCAGCAATTGATGTTGCGAATATGTTGTGCGTGCTGCTTTTAGCTCATTACATACTTGACTCTCTGAAGGCATTTTAAATACGCAAGTAGCGCCGTCCGTCGAAGAACGAACGAAGTAAGCAGGCCCGCCACATCCCATCTCGGGCCCTGGCAACGGCCCTGGTCCCAGTTTTAAGGTCCGGGCCCCAAGCACGGAGGGGGGGGGGGGGGTCCGAGGGGCATCCCCCAAGAAATTTTAGAATTTATACGACTAATCGGACGCATTTTGAAGCTTCCATAAAGAATTTTTCCATGAATTTCTGCGGAATAATATTGTTTTTATTTTTTTTTATACTTTCAGCACAAAATACTTGCGAATTGTTGCATTCAAAACATCTGGCAAATTTTTATTTTTTTTTGGGGGGGGGGGAGGGAGTGGCATATGATACTATTTTCAGTTCTATGAGGGCCAGGCCCCCTGGACCCCCCCTTCGTTTGTCTATGGCAAGGGAGTTGAGTCATGAGCCATTGAAGTCGAGGATGCCCAGACTGGAGACTCTTAGCATCTGACGACGGAAGAAAATGAAACGCAGTTACTAAAAATATCCCTCTGTACTGAAAATCTTGAAAATAGATAGAAATTTTCCAGGAAGTATACTTCTTTGAAAATTTAAGAAGAGTTCTACAGTGCCCCAGCGTGTTTCTGAAAATCTATTCACCTTTTGCGAAATTTTTAGGGTAAATTTTTCACGTGTTCTTACGAAACAAGGGTTGCATGTGAATTCGTAGTGGTTTTTCACGGGGAACACGGGCCCCGGTACCAGGGACCCAGTATCCCCCTCTTGTGGCGGGCGCGCCTTCATGCACGCTGGGCTTGTCTATTTCCTTTGACATGTTTGCAGTGGTGAATGCGCTTAAGTGCGCTTCAGCTAGAATTGTATTTAGCAAATGGGTTAGGGTGTGCCTTATTTTTGAGTTTTGCGAAAATCAAGTTGGTCAACCCCCAAAAAGTTTCTATGTAGTCTCTAAATGAACCCCCTAAAAGGAAAAAATTTTAAAAAAATTTTAACCCGTGCCTCAAAGGGCCTAAAGGGCCTAAACCCAAAATTCAAAAATTTTGGCAAGCGACACATCAATTCTGAAGGAAAATGGCAAGTTACGGTCCATTTAGGGCAGAAATTTCGTCCGTTTTGCCGTATCTTGAAGCGCAAGGTCACAAACGGCCCAATGACGACGTGAGGCTATGGGCTGGCGGGGCGCGCCGCGGCCGGCCCGCCGCTGAGCGTGCGCGCGCGGCAGGGTTGCGTATCGCCGCTTTACAACGGCGTAGAGGAACGAACGGTGGGGTGGGAGGGGGATATCCAGTGGAAAAGCATCCACATTTTCTATCCATATTGAAAATGCATTATACTTTTTCAATATAGATGAGGAAATATGAGCCATACAAGGAAGTGATGAAAAGAGTGACAAATACATATATAGTTTGTACGGTTAGGAGTGTAAGTGGGGAAAATTTGCCATAACTACAGAACAGCCCTGAAAATCTCCGGGAAATAAAAGCTGCTATTGATGAGAGGTTTGCATGAGAGGTTTAATTAAGGACTAATTAAAAAGATAGGTGCGATGTTGTCGAATCGTAAGCCCTTTACGCGATCAAAAGCGATTAGTGTAAATTTAATTGGAAAAGTTTAAGAAAAATTTGATGAAAGAAAATTGCCCCAAATTCGGGAAGTGCTTAAAGTGTTTTTCTATTATGTGAAGTTTTCGCACATTAATGTCAATGGCGGTGCGTCAAAAACCTCTGATCTTGTAATTCCAATATGGAATGAAAAATGTAGAATCCCTGTGATACATAGTGTCCATGTTTTTAAAAATGTTTACATTTTTATGAGGAGTGGAGGCGCGTATCAAAAAATGCTAGCCGTCGATCGCTGGTTCAAGAGAATTTGGAGACTGATTTTACGGCAAAAATCGACGTGTTATTCGACATTGCTTTATGCAATACTCTAGATATCATGGAAAATGAAGAGGATAAAGCATGTTTAATTCTTCAACGAAAACCTGGATGAGAATGCATAATATCCACAGTGAAGGATACTATCCTTGCAGCAGAGGTGAGGAGAGCAGACAAGAAGAAAGCTCGCGCCCAGGAGAGAGTTTCTCGACAGGAAAAATTCACGCTCGCTAATGAGTCCCGCCAAACGGAAGAAAATAGGTTTTTTCATTTCATATGAAATTACTGAAGGTTTGATACATCAATAAGACTTTGTTTACCCTACTTTTCATTGGTGTATTTGACGCGGCATCAATTAGAAAGTTTTATTCAATCGGTTCAATCTGGCTTCGCCAACTTACAGCTGATGTTGATTGCCTGGCCTCACCCACGGGGCTAAATGACACATTAGCCTCATTTACTCAAATCTTCCCCAGTAGCCGAGTGGTCAAGGGCATTGCCCACGGTTATAAAGAGTGGGGTTCAAACCCCAAATTAAGTCATATTTTTTCGAGCAGAAACTAGTCGCAGGGCCGGCCCCAAACCCGGGTAGGTGAAATTGCTTCACCTAAACCTCGGAGGGTCAGGCCCAAGCTGAAGGTAGGGTCCAGCCCTACCTGCATATCGACGCCGAGCGTAAAAAATCCGTGCCCTCGCATGGATTCGAACCCGCATAGCAGAGATGGTATACCAGCGCGGTACCACCAGGCTACGAGGCCTCGATGAAGAGGACGGCGAATTTACGCCTCTTGAGTGCAATTCCCCCTCTCGGCATATCAATGACACCTGATCATACGGGCGTCAGTCCTCAACTGGCGTTCAGCGAGAAATGACGTTATTCGCTACTCCTGCGCATGCGCGCGCATGCGCAGTAACTAAAACCTCAAAACCCAGTCGGTGGCAGCGTTCGCAACTAGCTCATGGAGGTCTCGTGCCTGTAATCTGTAGGGACGTGAGCTACCTCTCACTGGTCACTGCCCTACCTCTAGTTAGGGCCCCATCCTAAACTCGTTTTTTCCGTGTAATATTACATTTTTGATTATAGCAAGTAACTGTGGCGGGGGGGGGGGGGGGGTTCAGTACCAGAAAATGTAAGTGGGTAAGCCATATTGAACCTCTCGAATTAAACTTTCTAATTGATGTCACGTTAAATGCACTAATGAAAAGGTGGGTGGATGAAACATAGACACTATGTATCACAGGGATTCTACATTTTTCATTCCATATTGGAATTACTGCCATTGACATTCATGTGCGAACACTTCACATAATAGAAAAACACTTTAAGCACTTCCCGAATTTGGGGCAATTTTCTTTCATCAAATTTTTCTTAAACTTTTCCAATTAAATTTACACTAATCGCTTTTGATCGCGTAAAGGGCTTACGATTCGACAACATCGCACCTATCTTTTTAATTAGTCCTTAATTAAACCTCTCATGCAAACCTCTCATCAATAGCAGCTTTTATTTCCCGGAGATGTTCAGGGCTGTTCTGTAGTTATGGCAAATTTTCCCCACTTACACTCCTAACCGTACAAACTATATATGTATTTGTCACTCTTTTCATCACTTCCTTGTATGGCTCATATTTCCTCATCTATATTGAAAAAGTATAATGCATTTTCAATATGGATAGAAAATGTGGATGCTTTTCCACTGGATATCCCCCTCCCACCCCACCGTTCGTTCCTCTACGCCGTTGTAAAGCGGCGATACGCAACCCTGCCGCGCGCGCACGCTCAGCGGCGGGCCGGCCGCGGCGCGCCCCGCCAGCCCATAGCCTCACGTCGTCATTGGGCCGTTTGTGACCTTGCGCTTCAAGATACGGCAAAACGGACGAAATTTCTGCCCTAAATGGACCGTAACTTGCCATTTTCCTTCAGAATTGATGTGTCGCTTGCCAAAATTTTTGAATTTTGGGTTTAGGCCCTTTAGGCCCTTTGAGGCACGGGTTAAAATTTTTTTAAAATTTTTTCCTTTTAGGGGGTTCATTTAGAGACTACATAGAAACTTTTTGGGGGTTGACCAACTTGATTTTCGCAAAACTCAAAAATAAGGCACACCCTAAAATGGGTGGTTTTTATAGGAGGACTATAATTAAACAAGTGGTTAGAAATGGAAACAAAATAATATGAACTATGCAAAACGATTATTCCGATAACGGAACTTGGCTGTTTTGAAAACGCCTTCAAATGCGGCGTGATACCTCACGCATTCCGGAGAGTTCAAATAGTTGTATCATTACGCCGTAAGAATGTGAGGAAGATTTAAATGGAAATAGCCTCCATGCACGCTGAGCTTGCTGATTTCCTTTGACATTTTTGCAGTGGTGAATGCAAAGCTAAAGTGCGCTTCAGCTAGAATTGTATTTACAAATGGGTGGTTTTTCTACGATGATTAAAAATAAAGAAGTGGTTAGAAATGGAAACAAAATAATATGAACTATGCAAAACGATAATCCGGGTATCGGAACTTGGCTGTTTTGAAAACGCCTTCAAATGCGACGTGCTACCTCACGCATTCCGGAGAGTTCAAACAGTTGTATCATTGCGTCGTAAGAATGTGACGGAAGATTTAAATGGAGATAGCCTCCATGCATGCTGGGCTTGTCGATTTCCTCTGAAATTTTTGCAGTGGTGAATGCATAGCTGAAGTGCGCTTCAGCTAGAATTGTATTTACAAAAATGTGTGGTTTTTCTACGATGATTAAAAATAAAGAAGTGGTTAGAAATGGAAACAAAATAATATGAACTACGCAAAACAATTATTCCTCACGCATTCCGGAGAGTTCCTTCAAATAGTTGTATCATTGCGCCTTAGAAATGCAACGGCAGATTACAATTGAAATTGCCTTCATGCACGCTGGCCTTTTCGATTTCCGTTAACATTTTTGCAGTCGTGAATGCGCTTAAGTGCGTTTCAGCTAGAATTGCATTTACAAATGGGTGGTTTAGAAAAACCACCCATAAAGACAATAAAGACATAATCAGATAATGTCAACAAAGTGTCAGTTTCAAATAGAATATTCAAACCCGTTTAGGCTTATTAACCTAAATTTCTTGTCAACTAGTTGGACTATTATGACAATTAAAAAAATTAGACCTATTATTACATGCAATCCGTGGAATCCAGTTAAAATAACGTCAGGCGTCGTAGAAACGGGGATTGAAATAATCGAGTGGTACGGAATATAAGAAAAGAATATGAACTATGCAAAACGATAATCCGGGTATCGGAACTAAGCTGTTTTGAAAACGCCTTCATATGTGGCGTGATACCTCACGCATTCCGGAGAGTTCAAATAGTTGTATCATTGCGCCGTATGAATGTGACGGAAGATTTAAATGGAAATAGCCTTCATGCAGGCTCGCCACATCCCATCTCGGGCCCTGGTACCAGTTTTAAGGTCCGGGCCCCAAGCACGGAGGGGGGGGGGGGATCCGAGGGGCATCCCCCAAGAAATTTTAGAATTTATACGACTAATCGGACGCATTTTGAAGCTTCCATAAAGAATTTTTCCATGAATTTCTGCGGAATAATATTGTTTTTATTTTTTTTTTATACTTTCAGCACAAAATACTTGCGAATTGTTGCATTCAAAACATCTGGCAAATTTTTATTTTTTTTGGGGGGGGGGAGGGGGTGGCATATGATACTATTTTCAGTTCTATGAGGGCCAGGCCCCCTGGACCCCCCCTTCGTTTGTCTATGGCAAGGGAGTTGAGTCATGAGCCATTGAAGTCGAGGATGCCCAGACTGGAGACTCTTAGCATCTGACGACGGAAGAAAATGAAACGCAGTTACTAAAAATATCCCTCTGTACTGAAAATCTTGAAAATAGATAGAAATTTTCCAAGAAGTATACTTCTTTGGAAATTTAAGAAGAATTCTACAGTGCCCCAGCGTGTTTCTGCAAATCCATTCACCTTTTGCGAAATTTTTAGGGTAAATTTTTCACTTGTTCTTACAAAACAAGGTTTGCATGTGAATTTGTAGTGGTTATTCAAGGGTAACACGGGCCCCCTCCGGGGCCCGGGCCCCGGTACCAGGGACCCAGTATCCCCCCCCCCCCTTGTGGCGGGCCTGGAAGTAAGGATTCAGCGATTCATTCAATCTCACTTCTACTTTTCTCCAACCGGGTGCTCTACTTTCGCACATTAAACGCCTTCACAGAGTCAGGTATGTAATGAGCTGAGATCGGCACGTACAACATATTCGTAACAATTGTTGCGGATGCAGCTGAAGGCGAATTGAAAACAACCGTAGAATACACGTTGAAAAACATGTTAGCTCTTAAATGAATATTGTTATCAATAGAGAGTTTTATTTTATGATCTTTTTATGGGGGATTTGCGAAAAACTTTTCAACATAAAATGAAACATGAACTAAGTTTAAATGTAAAATAAAATATACCGTGCTACAAATTTTCAGTCTTGGCAGAATTTTACTCAGGATCCAATCAACTCTGTAGTTCATTTTAAAAAGAAAACCGAGAGCTATAAATTCAGTATCCATAATATAAAGGAAAGTCTTGTTGGTAGGGGGGGGGGGGGGGGGTGATGGTATTTTTTCGTAGTTCGCTTGAGATATTGATGAAAAAACGTCATCCCTCCCTCCCCTCCCCCCCATACCAACAAGACTTTCCTTTGTGTAGTATACTGAATTTTTAACTCTCCTGTGTAGGTCCCAGTACTGTCAGCAAACAGGCAACATATTGAATCAGCCAATTATTTCATCTCTATTCAACTTAATGCTGATCAAAGCTACAGGGAGATAATCTTGAAAAGATAGTAAAAATATGAAGAATATCTTGAAGCAATTTTATTGCTGCTTTATTAGAAAAAAAATCACAAAGGTTTGAGGGTGGTAATGATAAAAATTAAGAAAAGACAAAATTACGCATGTAAAAAGAGGTATTTTTCAATCGAAAAAAGGCTACTTCACAAGAGTAAATGATTCTAGAAAATAATTTTCAAATTTTTTGTCAGATCAGCTGTTTGCCCTGTCGACCACACTTAACATACCACCTAGACTATTCTTGAACACTGATTCTGATGAAACACAAGTAATTAGTAAAACGACTTGTGCTTCCAGTTTTTTGCTTTATTTTCCTTCATTATGAGTGTCACTTAGTTTTCTACAGTTTTCAGAAAGTCTAAGAATTTTATTTCATTAGTCTTAAAATGCTAAGTAAAGATCAGAAATACAAAAACTCTCATCGAAAGTAGGGGAATCAAAGGCCAAAAAAGTCAGGTCAATGCTTCAGCAACAGCATGAAACAAGAATAGGCATGCTTTCATGCAATGACACTTAATTGGGAAAGACCTTAGTTTGATTATTATTCATTAAGTAATCTGACATGAAATCAGAGGAATCAAAAATTGAAATTTTAAACCAATTTTGACTTAAATTTTGGAATGTCATAGCTTCCATCGTAATGGTCCTTCTGATGAGCAGCATCATACTTGAATCATCTTTTTTCTTTCTTTCTTTTAAATCCGAGTACCTCATTGTAAGGCCATGAAAATACGTACAAAAATTTTCTAAGGAATAAAAACAGTAATAATAGATCATTAATACAGAAAAAGTAAGACAATGCAGTTAATTTGAATGAACAATTCAGGAAAAAAGGTTTTAAAATCAGATTGTGATCGAAATTACCAATGGCGAAAGCCTCCCACAAGGAAAAACGTTGCGAGAGGATACCTTTAATTTCTTCTTGTATCTACCCAAAAAGAAAACGCTGGTAGAGGCAACAATTGTCAAAAGCTTCAAAATAGATTTGGCATTATTTATGATACATCAAATGCGTGAAAATGTTTAATAGTTCGTTGTCTTCCATCTTTTTTTAAATGTCTATCCTGGAGGTTAAAATTTCTAAATTAGGATTTCGAGGTAAAGTAAATGTAACATTAACGTTGGGCTCTAGGTTCTTCAACAGCAATCTTCAAAAACCTAGATGTTTCTAATCAATGGCTTTTTGCCTTTTCACTGTTCACAGAAGAATATTTATCATTTCATTTATAAACTTTTATAACAGATCATCAAACAAGGATCCAATTAACTGAAGTATACTGAATCAAAGTTCTACTAAGAGAGTATACTCAAATGCTGTTAATATTACAATGAGGTTGAAATGAATTTCATTTAAAAGTACAAACAAAAATCGACTTGAATAATGAATGCAAGGATCGGACAGAATGCAGAGGTGGAATGAGCCGTCATAAAAAAATGTTCTTCCAACATTGAAGTCTGATTCACTGTGCATAAAGTTAACAGAGGAAAGTAGCGAATGGAACCGCTGAGGGATTGCACAAAAACAAATAGAATCTTAGCTCCTCTCCCACTTGGCCGATTTAAAAAAATGAAGCAAGTAAATGTGAGATTCAAGGTAGAGAAGCTAAGAGGAATGAATACTGTGATATGAAGATCTAATGGAAAAAATTTGAAAAGTCACTAGGAGAAGGAGACTTTTCAGTATTAAATATTCTCTTTTATGGGAGGGGGGGGGGGGGGGGGGCAGCCGACTACTTTATTTCACCTGAAGAGCATTCAAAAGGATTGCTATTTTGAGGGTGATTTAAAAATCTCAATCAAACAGCACCTGCATTAATGAAAAAGATGTAACAGAGCACAAAATAAGAAGAGAAAACAACCATGCACCTTGGTCTTCCCGGAAAAATTTCACTTCACTATCACCAAGAAATTAAGACAAAAAATTGATCCTTAGACCCATTTGTTCTTTTCCCTCATACTAGCACTGCCCTTACGATACAATAAGCTAATTAGATGCTTAGATAATTAGACAAGTTATATATTTACAGTGATGTATCAATAAATGGTAAAATCTGAAAAAAAATTTCTAGAAACTGGATTTTTAATTTTAGCAATCAAGATCTTATTCTTGCTGAGAACCTGATTTCATCAGATATCATTGACAAAAGGCTTCCATTAGCATTAATTTGAATGCAAATGGATATGAAAGGGTTTTAAAAGAAGGCAGTGACCAGTGCTGATTTGGCAAAGATTTTGTGCGTAATGCGTCAGATATGACATGGCTAGATACAATGAAATTTCTGATGTTGAGACAAAAGGTTCACAATGGTGCAAAATAGATATAAATTTCAGTCCACAAAATTCAAATGCGTGGAGCACCTTATCAAGAAAAATCAATATAAATTAGATACAACGGTTCTGATGATTTCAAACTCAATTTTGATTTTATAGAATGTTTGCATTTATAACTGCATTACGCGGTGCAAGTTTTAAAGTCGCCAGCGTATCACATAATTTCTCTGTAGAGATATGGGTCATTCATGGGTGCACACAGAAGACAGCTGAGCTGCACTTTTGAGGCTTTTATGGTCATTGCATCAACTAATTGACAAAGATTTCATATTCTGATTGCGCTCATTATTCAGAAACGGTTGAGTTTTCTGGAGCTAATTAAAATGCTAATGTTCAAGTCTAACAATCAATAAGGGATAGCTACTTTCCATTTTGCAAGAAAATACACATCTTTTGCAACATAATTATGCTTAATATGGAATAGGTCTTCAGACAAGGTCCGAATTGAAGCACTGTGTAACATGTTCTCCTTCAAAATTACAGAGCACGTTGAACGAAATTGCACAGCATGAGTGCTAGTAATCAATTCCTAAAAAAGATTTCAGTGTTCACAGTACCCACTTAACATTGGTTCGATTGAAAAAGTAAAAATGACATCATTTTTAAAATCTAACTTCCAAGTAATCTAGGTTAAAAATACGGGTAGACATCTTGTCCACCAAACTCCTATAACGTGCACTGTTTTCTACATAAGACTTTGAAGAGAAAACATGCAACTTTCTTTTTAATTCAAACTGTGTCTGAAGACCCATTATTATTCATCACTCAAAGGCAACGAGATATTAATGTATAGGAACGATTAAGTAAGTTTTTTAACCCTCTAAAATGATACCTCTATGGTCCTGAATCTTACATCATTTACAAGGATTTAGAAAAAAGAAAAAAAAATTGAGATGAAATGTGCAAACTTCAGAGAAGATTACATTTAAATGCATAGTTAGAGAAATTCATGCATCATGGTTGACTCAAAAAGAAAAACTCTAAAAAGAGAATTTTCAAAATACATGTAAAGTTAGCTCTCCCTAGCTACCAAAGATACCAAATTTTAAGATGCTCCTTTCAACTTCTGACTTAGAGATGGTGAAACACCAAATTATCTACCATAATTGTTCTAAATCAGTTAGATAGTCTCACAAAATTACTACTTAACATTAACTTTTTAATTAGTGATGAGGAGTACCAGAATCTTGGCACTCACCCCATTTTTTGTTCAAGTTTCAGGTGGTTCCCTTCAATTAAATTTAGTCAAGTAAAAAGATGAAGAGATGTCAAGAAGCATCTACAAATTTCAAAAAAAGGATTTCTTAGAGACAAAATTACATAATAAAATCAAAATAAACGTGCTTGAAGAGG
Source organism: Bemisia tabaci (assembly GCF_918797505.1). Taxonomy (NCBI): domain Eukaryota; kingdom Metazoa; phylum Arthropoda; class Insecta; order Hemiptera; family Aleyrodidae; genus Bemisia; species Bemisia tabaci. The sequence goes on along the minus strand of NC_092793.1, from coordinate 45,949,190 downwards.
AAATAAAAAAAGAAAACAATTAAAATATTGGACAGAGATAAATTGCAAAGTTTCAACTTAATTTGACAGATCAATCAACCAGCAATTAATCGATTGGACATTGGATCACATTAAAAACAGGGGGAAAGAAATTCAAGGACCTTAAAAAAGAGGTTATATCACAAGGAATATTTCAACTAGAAAAAATAAATAAATTACAATTAACAGGTAGAAATTAGAGATGATACAAACTCCAAGTTGATGGATTTCTACACCGGAGAACAGGAGATGAAGGTTTTTTAAATTGTCCTCACTTTATGAGAAAGATCAGGTGGAAAAAGAGGTGAATTCTCCTGAGAACAAAAAATAAAAGATGAGTAAATTATTTCAATAATACAAATGAATCCGACATTCTCAGAAAGACTTCAGCGCTAGAAATGAGAATTCAAAAAACAGTGGAAATTGCTCTACTCAACTTGCTCTAAATCTTGGAGGTCTTGCAATTTAAATTCGGATTGTGGTTGATTCAGAAATTTTCCTACGATTTCAACGGAGAGAGAAGAAAAAGAAGAATTTTATGAAAAAAAACGAAATACAATGAATACCTTCTTACTCATAATTAAATTACTGATAATCATTTACAAAAGCAAAAACTTCCTGAAATCTCAAAAACAGAGACATGTTCTGCCTGAAAGAAAAAATATTTACCTCCTCATTATTGAAAATTTAAGAGGGCTGCAAGAGGGATTCAAATCCGATCAAATCAAGATAAGGGAGTATTACTTGCGTGGCACTTTGGCGCTCAAGTCTTTTTGAGAATGACTGGTCTTTCCAGATGTTTTTGGAAACCGTAAAAATCCGTTTCTTTGGTTGTAATTTTGCAGTAAATTGCATCTGTGTCTAGGCAATATTGAGCCACCAAAAACTCAATTTTCGATTTTTTGCCACTTGGGACTTTTAATGAATGACCCATTCAATTTAAGAATGTCCTTCAAATAATTGTTTGGGAATATTTTCGAGAAAGAGGATCATTTACACTGGAAGCTGGTTCTAGGATGATTTTCTGTCCAAAGGCAACCATAAAAATAGGACGAAGCAGTGAAAAAATGTGACTAAGCCTGGAACAAATAAAGGATAACATGCACTGGCAATCAGTTGTACTGAGTATGGACTGCAGCTTGAAATGCGTCTACCATGATAATTTTGATGTTACAAGTGAGTTTTATTTATCCGCTCTTTATCCTTTGGCTATTTTGCTCTTTATCTGTACCTCAGCCTCCTCTGTACAGCAATGGGACTCTTGATAAAAGATTTAAAGAAGTAAAAACAGTTTGATAGAAATCTACTAATGAGGAAACTTACCGCAGCTAAAAGCCTATATTTCTTGTCTAATTCTTGTGCTTTATTGTAAAGCATAACTCCTATTATCACAATAGCTGTTCCTAGACCACTAAGTAAAGTAATACTGTTTCCAAAAAGTATTACAGACAGCCAAATTAGGAAAGCTCTTTTAACTGTATTAATGACACTGGAACAAACAGAAAAAAAAAACGTGTGTAAAAGATTAGCAACTAAATTTTACACTCAGAGGGAAGTGTTAGAATAATCCAACTTCTACAGATACGATGTGATAAGCTCGCTTTAAAACCTGGGTTTAGTAAACTCAAGCTGTGAACAAAGGAATTTATCTTGCTCCTTAAAAATAAGGAAGCAAAATTTTATTGGATTCAGGATTGGTTTAACAAAAAAAAATTACCAACTTGACTGGGCATCACAGCTACTGACGATTAGTGAAGCGCTAAAAACAAACTTGTCAATACATGCAAGACAGAGATTAATGCAGGGCAGCTAGAGTCCATCATCCTCCCAAAGTCCTTCAAAGAGTTGACACTCCCTCAGTTCATGCATCATCCCCTGTCGCTATCTTTAACTGAGCGTTCCGTTCATCTCTTTCTAGGAGAAATCCAAACCAGCATCCTCTTCTATAGTCCCTCATCTGGCATCCTGTGACTAGACTAGCTGATCAGTCAATATGTCAAAAATGCCAAAAATGGGACCCGTTTGAGATAATATTTTTGGTTGGCTCATATAACGTAGCCAGGCGGAAGAAACTGCGTTTGTTGATTAGCTAAAATCACCTTCAGGCATTGCCTTGCTATGTCAACTCGACTGTCGGCTTTGGATTGGTTGAATACAGATTGGCTCTTAGGAAATGCTTTTTTGGAACTTTTCAATGAACTTCTTTTTTTCACAAATTTTTACATGAGATGAAAATATACTTTAGCCAGACAAATATTCCTAACCACAGCTTCATCATCATATATACAGCAAAGACATGTTGTAGACCACACTTGCATATGCTAAATTAGGTAGATCATTAGTGAAACTGAAAGACAATTAGAAAATCGTTTTAAGTTGACTCTATTGTCAGGGGTAAAGTAGAGTACCTATATAGCGAGAGTATGGACAGATCGCTTCATGGAGGGCTTAGGGCCCAAAAGTGCAGCCACCCTTCTAACCAACTTCTAACGCACAAAATTTCACTGCCAGTCTGCACATTCCAATTCTAACCAAGATGGCTAAGAATGTACATAAATGAGCGTTCTTCCGCAAAAATGAGTAAATTTATGCAACAAGTAAGTCAAATACGTGCTTTATAAACGATGGTTCGTAACAATTGTATTAGTAAAGCGCTCTGGATAATTGAGATTCATAGGTTGGCTGCATTTCTGGGCCCTAACTTTATTCGCGGAGACATCAATGAAGGCCTGATGGATTTTCGGAGTTTCACATCTGTCTATACTCTCGCTATACAGGTACTCTAGGGTAAAGTTGAGTGATTACTACTGACAAATTAACTCACCTATGTGTAACAGGACTAACATAGTCCATCAAAACATAGGCAGTGATGGACTGGAAATGGAAAAAAGCACCATTCAGTAGGAAGAAACAAAACAGCGTAAATGGATGCTTTGATTCTCGAATTTCAGAGTAGTCTAATAGAAACAAGGTTGCAGGAATTTGTACAATGATTGATGCTATGCTTGTGTAGAACTGCAATTCAGCTGGTCTGGAAACATTGAAAAAACAAAACACACTTTTAATATTCTAAAACTTGATAGAATAAGGTGTGATGCACCTGAGGAAAAGGAAACTCAAGGTGAAAAAATAAAAATTGAGATAACTATACTTCTCCATCAAGGGATACATTCTGAATCATTTGCTCCCCCCCCCCCCCCCCAAAAAAAAAGTAAATAAATAAAAAATTGACTTCTCTAGAGCATTTCATAGTTTGAGTGTGCTATTTCAGATTCAACCAGGTTGACAAGGTACGCACTCAGTTTCCTCATCTTGAGATGAAAGATGTCTCATCTTACGTTATTCTCAACCCTACTCTGCCCTGCCACCCTTCCTAATTTAGCCTACTTAGATCCTTACTCCTTCTAATGTGAATAAAAAATGGTCATATTAAATGCTCAGGAATACACAAATACAAGGGGTTCGCTGGCCCAAGAGTATTCCAAAAAGGCAGAGAAAGGCAATGCAGAGCAATTTTTGTACCTCTACTGCACAGAAATTTATGTTAATGTTATATTACAAATAGCTAGGTTTCTATCCGAGCGAATTGCCTAATCTGTTGGCTTTGGGCCTACAAAACTTTATGTTAACCTAAATTAAAGTCTCATCAAAATGTGCTAGAGCCACTAATCCCCCAGTGGTTTTGCAGGGTTTTTTGGGCAGGAGAATCACCAAAATGAAATGTGGAGTTCAACTGGAGTAATGAAAATTTGATGAAGTCTGCATTTCAAAAATTGTAGTTTTGATAAAGAAAAAAAAAACTATTAGAGTTTAAAGCTTTAAATTTTCAGGTTAAAATTCATTTTTACACATGTTTTGGCACAAAAATGAACTAAACTACTCTTAACATATTTTACAGGATTTTAAGGAGTGTTTTGATTGAAAAATTAATTTCCAAATTTCCAATCCAACTTAGGAAAAATCAGTAACCTGAAAAATCCGTCTATTTGCACGTAAGCCACTTTTTCTGTACACAGACATATCTACAGTGAAACTCCCAAAACATGCACCTCAGTTTACAACATCAAAGACTTCCTATCATTCTTCATTTTCTAAATAGAGAACTACTCAATGTCAAAACTTAAAAACTTCAGTGACTTTTCTTCTCTTTTGCAAGGAGAATTCAGAGAGAAGTTCAAGATATGGTGTTAATATGTTCTCTTTTGAAAAAATAAAATAGGAACAGAGATTTTCAAACACTGCAAACAAGGTACGTAGATAGGAAGTTTCACTGACAATATACCTTCGGAACAGGATACTCTGCATTAATCACTATCATATTTTCCTTGAAAAATATAGAATACCTATAAAGCGATTGAGGAAATGTCTTAAACTGTCTATAAAATAGATGGACAAATTTAATCCTCTTGGAAGCAGTAAGGATTATAATAAGGACTTGTTTTGTGAAACAATCTAGAAATTACAAGATACAGTAAGAAATATTTTAAGGTGACCATTAAAAGTAACTTACGTGTACTTGAAATTTTCACCACTGATCAACATTTTAGAATAAACATTCTGTAAACTGAAAAAAAGGTAAGTTAGAAACAAGATTAGAGAGAGAGATAAAAATTAGTCAGACAAGTTCAGAACTAATTCATGGCTCAAAAGCGACTACAGGATAAGAGAGAATGCTCAAAGAGACCATGAGGTGTGTTTAGTGAAACCATATACAAACATTAGTTCAAGAAAGCTTGTTGAATTTAAACCATTGATTTCATTTATTTAAATTCTTTCATAGAAGATATCATTAATAACAGACTACTTGAGTGCCAGAAAGGTGATTTTGAGTTAAAATTAAGTATGTGAAAACTGTGGCAGAAATGACATTAATGCTATCTTTTAGCTGTTAGATGCATTTCTCTTGTGTTAATGGCTTCTTTTGCAGCATGTTGTTTATGGTGTTTAAGAAGAAATGGCATGTCTGACTCAAATTCCGATTTTTTGACACTTAGACTGTTACTGATAATATATCTTCAATTACTGAAATCTTAATTTCTTGTATGATCGTTAAAATTTTCAATTTTTTTACGCTAGGAATATAAAAACTTGTTTCTGTTCTACATGAGCCTTATGCCTACTAAATCTCTTTTACAAATTTGTTGAAGTGCTGCTGCTTCTTCTCTTTTTTTTCTCTTTTTCTTAAGTAGTACTTTTTTTCCTCTCAGTATTTACTAAGATCTCCATACTTAATGTTTTCAATGGGTAATAAAAATGTCTACCTACTGTTAAATAACTATTCTATTTTTGCACTGAAAGACCTGCAAAAATTAAAAATTAAAAAAAAAACTTACCATTCTGTTAAATTTGTGGCCAATGCAGCAAAAAAACCTATCATATTAAAACTTAATTCATTCATGGAACACAAAGCTAGTCCTGTCATGACAGGAATAAGAGAGAGATTAACATACAGCCCGGTGTATTCACCTGAAAAGAGATGATAAAGGGAACAAATTAGGTGAAATAGAAAACAAGTTAAGCTGTAGGATATTATAAGAGATGTCTAACTGTTAAGAATTGGATTTGTCCTCTTCCCACCACAAATACAGGGAATTGTGATGGATGAAATCTACATACCTATTTTTTTTATTAAAATCAAGCCATCCTTAGTAGGAATGACACTTAGTCCTCATAATGCTGCTTTGATGGTACAAGTTCCTGCATTATTTTTAGCAAATTAACCTTCAAGCACCCATGCTAATTATTTTCAAAGAAAAATGAGTAAAAATACAAAATATTTGTTGAGAAAAATTTGAGGAGTGCTTCTAAATAGTTCAACAGCAAATTAGACACTGAGTTACATGATTCATACAACACTGTAAAGTTAGTGTCTTTCTACAGAAAATGGCTTGATTAGGATCCTAAAACGAAAAAAATCCACAAAATTCCAAGAAATATCATTTTTGCTTTTCTTCAATGAAACCAGATTCTGAACGGCAGTATACGTATGGCTGAATAAAATTCTTCATTTCATTTTCTAGATGTATGTAAAACTTGAGATCACTTGAAGAACTTGCCAGCTTAAAAATAAGTTAGAATTAATACATGTGCTTGATTTCACCTTTTTGATTGTTTTTCTAAATTTTTGTGCTGAAAGGACTTAGAAGTTTTTCCTCAGAATACAGCAGAAACTTGGGAGAAAAAGCCTTGCTTGTACCCTTGCTGTCTTTAAGGATTTATTAGAGACCAGATTTGTTAAATGACAAGTTGTCAATAAAGCAGATGATTGTGTGAAAACTGCAGTAATATTTTCAAAAACTCAACGTACCTAAAAGTAATCTTGAGATAACAACGGTAAAGAGAGGAGCAGAACTTTTAACGGTCTCTGTGAAGCTCACAGCAACATAGTTGAGTGAGACTAAACCCAAAATCACCGTCATAAACCTGAAATACAGAAAAATATCAGAGGTAATTAGGTGAAAGGATTCAAAAACAATTCTCCACGAAAGTAAACTCTACTTATGATTTTCAGAGATAAGGGCTGTCATAGATAAGGTGAGTAAGTCATTAGTTAACTGTAATGGCACAGCAATGTGATAATAAACCGAACACCAAAATGATAGAAGTTATTTGATTCAATAAATACGGCTGCAAATTACTTGCTGATGTTACAAATTTCATTGCCCGAGAGGAAAAAACAAAAGTAATATTTTTATATATTTTGATTTACGTTATATTACAATAATGGCTTTGTTTGGTCACATTGAACAAAGATTGTTACAAGGTACCTACATAGGAAACACCGTGATATATGTGCGGCAAAACCTTGCCCTGTTGTGTGAACAGAGGCTGTTAAAATGAGACAGACTCTGTGGATGCAGGAAAAATAGGAGAGAGCTCTCAGTTTTTTATCTTTGGCGGTAGATGAATACCATTTCTCAATGATAAATATTTTTATCTGTTTCAGTCTTTCAGGAGACTAATCATGAATTTGGATCAAAACTAGGGCTGAATTTGAAAAACTGAACTTGAGAGCAGGATTAGAACTTTTCTGTATCCCTGCTAAAATTTGCTGACGTTAATAATATTAAGGTCCTCGACCCAAAGAACAGCAATGCTCATATGAACCTTAATGCTACTAAATGTTGACTTAAGGAGTTATTGCAGACACAGTTCTGCTCATTGTCCATGTAAAAGTTTTTTTTCTCTGATGAATTTAAAATAAAAAGGAACAAGTAGTTTTTCTCACCTGGTGCATCCAACCAAAACCATATGCTTGTAAAATCCTGGGGGTCGGAGCAAGCGTTTCATTGGTTTATACATTCCACAAGGAAAGTACATTTGTACAAACCCAAGCAGAGTGGTCATCAGCATCTGACAAGTTCCTACAGCAAAATGACAAACAAATGGGTTTAGACGACTATGAAAATTTAATTTTTTATTTTTTTGGGGGGTAATTATTTCCCAACTTCAGTACTATCACACTAAGAGTTGAGTGATGCTTAATTGATTAAAAAAACTTGCAAAAGGTAAATAGCAATGCATACTTGAGATAAATAAATCCAAACTGCACATTGAGGAGCTAAAAGACAGTTTGCCTTGGAGATAAAACTGCATTCTAAAGGATACGTTATTTTGTACCCAATGAGATTGGAGGAAGGGTTCAAAATTTAACTGAAACTTCCCTGACATTAACTATAAGATCTGCTTCATTTCCGCATTGGATCCCTATTCCTTCCTTTGGACATTGTGTACAAGAGGACAAATGGCCTGATCGAGGATCCTGGAGTAGCTAGCAGTGAAACAAGTGTTAGTGAGGGATATGAATCTGGCAAAAGTTCCCTACTCCGGTGGATGATAAGTATACTTCTGGCAAGTCCTTCACTTTAGACTGTATATAAGGCAACCTTGCAAATGCCAATTAAATATTTACCTTATATTAAATTACAATGGCTGTAAAGGAGAAATAATTTACCTGACACTCAAGACACGCTGAACGCAGCTTGGATATAAACTTTGTGATCCTTACTGACTAAAAGATAATAGACAAATCATGACGGACGGTCAAGTATAAGAAATTTTTCTTAGATACTCTATTGCTGAAAAAAGGACTTGTGATAACTGTGAAGCGTAACTAACCTAGAATGATGGGTTCACCCCGCAGATAGTGAAGAATGTATTTGTTGAGAAAAAGAGTGCATCCACTGAACACATACCAAAGCACTAGAAAAAAAAGGGCTCGAACATTGAGTAGCCCTTCTTTAGTATCATTTCTGTGCGCTGTTCGAGGCACAGGATCATTGATGGAGATCAAGTTCTTCTTGTAAGACGTATCATCAACTGCTGAAGACACATCATAACTTTTGTATCCATGATGATTAGCCGACAAAGATTCGTTCGGCTCATGGTACATGGTAGCATTCATACCTTCAAGAATTTACTTTTCGTGGTAAGAGAATCGGAAAAATACTCTCCATTGCTTAGAATTTGCAAGAAAAAACAAGGATCATGGTGTAACCCTAGTTAGTTGAATGTAAACAATAACCACTGTTCCTACTTGCTCGAGGCTGAAAGAGGCACTAAATGGAGACTAACACATTTAAAATGCTACCTAAAACAGAGAGGGGAAGCTTTTAAGCTAATGTGATAAAAACACAAGTGCCAACGAGGCATGAAAACACGGAATTATTGATACGCGATTACCCGAAATGTGTTTTGATAACAACGAAACGAGACCGAAAACACGGCTGATTTTTGCATTGTTTTCGCACAATTGCCTTTTTCGGATATTGGCAATCGAATCGAACATCGATATCTCGAATCTGATGCTACTGACCTCTGTCTGAAATTTACGTAAGTTTTCTCCAATAGTATCAGTAGGGAGCGCACCATGAAGGTACGTAATCATTAAAACGCCTTCGAACAGTCAAGTATGCAAATTTCATTGCTTACATGACATGATTACGGTGGCGGGGGAAAGGGACTTTGGATTACATATTGAAGTGCATTCCAATGTAGCTAGGATAGCGCAACTTGCATTCTTAGCAAGAAAATTACTGAAATTAAGCAAAAAATTAAATTAGAGGTACCTATGCTTTGGACATGGTTTGAGTGAAAATGAAATTAAACCAATCAGTTCAAATATGAAAAATTATTGTTTTCAACAAAATTAAAAATATGACCTTCCCAACTTTTTCCTTTCCTGAGAGCATTTTAACGGTGTAAGTCTGCAATCACATAACTCGGTTTGCAACGTAGCAGACTTCCTGTCATACTTTATTTCTTAGACGGAGAACTACTCAACAGCAATTCCTTAAAACTGCCATGATTTTTCTCCTCTGTGCAAAGAAAATTCTGCATAAACTTCAAGGAATGATGTCAATTTGTTCTCCTTTCAAAAAAATAACAGAGGCGGAGATTTTCAGACACCGCAAACGAGATATGTGATTGCGGACTTACGATGTCGATTTTGATTTTTTCATCTAACAGCAAATCCCTGCAGAAATTTAACTTTCAGGCGACAAACCTCGTATAAAAAGAGGTGGCAGGAAATAGTTCAAGGTGGCCACGGCAAAATACATTTACAGTTTTAGAGTAATTGATCTGTTGGACAAATACTTTTATACCCTTAGAAAGCTGAAAATCCAAGCTTTTAGAGGTATATTTGGGACTGCATTAATTTCGGTCTGACGCCCTGTTGATTCAAAGATCTCACAGGCCATCATCATAGAAAAACTCAAAAACAAATTAAATAATTCATTATTTTGTCTTCCTGACATGCCTAATTTGCTGACAGAAGCCCCAAGTAAATGAAGGAGGTAGAATTTTTGTGATTCTCAGAAAAATGAAATTCACTTTTAAAACTAAGGTACACTGAGTCTTGGGGCTTTCAAAAGTTAAAATTATTGAGTGTGCACAACTATGAATAGTTTCTGAGGTCACTTTTTGGTAAAGTTTATATGGAAACAAGTTTCTCTCAAAGTCACCAATATCTCATCTTTTCCTCAAAAATGAGTCCTACCTCATTCATTCACTGAGGGCTTTCATTTTTTTTGGAGGGTAGATGTCTCTGTCGACAAACAGTTATAATGACTGATAATAGTGGCTAAAACAGAGCCATTAGCCTAATAAGGTTTATCAATGAAGCTTAGTATGGATGATCACAATACAAACAACAAATATTTTAGTAGGTTTTAAATTTTATTATTTTTTTCAGATTTTTGATATTTTTTATAATTCAAAACATTTTTTCTTTACAAAAAATAAACAACTGCATTAAAAATTTAACAGAAAAATTACAAATATTTATAAGATTTTACACTGTACATCTTAAAAAAGGCATATCAAGATTCATTGGCTATGAATGATTATATTTGCCGGTAAAAGCATCTCATATTCAAAGTTACTGGGACCAGCAGTTACTCTTTTTGATCTGGTTTATTTCACTGTACAAACAAAAAAATGATTACAGAATCATGCCTTAAAAATAAATTCTCTTGATCATCTAAAATAATTCTATTATTTAATACAAGGATCAATATTTCAAGAGAAAACAAACGAGTTCTATACACTAACATAACAACCCCCCTCCCCAAAAGAAAATTACATTCTCCCTTCTGATTACCTAGAATTTGTCTTGCAATGAAACATGAAATAGATGATGGGAATAAATCAATTCATTGAAGTACAAGAGAGACGATTGGTAAAATTTTACCAGCTATGACACAATTTCAAAATAAAATAATAAATGAGTCAATTTTTCATTTTACATATCTCTCTTAAACCACTGAAAAATATTCAAAATAATAAATAAAATAAAAAAGAGTGATTTGGGAGACAAAATACTATACATAACTAGAGAAATTCACAAAAATATATCACATTGACATTTTATCATGTAAAAATTAAATCACAATTATTATTTCTCCATAAATAGTGATTAGAATCAGCAAGGAAAAACACAAAGAAAGCATAACTTCTTTTGAAATCATTTTAACTAATTCCTAGACCAAAAAGCACACTTTGCAGTAAAAAAAGGAAAAGAAAAAATAAATGAAAGAGAGGGGGGAAAGGAAAAGAAAAACATGTACGACTCAGCAACAGGATAATAATCAATTCTGGGAGGATGATGTTCAAATATTCAGTGCTTGAGGTCTTTACACAATACTGAAGAATGATCCACTTCAAACAATGATTGGAGAAGGTGATGGTTTTCTTCAAACTTCAGTGAATTAGTGCCTAAAGCCTAGATAAGGCCTAAAAATTGTTACATGATTCTTAAAACTGACAGATAATACGATTGCATGGACCTACAAATTTAGGGTCATGTCTATTTTTTGAGATAATTAGGCAGTCCTTTCTAATTTTTTGAATTGAGTTTGGGAAAAATATCAAATAAATTCGATCAAGTCAGGATTTTCCAGAGACTTTGAACTCTCTGCTATAAAAAGGACTTTTTTTAGAGAAAATCATATTTTCCAGAAATTTTTTGGGCGATAGGATAGTTCTGATGTTTATTCCAAACTGATCTCTTGAAAATACACCAGGGTTCTTTTTTTTTTTAGTTCAGAGACAATTTTGACCCAAAATTTGCAGGCTTGTCATTTCAGCATCAGTACATACAATCTAAATCTCTGAAATTGAGACATTTGAGCAAAAATTTACAACCAATGGGATGAGCCTAAGCAAGACAAAAGAACACACTAGTTAAAGGAGCTGCAAGAGTGGATTATATCAATGGCCAAAGTGCGAAACACATAACTCCGTTTGCAATGTTCCGGACTTCAAGTCATACTTTATCTTCTCTTTGGAAAAAAAGTCAACGTAATATCTTGAAAACTTCCTTGGTTTTTAGTCTCTGTTAGCAGAATATTCTGAATGAATTTAAACTATAAAATTGGCTTGCTCCTCTTTGAAAAAATAACATTGGAGCACAGATTTCTGAACATCACAATAGTTTTGCACTTGGACTATCGACATCACTGTCAGACACAATTATGTTATAAATAGAATAAAAACTTAAAAAAAGAAGGAAAAGACAGCTGTAAAACAAAATTGTTTAGGTTAAACATATGTTTTTTTCCCCTTTTTCTTAAATTTTTCTTTCCATCAAACTGATGGAACTCTAGAGTTACGTAATTTTCTCTAACTTCATTTTCTTCACTTTCATACAATTTAAACAAAAAAAAAATAAGTTTAAAAAACGTAACAGATTCGAGAATGGAGCCAACCAGTTTCAGGTGTCACTCCTAAAACTTGAAAAGATTTGATAAAATTGATGTACTGCGCATTTGAGATATTTCAAATGATAAAAACTGAGAAGAATACGCTGTATTTTTAGGATGTCAATTCCTTTCATTTTTATCGTATTAGATACTCTTTCTGAAATCTCCATACATCTGTCAACAGCACCTCCGGGCGCTCAACTTTTTTAAGAATCATTAAAATTGCATAAATGCATTGATTGCTTTGCATTTGATTGAGCAATAAAGTTTTAAAAGAGAACGTTCTGGGCTTTCAGTAAAGAATATAAAATTTAGGAAGAGCGAGGTGAGCTCTTCTTCCAAGCAATCTTTTTTCAGGGTCTCAAAAGCTCAGAATGTACACAAATCTGGACTGAAGACAAACCACAGTATTAATGTTATCGAGCAAGACTTTTTTAGTTCTTCAACTAACTTTGGATTTGACGTCTGACAAACATGAAATTGATAATGAGAAAATATTAAGTTACATTACAGTGTACGTGGTGAGTAAATTGTAGGGATCTTGTACTGCAGTCAGAAATGTATAACAAAATTTGCAGCAGTAACATTACACAATGGATGTCATTGTAAGATAAGAGTGTACTAGCTTCAGTAATATATCCCTCAAAATCTGTTTTACTACTCTACTTTCAAACAACTAAGTTATCAACAAATAAAATTTATGAGATATAAAGTTTTCTTTGCTAAAATTTAGGAGATTTTTATTTTAATCGTACATGCAAATTGAAGATCTTTTGTGGGAGGAAACAAACATTTTTTAGTGAGGTGCAATTAAAAAAAGCTTAACTTTGCAAGTTTTATGGGCTTTACTTCACACCCCACATTTTATGCATTCAAATCCACATTTTCAAAATGTTGGGACCTGTCAATTTCAGGAGAGAATGTATATTACTAAAGTTCCTTCTCTTGAACTTTTTCTTATTTTTCCCCCACCTCTTTCCTGTCAAGAAAAATATATTTTAATGTGAAAAACGAAGCTAATAATTGAGAAAAAATAAGTACACTCACATCTTACAGTGAGTTAATATGCTAGCTCAGTTGACTTTTCAATAGTTTCTTCCTTCGAGTAATGCTCATCAACAAGTAAAATGCAGCAGTATTGAATTGAAAGAAAGTCGATTTTAACTTTGTTTCAGCGTGAAAAATTAAAAATGTTTGTTTTGAATTTTTTAAAACTCATTTAAAAATATTGCATAAGACTAGAGGAAAATTTCATTTTGATTCAACCAGACTAAAATTTTCCACCAAGATGACATCAGAAAATGATGTAGAAATATGCTGGAAATAATCGTTTGACAGAGGCTTGTATCATTATTTGATGTGAAATTCTACCTGGCAGGAGTGCAAAATGTCACTTTGAGTAAATTCTGTCTCAGTGTGGTTTCTAAAATCTTTTTTTTCCTCACATCAAACTATTGACAAGCCAAATGAGCATTGCTATATTAACGCAAAACAAAAAAAAAAAGTTCTTTTCCACTCAATGAGAGTCAAGGGAGTGACCTCTGTTTGAGTCTTTGGCCGTCCAACCTGTGCCTGTGACATTAAATCTTGACACACATGGGTTTAAACCGCCGAGTTTCAAGTTAGCTGGTAAAAATAAATAGTGTTTTTATCACTTGAGATCTTGTGAATTTTAAGGTCCCTTTGCGCTTGTTGAATTACATGATTGAACACAAACCAGAGAGCTCAGTGCCTTTGGTTATCGGAGGGTACTCTGTTAACTTCCTGCCGACTAAGCGCGGCTTCAATTTAACTACAGGTTCAGTTGGTTCGAGGCCAGGTGGGAACGGTTCGTTAGGGTCAATGGTTACACCTGATGCTGGCTCGCCTATTGGTTCAGACTCTTCGGCCATCGGCTCCGGTTCAACTGGTTCCTCTGGGATTGCAGGGGAAAGGACTGGTTTGGAGATGTTTATTTTGATCTTGCCAGAAGATCGAACAGTCTCTTGTGAGGACTCTTTTAATTCAACATTCCCATCTATAGAACTGGTGACACCAGCGTATGTTGTATCAACTTGGGAATCTGCCACCACATTCAAATCTGTATCTTCTTTTTTAATTTCTATGTTAGCAATAACTACTTCTGTTTGTAAATCTGATTCTTCTGTTTCCATTTTCTCCAGTATCTCCTCTTTTGGCTGCTCTGCAGTTGCCTCTGAGTCAACATCTGTTTTCATTTTGGAGGAGTCACCTGAAAGAAGAAAAAGGAAAAGGCGAGTTAATGGAGATCGTAGGGCTGAGATTTTGAATTGCATCAACTGTACCATTATATTTTATTCTAATTTTTTTAATTGATAAATGCTCAAAATAACATTCAATAAACTCTTTTACTGCCACCCATACTAATTCTCGTGCAGCAAGATGTGAGTGCTGTGAACCACAGCTGAGAATTCCCGTTTTTAGCTATGCCTTTGTATTTCCCACTCTGAAATTAAGCATGTAGCACATACATCATGTAAGCAAGGGTAAATATACAACAGCCACAAGTGTGAACAGATCTATAATAAAAAGGAACCTTGTCTTTCAGGAGACAATTTTCCTTTCCTTTTTGCAAATATGAGGAGGAAAACATTTTGGAAATTTTGGCGCAAGTCAGATCCTGAAATTTTAAAAATTGAAGGAAATATTAGTCCTGAGGTTCCGCAACAAAAATTCCTGGTGCATAGTAAAACATAGTTCAAGTTTTAGCATAAAGTTAAGGAAAATTTAATCCCAGAAGAAAAGGTCCTTTTTCACACATCTGGTCACATATAGACAGAGTGCCCCTCGATCACAGTGCACGATTACTGTCCTGCCAATGAAAGAGATAAAGATATAATTCTGGCTCCTGATAATTTGAGCTATTATTTCGCAACAATCTAGAAAAGTACACACCTTCTTCAACTGAAATTTCCATTGGTTCCTCTTTGATGGTAACGACCAGCTCTTCCACAGCACCGGAGTCTGAATTACTCTCTACTTTCACTTCCGTTTCTGACTTCACAGCATCATTACCAGTCATTTCAGAGTCGCTTTCCATCACTTCAGTTTTCACTGATACACTTTCTTTTCCTTTTTCTTCCTCCATTTTCAATTCGTCTTCTTTCTTTATTTCTTCCTCTTTCTTTTTCTCTTCTTCTATCCTCTTTTCTTCTTCCTTTTTCTTTTCTTCTTCTAATTTCTTGGTCTCTAATTCTTCTAACTCTTTACGTGCATTTTCAGCCTCCACCTCTAGTGACAACTGAAAAAAAGAGAGAAAAAAAATTAGAGCTCATAGTAAAAGGAAATTCAACTTCTCTCCTTTCCCCAAAAGCCGATAGCCTTAAAAAACAGCCTACTGCTTGAAACTTAGACAGTTACATGTTACATAAATAATTCCTAGTCTCAGTGTTCCAAACCCTTGTGTGCCATTGAGTCAAATGCTTCTACAAAATCAGCCATGACATCTAAAAAATTAAGACCCTTGCCAAACTCCAGAAAAGAAAAAAAATCCTAGAAAATTGTCACAAATCTGAACCTAATTCATGATTTGTTATCAGTTTGTGCAGAACCAAACTTGTAAAGCAAGCAGGTAATCGCAAAATTCAATTTAGCTCCTAAAAAAACTTCAAAGACCTCTAAAAAATTAGTTTAACGAACTAGATGGCACTTAAAACTCAAGAGGTGAGTTTGAATCATTGCTTAAGTCTTTAATTTAAACTTTATGAGCTTAATAAGCAGTAACCTTGAACCAAGATCAGTGGAAAAATCATATCCAACCACTGAAAATACAAATAAATGTTTAATAAATAATGATAAGTATTGCGATAGACTGATCAACAGGGAGCTGGAACTTTGGAGTCAACTTGCCAACATTTATTCGGATTTTGACAATCTGGTGCAAAGGCGCTCTCATTAAGAAATGACAATTAAGATACCCCCCCCCTCCCTTTCGTGAAACAAATAGTAAAAGTCAAATTGAAAAAGCACAACATAAGAGCAAAAAAAGTTGCGCGTTTTTGTTAGTGGTCCGCAGCCTTTTCCCTTGGCAAAAAAGTGATCAGCGGTCAAAAAAGGTTGAGAACGGCTGGTTGACTTTCTGAAGTATTGCAGTTTATGGCTTCAGATTGTTTTGGCTTTCTATTTTATTTGAGTAAGATATCACTGATATGTACAGCCTAGACAAAACTTAATTTTTACAATCCCTTAAACATTCTTCTCATTTCTTTTCACACTTTTTCCTGTGCTTATATGACCCTGGGTTGATAATTTGCATTTTATTTTAAGAAGTAAAGGCTTGAACTTACCAGCCAATCTTGATGACAAACAGGATGATACAACTTCTTATCGACGCAAATGGCATGCCGAAAATGCCACTCTTCGGCTTCTGCATGGTAGAACAACTCAAAAGGATCATGGCAGTGTACACAGACACCTTCAGCTAAGTCGCTACCAGCAGGCACACTCACCAGTTCTCCTGGAATCTCTCGGCCCTCTTCATCGATCACCTGAGACTCAAACCAACTCTGGGCTGGAAGCAAAGCAAACAAAAATTTCATTTAAAAAATCATTCACATTTTATTTATGCATGAAATATGACCATGGAAAAAGTATAAATTGTTGTTAAGATGGACGACTAAAATTGGAGTCCATGTCATTGAAAGAACTTTACATAAAAACGCATCTTGACACACAATGCAATTCATACTTTAATGAAATACTGATAAAAGGAAGGAAAAAAACTGAATTGTCCACTTCGATTACTTCTTTCAAAAGCAAAAGAGACTGCCGAGAGACTGGTGCAAAGTATGTGAAAATAACTACCTCTTTCTTCTAGGATCTCGATTTCTTCAAATTGAATCCAGTCTGATATATCGTAGTACCACTGTCGACTTTGAACTGTGTGTGCCATATCTTTTTTCCGTCTATTTTGTCGATAATGCCAATCTAAGTGTTGACTGTATTTGTCAGTTAATCCATCTAAGAATCTTAAACCGCATGTGCTGCACTGCTGTCCTGAATACAATTTGGTGATCATTGCTGGTTGCCTCCTGGAAAAAAAACAGACCAAGTTAACAGTGATTTCATATTCATTATTTAGGTATTTGCTGCAGTTTCAGTGCTTTTTTAGATGTAAATTTCGTGTGTATTCTTGTAATGAGAGCATGAGCATGGACGTTTACTTTAAATGAGTATTCTAAAGCAAGAGAAAGTTTGGACAAATGAAGTCTTGGCACAGTGGATTAGGTGGTCCCTGGTTCAATTTTCCACGTGTTTGATAAAATCAAACAAAGGTTGCCTAGGGCTTGTTGAACAGAGACCGCCAAATAAGTATCCATGCTTTTAGACTGCCACAAAGGATCTGCCATCTTGATTCTTGCATTTACGTTACATATAAATGTGTTGTCAGATGATCTGTAGTAGCAGTCTAAAAGTGCGTAAACTTAATTGGCATCAACTCTAACAGAGGATGGGCGCTAAGTACAGGATTATTTAAAAATGTAAAGGAGAGAAAAACAAGCCGCTTATTGATCTGACCAAAATTAATAAGCACCTGATCCTATGTTTGAGAGACCATCACTGTTTTTTTTAAAATCTTCTTTCTTCAAAACAGCTATGCGAAATTAGAAGGTTATGACAAGCTGGTACATACTATGTTTATTCATCCTTTCATCTGTGATGTATTGCGATCTCAAATGAGTCATTCACACTTTAATGCGAAAAGCAGTTTTCAACTGAATTTTAGTGCATGTCAACATAATCACCGACACTATGGCTGAACGACACGTTCCTCGAACCGCAATCAGTTTACAGTCCATGTTTCCCTTTCTCAATTTTTACATGATCGATCAAGAAGTGAACTTTGTTGAGATGATATCAGTAATATTTTCAATTTCATTCAATATGAAATTGCAAATCAAGGATAGAATATAGAATAGAATAGAAAGGAGCGTAATAATAAAAATAAATTGAAGTACTTACACTTTTAATGTTTCAGGTTTCGTGAAATCTACTTGCTTTAATTCTGAATCAACAGCCTTGGGAGTTTCTTCTTTCTTTTCTTCAACAGCCTTACCTAGCATACCTTTAGCAAACAATTTTTGGACCAACTCAGTAACAGAGTAACTTGGTAACTCTCCAAGGAATGATGTAGTTTTACTTGAGGTAGAAGATTCATTGGAGTTTTCATTATCTTGATTAGATTTACTGTGAGATGTGGAATGAGATCCAGAGAATCCATCTGACGCTCCACCTATTAGAAATGAAAAATTATTTAGCTGAATATATATGCAATCAATCATTCATGAGTAAATAAAAGAATGATAGGCAACTCATATAAACTGCTCGATACAATACCTCATTAGACTTCAGTGCATTGTTTTCTTCTGAATTCATTCGTAAATATATTATATTCAACACATACGTTCATTGACCATTTAACAGATCAATTGTAGTTTAGGCAGGCTCAAATTGTGTGACTTGCATACTAATTCTAGAGTCAGCTTATTAACTTCTCTGCAGTTTTTCAGGGTCAAAATTCACCCATAAATCAATTTCCCATGCACATAAATCTTCCTTACCAAGAAGAAATTAAAATGCAAATCATCTTAACAATTATGGGATAATTCTTGCATAAAAAGTGGCATTCACTTTTCACTTTGATGAATTTTGAGAAGACATCTTTACTCATACTGCGTTCCAAAAATCATGATTTGGAAAGTTAATTTTTGTTCAAATAATCATTAAATAGATTACCATCATTTCTTGAGGATTTTGTAGAACTTTCTCTTAGAATGAGGAGTTGTCTTATCAAACAAGATTGATGAATGGATTGTAAAAATGCTAAACGATGCAAAACTTACTATTACTGTGTTTGTCCACTTCATGCCTGGGTCTTCGTTCATTCCTTGACTCAACAGCAAAATGCTTATCCTGCGGGCCTAATTTTGAACGATGGCGTGAAGACATTCGTCTGTGATCAGGTCTATCACCTATATGATCTAAAATGCAAAGAAATTTGTAAATTTTCAATTATAAATCCACAAAAGACACTTTTCTTAAGGCCTGACCAAGTGACTTAATGTACATTTGGTTGTTTTTACATGTAATTTCTCAGCCTGAATGGAACACAAAAAGACGGCAAAATACAATGGCTGTAAACTACTATTGCTTAACACTAATGCTTACTCTAGGATGTCGCCATAACATATATTTCATGCTTACATTGATTGTACAGCCGTGGATAGCATTCCCACCATTTAGCGGCACAAAACACTGGTAACTACTACTGGTTTTAACTCGAGACACACGACTAGATAAAAAACAGTCACTTCGACCAATTTAGCAAGGGGGGCATGGGCATGTTAGGGACAACTTTTGGTCAGATGTTCAGAAAATTCTTCTCTTTAGCGCAAATCAGCTAACTTTTACATAAAATGCTTATCCATCAGAGACTTTCAGGCAAGTGTAAGAATGCACTTGTCAATGTTTATCACAAAGACTGACATATTTGACAAGTTTATCATTTAATTTTAACCGTTATTTATTTACATGTATAGTTTTTTTTGGTTTTTTTTTTTTAGAAAATCAGGGGAAGAAATAATTACCATAGTTTCTGCAACTTACTGCCACGAAAAAAAAAAAAAAAATAAAAAATAAAGAATAATGAAGTGACATGGTGAGGGCTTAGCTACTTGCGGCAAGTCAAATCCGCAGTGCAAGGAGACTACAATCTAGATTCAGGCAAATCTTTTTGCTGACGATCTAGAACATTCTTCACTCTTACTCTTCGTAAATCATTAACTTGGCATCTAGGAGATAGTGCTGATTGGAATTGGTCCTAATGCCAGGCAGCCGATTAACTTCAATCAAATCCTGCAGATTAACCTGAATCAAATTGAACTAGCAAATTGAACTAGCAGCAAGATGCTCTTGACTGCTCAGCAGATTAGCTGAATCAAATTGAATTTTTTAAAATAAAGATTCTTTTCCAAGAGCATAACACTTTAATTGTTATTTAATCACCTGAAGATGGATGAGGTGCTCCATCTTCCTGTCTCAGCGGAGGATGAGATCCAGCAGGAGGAACAGGGGGGCTGACTACGTCCTCCATGCCATACAGTTTTACTTCGCCCGGCACAATTCCTTTTGGTAGTGCTGAAAGCCGGAGGAAGTGTCTGATTCCATGGAAGACAAAAGGTTTCGGTTTACCCCCAAAATCAGTCTGAAAAAAGTAAAATATGAAAAATAAGCAAATAAAACATGTGCAATTTTTGTGATTTTGATATTCTATTAATTATTGGTAAATTTTCTGCGTTGCGTCACACTTATGATGATGTAATTCTTTTCAAGGGTAATATTTCTTCTTAGCTTTGAATAGTGGAGAAAAATAGTAGGAACTTTCTGTTCGAAATAGAACCTGAATTTCTTCTACATTGCCCTAACCTGAGACAATAATTTTAAAAAAATGAAAATTTCTCATTGTTATCTCTTGCCTAATTGAATCAACGTAGGCGAAAACGTCCGATGTCCAAGACAGTGTTTCAGAATTTGAGGGGACAATTTCGTTGTGACTTAAGGACACAAGATGGTTTAAGACGTTAGGAATGTAGAAACAATTTTATAAATAATCCGCTAGGTGTAATTAAACGTTTACAAAAGAGATTGATCCTATTCATCGGTGTCAAAAGAAACCCGACACAATTATGAAACCCTGTATCGGACAACGGACGTTTTTGCATACTTTGATTCAATTGTAGGTAACACAGATTGCAATAAAGTGCAATTACGTTATCAAATTATTGTTAGTGTATCAGAGTGTTGTGTATATTCCCTATGTTCTATTTGAAGGGACACTTCTCAATGAAATTGATTACAATAAAATTGAAAGAAGTCGAAATTCCTCTTAGCATTCCAAATTGCATATCTTTCTAATGAACGTAGCTCATCTCATTAATCGTTTAAAATCTGCATTTATTGACAAAGTGAAGGTAAGAAAAATCGCAATTTCATTTCAATATTTACATTGCACTGCACTACTTGGGTAAGAGAGCTTTCATAGTCACACAGAAACTTATCAAAACTTGCAAAAATGGTTTTTGTGACTAATTTCTGAGGTTCTTGCGAGGTTTTTCCATGGATTATAAATGCATTAAAAAGGAAAATATTTAAAAGCTGTATATTAAGTAGCTGTCGTCACTTATTGTTTATTTTCTGACAGAAAGTAATGATTGGTTCATCTACCATGACTCATTTTTTTAACAATAATGCAGCCTAACTGACCTTGACCAAAAAAAACGAAGACCAACTTACATTGAACACTCGATTGTTGATTTTCACTCTTTTTAAAGCGTTCATAAACTGTAGCACATATGGTACACCATCAATGTCAAACCTACAACAGAGATGCACACATACACAAAAATGAGAGAATACTCAAAAACATAAGTGGAATTTTAGACAGGAGGATCAATATGTAGAGAGGAAGATGATCAAAAAAGATGGTTTTTTGTTACACCATGTTTCAATGCAATTGGTAATCTGTTTTTACAAACATGTTTTGGCAATGCTATAGATAATTACCAACAAAGAAAACGAACAGCTCTAGCTCTACCTCGATAGATTTCAGTGGCGGTTAGGCGTCGCAGAGTGCCCTTGTGCGCTAGAGGAGCAACTAGTACATACATATTTTGGCTTGTTTATAGTTAATTTCTTGCCAAGGAAAATGAGGGAATTATTCAAATTTTGGTATTTTTCTTTGAAAACAAGAGAAAAAATTGAAGCGAGACATACCTCTGTGGTTTGTAGTCTAGATACATTGTTATCAATTGCTCTCCATCGACGACCAAATTTATTTTCCCTGCGACTAGATCAAGCCGCTTTTCTGGTAGGATCGTGACTGGAGGTGGTTCACCTTCTAGCTGGACATGATGCTCTTTCCCATCAATAAAAATTGGCGTAGGTTCAGTATTCCATCCAAGAGAAAATCCTTTACCATCTATATATAATTCTCTAGTTGGAGCACCTAATCTAATTCTATTCGGGCAAAACAATCAAAGCAGACAATGATTAGAATAGGTACTGAAGTATTGAAAATGGATTTTCTAGTCAAAGGAAAGAAATATCTGCCCGGTTGAAGGGAGACACTTCCTGACAGACTGTTGTAATGTTTTCTAAAATTTAACTTTGAAGGTCAATTATACATGTAACGTTTTGAGGTGAGAGTGGAACCCGTCTTAAAATTTAACAATAGATCAGTGCGCATCAAATTTAGCGCTGGATATGGACATGGATGGGTGCATAGGATTGGATGTTCATTGGCACATCTGCATACCCATAAGAAGGATGGACCAACTGGCCTCAATTGAGCAGGAATCTTACAGAAAGAGCTGCCAACCTTCAAAATGCAGGGTGCATAGCTCAGGAGTCCGGGTTTGCCTCAATCTCTGGTAATTCTGCATTACTGCATCTATTAGATATGACTTGAAAGAATTAGCAAGACAAGATTAGTCTAGATGCAAAAAATAACAACATTTTTATTAATTTAATCAACATACCAATGCATTTCGACATGAGCGCCATCATCAGGGTACAACTTACAAAGACAAAGAAATTAACACACAGCAATAAAAATAACATGGTAAAAAAGTTACATAGTTCGGTAGTTCTCAACCGAACTATGTAATTTTTTTACTATTATTTTTATTGCTGCGTTTTGTTAATTGTCTTTGTTTTTGTAAGTTGTACCCTGATGATGGAGCTCATGCCAAAATGCATTGGTATGTAGTTTAAATTAATACAAATTTTGTAATTTCATGCATCTAGACTAATCTTGTCAAGTCATATGCCTCAATCCCTGTCTACGCTGGGTACAGGCGGTTTTGGAATGTCTATAATGGCCACTTGCCACTGCTAAAGACCTTTTGCTGCTTGCCTGCAGCCTATGCAGGGACAGTAGTTGCCATAATAAGATTTCCTCCTCACTCAGAAGCAAAGAAAAAAAATCAGAATCAAGAAAAATGAGGTCCTAATTTTTGTAACTTACTTATGAATTTTTCCATCTAGTTCAAAGTCTACAGCTTCGTCATTCAATTTCAATCGTATGGAATCTTCATCATTGAATAAAACGTTTCTATAACCTTCTTGAAAGCGTATTTCTCTTGGATCATCATTTGAAAGAAACACAACTGCTGTCAGTCCATAAAAGCGTATCTCTCTAGGAACACCGTCAATGTTGATCGTGGTCATTACATCTAATGCACAAATTTCTAGCAATTTGGGGTTTGTAGGTGCAAAATCACAGGATAGTCTTAGAGGTGGGCGCCCAGGTCCAACAAATAAATGACTGGAAACAAAACAAAATACACACCAATTAAATATTTTAGAATCATATTTTATTTTATTAAATTCATTTAATTTATTTTTCAAACAATGTTCTAAAGTTGAAATGTTGTGTGCAGAAATTCTCACCTATTAATAGACATTACGCGAGGTAAATTATCTTTTTATCAAACTGCACATATTTTAGGGAATAAGTCTTTTGAAGGATACTTTTGTATTATTAGGTATACGATTACTTATTTAAATTCCATTAATTCTTCAACTGGAAAGATTTTGGTAACTTAAATGGATCTAGATAGGTAAACCAGTGGGATTCTTGTTTTCTGTTCAGAGATCAATTGTCTTGGCTTTGTCATTTTAGTTACAAATTTCCCCTCCGCTGTTCAGTACACACTTGCGGATAAGTATTAGGTAATATTATCACTAAAAACTCTATTTGATGACGATGGAACTCTCTGAAAGATCAGTTTTAGTTTTTAAGTATTAGAGAATATTAAAGATCAAATGCTGATAAGTATGTTAGAACAAACTTAGACCACCCTTGTACAAACTTACTATTTCTTACTAAGAGAAAAATAAAAATAAATAATAAAAAGCAAAATTTGAGCATCCGTTTTTCGGAACGCGATTCCTGGAATTTAGGTTGTCGTACAAAAACACTTTCTGGAAGCTGGAAAATAATCTGCAAACCGCTTTTACATTCAAAACGAATACATACCTAGGTCTCATACCAGGATGATGGTTGAAATTGAAGTTAGGCCTTGGGAATGGATGCCTCTCCTGATGATCCAGCATCATTCTAGGTCTCTCCTGGTGATTCATCATCCTTGGCCTTTCAGGGTGATCAAGCATCATCCGCGATCTTTCGGGATGATCTACTAGATCATGCCTCAACGGACCTTGAGGATGAACCATTGGACGGACAGGCACTATTGGAGGTTGAAGAAGAGGGGCTGGATAATGTTGAGGCATTGGGAGTGGTTGAGGCGGTTGGGGGAGTGGGGGCAGCAGTGTGGCTGGTGGTTTCGGAGGTTCTGGAAGCACCACTGGAACTTCTGATCCAGGCTCCGTTTCCATTTTAGGAGAGGTATGAGGCTCAAGACATTGTTCCATCTTGACAGATACTGGTTCAGACATCCTAAGTTCTGGCTGATATGGCTCAGGAGCTCTTGACCCTTCATCTAGAGGTTCTGCTTTCATATCTGCCATTGTTTTAGGCCGTCGCTCACCGATTGACGAAATGTCATTAGAATGATTCATGTCTGTGTAATATGAGCTGCGATACGTGTTCATATTTAGGTGTTGATTATCCAAGTAGCTGCGAGTTTCTTTGCCTGCATCTAACTCAGAGCGGTAACTTAGAGGTGACTGGTGCTGAATTATATGATCTGTGGACAATGAAGTAGAGCAGATGAAAAACCCATTTTAGAGAAAGAAAAGACATGACTTAACATCTAAAGTACCACTTCTGCTTTCAGACAGCTGTTCAGTGGACTTTACCCCTGTTGTTGAAAGACAAGTATTGAAAACTTGATCCTTATAAATAAACTTCGAATGCAGAAGGTTGTCTCCAAATTCCTTTACATGGATTTCTGGAACAATTTCTATGAACAGGAATTTTGCATAAAGAAGAGACCTTCGTAGAGTCGGGGCCAAAACATGGATGATTAGAAATTCAATGATTACACTAGAATAATAGGAAAGGCTCGCAATTTCACACACTAACTCATCTTTGGGCATGCAACAACTTCTGTCATAATTTGTTTTCTGGAGGTAAATTTTCCTAGTTAATCAACAAAAAAAAGTAAATAAATGAAAGAGATGGATAAGTTCTGACTGCTTTATGCTGCGTATTGTAGTAATGCATCAGTTACTCCTATCATGGAACTGTGCTTTGACAGTTTTTACTTTCCTTGATTATTGATGGCACTTAGTACTTACCTAGTTTGTTGGGTTCGATAGGGCGTTCCAGCCTGGGATTGAATCTTTTCGTTGGAATTCTATACGGAGACTTGAACTTGTCCGGTTTCACTTCCTTGTACTTAGCCCATGACCGAGAGTTCTCTTTTGTTGACTCCTTGAGAGGTGAGTCCCGCTTCATAGATATTATGGGTGGAGGAGGAGGAGAGGGCGTCTTGGATAGAGGAGGAGATGGTGACTTTTTAGCTCTCCTAGATGAAGCAGATTTTTCAGAGGACTTTTTGGATTCTGCTTTTGATTTAGAACTACTAGGACGGGAAGATTCTTTTGCAGATTCTCGCTTTGGAGATGAGGTACTGCTGGATGACGGTTTACTGGTTTTGGATGTTTCCGGACGCTGAGCAATAGTGACGGGAGCAACAGCCTTGGGAGAAGAAGCTGTTGACATGGTCATTGAACTATCAAACACTGCTGCTGTGGCTAAGTGTTGCGTAGGAGCGGATATAGAAGAGACAAGTAGAGGGACTCCTGTTACAGGAAGCCTTAAATCGACATCCTGGCGGAGATCCACATCCTCATTTCCAAATAACCTGAAAGAAGAGTTTGAAAGGTAAGGGCAAGCATAATGACTTCCTGCGAGGTAAGTTGCAGAGCTGAAAAGATTTCAGGAAGAGGCCTGAATTCATCTGATTAACATTACTAGTACCAAAATTTTAAAGACAAGACTTCGAGGGATGGGAGATCTTCAGGACATATCTTGCATTTTTGATGAGCTTATGTTACTTGCCAGTAAAAACAGCACTTGGCAATTTTATGGAGCAGTGAATGGAAGAGCGATCTGAAGTTCTGAATGAGCTTTGAAACTGGTATTCATTCAATCAATGACATTATAAGCAGAGGTGATACATAAAAAAAAAATCAAAGCTGGGGCTTTGATTCGCCAATGGGTTGGAGACAGCCAAAGAAGTTGCTTGTCCCTCAGTATTACCTTTCTAGAATGACCAAACAGAGAAAGTCAAAGATGACCTGCCACTAAAATACACAAGTTGATGACTTGAGCACTACAATGAAACAATCAAGTTTTTACAACTTCATTGTCCACACAAAAGTCTTGGGCAGCTTCATAGAAGAGACTGCTTGCAGCAAAATGATCAAGGAAATAAATAATTACGTACATGTTGTACATTTCAGCTTTGTTTTTCTTTGTAGGTGGCTCTTCACTTTTGTTGTCGGACACTCTTTTCTTGGGTGAGGTAGGTAGCACTCGCAAATCAACATCTTGAGGAGGTTTTAATATCATCTCGGTCTTCAGGAGTGCGGGGGCCACCACAGGACTGCTCATAGCTTTTTGTATGAGCTCATCCGAGCAACTCTTCTTGAGATCTGTACTGGCACTTTCTTCTGACTCAAGTTTATCTGTTTTTGGACTTCCTTCTGTAATCACAAATCAGAATATGACGAGACATTGCAACTTTGAGGACACACCCTGAAAATATCTTTCGTACGAGCACAAAAAACCCAGTTGAGAGGCTCTAACAATTGTCCACATCATGTTCTTCAACAGCGACATCCGTCGAATCCTTCGTGAGAGTTCAATTGAAAAAAAAAACAGTAAATAAGAAAAAATAAATGTTTTCTGAACTGAAAATTGTTTTAAAAGCAGTTGATGACTAAACGTTGCTACTGCATTCTTACACTAGTCGGAGACGATGCAGCTCAGAAATTGATGGTAACAGAAGGATAAGAATTTCTACTTCCCGCTGACTTCTAAATGCATTTGATTACCTAGGTTCTCCTTTCAACAGAGGCGAAGACAAAAGGACAATGATTATCTGGATCATTAATTAGGATCTACCCGTCCTGTAAAATACAAATTGTTTGGAAAGGAACAAAAATAATTACTTGAATGGTTTCATTTCTGATTCTGTAGGATACTTTATATTAAGCTACCAATGAAATAAAAATACGTCGATATACGCAGAGCTCTACTCAGATTTTTTGTTCAAAGGAGTCCACTCGAGTAATTTTAAGCAAAAGAGACTAGTCTGCAACAGGAGTTTGGAAACAAACTTAGTTGTTCTCTGCTTTGTACAGTTGTCTTTGAACTCTAGCCTTGTGTAAAGCAATAGTTT
This sequence comes from Bemisia tabaci, assembly GCF_918797505.1. Taxonomy (NCBI): domain Eukaryota; kingdom Metazoa; phylum Arthropoda; class Insecta; order Hemiptera; family Aleyrodidae; genus Bemisia; species Bemisia tabaci. The sequence goes on along the minus strand of NC_092793.1, from coordinate 45,921,580 downwards.
TAAAAAGTAACATGTTAAAAGTATGCTGTTGAGGTGATGGTGCTAAGCTTAAAGTAGGTTTAATGCTTTGTCTTTTCAAATCTAATACAGATAGAAGATTGGAATTTGAACTTGTCCGACCGACTTGATGTGCGAAAAAGGATGCAACTGTCTGTAATTTGCAGTGCCGTCCTTTGGACTTAAAAATTTCTGAGCCAGAGGGACTCCATTGCATTAAGACATGGGAAATTTTCACTTGACGGTTCACTTCATTACTCAAAGAGGCTTGTAAATTATCTTCTACATTTTCTGTGGATAGTTAAACAAGAATTCCTCAACATTTTCGGGTGGGACATCCCCCCCCCATCCAGCTCTGATCCTACCATTTGAAGAGACATTAGTGAAATGTTAAGTATGTACCCAAATCAATGTCATTTAAATAACAACAACCCCATAAAGAAATGTCTTATCTCGTGCTGTAAATAATCTTTTTTGCTTGATAATGTGATAATGTCTATTGTAAAATACGATTAGAAAAATTGTGCAAGACCACTCCATTTGATTTCATGTTTAACTTCAGTTCGAAGCTGATCGGTGCATGAGTATTGCCGGGAGAGCATTGCATTTTTTGACTGATCGATATCCTTTAATCCAAACCATCCCACCCCGTTCCTTATGACCAGATTATAAAATCCTACTGCCATTATGAAAACTGCAAAAAACTCGTGGAAAACTTGAGTGATTTTTCAGTGGTAAGCAGGATTGTCAATGCACTATAATTTTAATAAATTGAGTTATTCAGTTGAAAAAAAAATGAATTAAACGTTCCATGACAGGAAGGATTATATGATGACTAAAATTAAACGTCATGAAAACTCAGAAGTATTCGGTTATATTCATGACTATCATGTACTGATGAAATCAAAATACAAATATTCATTTAATTATTGGATAAAAAATTGTGGTTATATCAAATGGCAGGAGAATTGAAAACTTATAAGAGAGAAAAATAAAGATTGGAGTGACCATTATTTGTAAGATAAAAAGAGAGATCATATCATTACTGATGCACTGATTGCATTACCTTGAAAGGGTGAGAGGGTAACTTTCATACTGATATTAATTTTTTAATTTTTAGATTATTATTTGTTTTCCCGAATTCTATCCCTCAAGTAGTACGATAATTAACTATTGAAAAAGCAGGGAAAAGTAAGCCATCAATGATAAAAAATGACATTTTATAGGATGTTTTACGCGGTGGAAAATACATTTGTCCAAAAAACTTCAAAGATAAAATTCTAGGGCTAAGTATGGCGTAATTGTTGAAATTCATGTCAACGCGACAAGACATCAAAAATTGATATATTACACGGAGCGGAAAGGGCTAAATCTTGTCTTATTTTGCCGACAAAGCTAGATAAAGTTTCAACAATCAGGCTGCTACAAAGATGCTGGTCTGTCTGATGCACTGTGAGGTAGAAAATCAGACCTCAAAATAAAAGATAATCTAAACCTGCAAAAAGTATAATTCACTATGAGGTTAGGCTTCGCCTGTCATCTAGGAGGGAGAAAAAGTAGCATCTCTGTTGCAATGCAACGACTTAGACCGCTGTTACAATGCAAAAAGGAGGAATATTAATACCTCTTCCGAAAGGGGAATTGAGATATTAAAGTCCTAAGTTACCGTAATCAGGCTGTTTACAGTCACTGCCCTCAGATCAGAAAAGGCAAAAGAGGCAGGCAGTGGAAATGACACCAAGTGGGATAATGTATTGAATTTTAATCAGAATCACTAGGCCATTCTTTTGGAAACAAAGGTTCTTCAAAATTAAAAAATCTCATTTGTTTAAATTGTGGCAATTGGAATGTAGGTGAATTTAAGTGGCTGATTGGGTATACGGAAAACTTTTGAGTTCGGTTAACACCCGAAATAAGTGGATACGAATGAAATAGGTTACGGCAAAATTTCTATCATAAAAAAAAAATGGCGATACTGGAAATTGAAAGATTTAAAAATAAAAACTGAAGGACAAATCTCCTTTTATTTTTATAATGTTGTGTTGTTGGGAAAAACTGGGTACCTCTATTTGGAAGAAAATAATTTGTAAAAATTTGTAAAAACTATACACGCAAGACTTGTAACTTTGCAAAATGAAATAAAATAAAAATTCTAAGGGTAAACAAAAGGTTTCATGATGAGGGGGTTTCAAGAGAGAAATCAAGATAATTTAAAAATTAAATTTGAAAACATTGTCTTGACTTGAACGTTGGATGGAGTACTTGGAAATCTTGGTGTCATTAGTTTCTTTGGTGAAATCAATTTTTAGTAAGCTGTAGAATCAATATTATTTGCTTCCTACAATTATGCCATTTTTGTTTGTATTAGTTAATTTCGGTACAAAATATAAAAAATAAATGATTTTCCTAATAATAAATATGTTACATAAAATAATAGGACAAACTAACAACCTCACTTGAATGTGTGAAGGAATAATACTGGCACCAAAGAAGCAAGATACATAAACCAAAACAGTAGGTGGAGAACACTCAATCGAATAAGAAGTTTTATAAGGTTAGCAGCATCTAATGATAGAACAACATCTTAAAATTTTTTCATATTTATTAGGAATCAACAGTTAGAATTTGTCAAATTTTAGAATCAACAAAGGGAAAAAACAAAGCACGAGAACAATGTTTTCAGATCCAAGGCATGAAGTGATGAGTGTTCCGCCAACACAACAGATCGCTGACAGCTGGAGACGAAGCTAACAATTCTTTGGAGGCACTTATACAACCAGGCAAATGACAGACGTTAGCCACAATCAAAGTATAAAAAAATTCAATGGAAAAAAAAAAAAATTAAATGTTGAAAACACAAGTTTTATACACGATTTTGAGCCATGCGTAATAGTTTCACGTTGCGTATAAGTGAACTATTCTATCAAATTTTGGAAATTCTATTGTATGTGATAAATTGTGCGTTTGAAGTGCTGAGAAAAAATCAACTATTTCAAATTTTTATGAAAAATAGAGATGAGAGCTTTGCCACTATTTCACTGGGCCAAAACATAGACACTATTTCAGAATGAAAGAGGCAAATTTTCGGAGAAATTATGTTGATCTGACGATAGACAGAGTATCTTTTCTTCAACCATTAGTTGCAGTAATTTTTACAATGTATGCTGAAATTTGGTGAATTAAAGGCTACGGTGAGTTCACACCAAATAAGTTGGTACATCTTTCAGGGCAAAGCAAAAATATACCACCTTCATTGAAGCATTGAAAGTCCGTAGGAATAAACATTAAACTAATAGGATGCTCTTATCAAAATGGCAAATCCTCTTTCTTGATCGCGAAGTCTGTCAACCTAATTTCCCTGACTCTTGTGTCTTTATTGTCGCAAAAATTCAAAATTAATTCAAAAAGAAGAGAACAAAAGTCTTGAAAGCCTTTAAGAGAACAAAAGTCTTGAAAGCCCTTATTATTGTATTATACTAACTTCTCCTTTTATCCCCTTCCTCTTTCTTAACAACACAACTTTACTACCTGGTTCAAGCGGTCTTTTGTACCAACAAAACAAAGCCTAAACTGATTTATCTCACTTTGCTGGGCTAAAATTAAATTCGAGACAATGTAGAGCAAAAATTTTATCGGGCACATCGAAAACCAACAGCACTAATGAGAGACCACAGAGGAGTCTTATTATTTTGTAATAAGCTTCCGCAAACAAATCAATATAGAATGATGATGATTTAAGAACCCTGAACCACTATTGGAGTTTTCGGAGCTGAAGAAACTGAATTGTTACCTTGTACATATGTTTGATGAGCCAAGCGACCCAAAAACAGATATGCAGAGCAACAATAGACAGAGTGAGAGCTCCAGTAGTTAGTTCAACTAAAGCTAGCTGAATAGTAGCTAGCTAGCTCTATGACATATGCAAAGTTAGTAGGTCCTAATGAAATTGAACCTGGGGAAGTGAGAGCTAGGACTGTCGGGGGGGGGGGGGGGGGGGATCGTTGAAGCACTCCCAAAAATATAAGATTTTTGACACGGAAGGAATTAGCGAATACACTTGTAAAAGTTTGACAGAAAATTGATGAGATGAAAAGTATAGCAGACAACATATATCATAAAAAGACAGGTAAGTAGTTGACAAATGAGAAATATTTGAGTGCCCAGACACTCTTGAAGACTAACATTGTAGGAAGAGGGTAAATTTGCGGTGCTAGGAGGCTACGACTTCAAAGCACACCCGAAAAATGTGTATCGTGACACATATTTCCATTGCAGGTCCTCACACTTCATTACAAACGAAAAAAAAACAAACACGATAAAAGTGAGATATCCACCGATACCATGAGTCTAGCTCTTGATTTGAAGGGTTTTTAACTGTAGTTTACTTTACGACCCTAGTGTGATTCTGACTGAAGTGATTTCAAACATTTTTGGGTTGAATTGATTAAAATAATATGGATGAAAAGCTACATGTGACGACCACAGACAATTAAAAGAAAGCGAATTGAAAATGACGCATAAAAAAAATTTGAAAACAAGAATTCATTACGTTTTGGTCTAAAGGGACATCACTCCTTTCAGATACAAAAACATTTTGAGAAGTAATGGGAAGCCGCTTACTTCTGTCAAGCAGGATATAAGATTGGCAAATTTTTGAGGAAAGGGAATATTGTGCTATTCCTAGTGAGTCATTTTCATTATCTTAAATACGTGTACCAAAAGTTTACGATGATTTGACACTGACAGAGATTGATCCGTATCAACCTACCAGCTCAGCAGCGATCAGGGAATGAACTTTGACACCCCTCTTCACCATATTTGTGAGAGAATCCTAATATCTGTCGCGTAATCTTGCCTCAAATGACTGCTATGACAGGCACCATTCACAGCTGCCGGAAGTAACTTTTGATTGATTGAATTTACAACCATCAAGTTCAGTACTGTCGACATAAGATAATCATTTCGCTAAAGCCGGAGATCATGCTATTTTTCTTACTTTATCATGAATTTATCCAATACTCATTATTTTCTACCATCTGATAGGATCAAGGAAACAGCCTTCACAGAAGAAAAATCCTGGACTGATGATCCATATCTCTTACTTAAGAGAGGATATTTGAGTTAAATGCCGTACAATTTGTAACTTTTACAATACTTTTAATTAATAAAATATATTTTTATAATTTAAAAGCAGGAATAAAATGCATTGGCAGTAACTGCTGCCTCCCATCCCTGGTATCCAGCAAACCAGGGATGTGAGACATGCTCAGCCATATGCCTTTCTTCAGAGACTTACGAAAACCTTTGTCCCCCAAAGTTTTTTCCATTCCATTAAGTCCTTTACGAACTTATGAGAGGTTTGAAGCCCCTATATTAATCCTAAAGTTCTTTGCTACCTCCTTTTTTCAGGATTTACTTAAATTCATGAATCCGGGACTCAAGTGCAAGAAACTTAATTCATGCTTTGTTCAAGGGGTAAAACTGTGAGCATCATTCTGTCCATTATACTTAAAATACTGAAGTGTTTTAATGCTCTGAGTCTTTCAACAGAAAGAACGTAGCAGTGATAAGGATAAAAATTTAGATTGTAGATATAGCTTAGCTTTAATGGTACTTATATTGCTGCATAGACTGTTTTATTGGTAAAACAAAAAATTGGTCAACAATTGGAAACATATTTTGATTGTAGCAAAGAATTGTTGTTTCTGTTTACTCAATTCTGAATGGTCAATAAAAGATAATATTCGAGGTAGCGACTGAAAACAGTGCTCCATATCAACATAAAAACATTCTCTGGGGCTGGTTTCAATTGTTGCACAACAATTGCTACAACAGGGTGTCTCAAATTTAACGCGTGAAGATAAGCCCAGCCCCCTTGATAAAAAATAATTTCAAACAAAACACCATTGTGCCCTGCAGAGTTGGGAAAAAATTATTCGGTCAATCAGCAATGTCCCATCAATTGTCAATCGGGCGAATGATTTGACGATTGATCTATCTTATCAGGTAGAGAATTCTGAGGACCGAGCGTCCAGTCAGCGTTGCTGCACCAATATCAGTAATTGCCGAATTATTCACGCCCAACTCTGGTGGCTTGTTATCAAAAATTGTTGCAAGTGTTGCTCCTAAAAAAAATATGTCTTTAAAACACCTTAAAAATGATGCGACAGCGTTCTTTGTTGAGCCGACAGGCAAAATACATATGAGGGAGGAGGGGGAGGGGAGGTGAATTAGATATTGGGGTAAAAGACAGTTTTTGGCAATGAATTTCAATAGCAAAATTGTCTTCATTTATTTTCAGCATAGAAAAAATTTGTTCTATATTTTGCTCTTTCCAGAGCAAATTCTTGCCAAGATTTGGTGAAATAGGATTGTATAGACCAGATCAACTCTGTGTTGATACAATTACAAACGTGGGGGAAAAAATCTCCTCAATTTTGCTGAACTTAAGAACAGCTTTGGGATATTGTATCTTTGACGAAGAGCAAGGAGGTGAAAAATGATATGGAGACCATCATTTTTATGGGTGGTTGAGTACAAAGCTGCCCTTTATCACTTCATAAATACAAATTCTTCAACAATATTGGATTTATTATCTTTTCTAATATTCTCTTATGATTGACTTCTTGAGATAGTTCTGGATGTTTCTTAAGTTCACATTAGGAGTCTTGTAGATCTTGTGGATGTACATACTAATTTATTATTATTCTTTTTTTCATCCTACCCCCTTTTTTAAATCATCAAAATTACTGACAGGTTCATAACAACTGTCTACGAAAAAAAAAGTCACTCGCTGTCTTCCTTGATTCCGAGGAATCTTTCCTTCCCTTAACTCTGATATCCATCAGAAATTGAAATGAAGGTTGAAGCCTGCTGAACTCTAAACATGAGATGGATATGCCTTTGGTATCCATCTGGACAAATAGATACGACTGCTCTTCAGAGCTGTATTCATAATTACTTTTTAAATTTGATGGTCAGCTTGAGCTATAAGAATTGAAGAATTACATTGGTTAAGAGGGCCTCAACGTCTAAGGCATGATTACGAATTTGACTCCTTGTGATACATTACAGTGTTGAAATTCCCCCTTACAAAAATAGACGCTCCGAGGGCTTTTGTTCTAAAGTTAGGAGACTAGGTCTAAAGATGTGCCTTATTTTGGCTAATTTCAGGTACATATTTAGGAATACCTGAAAAGCTTAATCCACTCAGAGCATACCAGTCAAAAATTCTGAAAAATTTGGCCTTGCAAGTTCTAAAGTCACCCTTTTTGCCTACCAATAATTTTAAAAACTGATCTTTCTCAGCCATATAGCCTCTTGCTGACTTTAAAGTATCTTTCATCACGAGGCTGAGGAAAAGGAAATATTACTCTCCTGAGTGTTAGATGGGAATTACAACTTACAGATGATTTGTGAGGAATGACTGATACTGATTAGAGAGAAATATCACACAAAAAACTAAGAGACACTGATGAGTTCATGGTATTCATTCAAAATGAACGCAACTGGATTATTTGTGCTGACGCAAGTTCCAGGGCCCAAGTTTCAACTTTACAAGCAAGATTCTCTACTGATGATATTAAAAGAATTATTGAAGAACATGAAAAAAGGACCCGTGCCTTTTAAAATCCACCCTCTTAGCCTTGAGGCTTTTTCATGATTGAACCGATGAAAGAAAGGGTAAAGGTTGAAGGATTACCTTTTCTCGGCTATCTGTAGCAACTATGATTCATTCTACTCATAATACTTTCACGTTAATGAATGCGAATTGTATAAAGTTATATATTTGTAAAAAGTACACAGCCGATAAACAAGGAACTATGAGCTACCAAGTAAGAAAAACTATTCAAAAATAATTCAGAAAAAAAAACAATGTTTCACAAAAAGAAGAGAAAGCACTTGAACAGTGCTCAAAATAGAGAGCAAGACTTCTCCTTTTCGGAGTCAGAAAATGAAGGAATAAAAAAAGTATGCAAAAGGACACTTAAAATACCCAATTAAAAAAGGAAAAAAAAAGATAAATATATAAGTATATACATACATATGAGAAAGTCAGTATGCGTTAAAAAATAAAAATTTAATGAGAGAGTTGTTTTTAGAAAATACATCTGATTGTAAGACATATTTTGAGGGTGTGAGGATTTTGAGGAAAAGGGAAAAATGGGAAAATGGTGAAGGATGGAGAGGGGATATCACAGATAATTTACTTAAAACTAATCAGTCCTTTGATATAATTACAGACCGGCCTGCAGCAAGGTACAGAAATATTGCATCAGAAAATTAGGACAAACTGGAATCCTGTTCTCTGACCGAAGACTTCAACAGCCTTTACTCCCCCATATAATTTTTGGCTTCAAAGTATTCCAAAATTGTGCTTATATTTGGTAAATAAGAATGTAGTTTTGCTCAAAAAAAAATAAATAAATAAAAAATAAAAAAAAACAAAAAAAAAATTAAAAAAAATTTAAAAAAAAAAAAAAAAAAAATTAGGTAAACCATTTAGGTACCTAGAACGCATAGTAGTTGCGTTGAAGCTTGTTAAATTTTACTATACTGAACTAACAGTTTCGGCTTTTGGAGGAAAAAAGCTTTCAGTTTTTCCACTAAAAGATAGGTGAAGTTTCTTCAGGTGAAAAAAAAAAAGGGGGGGGGGGGGAAAGCAGAAAAATTGAGAAATTCTCCTATTCTGAAAAATAAGTGGTAGTGTATTCATAAAAAAAGAAATGGAATTAATACTCACACTAAATATGAGAATTTCTCAAAAAGAAACAGCCCTAATAAATGTTATTAATCATATTCATAGTTACTGTCAAAATATGTGTGCCTTCAGAACTCGATTGCATACACTTTCCCTGTCTTAATGGGTTTCAGTCAAAAAATCAATAGACGAAAATTTGACTGACACCTTGAAATCTAAGATAAAGGAGACCAGGGTTTTGATTTCGTACAGATATGAATCTATTGCATTACTTTGGAGCAGTTCAAAGATGAACTTTGGCTTCACACATTAACCCCATCGGTAAAACGGTATGATGTGGAACCAAAATCAAACTTTTCATGTGTCAGACTACGAATGCTCATTCTTGCACTAAGTTAGCATTGAGTTATGAAGGAAAATTGAGATAAAAATTGAGAGAGAGCAACTACTTGAAAATAACCTAAAAAGCTAATGCTTGAACATTGGCTAACTTGCTGGGTGCGCTTTCAAGTACTCATTTACAGAAATGAGTAGAGAACAACATTTGGACTATTATGAGGACCACAGGTAAGAATAATGAAATAACTGGGATATTTCCATCACATTTAAGAGATATTTTAAGTGTTAATGGACAAGGATAGCATAAGTTAGAGGTTTGGATGAGGTTAGGAAATAGGCCTTACATGCTATATTTTCTAAAAACTTCTCTGTCATACTATTATTCAGAAGATCTGATTGCTTACTAGGACTAGAAGGATGTGTATCAGTTTTACTAGACTTTTTCGATTTCCTACGCTTTTCCTTATCTTTGCTTCGTTCGGTACTTTTCTCAGGTTTCAGTGCATCAGCTTCTTCCTTCGCAGCATCCACTACCCCTTTCCTTGGACTGGAGGGGGCACCATTGTTGATAGCGCAGTTGCTTTCAGCAGGTGAGGATACAGGAGACGAAACCGGAGGAGACGTTCCTCCCGATTTGCTGTCCTTTAACTTCCTCAGACGCGGGTCCCTCACACGTTGAGCAGCGTTTATGAGAAGAGAGCTAGCAGGGCTAATTGCGACACGAGGGGCTTGTGAGGGTGCAGCCACAGACTTTGCTCGGGGCGATTGCTGCTGAAACAGAGATAATTCATTTACCTCTTTAGTATGAGAGACCAAAATAATTCTGATACAGAACTACATAAGGCATTCAATCTTGAGTATCTTCATAGACAGAGTATGGTCATTTGTGCGCCGGTTTTTCATAAGTCATGAAAAGTAGGCTGATTCGGTGCGCATACGGCTGTAAGTAAACAAACATGATGTCGAATCTTTGCAACCGTTGTGTTCTCTCTTGATGGAATTGATGAAATAATTACTAAAATCTGATGAAAAATATAATCATCTAGAGGGAGGAAAAAACTCTAGGACTAATTTTGAAGCACATTAACATTATACTTCGCAGAATACTATAAAGTGGGTTAATCCAGAAACAGTGGGTTGGTAACAAAGCATCTGGAGTAATTTCTCGTGAGAGGGTTGGCTTTAATTTTAGAAGTTTATCCAACAATAGGTATGTATGTTTATGTATGGTTGTAGCCTATAATTTGTAGACCAATTGAAGGTAGAGTACCTATATTGAGAGAGTATGGCCACTGGGGTTACCAACTCTGATTGGCTCAGCCATCTTAGGCTGAATGGAGCCCTTGTGACCCAAAAATGGCGGACGCCATAAATTAATGTAATGCAAAATGACTCAAAATGTAGTTTTCTTGGCTTATCGTAACGAGAAATTTACTCAAATGCACTATTGCGACATCTTTACATATTTTTAAGGCTAATAGTGTGCAATTTTTGAGAAAAAGTATCTTAGATGTAGTAAGGTTGGCAGCAAGTGCGGTTGGTGATAACCGTCAAAAGTTGGCAATGACCCCCCTCCCATCCACAAAAACCAAAACAAAGCACCGCCATTTTTGGGTCCTAAGCCTCTCCATGGGGCCCAGTGGCCATACTGTCTCAATATAGGTACTCTAATTAAAGGAAGGGCACAACTTTGCTGTGCTAAGAAGATAAGGATGGCCATACTCTGTCTATAGGTACTCTAATGCAATCTATAGGCTTCAGCTCACACTGACTGACTGCTTGACTTCTTGTCAGATTGAGAGAGTTTAGTGTGTACCATGGTTGCATAATCTCTTGTTTAGCATCTGGCAATCCTGACTTCCCTTCCTCTCATTATCTTTCTCCTCACATTAAAACTGCAGGGACCCTAGTGTGGCACCTAACAATCCTGCTCTCCTTTAGTTGTAAGCCACTTGAATGAATTTCTCACTAAGTCAAATTTTTTGCCTGAGTCCGTTAATTTCCCATAAGAATTATGATAATAATTCAAGGTTTACTCGAATCCTGACTAAATTAGAGTCTGCTTTACAAACAGATTTTTTACCACAAAGAATTTTTTATACGTATCTTCAACTATTTTGGCCAAATTATTGCAAGTAAAGAAGAAAGCAGTCACAAATACTTTCTTATCTAAGTCTCAGACAGTTCACATTTAATTAGATACAGGATTGCCAGGCACCAACGAACTTTCATGCAAATGGAATCACATGGTCCATGCTGAGGAGATATTTGATTAGTGGAAAATGGACATTAACACGAAGAGTTGATGACACTGGGACAGGGTCAAGGACTGCAATAACACAAGAGAGATAGGAGAAACATAATTCGATTGGACAAGAAATTCAACATATAGTGATGGAACATGGGACATCAGAAGGAAAAAGAATAGGACAGCAAAGATACGTTGGAAAGGGAATCAGAAAAGCAGCAGAAGTGATCCAGTGTTTTCTTGCTCAGGCACCATTCATCATTGGCGGCATGTCCGATGAAGCAAAATCAGTCAAGCCATTCTGAGGCAAGTAATGAATAATACGGGAATATTGTGACATTCTCTTTCCCACTGCCCTAGTTATTATCAGCAATTCGCTGGAACGCACTCGGTCAGATGCAATTTTGGAATCCTAGTTTTCGGTCAGATGCAGTTCTGTTATCCTAATTTTTAGTTAGATGTACCTTTGGAATCTTAATATTCTGAGATACTGCACAAGTAAAAATGTTTTTAGTGAAAGTTAAACTAAGGGGGCGGATGCTAGACTCAAATATGTGCTCATGTCTAACTCAAATTCCGTCCTGCCATGACCCAGATTGGCAGGTGACTGAAACAGTGATCGCATTTTTTCCTATTTTTGGTCTCGGCTAAAATAATAGAAGATCAGTTTAAAGGAAAGAATTAAGGTGACTAGAAATTTACAGAGTAAAAATTTTTTGAGAAAAATTATTTGATGAATGAAAACTGATGGCGATTTCCAACCCAACGATTTTTGGTAATTTAACTTTGATCTGATCGGTCCCTATGGGAGCAAAGACCTTACTTGTTAAACAACAGAATCTTTCTTTTCCTTTTTCAAGATACAATTAACTGAGGTTTTACAGTAGTAATTATAGAAGAAATCCAATTACCTTTGAAAGCGAGGTGGAGTCACAAGAGATTGAGGTAACTTCATCCACATTCATCGTCTCTTGCCTATGACCAGATGAAGCTGCTAATTTGCTAGGAACAGGGACAGCCAAAGATTTAGGACTAGAGCTACTGAGGTCTGTTGCCAGGGAACTTGAGGCATGGGGTGCAACTGCTGTTGATGCAACCACTGGCTTGCTGGATGTGACTGTTGTGAGTGGTGCTGAAGAAACTGGTTGTTTCCTTTTCAACGTTTTGAGCATATCGGTCAGAAGCTTTTTCTTCAGCATAGCTTCTTTGAGAGCATCCATATTTTTGGGAGACTTGGATAGTTCTGAACATTTTAGTATGAGGGCTCCTAACTCTGCTTCGCAAGTGGCAACCAGTTTCTGTAAAATAAAATACAATGTTGACGGTGGTCATTGCAATATGTGTAAAGTGAAAATTAAAGACACCCTTCTCTATTCATGATCTTGAACATCTGTCCCTTTCTTTAAAGCTAGAATAAGTCAAGAAGATTACTTTTGAAAGTCACCGCCTAATGTTTTCCATACCCTCTTTGAATTTTCTTGTGTTTGGGACAATTTAATGTAGGAAGAGAAAAGAAAAAACATTAATGACTTACAAAGAGAGGAAACTGAAAGTCAGGGAGGTTCAAAACCTGACGAAAGTTTAAAGGGACAAAAATTGAGACCTCGACACCTCTCAAATTTTATTCCAAAATATAACAAAATTTTAAAAGAAATCAAACCAATCAAGAGCCGACAGTTGAGTTGATGTAGTAAGGCGGAGATAAAAGCTGAGTACAGGCAATCATAAAACGTCATTTCTCCCGCCATTAGACCATCAAAGCCCGCAAAAAATATTGTTCCACTTTCGGCATTTTCACAACAAGGTTTGTAAAAATCCGAGAAAATTCCAAGAGCCTCAGTTCACTCCTTAATTTCAAAAGATGAATTTGAAAAAATGGGTACCACTGACTCATAAGGAAAATGGATTTAAAACTAACCTCAAGCTGTTCAATGTTTGTGATTCCGACAGGGTAACTGGCAACCTGCTGCTTCGACTTTATCTGCTGCTGCCCTGCTTTGATATTTGAGTCAAGAAACTTATTGAGTTCTTCTAATTCAGCCAGCTTCTTTTTCTGAATTTTCAATTCTTCGGCAGACATGGTTTGTTCTGGGGTTTTGGCGACAGATGGAGTTCCAATTGGAGTTGGAGAAAAAATGGATTTTTTACTAGGTGCAGCACTTGGTGAGGGTGTCTGAAAAAAAGGAGGATCGACAATGCATTAAATAGGTCAACAAACTTCACCGACAATATGAGTTCCTCAGCATTCAGTGAATTTTAGATCTTTAGTACACAAAAAGATAAATGGAAGAAACCAAACAAAAACAAACGAAAGGAAAACAATTGAATACATTGTCTGAAAAAGGGGACATGCGTGTACCTGGCTCATTTGAATCCTCATATTGTCATTAAGTTTCCATTAAGTTACGCATCCATTAAGTTTCATGGCGATATCTTAATTTAAATGAATGGTGTGATGGGTGAAATGGGTTGGATTTCTGTAATTGGATGAGTTTATCAGAAGAAGGGGATATATACTTACCTACACGGTTATGTCTGTATCCTTCATCAAATAAAGAAATCGTGCCAAGAGTCAATGTGATTCATCGAAAATATTGAGGAGTAATTAACTCAGGGTATTTAACTTGAGAATGAATAAAAATTCTGGGAAGGATGAACACACATCATGGATCCACCCATCGTGCAACTTCCTAGACAATCTGTGGCCTCTCAAAATGATATTTTTCTTTCTATTTTAATGACAATATGTCTTAAATAATGTCAGGGAGAATATTTTATGTTAATTTTTGGAGGAATACATATTGTGTTTGATCTCAACCCGAATATTTCATGATTATTAGCTCCTAAAAATTTGTTTGCCGGAGAAAGGGGACAAAACTCGATTACATTTTTTTGCTATCTTCAGGAACACATGTTCACATTGCCGTTTAAAGGTTACGATTAATTCAAACTCTAACATATTCCACTACAGAATTGACCTTAGGTTGTGCAATTTTATCACTTGCATGTCAGTAGAAACAAAGTAGACCTTCAAACTCAATTTACTGAAAACTAGGTTTTTGCCTATGTCCCCTTCTTTCTGTAATGTATTCGATAAGAAAAGGAAGAAATAACTGGGGAATACTCTGTTACCTTAACCTTCATGAGCTTGGAATTGCTAGATAATTTTTTATGAGACTGAAACAGTCAGATTGCTTGACTCAAGCTAGTTAGGTTCTTGCACTGTCATGAGCCTGAGTAACGAAATGGCATCAAGCGAATCCACAATCCCTTTCTTTCTTTTTAATTAAATTGTTGGTGTGAAACGACTGTCTTCGTCATTCAAAATCCAACCCTATTTTAAATACAGAATTGTCTTGCCAACAGGTTTCATGATGTCATATATGGTAAACACCACCCATAGGGATGATAATAGTCCAGGCTACCTTCTATTCTACTTAATTCTAAATAAAGAGAAAGAAACTAAAAATCTACAAGGAGCTGATCCAGCCATTTAAAAATGAAGGTTACATCGTACTTACAGTTGCATTTAAAAATTTTGGATTGAGATGAATGCGATTGTTGCTAGAGGCGATATGCGGAATAGGAGGCGGTGGACCCACAGGCCAGGCTGGATCGATGGTACAAACTTTGGTATCAAGTTCATAAAGAATCATAGGTGGTAACACATTCGTCCAAGTTGAACGTAATTTAAACATCTGAGACCTTGTCTTCTCGTCCACCTGAATTTGATCAAAAAGAGATCATTAATAATGAGTAAAGAAATAAAGCTGCAAAAAAAGGCACCAGAAGAATGGGGCACTAGCCAGCACTGAAAGAAATGTAACATGTTTTCCCATCCAAATCTCACGTAAAAAACGACTCTTATGGCGGGAAGCCTGCAATTAACTTCTGAAGGAGATAGTAACAGATATTTTGAACACAGATCAGATAGCGAGAAAAACGAACTATGCAGCAAATGGTGCGCTTAGGAATATATTTTTCTAATAATTTCAATATTGCAAGTGTACACAATAATAGCTGACTCAGATGATTGTGCCTCTGGTGTAGAACAGACCCACTAGTGCATTTCTGGGCCACTAAACTTCTATCGTACAGCGCATCATTTCCCCCTTCTCATAGCTCAAGATTGGTAGTTATAAAAGCAAAAAGAAAAAGACAAACAAGCAAACAAACAAAAAGAAGAACAAATGAATGCTGAGACAGTTTACAAACCTTTTCAAAAGCTCCGCAAAACATCGAAACAAGATTCCGCAGAAACAGATTTGTGTAATCTTTGCCCACATTTTTCAAAATTGAATCCACTAAATACAGAGCTGGTAACTTCACATCCCCAGAGACCTATAATTATAAACACACTTTATAAAAAGACTGAAACTTTGATCTCATCAAAAAGTGAAATATCTTCAAAAACTGTTGGAATTGGCAAGGTTGAAGGAAAAGACCAATGATCAAACGATACATTACTTAGTTGTTATGATTCCAGAAACGAATGAATTTTTAATTATTATTATTTCGTCCGGTTAAAAACAGGATTGTTGGAACCTTGAAACATACTCATGAAATCTTGGTTTTTTAAAGCCTTAGTTTTGCCGCTTTATGCAGCTTTCAAATTTTTACTTACATAAACTGCTAACTAAATACATGATCAAATTGTTTCATATAATCATTTTGGAGGTGTCATGAAAGTTCCTTTTAGGTCGTTAGGTATTTAAAATAATTGATTCTGCATGGAGATCTGATATTCCAGAAATAAAACGAGTTACCTACTTATGCTGATTTCTACAGCAATTTAAGTCTTCCCTATCCTCAAGAGGAAAAATCACTTGATGACTTAAAAGAATGGTGATAATTTATATTCTCATAGTATAAATGTACGTTCAGAGGAGACAAATAAAACCACTACTTGGAGCCTATGATATCATATAAAAAAAAAAAACATGAACAAATGCAATTCTGCTGCCAAGAGGTGGTTAGTCCCAAAAAAGGTAGGTCCTGATAGCATGGCCTGTAAACACCTCATTCCTTACTTCCTCAGGATTTCATTCCATAAAAATTCCAAAATATTCGTAGTGTGTTTCTAGTGCAGGTGGTACCTATTTTGGAATTTTTTACGAGTAAAACTTCACGGAGATTACAAGGTATCGATAGACTGTAATATCAATACTTCTTAAAGGACAAGCTGATTAACTTCGCAGCACAATTTTATATGTACTTAATTTTTTTTGATGGGACTCATCAATACGAATTAAATGAACAATTTTGTGACCTCAGGAGACTATAAATATCATTATGGAATTTCACTGGAGCAAATTTAGCATACACCAAAATGCATCCTTTTAACATGATCAGAGATACTTCAGAATCAATTTAATCTCATCAGAACTAAACTAGGATTTCTGGAAACAATCGAAGAATTGACACTTTTAACTTGGATGTAATGGACGGACATGCATTTCCCCAAGAAGTGGAAAAAATCGACATTGGTTCTAGTGCTTTTATCTTCTGATGCAACTAAGGATTCATGGGTAACTTTGGAAGCGGAAAGTGTGAGAGGAAATTTTGTAAAATAAAAAGAATAAATTACCGTTTGGATGTGGTTTTCTATAGCTTTGACGATCAAAGGAGCAATAGCAATGTTCTCTTCTGCGAGCATTGTGAGTACATTGATTAGAGGCTTGCTGTTTACCGTCAAGTCCCCTAAGGACGACTCGTATTCAGCTGCCTGCGCTTGTGCGTCTGACATTTTGAGTTCCAATTTTACCTGAAACAAGACGTTAGACAAACTCATGAAGCGACTGTCAGGAAAAGAAGGCCAACGGGCCGATTGTTTTCAAGTCGATAACGGCATTAATAAAGAGTGAAAAAAAGTTAATCAATCGAAACCCAAAGTCGTTGTGGTTGTTAGCGCTCCCGCGGGTGGTTTTTGAAACTAACGATCGAATATTCGATTTTGATTTGTTGGTTATCGATGCGATCTGAGGCTGTTCATCAATCTACGCGGGTTCTTACGCATCGATTTGAGATATCGATGCGGACAAAATCGGTCTGCAGGGCATATCGATGACTGTAGTGCAAATCTACGCATTGTCTCCATTGCGGTGTTCCAGAGTTGCGAATTGCGAGATAGAGAATAAATTTTGGACTTTCCTAATGAATGCACTAATCTTGATCATTAATGCTTTTTCCATGAAAAGCAGATCGCATTTGCTCTGACTGTAGTTTGTAATAGCCTCATTAAATGGTTAAAATTGAATAATGGCAAAACTGTTTCATTCTTGGGTCTTGTAAACTCGCGAGATACAGGTAAATTTCCAGCACTATTCTCCCATCCTGTTGCTGGAGGTATTCTGACTTTTTTTTTTTTTTTTTTTTTTTTTTTTTTGGTGTTAAAATATAGATAGATGAATAATCTTAGACAGGGGTAAACCGCTCAAAAATCGCGGTAAATAAGTGCAGTACAGTACGCAAATAGGTATTCACTACTGAGCATATTACTTGCATATCCGATCTCTTGCATTTTCGAATTTCCCACTGAAACTTATGCTGACCGCGCAACTGGTCATTTTAAACTGCTTTGAATTTTTTTTTTTTTTTTTTGGGGGGGGGGGGGGTTGTTTGGTGATTTTACCTATCGAAAGTCTTTTTGCATATCTGTACATGGGGTGCAACGCACTGATTGTTTGGTTTAAATGCACACTGGAAATGGTTTCAAAACTCTGTAACATGATGAGCACGACAATGAATGGAAGTCCACCATTTTTCGAAATGAAAATGGAGATACAACTAATAATACAGACGCTTATTTCCATATGAGAGAGATGCCAAGTAGACGCATATAATTATTTACTCATGTGCAAAATCTTCAAAACATCGCACCCATACTGCGCACGATGTTCTGCTGATTTAACTTTTTTTAATGTAGCACTACATATTAAGCACTGCAATCAATATGGATCTGCAGAGCTGAGAATATTACTCATTGAGTGCATGAGAATGGTTTGGAGATTACTGGCACACTTAACTCTCAAATGTCAAGGAGAAAAACTTAAAACTACGGACTTTGTTGTCAATCGAAAGGAAAAAAAGAGGAAAAACAAACGGAATGAGAAAGTAAAAAGTAAAAAACAATGAGAGGAGACTAGTAATAAAAGATGTCACCGCATTTACAATTATCTCCACTCCTAATTAATTTTTCTCCTTCAGAAAGCTTCCACTTAAGAGCCATGAATGAAGGAGGTCTTGCAAAAGAAAGTGAGCAAGCACTTTTCACTTAAGTATGACATCCAAATAAGGACACCTATTTAGGGGGAGGGGGAAGGGGAGTGAGCAGGAATTTTAACCGTTTGAAGGGATCGCTCCGATTTTTCCAACGACTAAGTCTGGATGCAACCATTCGTGCTCTTCAACGTTGCCAAATAGTGCAAATTTCCGCAAAATATTTCCACCACGGCATTATATGTAGATGATATAATCCCGCAAATCGCGACCAATAAAATGTCCACTATTTGCGCCTCGCGCTTATTGTTAGTCCTTGGTTTGTCCTTGATGCATACACAAAAAATTGCAAGCACCCTGACTTTCTTAAGCACAACGTATGAGTGTGGTTGTTGCTTCTCAAGGGTTTTCTACGTAGCTCTTACACTCGTGATTACCATGAAATCCTCGAAGTTCGAACGAGTGCTGAAGCAGGTAACGTTGCCAAATAGTGCAAATTTCCGCAAAATATTTCCACCACGGCATTATAGATGTTAATCCCGCAAATCACGACCAATACAGTTTCTACTATTTGCGCCTCGCGCTTAGAATTTCCGTCGGAAACCATGCCGAAGGAAAACCGAAAGCCTGGGAAAAGTAGGGAATTTTTACGTTCAAAATATATGATAAGTCAGGGAATTTTTAAATGCAATAACTTGTCACCCTGCAAAAAGCAATAAGATGATCATGATCAGGGTGCCTACTGCAACAGGATGGCCAAAAATCAGCACTGTTACACTACTTTTTCAGTACATTCCCCGGAAATGCAGTGCCTCCTCAAAGAAAAATTCAGGACTTTTTCAGTACCTTGGTTGGCCGAATTTCGGAAATTGGACATTTTCGCTCGAATTGCGACAAAAATAGTATGGACAAAAAATTTCATTGATGGCTTGATATAAACTGACGGCTCAATCGCAATCTTGAGGGCAAATAATACTCTAAGAATCGACGCGCGGGGAATTGCATACTTTCCAGGCCTCACTAAAATACACACCTGGTATAAAGGAAAAAATTCCGGACCTTCTTGCGGAATTGCCACACAGTGAGTTTCAGTACTTTCGGACCGCCCGTAAATAATCAATACTATTTCCGGACTTTCCCGAAAATCCGGACCAGTAGACACCCTGACTAAGAGTCATGATTCTGATCGTTTTCATCGAATGATCCCGGAAATAACACATCTGGGAAAGCTGCCACGTACAGAAGATGATAAATAATTCGTATAAGGTACGATTTTTACAATTTTCAAGTAAAATAATTGGAAAGATTCAGGAGAGGGTGAAGCGTGTAATTGCCGAAGTTAGGAACGTAATTGTCGCGTGAAGAGTCTCTATTTTATTTACACACCTCCTTTGCATAAAATGATTAAGAGTATCGCAAAACGCATGATGGTATGTAACGCTGGGTGTGTCCGCTACCCCTTCCACCCCCCCCCCCCCCCCGCTACGCTTACTCAATCCGTTACCCTTTCTCACGCAGAGGTATTTCTCCACCGCCAAACTCCACTTCTAGTTTTTCAAATTTTTGTCGATCATTACCAGTTGCAAATAGGGAGACGAACATCGTTTGGATTTTGTATTGTTTTTTTAATATTTTTATCAGAGTAAATGACGAATGATCAGTTAGAGTGTACCTGTGCAAAAAAAATAAAAACCGTCGATTGAAAAATGCTGCTCGAGTTTAAATTATCGCGCTAAACACTACGATCGGCGCTAAACGCATGTTAGCGCCTGCAAGACTGCATAGATACTTCCCGCATTGCGTGTCGATATCAGTGCCTACAAGACTGCATGGATACTTCACGCATTACGTGTGCGGCACTGCCCGCGCCTCTAATCGTCGCGTTTCTTAGGTTCCCGTTTTATGTAGTTCAAATTCAGATTCTAATGTGTAAACAACGTGCACCAGCTTAACCGTTTGCTCAACTTTCAGTATGCGTTTGACTAAAAAACTACTATAACAATGAGCGCACCATCTACCTAAAACGAAACTACATTGAAAACCTGCCATAAACCCTCCTGCATAACATACACAAAGCCGGTTTTATTTCTACAATGCGCTTAATGTACAATAAAAACGACTCTGAATAGGTAATGAAAAACACGCAATTCTTGCTAAAATCCACCATCTGGCCTACATTTAGGCAAATTATCTACGTGACAAGAGTCGTGCTGCCCAAAGTCTGATTATTTACAAAAATTTCAAGGCTTCAACTCGTGAGTAGTACATGAATTCCCAGATTTCAAGGAAGGGGATCCAAAACGGCTTTTATCGCGACACCTTCTTGGTAAGAAAATCGGCGCTTTGCATCGATCCTTGCTGACGTCACACGATGTTAGACTCCTCCCACCTGAGGCGTGACGTAACTGATAGACGGCCATGAATCAAGTCACCCGCGAGATACTCCGTTTGTTTTAAATATAGTTTCGATGAAAATTAGAACGTTTTCCTACAATTCCAAGACTGAACATACATATTCAAACACAGAATAATTTTTCCTATTGGTCTCGGTGAATGCTGCATTTTCTTATCATGAGCGGCATTGGTACTCACTCCGCGTCTTGACAAATAATGAGATCAACGATTAGGGATTCACTTATGGATCGTGTTCGATAGTGGTTCGATGTATCGTTTGGCTCAGAACAATAGAGTATAACCTTAAACCAAAATTTTCGGATATTAATCAAAAAAGCTGAAAATGAGAACGAAATTTCACTACTCTTGGAAAATTAGTACTCATACTAATAAAAAATCCATCACAAAAAACCCCCATTCCATCAGAGTACTCAATTAACTTTTGAGGCTATGTTTATGTTTTGAACCAATCGCTATCGATATCGATAGGATTTCACCCGACTGATGTCTCGAATACAATCTATATTTGGCGGCAGTTATTCGCACATTATGCGTCATGCGTTTTCGAAAGCAGAATGGCGACGCGATACCAGATCATGACACACGGGAAAATTATTGACAGCTTTCATGCGGTATCGCCATTAAAAATCGAACATCAAAGTCGTTTACGTCAAGCGCATGATAAATATAACACTAGGGCATATTTGCGGAGTGACAATAACCATCATCGACATACTGCAGCAAATTTGCCTTCCATCGAAAACGGTCGGCCCAGGGGACTGAACAACTTCCATTGCTGTGTGTCATTTGTTCATCGATATTATAGCTCGAGAGGGACGCAATTTGAGCTACTGATGCCCAATCGATTAACGATCGGTTAATTTGTATCATTACGCAATCTCATTAGCGATGAATTAAATCGTCCTCGATAAATCGATCACTCGATGAATCTTGATAATTAATAAAAAAGAAACGAACTCGCATTTAGAAAAAGAAAAGAAAAAAATAGAAAAGAAAGGTTTTTAGGTGATGTTTTCTGCAAGTAGGCGAGACAGTTTTTCGGTATTTCGCTTATTTACCGCGCATGAGTTTGTTTTCCGAAAATTGTATACAAAAGTATTCCATCATCGAGTTATACGATGGAGAGGTTTCTTGTCATAAAACACAACTGGAGGGCAGAGAGATGATGTTGGATAAGAGGCGTTCGTTACTTTGCTTGTTTTTCATAGACAAACAGGGGCTTATCGTCCCTCCTTTGACGTAAAGGCGTGTCTAGATTTCTGCATGAGCCCCAGAAATCATGGAATTGTGTGTAAAACAGGGCTCACGTGAAAATTGAGATATACCCTTACGCCAGAGGTGGACAACAACTGCAGATATTTACATTTCGCGAAAGTCGAAAGAGCGGGAAGCTCAAAAATACGTTACGTTGAAAGCTGACTCGAAAATCTAGGAGGGATAGTTTGACACTTCGCTGAAAATCGCCGTTGTCTTTATTTATTACTGAATGCGCTGGACAAGGGCTCAATAGAAGGCAGATTCTTAAAAAAATTGCAGGCCTCCACGATTTTCTGCAACGCGCTGGGTCTTCTTGAAAAAGTCAAGCTAACGCGCTAATCAAAATTTATTTAACTTTTGGATGATTTCAGGATGTCAAAATGTATTTAACTATTGGATAATTTCAGGATGATTTCTTCTAACCGATCGATCGAAAAACCTAACGAGAGTCATCACTTTCAGTGGTAGTACTTTTTCGGCTCGCTCTTTCAACCCCCGATTAAAATCTGTTCTCTCGCGGCATAATGTGGACTTCCTGCCGTTTTAAATGGACGTATTTTTGTCAAACGGAACATGCATTATGACGTGAACCCAGTTATGCGTATATTCTTGCTAGGGGGCTACGCCCCCTGGCCGCTACGCGGCCCAACCCCCTGACGGCGCCGCGCCTCAGGGCCGCTTCGCGGCCCTATTTTTACCCTCCTATCGGTGTTAGTTTTATTTAGTTTTCCCCTAAAAAATTACGATATGAGGTATACTTTACTTTTAGAATGGAATAATTTTTGGTTTTGATGAATAAAGAAACAAACATTTTTTTTGAAGTCTAAAGGGCGCGATTTGGAATGACTGCTTGATGAAATATTGCAGTAAAACAACGAATATTGATAATCAGGTAATAATTAAGTGTATCGGGAGACGGGGATCGAACCCACACCATGAACTGAGTGGACGCTTCCGACGTCTTTGACGACTCGGCCACCGCTCGTCTTGAAGTAAGTGTTGCGAATCTTGTGTAGATAAGTGTAGAGCTGATGCGCAGGCTACACAGCTACTGCGCAACCTCCTCGACCACTGCGCATCCTCCCGCGCATAGCGGTAGCAGTCCGGAGCACTCTGAAAATTCACTCACTTTTATAACGTGATTGTAAAAAAACCTGGGTCCTATATCCAAAATCTGAATAGAGCGGGCTCATCTAGGGCCAATTACCCGTCGATTACCGCAAAAAACTTGGAAATCGGCCCGGTAGAACGCTCAAACGAACTATGACAAAAAATATAAATTTACATTGTTTAAATGGGAGAATTCGCAACTTTACCACTTAATATAAAAAAACCTGGGCCATATTTTGAAAATCTGAAAAGAGTTGGCTTATCTAGAGACAATTGCCCGTCGATAGCCGCAAAAATCATAAAAATCGGCTTGGTAGAACGCTGGAACTAAGCGTTACCAGTTTCGCAAAATTAGGAGGCTTCGGAGCTTATAGTATAGAAAGAAAAGATGGGTCTCAGGGTTCATGTCTCAGTGCGCATAGTTCCGTTCAACAGAAATACATCAAAATGATCTGACGTCAATTCTTGCGCTCTCACTGCTTTCTCATAACCCTCGGTTTAATTAGGTAGGTATTTATTTTTCAGGACATTAATTTTTTGTTTCAGCTGGATTGATCAGTCCATTTAAGTTACCGATATTGGTTGAATTTTGAAAAAAAACTGGATCTCAAAAATTTGGGAGTTACTGCTCTCTTCGGTAACACGGGAGAGGAGCCAAGCAATTTTCTTTGGTTTTTTCGTTTTTATTCTGTCTTAAAGCATATGCGTGGACACGAGACGTTATCAAGACTTCTAGGCACGGAAATTCCACTGATTTTTTTCCTACCACGAAAATGTGGTCGAAAAACTAGGGCTGTTATCAAGGCTGGCTTCGAGCTGGCTTTCGTCTATTAGCAGAGTATCACAGTAATTTGATCACAAAATAGGCATCATTAATCACGACACACTGTGGGGCCGATGTCTACTTGAGGTGGCAGAAAATGGATTTTTGTCGAGTTGGTATTTAGAAAAGGGGATTCTTCAAATCAACTCTTAACAATTTTTTGAGATTGGTACAAAACAAAACAAAAAAAAAAAATGTTTTGATGTGGCAGGGTGTATAGTTTTCTTTCATTTTAGGAAACCCTGATTTTTCCTGATTTTTGACTGCTAAATCCCAATTTCATAATTTTTCCAAATCCTGATTTTTTGTGGAGAAAAATTAAGAATTTCGCATATGCGTATGCAAAAGCAGAACTATAGAATTTAGTTCTAAGGATTAAAAACAAGTGCTTTCCTCAAATCCTGATTTTACGACCGATTTTTCCTCAATCCCGATAGAATCGGGAAATCCTGATACTAGACACCCTGTGTTGGTAAACTGTCTTTACCTTTAAGAATATTATACCTACGGAAAATAATCACCCTCCCTGATGCATGCACTATACTTCCACCTAATGTTGCCGTAAGTGAAGTTCAACTCTAATCTTCGACATCGCCTGTAAAGGAGCATCATGTAACCGGATCTGAGAGAGAGGGCCTTGTCTTCAAGGAAATTAGTTTCCTTGTGTTTTGGCAAATGCGAGAAGAAGAGATATCTGGAAGTTCGTGCGCAACTTTGAGCCACAGAACTCAAAAATTAAGGGATATATCAATTCCGAAGTTCTACGACCAAAATTCTAAAATTGTAGAAAAACGTCGTCTGAGGTTTTGAAATAAGTCAAGAAATATTTTATTCCGAAAAGTAAGGTCCCTTTACCCGAAAATGGTTCCTAAAAAACTGTTTTACGCTCTCAGGAGCGAAGTTAAATAATCTTACAAGGGAGCGATACTTCATTTACGATAAAGTTACATGAAAATAGAGTGCGTAAGTACTCAACTTGGTGATCTTGTAACTTGTAAGTAATGATGTGTTAAGGGAAATTTTGACAACAGTCGATTAAAAGTTGCGTTTTATGTCGTACGTACTCAACTCAAAAAAACTGCAGAGGATCTATTGCAAATATCGATATTCAGCGACTTCGACTTCACAAAAATCCATTGTTTGCGGCCCGGGGTTGACACTAGCCCCACAGTGCGACACGCGTTGATATGATCGGTCGCCATTTCCTTGCTGATAAGAAAATGAATATAAGATGCGATTGCCGACTGGGCTGCGCGCTGGATCAGGAAACACTACTGGCTATCCCGCTATCGACCGTTCTTAGCAAGGCAACATTACAACTGTTCGAATGAAAATCTCACTTTAACCAGCATCCGACATTTTGTTTTTAATAACAATTCATTTTATGCTAGAGAAAAGAAAAACAAACTTGAAGAAAATGATGCGCAAAGAGCAAGAATGGTGGTGGCGCTTTCAAGCTTCTACGTAATCGCCCCTCGCCCGCCGGCTTTCCAAAACTTTTCCTTAGATCTTACTGCTGAGGACCTTCCTCTTCTTACCTCGTTAATTTTCGACCTGGGGGCCCTAAAAATTGTGCCTGTTTCCACATTCTTAGGAGCTTTTTGGCAGTTCGTTTAGTGGTTTTAATTTTACAAATGGAACGTCCCTAATTTCTCACCTCGTTTGATGGCTAAAAACCCAGAATGACAACGTTTTTTTTTTTTCACGGCAGCCACTTTCAGGTCGAGTCGTAACGTAAAAATGGACCGCGTTTAACAGAAAGAACCGAGCCAAATCAGCTATTGCCAAATTAAACCGGGTAATTTAATTGTTCACGAGAGATTGTTTGCGCGGGTTCTTCTGAACATTTTAAGGATTTTGCTTCGTACTAGGGAGAACATTCACTGAAATTTGCACGAAAATCCGCACAACCGTTTTCATGTAAAAAATTAAATTGCCCAATTGATTTTGGCAATAGCTGACGTGGTTTGATTCCTCTCTGTTTAACGCGGTCCGAATTGAACTAATAATAAAACAAGAAGAAAAAATCCAACATGAGTATGTTGGAAAAGCGTGCCGAATAACTGAAATGTTGGACAAATACCTCTTATTTTCACGTCTTTGCTTTTTGCATCAATTGGTACTTTTTGCTAAATTTGGGAGAAAATATTGATTCATGAACGTTGAATGTAAATTAATTTTAAAGATTCCGTCCAATTATCTTGATTTTAAGCTGATATGCGGCATTTGCGCACGACCGTGATTTGGGCGAACTGCCGTGCATCGAAATCGCGTTCAGTTAATCTCTTTGGATTTCGAACTGTAACTTCTCTCCTATTCGGCCGATTTGTACAAATGAGGTCTCTTTTTATTTGTACTTCAACGGAAAGTAAAGAAAAACTCGCTAAATAGACGGAAAACAATTTTTGAGAAAATTTGGTGGATCCTGGCATCACGGTGAATGGTTAATCGGTTAATCGCCTCGCCGTCTTTTATTGCCTTGCTCGAAACCGGACACCCAAAGCTATATCGCGAGATAACTGTAGTGGTTTAAGTGGATTTCGGCAGGGGCCATGGTTAGTACATAGTATAATGAGTCACGAGGCTCATCACAGATTGCACTTACAGTGCAAGACGCTCATTGGCTATAGAGTTTTGGCGGGAAAGAAGGTTCTAGAGTTGAGTCCTCCGAGCGTAAGAAAGCTCCTATGAGGTTTCTGTCAAATTGAATAATACGGTTTTGACAGAAAAATGTTCTCAAGGGTTTCCAATTAGCAGTTCATTAGATTTTTTGGTAAAAGACCATCAGGGCTTGACAGTGTAATGGTTCAAAGACAAAGAAACGGGTGCGAGGAAAAAAGTATTTGGACGACCCGTTGAATAGCATTGGTTGATCTGTGTGCTGTACTATGGTACATCCGAGTGATTTTAAAAAGCGAGCCCTACTGGCACGCTTAAAAAATTAAATTTTCAAATAGACTGATCTATGAGAAACAATCAAAAACCAAAATCCCCGGTATTTTTTCGGGGGTGCAAAACTTGCGCGAACGAACGACTGATCCGGTCGCGGTCCGTTGCGATAAAAATGTGACGTCACAGCAATGTGAAAGCTCACTTAAAGATGTAAAGGGAAAGAAGTCTTGTGTAGAAGACGAGGAAAAAGTATACCGAAACACGCAAAATATGGTTGTTGAAGAATAATTTATTAGCTTGGATGCATTTCGGGCTTATTGTTAGCCAAACTTAGCCATCGGGCTGGCCAGAAGTCTTGAGTGTACAATGTGAGGGCAGCCTAAAGTAAAATGTATGCAGGCTGCTTCGAAAAATATGAATGCAATTTTGCCTTTCTACACCACTATCAGGATTTAACCCTAAAATCCCTGATATTTTCGTGATTTCTTTACTAAGTGAAATTCAATGAAAGGTGGGCAGGTTCCCTGTTTCTCCAAATGATGAAAACGCCAAAAAGCGTGAAAGGACCTGATAAAAGTCAACCATCCCTTCTCTTGAGTGATCCACCAGATTCTGACGAAGCAGGGAATCTCTCTTGTCTATATACCAGTTTTGATTCCGACCCTAAAAATCTTTACGAAGACAGGGACTCTCGCGTTTGGGCGTCGCAGAGCCAGGGTGACATAAAACGGAAGAAACTTATGAAAGATTTGTAATGCCAGTAAAATATTCCATGAAATTTTGTTTGTTGAGATTTTATTTTTCAGTAAATTTTACCACCCTGCGCAGAACGCCACGGTGCGCGGTGAGAGCAAATCTCGTGTACCTGCATATTTCCGTGCAGTTTCATTTTGATTGATTTCAAAACTGGAGGTGACCGAGATTTCGAATCGAGCTTAACACTTGAGGCAAGGATTTTCAAAACTTCTCACTTACAATTCCGTCTGAGTTTCGCTCGGCCAATAAAAAGACCGCATTTTTTGGCGCAGCCGCGATGCCACACCGGCAAGCCATGATGCACACCGGTTGCTGCTGGAGTTTACTTCGGAAAACTGAGCAAGTAATAACGGCGAAAAGAATAATTGACAGCACCAAAATCGTTACTGTGGAAGACACTAGGTTCGGATGAATGAAAATGTCACGAGGCAAAGGAGTGAGAGAAGAGTGTGAAGAAGTTCAGAGTAGGGACGAAATTACGTCATCTTGGTTTTAAGTACCGATGCAATGCCGCACAGTGGATCGAGTCAATCAGAGAGATTGGACATGAAATTTTTCACTCTAACTGCAAATTTTAACGTTTACTTCGTCACATTTGAAATTATAAGGGGTGCTTCTAAAAGAAAATTTCATGAGGAAACCGATGAAACCACTTTTAGAACCTCGAAGTTATATATAAACGGAGTTATGAGCTTTTAAAGTTTCCAAATTTTGTCCGACCTCTCCTATTGACTCGATCCACCATGCGCCGTAACACTGATGAGCGCAATCGAACTTTGATCAGATATGACGCCATCAACGAGCGCGAGCATTCTGAGTCTTCGAATTACGAACAACTAGCTGCAGCGGTCGGAGAAATAATCCGGGGGAAGGGGGGAGGGGGGATATCCCGGGTCCAAAGGTTAGCTACGGGAAACCCATGGCTCTTTTAGTGTACGCTGATCAGGGAAACCCAAAGCTTCAGGCGTGCGCATTGATAGTCATGAATCATTGAGCTTTTGGCAAGTTCCATGTTCGTAAAGAAAAGAAAAAAAAAGAAAAAGAATCCTTGACATTTTTGTTTACTATGACCAATAAGATCGAAGAAATAGAGCTCAGAAAGGTAAATATACATCCTGACTGAAACACCCTGCTTCCGCCGTCACCTCCTTAATTAGGGTTGCAAGTTTAATCAATTTACAAAATTCCCTAATATTTTTGGAAAAACTTCCTAACCACTAGCGTTGAAATTCCCTGACTTCTAACAACAACAACAACAACAACAACAACAACAACAAAAAAGCAAGGAATAAAAATAAAAAACAAGAGAAAAGTTAATTTAAAAACAGCGATGCAACATTTGCAGCACTGAAAATGTATGTATGAAATTGAAACTTGCAAATAACCTAATTTACATACTGCCTGGAGATATTGTAAAATAGTCTATGCCTGAGTAAGAAAAATTGAAAGAAAGGTTCATGTGGCTTTCATACTTGGAAAGGCTACATACTTTTCATCCCGTGACTGCAAGACATGTTTTTTTTTCGCGACCCATCCGCGCGGCGCCAGGTAGATGTCAATGGTAGGGAAATGCGACTGAAGGGCGAGTCGAGTTGGGAAATAATCCGTAAGAGTGGCCGTTGATATTATTTGAGTTCATTTACGACAGGCGTAACGAGATAACTATTCGACCACGGGTGTAAGCATATCGCCGCTAGCTGGACTGAAGGCGCGTCACACTGCGAAGATGACACGATTGCTACCCTAGCTTTTGCGGCTAAAATCGCTGCGCTAAAAAAAAGTAGGACTAGTGTCATCAATCTTGACCCTCTGCTCCGGTTTTTACCATGATTAAATGGACTGAGTTAAGCAGAAAGGAACCAACCCACATTTCGGGAAAAATTGAGTTATGAGTGGTTTTGAACTCAACCACTGCTCTACTATCTATCGCCAAAAATTCAAAGTTTTTGTTGGAGCAAATTTTGCAGAAATTGAACTTGAAGTTTAACTTTTACATTGAGTCTTATGCAGGAGCTAAACTTAAAGCCTCTTTTTCTCGGTTCGATCCCGATGTGGCTTGGTTCCTTTCTGTTTAACTCCGTCCAAATGGAAATATGTTCCCTCATTGTAACGATTCAGACACTTGGATGATGTTTAATTTTTTTTTGCACAAAAAGAAAATAGAACAAACTAACATATCGCGTCGAAATCGACGATTTAATTAGAGATAATTCCGAAAAATTCCCTCAGACTCTTCAGAAAAATAGTGTGTGGTTTCTAAAACCCTAAAATACAATAAAACGGGAGAGGTGACGTGTAACGTTGCAATCGGAGATAAATACGCTTTTCTTCGCGTGCAGGCATAGATATTTAAATTCATTCATGGCAGGCGTGACGAGATAACTATTCGACCACGGATGTAGGCATATTGCCGCTAGCCGGATTGAAGGCGCACACTGCGAAGATGACTCCACTGCGTTCCCTCCCCTGGCCCCTGAAGTCGCCGCAAAACTACGACTATGCGTCATAATTCATGACTCTTGGCCCGGTTTTTACGATAATTAAAGGGAAAATATGTATCTTTAATCGCAATTATTCAAAAACTCGGACAAAAAATGGATTAGATTGAAGGCAGGAAAGTGTCGCGTCAAACTATTATTTGGAATCATTTAAGAAAATTCGCATAAACCCCCCAGAAAAACTGTGTGCAGCTTCTAAAAAACATTGATTAAAAATAAAATATTAAAACTGGCTCACAACATTGCAATCACAGATATATACGCTTTCTTTCGCGTACACCCGTCGGCATCTGAATCCATTCATCTCTTAAATAACTTAACTTGAATATGGTTGTTCGGCGATTTTTACGTTTACTTTTCCCTTACGTTTCCCTTTGGGGGCTGGCGGCCGCGTAGCAGCCACAGGCCCCAAGTATGGCGTAAAACGATTGGAGCGCCGCGTCCCGCACAGTTTGAAAACAACATCGCTAGTGGTTCGCCTTCAAATTTGGCGATGCAACCCAAGCCCACACCGAAGTTTATTAAGTTGCATCCGCCGATTGGCTTTATTCTAAATGTTTCTACCGATACCGAGAAGCTATTACTTACTTTAGATGAGTTATCAATTAAGTGCCAGCCACGCAGAGGCATGCTAAGGAAAAAAAACCTCATGAACACTCGAATATTGCCGAATTTCTCCCGAGAAAACACGAATTATTAAGGAAAGTTACGCAAAATTTAAAAAATTTAAATTGACAGTTTTCTGCTGAAATTGCCGTGGAGAATGAGTGTACCACGTTTCATTCAAATTTGAGGGGATAGGGTCAAAACCTTGGCCTGATTTAGCGTAAACGGCCCCTTCTGTGAAAGTTTCAGATGACTTGAATCGAAGCCATGTACTTAGGTATTATGTAAAACGTAAAAACGGTGAAATACGTATCAAATTTTCCCTCTGTTTCGATCGAAGTTATTCCCGTCAAATGACCCTCTCAGTCCATGTGTGGTATGCTTACAGGCGGAGAGGAGAATTTGAACGGAAAACCTCGACAGCTGTTAAGAACAAAGAGGAAATTCGAAAATATAATTTCTGACATTAGAACTCATGACGACATAATTTGTTATATATGTTTGGCTGCCCAAAAATGACCTTGGTTTTTTCATGTCCAGCAGATTACTTGAATTTTCACTGGAAACGCCCAATTAAGTGTAAGAAAGAAAATCCCATTTCTTGAGAACTTGTTAATAATAAAAAAAAAAAAAAAAAAAAAAAATTTCTTCGAGAAAAGCCGCACAAATCAGCGCTAAAAATCCACTTTTTGGCGGACCGACCTGTTGACCAGCGTCATCAATCAAGACCTAGGTAGAAGAAAAGCCGAGCGTTCGGCCGAAAGGCAGGAATGAAGTGCTTATTAGTGGGACTTGGCGACTAAAGCGGAGATTTGCCAGCACTTAGCTTCCTCCCGAGGTTAGAGCCGCGAGGCGCGCGTCATAAAATCACCAGATGAACGCAATATCCTCGTTTCTGTGCATGAGAGAATCTTGAAATTTGACGACGGTTTCACTTTGACGCTACAAATCTTGACGTCACCATAGGAATGAGCTACGTCAGTAATTTTTGTCCATTCTTGCGTTTTTGACGAGTAGAGGACACGTTGCTCACAGAAATTTTCTCGGATTTTTTTTAACGAGATAGAATACTTTGAAGTGAGTTCGAAGTTGCGTTGTGAGAGATGTCATACAGACGCGCATCGCTAAGGAAGCCAAGACGTCGGCTAACAGTATCATTGCCACCGCGTTCGAGTTGTCTCTTTCGGCTAATTGCGAGCGATGCCTATGCCACGAACGTCCATAAAATCCTTGCAGATGTTATCAAGGCACGCTAACACAGCCAGATCAAGGATCATCTTGCTCTGCTATCTTGGCGATACGCGCTTAGATGGAGCTCAAAATACGCAACTTGGAGCTTATTTTCTGTGATTTCATATCGTTCAGAAAATTCCGGAAAACTTCTGTGACCTTACATGGAGAAAATGCAGAAGATAATAATGAGGCAGCCACCTTCAGATCTAGTCGTGACGTAGAAATGGAC
Source organism: Bemisia tabaci (assembly GCF_918797505.1). Lineage (NCBI taxonomy): Eukaryota > Metazoa > Arthropoda > Insecta > Hemiptera > Aleyrodidae > Bemisia > Bemisia tabaci. The sequence goes on along the minus strand of NC_092793.1, from coordinate 45,889,258 downwards.
CGCGTTCAACAGAATGGAACCAAGCCACATCTGCTGTTGCCAGATTTAATTGGGTAATTTAATTCTTTACAAGAGCACGTTTTTGCGGATTCCTTTGAAAATTTGGAGGAATTTGCTTCGTGCTAAGCAGGAAATTCACAGAAATTTGCACAAAAAATCCGCATAACCGTTTCCATGTAATTTAATTATGTTATTAAATTATGTTGCCCAATTAAAGTTGGCAATAGCTAAGGTGGCTTGGTTCCTTTCTGCTTAACACGGTCCAAATGTACGCGGGCCTACTAATCGGTGAGTAATGTGCCTACTGCAAGGAAACGCTGACAAGACCGAACTCCATCGCAGTTTCTATAATTCCTCATTAGACCTGAATTTACTTGTTGTAGCTTCGAAATGAAAACTTCCCTGCGTGCCACCACCTTCTGGGTTTCAGAAGGCCAAAAAATGAGGAAAATGGATACCAAGAGGCACGGGAAAGAAACAGACTATATTTTTTAAATAAACGTTTTAAGTCCTCATCATGCTATTAATTTATTCACTCAGATACCCTGTAAATTGTCACGCCCCTCCCCCCCCCCCCAAAAAAAAAGAAAGGTAATTTGCCCCTCTCTCCTACGATTTTGGTAAAATGCTGCCACTCCTCTATACTTAATTGCCTTGGTTCCTGTAATACTTCGCAAAAAACGCAAGAGTAAAAATTACTGAACAAGCTCATTCTTCATTACGTCAAATCGTGCCTAAAAAATGACTATTACATTGAACATCCTTTTCAGGCTGACTATAATAAATTTTCGACTGTGCTTCTCTGTGGGCAATTGAAAATTAACGGAGTTTTAAAAAGCAATCAGCTCATCTAATAAATGATGTAACGGTCAACTCCTCTAACCTCGAAACAGGAGATCCTGACACTTGCCACATCCTCATTCTACCTCCACCGCAAAAAAAGTTCCACTGAACCCAATAACTTGGTTGATTGAAAAATTCTGATCAAGCCTGACGAAAACAATTTCTACAATGAAAAGTTTGATGCCACATAGTGATGTGAATAAAATATTACTTAAAATGACAAAAATGCACAGACTGTGCCTAATTTACACCCCATAAGATGGATTAGGCATACTTCCAGAGAGTGCCGAAGTCAAAGGTGTTGAACAGGTAAGTACATGTTCATGGTCGTATTCATTGTTACTCCTTTTTTTCGGAAGGTGTTGTAGCATTCATATTGCGACTGAGGGCCAGGTTTGATTAGCTCTGTGATGGTTGCAAAATATGAAGGAAATAACTCCATGATTCTTGCTAACTGAAGGTAGGTCTGAACCTACCCGTGGGTTCATAACATTCCTGATTTTTCCCCCCTGCAATTTGCAAGCATGGTGGAAAATCATATACATCCCTCGCAAGACTCTATTTCTAATGGTAGATTCTTCAATTTTATCCTAAGTTTGGAAAAATCCTACTTTAATGCTGCTATATTAAAGGCCTCCTCAAACATCTCTGCATTATAATAAAGCCATATAAGGCCTTCCTAAGGCAGAAGGTGCATAAGGAGTAAATAATTATGAAAATAAGCCCTAAGGATAAATGAATATTTTTGTAACTTCGTAGCTAGATGCCAATGGTTATTACAGTGTTTGCCTGTTCTTGTTTATTTTTACTGATTGTACTCTTGAACCTATCTTCGACCTGCATTTTAACCAAATCGGCTCACTTGTACCAACTTTGCAAAGTAAATACAAATTTACTTTGTACAACACCCTCCATTTCAATGAATACTAACTTCGTACTAAATATTTAAAAGGAGAGAACGAAGACACCCCAGTTAAATTTTCTGAGGATGATTTCCATGATCGGATTGATTGAAATACAGTCATAGGATGCATAAACTTAAAAAAGTTAAGTACCTATTCTCTCCCCATTATTTTGATCTCACTCATCTATTTCCCTTCCTGATTATTGGATTACACTGAAGCCGAAGTTAATTTATTGATGGAACCTGTAACACATAAGTTACAGATACACATTACCTAAACAGCACCAATCACTCTTCCAAGAGGAAAGCTCAAGGATTGATGATATTGATTCCCAATGCTTCTTTGACAAGCAACTCATGAAAAAAACAAAACTTCAAAACTTATTACCACCGCTCCAAAATCAGTACAGTTAAACCTCTCACAGATTAAAAGGGACAGTTTTTTTGGATCATTGTTGCGTCCTCAGACCACAGAAGATTTATTCAAACGATGGGAGCAAAACCTATATGAAAAACTTCAGTCAGCAGATGTAGGAAGTGTAGAGTAACAAAGGAGGGGGCAGCTTAGGAGAGAGGAAGTACGGGGCATTTCTGAAAGCCTGTTCCCAAAAAATGGGTGGGGCAAAGGGCATTAAAAGAAGTATCTTAGCCTGCCCCCACACGAGGTTATTCTGGGCAAACTATCGCTACCTAATATCTTTGATGATATATAGATAGGACGCATGAGGCAAAGGTGAAAGGGATTTGCGTTATCAGTTACTTGCATCGCGTCATTCCATGGCTCCATCAGGGCAAGGATTCAATAATGCATGGGCACCACCATTATAACTATTCACCACTGATATGGAATAACGTTATAAAAACAAGAAATACAACCTACATATAGCCAATCTCTGGACAATCTGTCCGCTAATAATAATATTCGCTGTGGCCTGAGACAATTAATAGAGATAACAGCCTATCGGCTATAAAGTTGTTCAAAAAGGGCACTCTTGAAAAATTCTCAATTATTGAATACCTTTAGTAGGCATTTAAAACAATATTGCTACATGAAGGATTGACTTGTGCCTGGTACTGCGTTTGGTCGCAATACGGTCTCCAGATAGGCAGACCTTGAAGCGTCAATTGGAATAACCAGTATATAAATCCATAAACTCAAGAAGGTCGTTTTGCTATGGTAAAGTTGAACACATCATACAGCCCATTAGACGGAAATGTGAAGAACTTTAACAGCATGAGCTCTTAGGGAAGATCACATATGCAAGTGCTTTAAATGGTAGCAGACAGAGTCTAATGATGTAACTGCTGCTCTCTGTTTAATGAGCCATGCTATTAACAGTGTAAGTGCTTTCAATAGTTACAGAATATTAGAAAAGACTAAGGTATTAACTGTGGAGAACGTGATATTTTGAAATACAAATGCTGAACGCAGCATGATGGAGAAGAGGATGGTCTGAGAATATGTAACGCGACACGTTCGTGGTCGAAAATCAAGTTACTTACCAAAGGAGAAAATCCGTCAAAGAAACATTTCTTCCGTTTGTAAGATATAGTAGTTGCTGCAGACGACACATTTCACTTAACTTTATTATTTTCACAATTCATGGTGTTAATTCTAACAAGGACACTGACGCTTTTACTTCAGAGACGCAAGAGAAGCAAGATGGCGAATGCAAATGCAAAGAGAAAAGAGGAATTCCTTTCACAGCATCAAACAAAAAGCAAATAATCAGAGCGCCATCTTGGTGGCCATCTTGATGACGTAGTAAAATTTGTCTCTGATATAACCAATGGGAAGGAGCAAAATTGGGACGTTGTCGTGCGTCATAGACTTCACCGATTAGTGCTGATGCCCCCAGCAGCTAGCAATCAGAATGACGTCAGAGTGACCACAGCGTATACAGGGTGCTCCAAAAGTCCCGCTCGTATTTAAGGTGGCTCATATCAAAAACCCCACATTTTTTAAGATTATTTAATTTGACCGTTTAAATTTTTCTTCTTCTTCTTTTTCTTTTTTTTTGTGAACTTTGCTCGAAACTTTCGGGGTTGAGAACGTATTGTTGTAATTTTGATCTCACCGAGATAATGTTGAGGCATTTCAATTAATCTAACATCTTACTCATGGAATTTAAAGAAATTAATTAATTAATTAATGGGGGAAAAAACCCTGAATAAGTTCCCTTGAAATGCATGAATCGATCTAGTGGGACATCCTTAAATGTGGAGCTTGGAGCTCAAGACGCTCAGTGCAGTTTTTGCTATTTCAAGAAATACGTATGTCTAGAGTTTCAAAATTACACTCAGCCTTAAGGCAGAGAGGGAGTTTAAACTCACTTTTTGATGCTTTAAAGTTAGATTTTCGTTAGGTATGAATTTTTCATTTTTTTTGCTAAAGCACTGCTTCCACCACTTGGGCTCTGTAATAGTGCCCCTCGTACCCCTTAGTTACCCCTCGTACAAAGCATTGCCAAAATGCCGCTCTGGTGGTCTCAATGCTCAAATTGTTGGAGCCAAGGACACGGAGGAACCAATCAAAATTGGGAACATAGTTTTCCAGGAAATTCTAAGTTAGGCGCTAAGACCTACATTGAGATGCGATCATTGGTTGATATTTAATTTCAATTGGACTACGTTTTATTACTACAACTATACTGGGTACTATTCCTGGCTCAATAATAAAATTACCTACCTGCAGGCCCGCCGCATCCCATCTCGGGCCCTGGTACCAGTTTTAAGGTCCGGACCCCAAGCACGGGGGGGGGGGGGGGGTCCGAGGGGCATCCCCCGAGAAATTTTAGAATTTATACGACTAATCGGACGCATTTTGAAGCTTCCATAAAGAATTTTTCCATCAATTTCTGCGGAATAATTATGTTTTTTTTTTTTTTCTACTTTCAGCACAAAATACTTGCGAATTGTTGCATTCAAAACATCTGGAAAATTTTTATTTTTTTTTTTTTGGGGGGGGGGGGCATATGATACTATTTTCAGTTCTAAGAGGGCCAGGCCCCCGTGGACTCCCCCTTCGTTTGTCTATGGCTAGGGAGTTGAGCCATGAGCCATTGAAGTCGAGGATGCCCAGACTGGAGACTCTTAGCATCTGACGACGGAAGAAAATGAAACGCAGTTACTAAAAATATCCCTCTGTACTGAAAATCTTGAAAACAGATAGAAATTTTCCAGGAAGTATACTTCTTTGAAAATTTAGGAAGAATTCTACAGTGCCCCAGCGTGTTTCTGAAAATCTATTCACCTTTTGCGAAATTTTTAGGGTAAATTTTTCACTTGTTCTCACAAAACATAAAGGGTTGCATGTGAATTTGTAGTAGTTTTTCACGGGTAACATCGGCCCCCTCCGGAGCCCGGGCCCAGGTACTAGGGACCCAGTATCCCACCCTTGTGGCGGGCCTGCCTTCATGCACGCTGGGCTTGTCGATTTCCTTTGACATTTTTGCAGTGGTGAATGCATAGCTGAAGTGCGCTCCAGCTAGAATTGTATTCAGCAAATGGGTAATTTTTATAGGAGGATTATAAATAAACAAGTGGTTAGAAATGAAAACAAAATACTATGAACTATGCAAAACGATTATTCAGATATCGGAACTTGGCTGTTTTGAAAACGCCTTCAAATGCGGCGTGATACCTCACGCATTCCGGAGAGTTCAAATAGTTGTATCATTACGCCGTAAGAATGTGAGGAAGATTTAAATGGAAATAGCCTCCATGCACGCTGAGCTTGCTGATTTCCTTTGACATTTTTGCAGTGGTGAATGCATAGCTGAAGTGCGCTTCAGCTAGAATTGTATTTACAAATGGGTGGTTTTTCTACGATGATTAAAAATAAAGAAGTGGTTAGAAATGGAAACAAAATAATATGAACCATGCAAAACGATAATCCGGGTATCGGAACTTGGCTGTTTTGAAAACGCCTTCAAATGCGGCGTGATACCTCACGCATTCCGGAGAATTCAAATAGTTGTATCATTGCGCCGTAAGAATGTGACGGAAGATTTAAATGGAAATAGCCTCCATGCACGCTGGGCGTGTCGATTTCGTTCGACATTTTTGCAGTGGTGAATGCACAGCTGAAGTACGCTGTAGCTAGAATTTTTTAAGAATAAATTAAATCTTCGATGGTGGAAAAAACTAGGATAATACTAATTCCGCCTCTGCTACAGTTTGTTTGGTAATGACAAGAGCCTAATATGTTAGTTCCTCGTCGCGAAAAATGTAGTCCTAATCCTCTTCTTGTAATCATTTTATTGCGCTTTCAGTGCTTTTGCTGAATTACATTTCTTCTTACTTTCTCGATTCTCATCAGGTTATTGGGGGGGGGGGGGGGGGGGGGGCACAAGTCTCCGAGGGTTGGGCTGCGGATCGGAGCCCCCTAGGTCTACGAATCATTAGAAGGAAATTAACATAAATTATTACGGCTTGAATTTCCTCACACAGAAAATAAAAATCAAGGATGTTTTCGATTAAATGACATGGCGTGTTTTTCCATTTAAAAAAAAAAAAAAAAATCTGCGGCGTTGTAAACCGAAGAACCCGTTCTCGCAGTTTCACGCGTTGACATGTTTTTCCGGCAGTTTTTGCTACCATGGTTGTTTCTAGTTCTAGACGTTAGGATTATTTCAACAATACCTATATTAGTTAGCCTTAATTATTATTAGAGGCATAAAAGCAAACAGAAAGCGTTATCATGCGAGTCATGCCGCATGTCTTTGCAAATGCGAATTTCAACCGAGATAGATTGAAGACAGTTGACGATAAAATACCTGGAAAGTTCACATATTATGTATGCTTTGTTGCATGCCTAAGAATTGAAGGCAAACCAGGATTCAGTTTTAATCGATTCCCGTGGTGTGTAAATCATTTTATTTCTCTTATTGATGCTAGAAGCAAAGAATGTTTTAGTCGAGCCTCTGGAGAATGAAAAATAAATGTTTCGTTCTTAATCGATACCTTCTCTCATCCCCTTTTGCTTCTCATTTTTCTTTTTCTTTATCAGCGGAAATTTATTGGAAATGCACGTTTATCCCTACGTGTAAGAGCCAGTCAAGTATTATTGGCGATTTGCATGAATTTTTAACCCCCCTCCCCTTAGAGGACATCCATGAGACAACCTTTCATCTCCACTCCCCTTTGCATTACGTGAGACTGGCCTAACACTCTTCTCTCAATTTTTCAGTTATAAAGGAGACAGCAGTCTGAACAGTTGCCAAAAATATGACCTTTTGTTGAAAAATATTCCATTTTTATTTTATTTTATATTCATTTTATTAAATGGGAGAGTTACAAAATACTGCGCTTGACTTCCCTCCCTACTCGTAAGAATTGGTAAGACAAGCGGAGACATCCCACCCCTTTACTTACTCTACGTAATACTTGAACAGCGCCCTTATTTTTGTCGAACACATGACTTTTGGAGCTCCCTAAATCATAGACTCTCCCTCGAATTAATTGAAGGCCAGGCCTCTGTCACATGAATAGATATTAATCGATCGAAAAATAAACGAGAATCGATCGACAAATTATTAATAAACCTGTGTCGTTTCGACCGAAAAATTAAAACGTGAACCGATCGACGTGATTCGATCACCATCTATTCATGATTGATTTTTTTCACATTTTCACATTTCACATTTAGAGCTTGTAATTCATAAAGGGTATGCTGCTAATAGAGAGTGGAAATCAAGGAGGTTTTCATGAAATTACGTCGACTAGTGTTCCACAAAAAAAAATAAAGTATTATAGAAAGTTTATAAGTCACAAACGGAATTCGTGGTTTCGAACTTTGACCATCGAAATGACTCTATAGTATGTAAATGAATTTGTTACATTTTACAGCAGTAAACCGCACATAACCACATTACCGCTTTGTTTCGCCTAGCAGCCTCCCTCCGCCATTTGCAATTTCTTTGAATGTAGGTATAAAAAAAATCGGATTCAGGAAAAAAATTATCACTAAGAAAAGGAGACAAAATCTCTTTTTCCTGAGAGTATAGTAATTTCTAATTTTGTCGTTTTTCGGTAATACAAGAGACAGCATCTTTAATTAGTCGAGTTAAGAGAAAAACTAAACACGCAATTTTGCCTGGAGCTCAGCGCAGAGAGGAATGATGACGAGGGCTTGAGATGAAAAGGACAAGCCCTCGGCGAGGCGGTCAGCATGTAACACATATTAGCGCCTACAAGACTGCATGAATACTTCACCCATTGCGCCAAACACAGCACGGTCACGCGGTCAGGAGCGATTGGCGTGAAACGCATAGCGCCTACAAGACTGCAGGAATACTTCGCGCATTACGCCAAACACGAGAGTTAGTGATGCGATCAGCGCGGCGCGGCGCGGCGCAGAGGCGGAAGTTAAAATTATTAACCACATTTATGTTTGTTCTTTCATAATTTTTTGGTTCATTTCTTATAAATGGAGGATCTTGTCCGCACAGAGATAGGTTTACGGAACTTAACTTTCGCGTCAAGTTCCGTGAAATGTTGCTAGTAGTGTTGACAGGGCTTTCGCAAAAAAATGTATCCAACACGAGTAGGTAAACGCGTCTTATGCACTCCTCCCCCTCCGGCACGTTCACTTGATGGTTTTTCTTGATGTTTCAAAACGAATGAGAAGGGAGCGGCAAAATACAGGCGGCCCATGGGCGGCAAGTAGGTAAATCCGGCCCCGAACAAGACAGGAAGTCAGAATGTCAGCAGAAAGGAGCAAGCAGGTGAGATGAACAACACAAAATGCACTCTTTTCATTTACGTATAATTAAAATCACATGTGCTAACGACTTGCAGACTTATTTAGGTACATTAAATCTTACATACTAGACAGGTAAATCATTTATATACTCTCATTAAAATACACGAATGACAAAATAACAACGTGAATCAAAAAATAAAATATGAAAAATAAAAGAAAAACAAATTTTTGATGGGGTGAATGAGAAACCTGCAAACTCGGGTACCACTACAATATAAGGATCCTTCGAGCAAAAAGTGATATAATGTTGAGAGGCCGTGGACGTGGCCGTGGGCGTGTGTGTGTTGGATATTTGCGTAACTGAACATACTCTTCTTTAAGGGTTTTTTGTTAAGCTGCCTGGGATCATGAATTTTAGTAACATAATACAACATATGTATTATGGCAGATTTTCTAGGGTTCTATAATTTTATCTATTTCAGTGTAAAGTTTTGACTTGTCGGTATTTAATCTCTGGTAAATTTAATTCCCATTAGGTGCTTTTTCCGAAAGAAAAGATGTAGGTATATGTGCCTGAATTTTAATTTCCAAAAAGAATCCTGACACTTAGAGCAGGGCTTTAAAATGTTCACGTAAATCGTGATATTGTATTTCAAAAAGGAAGTAGGATTAGAGTAGAAAAATATTTTCCGAATATTACTTCAATGATTACCATATCGAACTTTACTCCTAAAACTGGAGTGACAGTTATCAAAAAGCGACTCTCTCATTCACCTCATGGCAGAAATAAATATTATCACTGTTACCTCAATATACGAAAAACGCATATAGCACGGCTCCTTAAAATGTAAAATTGAATAAATTAAAGATTGATATGATGTATATATGTGAGACAATACAATATTTCAGTGCCCTTGAAATAGCAAGTATAAAATGCGCTACATTCAAAGAAAAAATAATTATAATTATTAATCCTGAACGTAACTATTCTTACATTACCTAGTAACATTGCACCTGCTGTAATCAAATAAAACTTCTGGATGACCTGATGATACTAAAAAAAGCTATAACAATTTACATAATATTCACAACCATTATTTGTTTATTTATTTGTCTTTCCGATGTGCTTCGCTGTCACTTAAAGACGTTATACGCACGAAAGTTTTTGAGTCTCATGATAGGGCTTATGCGTTCTGTCAAGGCCCCTCCTGTACAGAAGGAGCCGCGAGCAGCCATCTTGAATTTGAATGCAGGAGAAATTGAGGCAAGCAGGCTCATGTAACGTGGCATTATTCACTCGTTGTCTGAACAATACCTATCGTCATGTTCTCATTGAACGACTTCAACGCACGATTCATTATAATAATTGCGCCTCATTCGAAGTCGATTGGACCTGATCGACCGTATTATATCAATGGCTCTTTTGAAAGAATGAAAAAAGCGTAGCTCCAAATATACCTTTGAAAAAACTCCAATCATGTCTTATTCTTCCTGGAAAACAATGAACCGAAATATCCAATTGCAATTATCTATACATTTTTTTTTTGACTGAGTGAAGAACATTCCAAGAAAAAGCACTTCATTGGTTCGTTCCCTTCTAAAAAAATAAAACACGCGTCGCAACTTTACAAAGTCGCAATCGGAGATACCTGCGCATTTTTCGACTTAGAGCATCGATATATTATTCTGAACTGAGCATGAGCACACCTCCTCGATTATGCCGAGTGAATTATCCTTGGTTGAGAATGGCGTTTTCGAGTGTAATCCCTTCTTTGCAGTGGATCATGACCTTGATGGCTCCACCTGCCCCAGTTTTTGCCGTTTCGAACGCCGAGAGGGTGTCTTCCAACACATAATTGTGCGTGATAAGTTGTCTGATGTTCACTTTCCCTGAGGCCACCATCGCCAATGCAGCTGGATAGCTAGAATCACAAAAGAAAACAGAGAGAGCATGAAAGGATTTGTAGATGAATGTGATGAAAAACAATTGATTTCACGCAATAAGACAAACACACTGCTCAAAAAAGAAAATTCCCAAAAAATTTGCTTCCATTAAACTCAGCTCAAATGCTAACCCAACCTAGATTAAGTTTTATTTGGGTTAGGGTTTTTATGCCGGGTTAGGCGAACGCTCCCCCCCCCCCCCCCCTTGAGCCCGAAAAAAGAGAAGGACGAAAAAGAGAGGGAAAAAAGGAGGGTATAAGAGGAGGAAAGAAGAAGGGAGGCCGCTTCTATTTAATGATTATTTACGGCGAAATTGACTCAATCTGCACACTAGATACTTCAAAATTTCGAAAATTTTCTGAGGGAAGCCCCCCGGACCCCCCCTTCTGCTACTTCCCGTTCGTAGTGTCTGGATCCGCCTATGCCACGGCAACGTAGGGCAGACCTCTGGAACGTAAGCATCCGCAACTAAATCGTTATCAGTTGAAAGAGACCCCTATGAATATCGCCGCACCCTGGTAAAAATTGGCAGTAGAATCTATGTTTCAAAATACCATGGACCTACAGCCGACTGTAAAATTTCCAATAGCTTCTATAGCCGGCAACACAATTTCTTATAGCCTTTTATAGCCGATGGCGAGTAAGCAACAGCCTGATGATAAAGTGTATGCTAAACGTTACTAATTACGGATGCTAGGACTTAGTGAGTTTTTGGACTACCGCTCTCTTTTTGGGCTGTAGTATCTTGATTTATTTTGCGAGGAAAGCTCCGTACTTTTGAAGGATGCCTACCATTCCTAATATGTTGGAGCGCCTTCAATTTCGTACAATACTGTGCAATACCTCTGGTGTGAAATAGTTGCTTCAAGCGCCGTGGTATGCTGCGGCGAGGCGCGGCGGGCGGGCAGCCAGCGCGAAACGCGCATTGGCGCCCACAAACCTAACAGGGATACTTCACGCATTGCGCAATGCGTGAAGTAGGTATCCCTGTTAGGTTTGTAGGCGCCAGTGCGCCGCCGCTCCGCTTTGTATTAGGCTCTGACATTTAATCTCGTGAAGTCAGCATTGTTCAACTCATGACTTTGAAATGTTTGCACACTCTGTATGGATTATTCTCATTTTAATTGATGAAAACAAATATGTAGTAAAGGAAAATTTAATGTGCGTTTTGTAAATATTATTGGTGATTCCGTACAAACTTAAGGATTTACAAAGCACACGAATTTCTACGCAATTTCTTATAGCCTTTTATAGCCGATGGCGAAAAAGCAACAGCCAGGCGATAAAATGTAAAGCCCGGCGACAGGAACTATAGCCCGGCTGTTTAATTTTTCATCGCTTCGTGTAGCCCGACCGTATGATTTTTTCCACTTTCTACAGCCAGCTATATGATTTTCTATTGCCTTCTTCAGTTGGCTATAAGAACTCCTATGGTATTTTGAAACGCAGCTCCTATCGCCAATTTTTACCAGGGCATCACGACTCAAAGTGGGTTACTTTAGATTTAAAAATGGAATATACATTGGTTTTTTTTCTTTTTAAAATTACCTAAATCAACTCGTTTAATTGTAATCTCATTCATTTTAATTGCCGCACCTTGACCCCAACTTCGCTTTCAAAGCAGAGAATACTCATAGGTATCAGTCATGTCTGAATGATGTTCTATCCTCCTCTCTCGTACGAATTTTCCTCCTGATCGTGCGGCTGACCTTCCGCTTCAAAAAGGAGGTCAAATTAGCACTCCCATGATTATGGAAGTACTTTAATCGATCATGCTTTAACATCAACTCTAGATTTGAACGAATGATCGAGTAAATGAAAAATAAAGAATCGTCGAAGATATCGATGGCCAAAGTGCGATGCCGATACCACTTATCTCCGTTTGCGACGTTGCAGACTTCCTGTCAAACTTATTATTTTTTCTTAGAGAGACTTTAGTCAGCGTAATTCATTCAAAATGTCCTTGATTTTTCTTCTGTGTTAGTAAAATATTCTTGAAAAATTGCGCCGGGGATACGTGGTTTCGCACTGGGGCCAGCGATAAGAAGTTATTTTATATTTTATCAAAAATTGACTTTTGACACGGATGCCCCTCTTCAAATGGACCATTCAATTTGCAACTACTTGAATTCAAAACTCGTCGCAACTATTTTTTTCTGAAATGTGACTTGGTGTATTTCAGTCAAAATCGAATCATGAAAAAGCCGTTTCACACCATCCACGATTGAATCATCGATTCTGTTTCTCTGGTGTTGTATATGTATGGCCTAAGTGCAAAACCACGTATCTACAATTACAGTGTTTCAAAATGTCCGCTCTTATTTCATTTTTTCTATGAGAAACAAGCGAACTTTATGGCTTGAAATATTCACAGAATATTTTGCCAGCAGAAAAGAACATTTTTCAAGAAATTACGGCAACTAGTTTTCCAAAGAAAAAAATTCTAGGTGGCGGTAGCCACCCCGGCCCAATCCTGAAAAACTCCCCTTAAAAAATGACGAGACCAAATGGGGGGGGGGGGGGGGGGAACCGACGGGTGGCTGCTGCCTAACTAGTTATACACAAAACAACTCGATCGGGCTTTTCTGCACGGTTTGCGGTTTAAGTATGACAGGAAGTCTGCAACGTCTCGAACGGAGTTACGTGGTTTTGCATATTGGCCATCAATACTTGAGGTTTCAATTCGATTTGCCATTGTACTGTCACAAAGCTTGATCAAATTGTATTAAAAGGTGAAGCTATATTAAAGAGGGATTGGAGAGGGGGGGGGGGGGGGTCCCGAACGTAAAAAATTCTGCACGACTCGCTTGATAGAGGTAGACAAAAACAACCGTATACTTACTCGTTGGCGTAGCGGAAAACTCCTCTGATGTCTACTTCTCGAGAGAGAGCCTTGATTAAAGGAATTCGAACGTTGTTAGGGCCGCATCCTACAATGACAATCACTCCGCCGCTTTTGGTGGCCTGAACAGGTGCAAACACAATAAAAAAGTTATTTTCTAGCAATAAGAGGTGGTCTTGATGACGGGCAAAGTCGGGCTGGCTCGAAAATTGTTGGGGTGCTGATACGTTTTCGGTAATACTAATTCCTCACCAACTCGTTGCTCCTAATTAAATCACTTTTTCAACACTCTTATCGTAGTCTGCGTAAACTTAATTTTGATTGATAAACATATCGTAAAATACTCTGGTTCGGTTCTCCCCCTATCTGGTGGAGTGGACCATTGTATTTTTGATGGCTGATAGCTGCATGATTCACTCACTGAAAACTCGGTCTGTTACACGCAAGTGGTATAGCCGTGTGAATTAGGTTGTCGAGAAAATTTCGGCTTCATGAGGATATATTCTATCATGAAGAATCATGTAATTACTTTAGTTCCCAAGTTGATTCAACTGGACACTGGTGTTTTGGCAAGCGGGAGGATTAAACTGGCCAACACACGAGACGCTGCGCGGTTGAGCACAGGGGAGAATTTCAAAAGCCGGCGCTCTCCCGCGGCGCACTATGATCCAAAACTCAAGAATTGGAAGGAATAAATCGGATAATGACGGAAAGATCATGAAAGTTTCATAGCAGATGTTTTTTGAATCGCTAATTTCGAATTTCATGTCAAATTGCCAACATTTTAATACCCTGACCTATTCATTCCACAATTACAAACATTATATATTTCGATTATTATGGCACGCTGCGGCGGCGCGGTGGCGCGGCGTGCTACCAGCTCGAAACGCGCACCGACGCCTACAAACCTAAGGGGATACTCCAAGCACTGCGCAATGCGTGAAGCAGCCCTTTAGGTTTGTAGGCGTCAGTGCGCGTTTCGCGCTGGCAGCACGCCGCGGCTCTCCCGGCGCGGCGGGCAGGTGGTGACCGATTTCTTGCGGGGAGAGCTCCCTCTGGATGGAGAAACTCGTATATCGTGTAACTTTTTTTTTTTTTTGTAAAATTACACACTGGTCGTATGAAGTAATTAGTGAACTCTCAACTCTAGATGAAGTGTAATGATGAAATGCGGGTCGTGCGCCATGCGCGCTGCGGACGGCGCAGGGCGGCTCACGAAACTCTACCCTGTGCTCTGTCGGACGCCGCGCCAGTTGCGAGGCTAGAGGGTCTAAGCCCTTCCATGATCGGAATTTTTTCCCACATAAAAAGTTTTTTTTTCGAATGCTTGCCTAAAGGGTCCCTCCTCTCCAGGTGAAAATTGTTTGCCGAATGTTAAATACATCATCCCTGATTTTTCCACGTATTATCCTAAAGAGTTTGTTCATTTTTAGTTTCTAGTTTGATTCTGCGTCGTAGTGGTTCTGTCTTTCTCCGCGCGTGGAAAATAATTGTGATCATATTTACACTGACCTAAACTTAATGGCGCTTTCCCACTTTTTACCTACTGTTCATTTACACTCGGCGGGGTACATACCTCAATCCCTAGCGCAATGGTGGTTTCAATTCCACTACAGTCGATCGTCTTGTCTGGGGCCTCGCCAAGTTCTTCATGGATTCTCCTGGCCAATTCTTGCTCATCATCTCCTTTATGAATTAGCACGGTGTAATCAGCGCCACATTGTTTAGCTACGGTCAGTCGGTGTTCTTGGATATCTGAAAATAAAATGAATTCCTTAAATCAGTGACCATTACCTAGTCATCGAGATAAAGCTCTGCCTCCGAGAGTCGAGGATTTCCAATTTTATCAACTTTACCTATATTTTTCATTTCATACATTCATCAACAGGTACATGTTTTGCATTGGAAATTTAGGGGAATACCCGTTAAATCACCAAGAAAATTCATGCCAAATTATAAGAGAGATTTGGCTTTCTTGAGTGAATAAATACATTGCTAAGCGAAACTTCCCAAGTTGAAATGTGATTAGGCCCCACTGGCTGTCAAACTTTCATTTATGAATTGAAACTTTTTCAGCAAGTAGCTAGCGCGGGGTGGGTTTGGGTGAGTGCTTTGAGGCTCAATCCCTCCCAATTCCCCACCCCCACCCCCGCCCCCCGGCCAGCTAAAAAAAAATGGAAAACAGTGCGGATAGGATTTTCGTCGCGACCTGCCGCACAGTGGACCGATCGATAAGAGAAGTCGGACAAAATCTGGAAACTTTGAAAGCTTATATTTCCGAAAATCGGAAACAAAAAAGTTTATAAGTCGTTTCATAGGGGTTTTTTGTGAAATTCCTCTGGGCAACACCCTTTGAAACTGAATATGTGACGAAATAAACATGAAAATTTGAAATTTTAGCCAACAATTTCATGTCCGACCTTGTCTATTAATTCGTTCCACTGTGTGCCGGCCTCCCGGAAACAAAATCCTGTCTACATGTCCGTCTTGCCTCTCTGTGAAGAAGCTACAGAAAATGGTAAGTTTTAGAGTCCGCGCCAACTAAGTTCCCGCAATTTTAGACTGCAACAGAAGAACCCTGAACCCATCTTGCTTCTTTTGCAGTTACCTTCCATGCGAAAATGTCGTCAAACGATCCGCTGTCACAGTCTAAATAAGCGTCAACTTATTTGACGTGGACTCTGCCCGACAACAGGCTTCCCCTAGAGGCCTTGAAAGGCGTGGTATTGTTTTGATCGGAACAGCGTGTAAATAAGACTTTGATACGAACCTGTAATTATGACTCTGCGAGCTCCCATGGCTTTTGCAGTGATGAGAGAGACAAGTCCGATGGGGCCGGCGCCTGTGATGAGAACGTTTGAGCCAATAGTGATTCCCGCTCGCTTGCAAGCGTGGACTCCCACTGATAATGGCTCCAGCAGTGCACCCTCTTCCATGCTCACGTGGTCGGGTAATCTGGAACAAAAAATAATTAGAATTAGAAAAATAGAGGGGAAAGAAATGAAAAGCGCGGAGCCGGGGTGCATCAGGTTCCGAAACTCAGCGGGCTGATTGTTGAAATTGATAGACAAAGCTATATATAGGCAAAGAAGACAAAACGACGGTGTAAGTCCGCAATCACATAACTCGACGGTTTGCGACGTCGCAAACTTCCTGTCATACTTTATATTTAAAACGCAAAACTTCTCAACGGCAATTCTTTAAAACTGCCGTGATTTTTCTTCTCCGCGCGAAGACAATTCTGCAAAAACTTCGAGGAATGGTGTCAATTTGTTCTCCTTTAAAAAAATAACATAGAGGCGGTGATTTCCAGACACCGCAAACGAGATATGTGATTGCGGACTTACGCCGTCGAAAAGGGATTTGGAGGAATCCTGTTGGTGGAAGCGGGTGGCTGCAATAGACAAAGAAGGTACCTAACTAATAGACTAACTAACGGCAACCCACGAGAGACCCTATAGTTAGTCCATCATTTATCCCCTTAGTCTATAAGCTCCACCCATTTCAACCAGTAGGAACGCTCCGTACTCCCTACATCTTCTTTGTCTATAGCTTTGCCTATCGATTTCAACAATCACGAGGGATCCTATAGTTATAGTCTATAATGTATCCTCTTAGTCTATAAAAACCACGCATTTCAACCAGTAGGACCGCTCCATACTCCCTATGTCTTCTTATTGTCTATCGCTTTGTCTGTTAATGTCAACAATCAGCCCGCAATTCCGAGTGTATTAGCACGAAGAGCAAAAGGACGCAGCAAATCATCTTTCAGTACACAATAGAGACTGAGCGACCCGATTTGACCCTGTTGTGCGAAGGTGATAGAGTATAGACATGAGTCAACATGGACCGCGCCACAATACTCCAGTCGATCGTGGACGTATTACATCAATCTCACGCTGTCAATTACCTCATTGAAAGTAATTTGCAGTGAGTAAGACGTTGATTTTCCTGGCGAGCCGCCAACACAGCATCACCTTGAACTTGACATGAATCTAGATCAAAATAGCGCCTACTGCAATTGGGTGATACAAGCGCACGTGGAGCGCACTCGAAGACAGCATTAATCAATTGAGCCCAGTTGAGAGAATAAAGCGCCTTCAAGCGCCGCGACGCAATTTTCTTTATCACGTTGCAGCTTGAGCCAAGGCCACACTTGACCCCTCGCCGATGCAGCAACTTGATGCGCTTTTCTCGAAAAGTCTCAGTTCTTATCGATCATAACTAATGCAGTATACAGAATCAGATTAAAAGTAAAAATAAAGAGGATCAATCGTGATAAAATAAGGAAAAAGATGGGTGGGTGGATAAGGCTACGGAGAGGCGGAATTCAGGGTGATTTTCGGTTTTGGCAAAAAACCTTTTAGGTTTATGTACCCCCCCCCCCCCATCCCATGGAAAGAAAATTGAAAATCATCATTGAGGGATTCCTTTTGTACTATGCTCTAAGAAATGTGATCGTACACTGAGAAAAAAAGTACAATAATTTATACCGAGGAGTACGGTGCGCAGTAATACGGTTACCTGCACCGTACTCTCGGTCATGTGAACCGCAGGGTGCGGGAGTGCGAACCGAGCCGTGAGAGGCCGCGGCTTACTTGACCGAGGTTCTTCCGTGGAAAAAATTCCACGGTGGTACGGTTCACATTACTGCACATCTCGGCTTTTCACTCGGGTGAAATCGGAAACGTTCGGGTGAACAAATTTAAAGTTCGGTTTCTAACCGTCTTTGAGCAAGTGAGTGTTTTCCACGGACTGGTGACTGCAAATTTTTCCAGACATAATTCTTTTTCAATCACAAGTGCATATAAGTATAATGATATTTGAATTTGCCGCGTGTGGTCCGAGCCGGCAACATTTGGACAGCTGGAGCTGGGTGAGTGAGAAATGTGCACCGTCTATCAATTCTGTTCTCTGTGATCATCCTCCTTTGTTATCAGCCACGCTTGTGCAGTGTGTAATGTGCTGGAAAGGGGGGGGGGGGTTTGGACTTCCTATATGTGAGTCGCTATCACTCTCCCGAAGGCAGCAACGGCGGGTACTCACTATAGAGAGCCTTTGGGGTCTTATCCGCACCCTAGAGCGGTGGCCTCCAACTACGACAGCTATCACTCTCCCGAGGGCAGCAACGGCTATAGTAGGTGCAAGGGTCACTCTAAGTTACGGATTCTCCCGAAGAAATGAGGGTAACATCGTGAAATGTTCCATTTGGTTTATTGCTTGGTTCAAAAAGTGCGGGATGACGCTTCAACCAAGGATGATGGATATATAAGTTTACGACTTGAGCCGGAGCTCGGGTGGGTAAGTCGCTCTGAAAAACGACCCAACACGAACTGATTTCGGCTCGAGCAGTCGGAGTCAAGCACGACTTCCGACCGCCCGAGGCCCGCGGCGCGCATGCGCACATCGCCTCAAAGTCAGCACTTCCCGCCTCGAGTCATAGCTCATCCCGACGTTGCCAGCTCTCCATACAAAAGGGTGGTTTTGTATGGGGGGGTCCGGTTCGTCTCCTCACAAGTGTCGAATGCTTCATTTTATCTCAAATCAACTCTCATATCCCTGAATAATTAAAAAACAGTGCTGAGTTTTTGTATTTGAAACTCTGAATTGTGTGTCTCATGGCTTATCAGTTACTTAAAGTACTCAGGAACGTCCATTTAGGCACCTCTTTGTTTCATCAACCTTGTGCCTCCAGGATCAAGTTCGGCACTCGTTGTAATTTGTGATTTCTATTTCTTCCAAAGCCATGGTAACGAAGTGAGAATGTTAACGTATCTATACAAAAAGGAGACTATCTTCTTCCGAATCAGTTCTACAGAGTGTGCTTTTCTCACGCAACCGAACGTCACAGATCCAGCTTGTCTCGTTCCAATGATTTTGTCTAACAATTGAAGTACATATGTTTCTCAGGTACCCACCTACAGTTTTCAGTAATCCCCTTTGTTCTTTTTAGTTAGTTTTCTTGTTTGATGAACCTGCTCTCCTGAATTTAATAGGAGTCTGATTCAGAGAGATACATGAGCCCATCGGTATAACCTCAAAACATCTTCCTCCTTAAAGAGTAATTGATAGCTGTATGACTTTTTAAACAAATTACTCAGCTGATTGCATCTTGCAGTCTCAGTATTTGTTTGAAAATTTAGCAGTGTTGATTCATCTATTTCACCCAATAGTTGCAGCCTCACTACTTAAGCTTACGCTCTTACCTTAAAGATTGTGCAATTATTGTCAGGTGCGCGCACAGTGAGTTGTTGCTTAAATGCATGTTACCTCTACATATGGACTTTCATCTTATAATTTTTGAAATGAAAATCAGTGGTGCATCTATTATTTAATGAAAGGCGAATGAAAAAAAAACAAACCAGAAAGTGTAGTGTACTCAAGAGATTCACATCCAACTCTGCAGAAAATTCATACCTTCTGATTCAATCGCAAAAATTGTCTGGTGAGTCAGTGTTTTATTTTATTCTCCGTTTCAACACCATCCATGTTCTCTGCAATTGTGACCGATCAGGATATTCTCACATTTTATTTTATTAACGACTCTAGTGCTCTTCGCAGGGAGAATTAGTTTTAGCATACCTACATTGAATGTCTTATGCCCATCCAACTTCATATTCTAACAAGAACTAGATATTATAATAAGTTGTGCAGTTCTGTAAACCTTTCTTGATACTTAAGTTTTAAAATGGTGTATGCAGAATTTGTATTTGTATTTCATGAGAGTGATCTTTAATCAGTTCTCTTCAAGCAAGTTTTCTCACTGACTTGAATAGAGATACTGTTCCTTGCATGAACCAATCATTGCTCCTAGACCTAATGAGGTATTTTTTTTTATTTTTCAATCGTGCTTAATTCTTGTTTAGAGAGATGTGTATGTGTCAAAGGCAAATAGTCAAATTAGGCATTTTATCAAATACCTAGGCGGATTGTCAAATTTTCAGATGTTGCGAGGTTTCTTATGTTTTCACAGAGACCTCTCGAATTTCCAATATTTAAAGTGTGAAAATCCATTAAAGTACAGACTGTTATTGCCTTTCCTATTCAAAAATGCTCCTCACATTTCTTCAGCTGTCCAAATTGTGAAATAAGTTTATTTTATTAAATGCTGTGTATTTTGAGATAAATGTGCAATCTAGGACTAGAAATAACTCAGGTATTTATCATTGTATGAAGCAAATTTCTACAGAGAATTCCTTCCCACATGATCAGAGCATTATTTTGTCTACAGTTAGTAAAATAATCAGAATTTCAGTCTAAGTGAAAATATTTGACCATTTGCCTAGGCATTCAACCAAATGCCTGATTTGACTATTTGCCTTCAACATATGCACCTACAACGACCGATCAGCGATTCAAAATTGGGAGGAACTGAAGTTACTTGGGAATTTAAAAAAAAAATGAATTTAAGGAAAATTAGGAAAAATTAATAACCAGCTTTTTCTCTCCCTGCACTGTTTTTCATGCCGAACACCAGATCATTTTCCAAATTAAATTTTAGGCTTCATGGCATCGATTTTGATTAAAATTTGCTGTGCTGTCTGACTAAATATTTTCAAAATTATGACACAAGAGCCCCGCTTTTGAAGGTCCGAATGTCTTTTTTAGCCTCAAATAGTGACCGAGGGAGGTCTCTTCATTTTTCATTTAAATTTCTCTCAGGTATTAAAATAAACAATGTGACTTTATTATTGCAAATTAATACATGAAGTCGAGAGATTTAATGAAAGGGGGGGGGGGGAGAGATGATTCCAAATTCCCCTCAATAGAAGACAATATCCCATGTATCCTCTGGGAGGGATGCAAAAATCCCTGTTGGTCTTAGCAGGACCAACGGGGATTTTTGCATCTCTTCCAGAGGGTACATAGGATCTTTTCCTCTATTGAGGGAAATTTGGAATCATCTCTCCCTCTCCCCTTTCATTAAATATCTCGACATTATGTATTAATGGGCACCCTAGCCCCCCCCCCCCTCCCCACGAGAAAAAACACGGCAGTCAGGAGTACCAAAAATGGGCACTCCCTACTAGCGTGCGGTAGCGAAAAAAATTGTAACTTCATCTCTTTTGAATGAAGAAACTATTTATTTTTGTAGTTGCAGCGAAAATTTATGATAGCTGTTACTAATACTGAAAAATTCAGTCATTGGAGGGGGGGCCATCCGGAGCCCCCCCCCCCCCCCTGCCCCAGCAGCTACGTCACATCGCCCTACCCTTACCGGCGCACCCCTAAAAACGTCGGTAACGCAAACCGCACCACCCCGGTTGTGCAAATCGCAGTTCGGTAGCAGGAACCGAGAGTTCGGTACCCTGAATCGGGAATCTCGGTACCCCGAACCGAGAAGTCTGGTAGTAGCTACCGAGGATATACTGTAGTGTAAACCGAAACATTCGGTGTTCAATATCGGCCGTACTGTGCGGTACGTGCTAACGCACTGCGGTTCTCCTGACCGTACTTTTTTTCTCAGTGTATGTAGCAGATCGATACCATTATACTCTCGCGAAGAGTAAGTTGGCCCTTTCCTCCCATTCAAAAACACATGAAAAAAGTTTAAGTATGATACTTAAGACGATCAACACATCTAACTCAGAATGCTTAGTGGGCATTGTGTGCCTCTTTCATCGTGCTTCATACGAAGACTCAAGACTTTCGGGGATAGGTAAATCTGGCAATTCTGACGAAAGCCAACTTGTTTCTAGAAGCCGGCCTGCGTCAAAGAAGTTCTGCGTCTTGCTGGGGCAACTTTCGATGCCAAATCTTGCCAAGCGGACAGAATGAAACTGAAGGAACCATTCCAATTCCAACATGAGCTCTCGGTCAAGTGAGAATATTCAGTTTACCATGGCTATGGCTGAGAGCTACAGTGTTTCTTCAACTGGCAGCTGTCTCCCTCTCCCAGAGGTTCTTGTTGGCATGAATGGTTCGGGGATGAATTAAAACGCATCCGCCCAAGTCATTTGAAGCTTAAATTCATGTGATTTTGGAATTTATACGGGTATCGAAATTATTTAATTATCTGACCAACTCAAAAAAGTTTAAAGATTTCGGGGGAGGAAAATGAAAGTACGAAATTTGTGCCCTTTTCAAGAGGGTCAAAAAAAGGGAAAGAAATGATCAGGTGTATGCGATCATCTGCCTTTAGGTTCAAAACAAAATTCTGAAACTTCAAAAAAAAATTTGAAAAAAAAAATAATCTCCGACTCCAAAAATAAAATTTTGGAGCCGTAAAAATTTTCTTTATGCATTGGAGAGTTTTCCTTTGATCAAAGAAGTGTTTTCATGCAAGAGGCCATGATAATTTTGGATCAGTGAAAAGTGGATCGACACCACAGTGCGGTGATCGATCCAGGAGCAGTGGGGCAATTGGAGATGATTTGATCGGTAATGGCGCCGCGTGTAAGCAGATGAGTTAATCGATGACCGAATCGAAGGATATGAGGGACAATAACCCGAGAATATAACTGAATGTCGGAGACAATAAACGTGTCTTGTCGTCGTCCATAGTTGCCACGTAGTGTCACCGCTGCTGCGGCTGTTCTACTGAACTTCTTTTGATAGCACGCAAAAATCCAAAAACGGGCACCTCAAATCCTCAATAGAGAATTCGGAGGAGGAAATATTACTCGACGGTGAAACCACCAGACCATTTATCTCGGTTTACGATGTTGTAGACTTCTTGTCATGCCTCATTTTTTAAATTAAAACCCACTCAATGTTATAATTCTTGAAAACTGCATAAGGGTAGTTCAGTGCGCGCTCCAGTTGAAGAACGCAAATTTAAAAATTTCGCTCCGAGGAACTTTTTACAAACTGTCTTTTTTGCAAAAAACACATTTTTGAACTTACGACTCCATGCAAGTCAATAGTGGCTAAATAAAGACTATTTTCGGGAATATTA
Organism: Bemisia tabaci; assembly: GCF_918797505.1. Lineage (NCBI taxonomy): Eukaryota > Metazoa > Arthropoda > Insecta > Hemiptera > Aleyrodidae > Bemisia > Bemisia tabaci. The sequence continues at coordinate 45,866,121 of NC_092793.1, read as the reverse complement.
TTATTTAGGTAGCTAGTTTAATCTCAGTGGTATGGGCAACTGCGCAGAGCTACTGAATATACGCTGTGGCCCAATAAACTATCTAGAAACGCTTCTAATGCTGCCCCCTTTTTTCATCTCACCAAGGCTACTTGAAACTGGAGCGAAGCCGTGACACAACCTCTGAGAGATTCCTCGAGACGGAGTTTTACCTACCTAAGCATGATTTTAAGCTTTGAAATAATAGATTGACCAGGTTGTCACCGAACATAGGAGGCACCTCGAGGGCCGCGGCGGTGACTTGTTCTGGGAAAAGCATGGTTTTTTTTTAGATAGGTAGTTTGGCTAAATGGAAAAGTAATACAGCAGAGACTAAGAGAGTTGGTGATTTCGCAGACATGCGTAGTATAAAACTGAAATTCCCATATACAGTGGGAAAAAGCTCATTCGAGTACAATTTCCCCTAATAAAGGCATCAGATTTGGTAATGTTAGCAGCAGAGGTTTTGAGGACACCCTCTCTGAGTGAAGAAATGAGGATTCTGTCCGCGTCATATTTGTAACAGCTATAGAATGCACTAGGCTAAAACAATGGTCTTACTGAAATATTTTATTATTTTTTTTAAAAAAAAAATAATGGTAATTTTCCAACAAAACCAGTTAAAAAAATTACCATTAATGGTACCCTGCACTCCTTTTTATGAGGCACGTGTTTTTATCTCTAAACAGTTTTTCAAAAATTTCCAAATTTTTTTGTGATCCTAATTGGAAATTGAAACAATTTTGTGGCATTACAAGATTAGTGGCGTAGCAAATAAGGGATCGTTACACCATCCTCTCGATCCTCAAGACGGGAAATTATTTCCAAAAAATTCCTGGAAAAAATACCTCCGTGCATGAGAACTTTTTGGCCAGCACCCCCTCTTCCCATGAACAATTTCTAACTACGCCATGCCACGGCGCATTTTGTTTAACGCTTCTCAGTTTTTTGTCTCTTCCTCAAATTAGACAATTTCGCCACGAGGCCCATTTTTTGAATGGCCAGGTACTAAAACCGCATCCAAGTACCGTCGCTCTGTGGCAGGTGCGAGTCAAATCAGGCTTGTCAAAATTACGCGTGCCGCGGTATAATTAGCGGTTCCTCTGATTATCTCCATCGCTGCTGGGCCTTAAGTTACCGATGCGGCGAAGGCATGCTGTCATCAAAGTGCTCAAAAAAATTACAGATCCGGCATATTTACATTCCCTTGTAAAAACTCGCAATTGGATGCGGGTGGCAATGCGTATAGATAGGACAATACAAACTAGTCCTTCAATATTGTCATGTGCGGAACCGACTTCAAATTAAATTACACACGCACCTATTTATCTTAATCCACCGAGCAGTTTCTTCAGTGTAGTTAAAAGAGCCTACTAGACTTATTCAGTCTTTTGCGCTGGAAATGAAAAACGAATTTTTGTTTTGGAACTCGCACTTCCGGCTTGAAAGTGACGCAAGGATGGGCCGTGGAATCAAGTGCGCAGTTACTTTTCGGAAAAACAAAAATGAAAAAGATCGAGATCAAAATACCTAGTCTGCAACGTTTTGATATGCCTTCACTTTTCATGGCGAACCCACGAGGAAAAGGTAAAATTCGATTTTCCAAGATGAGAAGGTTTCGTTTGGATCAGGTCTCACTAAATTAATGTTACGAACCAGCATGTCATATTATGTGGCATTAAACTTTTGATAGCTGCGTGAGCTAACTTTCTCCGGCGCCGAGACGTAGGTCACGGTCGTTTTCAAAATTTAGGGCAAGGTTCGGTCGAATTCATTTCATTGCCTGTTTACTATTTGATGCAATTCTGTTCGACTTTCGTTTTGGGTCTTATCTGCTAAACCTAGCGGTTATCCGTTAAGCAAAATGAGTTTAAATGTCATTTATGTACCAAATTGGTATATGCCTTTATGCATGAATCCTTTTGATCTTTTGACACCCTCTGGCAAAAATTGTAACTTTGAGCCGAAATGCGGGTCACCAACAGGCCTCGACCACTTGTAGATTGCGACCTTCCACATCATGTGGACTTCTTGAAGTAGGTAATCCTTATAATTGGAATAAGTACCTATCTCAGATGGAAAAGTAGATTATTCGTAATTTATTGGACTTCATTTTGCAAAAAGGAACTACTATTTTTGGCACTTCCATAAACGCACCTATCCACATGCAGGGCTGAATTTAAGGGATGGCCACATGGGCCGCGGCCTATGGCGGCAAATTTAGGGGGCGGCAAATTTTAAAATTTTTCTAAGTAAAGGTATAAAAAAAATCGGATTCAGAAAAATAATTACAAACGAGAAAAGGTGATAGATAAAGTCTCTCAATTCCTGAGAGTATAGCGACTTCTAATTTTGTCGTCTCTCGATGATAAAAGTAGTCCAGGCAATAAAGGATTTTACCTTGCAAAATTTAGGTGAAATCAGGTTATGATTGATTCCTATGTAATTTTTTACGCTGAATCCGAATTTTTGGTTTCCCAACAAATTTTCCTTGTGCTAACTCCGGAAAATCGGAAAAACCGCGAAAAATCACGTTTTTCCGCGGTTTTCCCGAGATATCTCTGTTCCAGTGCGATATATCGAGAAAATAGTTATTTCCAAAAATAAAGCTGATAAAATTTCCTATAAAAATGATCTGAACGTTTTTTTCATACGTCCATTAGGTAGAGTGCTGGAGCCGTGGAAAGCTCTAAAAATTCGTAAAATCGCGATTTTCCACGGTTTTTTCGCCATTTGAGTGCAATAAATTTGTTCTTTCGCAAAATTTCAGGATAGTCTTACCTTAAAAATTAATGCTGCTTACTTTTAAGACAAAAATGATGCCAATTTTTTCATTATAGGTCCATTGGGAGCGGTTTTAAAGCCGTGAAAAGCCGTGAAAAGCTCGAAAATCGCGATTTTCCAGCATATTTTCGTAACAAATCCGTTCCTGTTCAAAAAACTCATTTAAAGTGACTTCAAAATTCAATCTCATAAAATTGTCAACATACATACGTAGAATTTGCTCCCATGGCGCGCCCTGGTGCTCTGCGACATCCAAACGCCAGGTGTGCTTATCTACGTAAAGGTTAGTAGACAACGAACGACGTAATAAAATAGTGCAATTTTCAACCTACTTAAATGATGTTGAAATTTCCTTGTATATCTGAAGAAACAACGGATATGGATTTGTCGAAAGCGTAAATAATGCAAAAAGTTGAAATTTAAAGAATGTATTGATACAAGTTTTCAATTATGCGAAAACAACTATAATAGTATCGTAATAATTAGATAAGAACTATGATAGTAAATATGTTCAATGTCAAGAAGTATAATTCAGATGCATGGTCAGGCACTCTGCTGACTGAATGTCCTGAGGATCTGAAATCATAATGAGAACTGAGAAGCACGGGTATAATGGCATAACCTAACATATTTTCTATCGGTGAAAGAGCTACTAAGTTATAAAATTGGGTCATGGTTTAAAATGGCAAGAGGAACGTAATTGTTGAATTGTTATAGGTGTTATCGGTGTTTTTTTCTTTCTTTTCTGCTATTTGAGAATGTTAATTTGTGCCTACTATAATGTAAATTTTCTCTGCTTAATCAACTCATGGAAAATCTATTGTAAAATTGATGGGAAAATTCTCACCTGCGTTGTCGTCATTGCCATTTTTGCAGTATTTTACGACTTCAGCACGACATCGTCTAAATCGGAGAACAGGAACTTCTGGTATGGATTTATCTGAATTTGAATTGCTCGTTTGAGCTTTTGCAACATCGTTTACTAGAATAAGAGAAACGTATGCCTAGGAAAATCTTTTGGTATTAATCTGAGAGGAGAACAATGATAAAAGCAACCTGCATTGATACGGTTCGCAGATACAATCGCGATTTTTCGCTTCCTTGGCATTTCAGGATCTTATTTTTGTTGTCGATGAGTATTTATCCATTGATGGTTGGTTCATAATGACGCTACAATTATTTGGAAATAATGTGACACTTGTGCAATTAATAGAGTAATGTCATGATTGCTGAAATCAAGGATATTAATTTAAAATGATGATTTAAAATTCTACATCCATAGTACAAGCCTCCCAAAATTATGAGTAGTTCACGGGCGCGTGCTGTGATTACTCTCATTCTCGTTTTCTCAATTACCTAGAGTCGCTTCATTTACATCACTGATAAAACCGAAGTGGAAGAAACCGTGATTTGAATTTCTGCGGTATATGAAGTCAATGAGTACATTTTTTTTAGCATCACTGGCCATTTCTATCAATTCAAATAAAAATAAAAAATTGAGTGAAATTAATACCTGCAAACGTCTCCGAACTTCTTTCATCTCTTCGGTCGTCCGCTGTTCTTTCTGTGAAAGATTCAGGAGTATATTCCATAAATCATCAGGATCATCTACGACAAGTTCCACGGATAAGTCCTCATCGAGTGCATTCTCACATGTACCATTAAAATTTCGACACATAATTGTGCAATTTAATCCACCGAAAACATCATCACATTGAATTTTAAATTTTTGAGGTATATTTTTAGCCCCATATTTTTACACAAGATGATTAATTCGCGGCTTAAAAGTGGAAAATCACAATTTTTCGCATAATTCTCCCAGCTACCCATAATTCTCTATGCGGCACTTTTTGACCCATGCTAAAAGCTTTTCACGTCATATTATGTGTTGAAAATTTTATAAGATTAAATCTTGAAGTCTCCATTAGCTGAGTTTTTGGCCCAAGAACGGATGTGTAACGAAAATATGCCGCAAATCTAGAAAAATCATTCCAGAAATTGTAGTAGTACATTCTTTAAATTTTAACTTTTTGCATTATTTACAATATGGATTTGTCGAAAGCGTAAATAATGCAGGATTGCACTATTACAACATCATTCCATCCATCCATATCCGTTGTTTCTTCAGATATACAAGGAATTTTCAACATCATTTAAGTAGGTTGAAAATTGCACTATTTTATTACGTCGTTCGTTGTCTACTAACCTTTACGTAGATAAGCACACCTGGCGTTTGGATGTCGTAGATCCTCAGGACATTCAGTCAGCAGAGTGCCTGACCATGCATCTGAATTATACTTCTTGACATTGAACATATTTACTATCATAGTTCTTATCTAATTATTACGATACTATTACAGTTGTTTTCGCATAATTGAAAACTTGTATCAATACATTCTTTAAATTTCAACTTTTTGCATTATTTACGCTTTCGACAAATCCATATCCGTTGTTTCTTCAGATATACAAGGAATTTTCAACATCATTTAAGTAGGTTGAAAATTGCACTATTTTATTACGTCGTTCGTTGTCTACTAACCTTTACGTAGATAAGCACACCTGGCGTTTGGATGTCGCAGAGCACCAGGGCGCGCCATGGGAGCAAATTCTACGTATGTATGTTGACAATTTTATGATATTGAATTTTGAAGTCACTTTAAATGAGTTTTTTGAACAGGAACGGATTTGTTACGAAAATATGCTGGAAAATCGCGATTTTCGAGCTTTTCACGGCTTTTCACGGCTTTAAAACCGCTCCCAATGGACCTATAATGAAAAAATTGGCATCATATTTGTCTTAAAAGTAAGCAGCATTAATTTTTAGGGCAAAACTATCCTGAAATTTTGCGAAAGAACAAATTTATTGCACTCAAATGGCGAAAAACCGTGGAAAATCGCGATTTTACGAATTTTTAGAGCTTTCCACGGCTCCAGCACTCTACCTAATGGACGTATGAAAAAAACGTTCAGATCATTTTTATAGGAAATTTTATCAGCTTTATTTTTGGAAATAACTATTTTCTCGATATATCGCACTGGAACAGAGATATCTCGGGAAAACCGCGGAAAAACGTGATTTTTCGCGGTTTTTCCGATTTTCCGGAGTTAGCACAAGGAAAATTTGTTGGGAAACCAAAAATTCGGATTCAGCGTAAAAAATTACATAGGAATCAATCATAACCTGATTTCACCTAAATTTTGCAAGGTAAACCCCTATTCTATCCTCTATTGCCTGGGCTAAAGAGACAGCACCTTTAATTAGTCGAGTTAAGGGAGAGACCAAACACGCAATTTGGCCTGGAACGACGCGGCTCAGAGAGAAATGATGACGAGGACTTGAGATGAAAAGGAGAAGCCCTCGGCGCGGCGATCGACATGTAACACATTAGCGCCTACAAGATTGCATGAATACTTCACGCATTGCATCAAACACAGTGCGGTCACTTGCGTGAATACTTAACGCATTGCGTCTGACAAAGTGCGGTCAGCAGCGCAGCGGTCGGCGTGAAACGCAAAGCGCCTACAAGACTGTAGGAATACTTCACGCATTGCGCCAAACCCGTTGCGGTCAGCGCGGCGTGGCGGCGG